>NC_047084.1:26296687-26921687 GCF_902459505.1 Geotrypetes seraphini
CATGGAATTTGGGCCTCTTTGTCATGAAACAACACCTTCAGAGCAGTAGGAAGCTAGTAATAAGACAGTAACTCTTCAAAGAGGGAGGGAGCACAAGAGTAACAAATTATTACACACCTCGTCAGTAGGCTTTAGAGGAGATGAATAAGTCCATTCCTTGTTCACTAGATGGAAAATTTTCCTTTTTCCTTTCTGAAATACACTTCTCCCTCCGTATTTGCGGAGATAGGGGATCAGTATGGCCACAAATACAGAAAAACTGCGAATAACTTTTCGTATGTTATTTGCGGTATTTCTGTAAAAAGCCTGAAAAAAGACACAAAACCGTGATTTTCTCTGTACAACACTGAGAGGATTGATTTTCTCTGTGCATCGCTGGGAGCAGCAATTTCCTTTAACGTACTTTTGGGGGCGGAGGCTGTGCACGAAAACCCGAGAATAACCGAAACCACGGACAACAAAACCGTGAATACGGAGGGGTAAGTGTACTGACCAGGGAAAAAACTATCATAAGAATCATCAGTGCATGCTCTCCCCCCAAAAAAAAAATAAAATGAAAAAGTAGCCAGGAGGTTTCCTGGGTAGCTACTTTATAATAATAATAATAATAATAATAAC
Organism: Geotrypetes seraphini; assembly: GCF_902459505.1. Taxonomy (NCBI): domain Eukaryota; kingdom Metazoa; phylum Chordata; class Amphibia; order Gymnophiona; family Dermophiidae; genus Geotrypetes; species Geotrypetes seraphini. The sequence continues at coordinate 26,297,306 of NC_047084.1, forward strand.
TTTATTTTTGTATACTGCCATACCCCGAAGAGTTCTAGGCGGTTCACATGGGTTAGAACAAATTACAAGAGGTTACATGCCAAATTGATCATAGAGTTGCGAGTAGCAAGGAGAAAGTAGTTACATAGAATTACGAACTACAAGGAGGAAGAAGGGGGGAGAGGAGGGAGACGGGGGGGGAGAAGTTTCGGTAGGAGGGAGGAGGAGGATTGAAGGAAGGGGCATTAGGGACTTTAAGGGTCTTGCTCTCGGAATAGGTGGGTTTTAAGTGTTTTTCTGAAATCGAGGTAGTTGTGGGCTTTGAGGACCATTTGGGCCAGCCAAGGGTTTAGTTTGGCAGCTTGGAAGGCATAGGTTTTGTCGAGGAATTTTTTTGAGTGGCATAGGGAGGGGTAGGTGAAGAGTTGGATTTTGCGGGAGGTCTTATAGTTGTGGTTTAGGGTAAGGTGAGGGGTGATGTAGCTTGGGGATAAACCAAATATTGTTTTGTAGCAAAAGCAGGCGAATTTGAATATGATTCTGGATTCTAGTGGGAGCCAGTGGAGTTTGTGGTAGAAGGGGGTAATGTGGTCCCATTTTTTCAGGTCAAATATGAGGCGGACAGCAGTGTTCTGGATCATCCTAAGTCTCCTGATAGTTTTCTTTGTGGTGCACAAGTAAATGATGTTGCAATAGTCCAATATGCTGAGGATGGAGGATTGTACTAAGAGGCGGAAGGAAGTGTCGTCAAAGTATTTTTTTATGGTGCGAAGTTTCCATAGTGTCGAGATACTTTTTCTGACTGTAATATCGGTGTGTTTCTCCAGGGATAGATGTTTGTCTAGTGTTACTCCTAGTATTTTTAAGGTTTGTTCGAGGGGGAAAGTGGATCCTTTTTCTTGAATTGAGGTATCTTTGATTTTGTCATTTTATACTTTATGTAGCTATTGTATTTATTTGTATTTTACAGTGTTTGTCATTCAGAAGTATGGATATGCCTACTTGATCCATGTCTGTGCTGCAGTCAGCTGTGAAAACCATGGCACCAGGATTTCAGCCTGAGGTTACACCGTGTCGTCTGCTTGTTTTATTGGGTAGCTCACTGTATGTTACTTTTTTTTTTTTTACAAATATACATTTCCTGCCATCAAAAACCACAGCAATATTGTACATGACATTTCCTCTAACAACATTAGAATGACTAAGCTCAAATTAAGCTGCCTTTATTCCTGCTGTTATTTTTTCAACCAGATTTATTAGAACTGATGCAGTATGTGTGTGGTCCTTGGAAATGAAATGTGTCACAGCAGAAGCCAAGTCTCCTTTGCATGGTCTCTATTGCTATACTGTTGTTTTTCAGCAGCAAATATTCTTTAAAAGCTGTACTGAATAATCAACACCTTGTGCCAAATTAATTTTATTCATCAAAAACAGAAATTGGAGCATGTCAGATCTGTGGTGCAGTGAAAATGAATAGATGGTATGAGTGAGCCTCTGATCAAAACCGGATTTATTAGCCAGATTTAACTAGCTTAACTCTAGAGCCAATATACTTTAGTACACCAAATGTTTAATAGGGCTATTATCATAGCATGCACAATTAAGTTTTGTGCATCAATAGTACTTATAACCAGTATCTATTAACTTGTGAGTTCTAATGCACAAACCTATGAAGGGGGTGCTGAAATGTTCTCAGGCCGGCCAACCAACCAACTTCCTAAATTCTAAGCGTTATTTTTCTACTGTAGCAGAAAAGAGTATTATCTTATTTCGTTAAGTCCCAATCTGCAGAAAATCCTGTTTTGTTATCGTTTCAAACTACTCATTGAGCCATATCCAAGTCATTCTCTTTTTGGGCTGAGAACCTTTCAGCACCCCTCATATACTAATGAGTACATGAGATGCAAAATAGCTCATCATTCCTATCCCATATAGAAAAAAGGAACAAGTTTAAAAATTAACATACGTAATTTAGTTTAGTTTATTCAGAATTGCTATACTCTTTCACAAAAATATTGGCAAAAAACAGTTTTACCGAGTTGAGAATACTTCAGAACATAAAACAAAGCCTCAAAATGGGGTAGATACATTTTTGCAATAATATCTACATTAATGCATTAACTTTAACATTTGTAGGTCACCATAAAACTCATTCAAATGTCATTAATGTCCATTGATGGCTGATATTAACGAATTTCTGAGTGCTGGCTTCTGTGTCAGCTATAAGATAATGGAGTAGGTAAGTAGAAATTGCAGGGGGTCAATATTCAGCAGGACTGATTCAGGTAGAAGATCCTCCTACCAGGATAAATCCCACTGACTAGGCCATACCTGGATTTTCAGCAGCACTTATCAGGTATTTTCATTGAATATCCAGATAGTCCAAGGCAAACGAGAAAAATTCACCAAATGGTTCCACAGTAGAAAAGGGACAACCAAAAAACGAAACAACACTGTGGAAACGATGATCTTGATAAATAGTTTACTGTGAAAAAGTCTTCACAAGTAAAAGCGATGCATGTACTTGAGAATCCAAATGGTACACACTATTCAGTATCCAATCTGTTGTATTGGGCCAATACCACAGATTTGATAGTGTACCCTCCCTCTTATTTGTATTTCCCCTTAATGGCTTGCTTTACTATTTTAATATGGATTTCCTACCTCCAACCCTATTGTTCCTATTGGTCTCATGTTTGTCACCCTGTTCAATGATTTTATTATGCAAAACCGCTTAGCGGTAAGATAGGTGGTATATCAAATTTTTATTAAACTTGAAACTTAAATGATGCCCAAATTTGCCCCCACCCCTCAAAAAAATAAGTACTAAGCACTATTTTATTAATGGCATTCAGAGTTGGGCGCCATTTATAGAATAGCACTTGGTGCTGGGATCCTTGCCCAATTTTGGATGAGAGGATTTACACCAACTACAACTTGATATAAATCTTTTCCCCTACATTAGGCACAGAACCCCCAAATTTTATAATAGTGTCATGTTGTTAGTAAATGCCCCTGACCTACTCAAACCCCTTACATCACCATTTAAGATTAGGGGGTGATACTGAAGACAGTCATGAATGGATTGTAAATGGAGATGTCAAGAGGAGGGAACAACCAGTAAATTTGAATATGATGAACATAACAGTCTAGGAGATGTATAGGGTGTGAAATATCTAATGAGATGTAGGAATTCCAGAAAGATAAATTTTATATACCAGAAATAATATTTCAAACCTGATTCAGGAATACAGTGTTAGGGGGTCCCACAGTTTATGCTGTGGGGCTAATAACATTGGCTGAGGCAGCACCCCATTCCGCCCTCTTTTACCTATTGTGGTTAACAGCATAACATCCATAAAAGGTGAACAGGGGAGGGACAGAGACAGATCTAGAGATAAGAAGGAAGAGATGGGTGATAGGTTTGGATGAGTTCCTAACAGAGATGTCTATGGAGATTTGATTGTATGAAAATAAGTGGATTAGACAGGAGGATAAGGAGGTGGAGGATCTATCTAAATGAATACAATTGAGAATCTGGCAGGCTTCAGGGTATTTGGGTGCTGACCTTTTCAATACTCCTCTAGAGTCGGGAGTGGTACTGGAGAAGGGCAAATATGGTCCCTCTCCACAAAAGTGGAAATAAGGAAGAGGAAGGGAAATACAGGATGGTAAATCTGACTTCTGTAGTAAGTAAATTAAAAGAAATGCTTTTAAAACAGAAAAGTGAGGTTTCTGGAATCCAGTAGATTACATGGATTCATTAGAGGTGGGTCTTGTCAGACAAATCTGATCAATTTCTTTGACTCAGTGATCAGATAATTGGATTGAGGGAGGACCGGCATGGGGGAGGTGGCAACAGGGTAGTTGTCCAGGGCCCCACAGCTACAAGTGGCCCCTGACTGCCTTGTGAGGTAACCTTCCCTCCTTTCCCTGCCTGCCACTCACTTGCTGACTTCTCTCTCCCACTGTGGCAGTGTGCAAATAAAACTAACCCATGCCGCAGGGCCCTACTGCTGTGCGTGTTGCTGTCAGCTTCTCGCTTCTTTCCTCCATGAAATAGGATGTTATGTCATGACGGAGATGAAGGAGTAAGGAAGTCATCAGTGGCACGCACAGCGTCAGGGCCCCACAGCATGGGTTAGTTTTGCTTGCAGGCGGCTGCAGCAACAGAGTGAGTGACAGACAGGGAAGAGTGGGAAGTTGGCAGCACACACATAGGGTTAGGGTCCCATAGCATGGGTGACAGGCAGGGAAGTGAGCCTCAATTCCTACAAGGTGTCTAGGACAGTTCAGTGTGACCAGTTCGGCACGGCTGTTTCACTGCAGCCATTTCATCACTGGCAAGTACTTACATTGCTGAAGCTGCCATCCCATCAGACAAATATTGTAGTGAAAGAGGTGGCATATCAAAGAAGGCATCCCCCCCCCCCACACACACACACACACACTGGTGCTTAAGTCCCAATTGGACAGGTGAAAGAAAGCTTCTGAGTGAGACCCCATTGCCACCACACTGGTGCTTCATGCCCAATTGGACTGGTGAAAGAAGGGGGAATTGACTCCTCCATCCCCCCACTGGTGCTTCAGGCCTAATTGCTTCAAGATTTGAAAGAGGGGCAATGCCCCCTCAGCCATCACTGGTTATTTGAGACAGTATGGAAACAGCATCTGTCAGACTCCTCAGCTCTTCAGGTAAGCTGGGTGGGGGCAACTCAGCATGATGGAGCCAACTCGAGACAGCATCTGTCAGACTTAGCACCTGTCAGACTCCTCACTATCCGCCCATTCAGGTGAGCTGGGTGGTGGCTGACTCAGCACGATGAAACAGCTCGCTCTTAAAGGGCCACGATGAAACTGCTGTGATTAAAATCTCTTAAACTGGCTGAGTAGATTTTAAATTTTGAGGTTAGCTATATCACAGATTTCCAACATAGGTGTACCAGCCTCACAAATGCTTGGATAAATTTTTTATCCCAGGACAAGCAGGCAGCATATTCTTAACGTATGGGTGACGTCACCGACGGAGCCCCGGTACGGACCTTTTTAACTAGAAAGTTCTAGTTGGCCGCACCGCGCATGCGCGGGTGCCTTCCCGCCCGACGGAGGAGTGCGTGGTCTCCAGTTTCTTCGTTTCCGCGGAGCGAAGAAGACGCATGTGCTTTCAACGGCCGTTGAAAACTCTCATTTTGCCTTCCCGCTCGCGATTTTTGATCCACTTTTGGTTCTATTTTTGTCTTTCGACTTCATTCTTCAAAAAAAACAAAAAAAAAAAATTCTTTTTCGTGTCTTTTTCTTTATTTTTGCAGCCGGCCCCGGCGGGGCCTGTTGTAATCATCCAAGCCTCCGGGTTTGATTTCGCGGAGGCCGTGTTTCCCTTCATGCCCCCTCAGCCGGGCTTCAAGAAGTGCCAGCGGTGTGCACGCCCGATCTCGCTAACTGACCCACACAACTGGTGCCTTCAGTGTTTGGGTCCAGAGCATCGGGCTGACACCTGCACCCGCTGTGCTACTCTAAAGAAACGCACTCTTAAGAACCGGCAAATACAGCAAAATATTCTTTTCGGTACCGGTTCTACCATGGATCAGGCCCCGACGTCGACGGCACCGCCTAAATCGGCACCGACCACATCGACACCGCCTGATCCTCCTTCGGGGTCGATAGCGCCAGGTAAGCCGGCTAAGAAGCCTTCCACTTCCCTTGAGTGACCTCCAGCTACGGCGGTGACCCCGGTCCTTCCGACGTCCCGCCGATCCCGTAAACGCTCCGCTCCGATCACGGTGAGTGCCTCGTCATCGGCCTCCTCATCGCCGGAGCGTCGAGCAGCACCTATGGTACCGAAGAAATCTAAAGCGGTACCGGTGCCCCAATTGGAGGACCGAATCTCGGCCATCCTCCAGGACAAGCTCCAGGAGCAGCTACAGAAGCAACTCCAACAGCTCCTTCCAACCTTACTGGCACCGCTCCTTCCGGTACCGGTCCAGCCCGAGCTTCGCACCGCTCCACCGGTATCCACTCCATCGGTACCGTTGAACACATCCATGCCGGTCTTATCTGCTCAGCCTGCACTTCAGACTTGCTCGGCAGAGGACCCTTCCCAGGCCCCAGATCGACGCCGGTCGTCTCGGGATCGGGATCGGCACCATTCCTCCAGGGACAGGGATCGACGCCGGTCTTCATCCCCCGGCACCGTGTCCATGCGATCTGGCAAGTCCCTTTCTAAAACACGCCATACTGAGCCGGCTATCAGGGACCCAGACCTATGGGAACAATCCCCACTCGGTACCGAGGAGGATGCCTCTTCTACAGATGAGGAACCCTCCATGGCTGAAACCACTTCTAAACCCGAGCAATCCTCCTTCACGAAGTTCCTTCGGGAGATGTCCACGGCTCTCTCCATCCCCCTTGAGTCCGACTCTAAGAAGTCCCAGGCCTTTTTAGAAGCTTTGGACTTCGACCAACCTCCCAAGGAGTTTCTTAAACTTCCTGTACATGATATCCTATGGGAAACATTTTATAAAAATTTGGAGACTCCACTTACTGTTCCAGGTGCCCCTAAAAAACTGGACAGTTTATACCGGGTCATCCCTATTCCGGGATTTGACAAACCCCAATTGCCCCATGAGAGCCTCCTTGTAGAGTCCACTCTCAAAAAATCTCAGGGCTCCAGCGTTTATGCCTCCACCCCTCCTGGCAGAGAGGGAAAGACAATGGACAAATTTGGAAAGCGCCTGTACCAGAATGCCATGCTGGCTAACAGAGCCAACAATTACACCTTTCATTTTTCATTTTATATGAAACACCTGGTCCAACAACTTTCTGCTCTAGAAAAATATGTCCCTGAGCGTAAGGTCCCGCTCTTCCAACAGCAAATTTCCAACCTCCTTCAGCTCAGAAAATTTATGGTGCGCTCGATTTACGATTCCTTCGAGCTTACTTCACGAGCCTCCGCACTGGCTGTGGCCATGCGACGCCTAGCCTGGCTGAGGGTGTCTGACCTTGATGTGAACCACCAGGACCGTCTCGCCAACGCGCCCTGTCTTGGTGACGAACTTTTTGGGGAGTCTCTTGATACCACGACACAAAAACTTTCGGCTCATGAGACCAGATGGGACACCCTCATTAAACCCAAAAAGAAAACTCCACCTGCACGACCATACAGGCCTCAGTCCTCTTATCAACGTCGATTCTCTGCCAGGCCGCTGAATCCTCCTCACCAGCAATCCCGCCGGCCTCGTCAACAACAACACACTCAGGCTCGTTCTCAGTCTCACCAGGCGACCAAGCCTCCGCCTCAGACCAAACCTCCTCAGCCCTTTTGACTCCTTTCTCCAGGGCATAGCCAGTCTCCAACCATCGTTGCCTCTTCCTCAACCGATCGGAGGCCGCCTCACCATTTTTCTCCAACGCTGGGAGGCCATCACATCAGACCTGTGGGTTCTCAACATCATCCGTCACGGATACTCACTAAGGTTCCAGACTCTCCCTCTAGACCATCCTCCCGTAGAGTCTGCTTCTCACTCCTCCCATACTCCACTCCTCCTCAGGGAGGTCCAATCCCTCCTCCTCCTCAATGCCATCGAAGAAGTTCTTCCAGACCAAAGGGGTCAGGGATTTTACTCCCGCTACTTCCTGGTACCCAAGAAAACGGGAGATCTTCGTCCCATCCTGGACCTCAGGAACCTCAACAAGTGTTTGGTCAAAGAAAAGTTCAGAATGCTCTCCCTGGCCACGCTTTATCCTCTTCTATCTCAACACGACTGGCTATGTTCCCTGGACCTCAAGGAGGCCTACACTCACATTCCAATCCATCAGGCTTCGCGCCGCTACCTCCGATTCCAGATACAAAATCACCACTATCAGTACAAGGTGCTGCCCTTTGGTCTCGCATCATCACCCAGGGTGTTCACCAAATGCCTGATTGTGGTAGCGGCGTTTCTCAGGTCCCACAACCTACAAGTGTTCCCATACTTGGACGATTGGTTGGTGAAAGCGACTACATCTCCGCTTGTGCTGCAAGCCACTCATCAAACCATCTCTTTCCTCCATCTCTTGGGGTTCGAGATCAATTATCCCAAGTCGCATCTGCTTCCTACGCAACGCCTGCAGTTCATCGGAGCAGTTCTCGATACCAATCAGATGAGGGCGTTCCTTCCTGCCGACCAGCACCGGACTCTACTTCACCTTTGTCGGCAGGTGCTCCTTCATCCATCCATCCCTGCTCGCCAGATGATGGTCCTTCTAGGCCACATGGCCTCAACAGTCCATGTGACTCCTCTGGCACGACTCCACCTCAGGATACCTCAATGGACCCTTGCCAACCAATGGTCACAGACCACGAATCTTCTTTCTCATCCCATCTCTGTGACATCGTCTCTTCAGCAATCTCTTCAATGGTGGTTGAACTCCTCAAATCTCTCCAGGGGACTTCTCTTCCATCCGCCTCCTCATTCCATGGTCATCACCACGGATGCTTCCCCCTATGCATGGGGGGCCCACTTGGGCGATCTCCGCACCCAGGGACTTTGGACCCCTCAGGAGCGTCAACATCACATCAACTTCCTGGAGCTCAGAGCCATGTTTTATGCTCTCAAGGCTTTCCAGCATCTCCTCTACCCTCAGGTTCTTCTCCTGTGCACGGACAACCAAGTCGCCATGTACTACATCAACAAACAAGGCGGCACCGGGTCTCGTCCCCTTTGTCAGGAGGCCCTCCGAATCTGGACCTGGGCCACGGCCCACAATCTTTCCCTCAAGGCTGTCTATATCCAGGGCGAACAGAACTCCCTGGCCGACCACCTCAGCCGCTCCTGCAACCTCACGAGTGGACCCTGGACCCTCCTACTCTCCACTCCATCTTTGCTCGCTGGGGCACCCCGCAAGTGGACCTATTTGCAGCTCCTCACAACCACCAGCTGCCCCAGTTCTGTTCCAGACTCTTCTCTCCGCATCGTCTGGCCCCAGATGCATTCCTACTCGACTGGACGGATCGGTTCCTCTATGCCTTTCCTCCACTCCCTCTGATGTTGCGGACCTTGTTCAAGCTCCACAAGGACAGGGCCACCATGATTCTCATTGCCCCCCGGTGGCCCCGACAGCACTGGTTCTCCCTCCTGCTCCAGCTCAGCTCCAGGGAGCCCATTCCTCTTCCTGTGTTTCCTACTCTGCTTACACAGCAGCATCAGTCTCTACTGCACCCCAATCTGTCTTCCCTCCACCTGACTGCTTGGTTTCTCTCGGGCTGACCTCTCCAGATACCCTGTCTCAGCCTGTCTGTCGCATTTTGGATGCCTCCAGGAAACCCTCCACGCTCCAATGTTACCATCAGAAGTGGACACGGTTTTCCTCTTGGTGCCTCCTGCATCATCACAATCCCACCTCATTGGCGGTAGAGACCATTCTGGACTATCTGCTCTCTCTGTCCGATGCTGGTCTCAAGTCTACCTCAATCAGAGTCCACCTCAGTGCCATCACTGCTTTTCATGAGCCTATCCTCGGAAAACCTCTCACGGCTCACCCTCTGGTTTCCCGCTTCATGAGAGGCCTCTTCAACATCAAACCACCTCTACAGCCTCCTCCTGTCGTCTGGGACCTAAATGTGGTTTTGTCAGCCCTCATGAAACCTCCCTTTGAGCCTCTTGCTACTACTTCGCTCAAACTTCTCACATGGAAGGTGCTTTTCCTCATTGCCATCACCTCTGCCAGGAGGGTCAGTGAACTGCATGCACTGGTCGCCGATCCACCATTCACAGTTTTTCACCATGACAAGGTGGTTCTGCGTACCCATCCTAAATTCCTTCCTAAGGTGGTTTCAGCTTTTCACCTAAACCAATCGATTGTATTGCCTGTCTTCTTCCCAAAACCCCATTCTCATCCTGGAGAACAGGCGTTACACACACTGGATTGTAAACGTGCCCTTGCTTACTACCTTGACCGTACCAGGGCCCACCGTTCCTCTCCTCAACTTTTTCTGACTTTCGATCCCAACCGTCTGGGTCGTCCTGTCTCTAAACGAACGCTGTCCAATTGGCTTGCTGCCTGTATTGCGTTCTGTTATGCTCGGGCCGGCCTGTCCCTGGAAGGACCTGTCACGGCCCATAGGGTCAGAGCTATGGCTGCTTCTGTGGCTTTCCTCCGTTCCACACCTATTGAGGAAATCTGCAAGGCGGCCACTTGGTCTTCAGTTCACACGTTCACTACTCACTACTGTCTGGATACCTTCTCCAGACGGGATGGACACTTCGGCCAATCTGTGTTACAAAATTTATTTTCCTAATGGCCAACCATCCCCCCTCCCTCTCTGTTAGCTTGGAGGTCACCCATACGTTAAGAATATGCTGCCTGCTTGTCCTGGGATAAAGCACAGTTACTTACCGTAACAGGTGTTATCCAGGGACAGCAGGCAGATATTCTTACGACCCACCCACCTCCCCGGGTTGGCTTCTTAGCTGGCTTATCTTAACTGGAGACCACGCACTCCTCCGTCGGGCGGGAAGGCACCCGCGCATGCGCGGTGCGGCCAACTAGAACTTTCTAGTTAAAAAGGTCCGTACCGGGGCTCCGTCGGTGACGTCACCCATACGTTAAGAATATCTGCCTGCTGTCCCTGGATAACACCTGTTACGGTAAGTAACTGTGCTATACTAACTACAGCATTGCAGTGAAATATACTCCAAGTCTTTCATTTAGCATTTTAGAGCCATCAGAAGCGGCACTCCAGATATCAGTGATATCAAGTTCATGGAGTTGTTTGCCGCTGACGCTTTCTCATAGGCTCACACTAAATATAATCTAACGTTTTAGAAAACTAAGTTTTTTTCGAGTTCTCCAATCAAATTTATCAGATTAGGTAATAATTTCAGTGGGACTTATCTTTGAAGCCCTGGTTTAGACAATAGCTAATACGAGGGACAGGTAAAGGCCAATATCGACATGCATGTTTTGTATGCAACGGTACTGCTTCAGGGCACGGCTATATGCTTTCAGTTACTTAAGATTTTTAAGCATGGCGGGCATTAACGCTGATCCAGTGAACATCCCATACTGAGATGGCCATGCTGAAATGACTGCATTGAAACATTCGACACTGAAACATCCCATTCCCTCCTACAGGCACTCCAGAAGGAAGGGACTGGGAAGAGGCTTCCATGAGTGACTAGGAGGAAGAAGGGGAGAAAATGTGACAATATAGTGAGGCGAAGAGAGATGGGACTATGTAGCATGATGGGGGAAAGAAAAAAGAATGGGACAGGAGTATTGGGGGAGAGACAGATGATACTGAATGGAGGGGGGGAGACATGGTAATGCTGGGAGATGAGAGAAAAAAAGGCATGTTAGATGGGGAAGAGAGTTGTTGGATTGTGGGGATATGAGAGAGAGAGACAGGGGAGATCCTGGATGGGTGTAGTGGAGAAGGGGAGGGAGAAAAGAGATTCTGGATGGAAGGGGGGAAGGGATGACACTGAATGGAAGTGGAGAGAGAGGAGGAAATAGTGGATGGAAGGGGGAAGAGAGAAGGGAAGACTCTGGTTGGGGTAGAGAGATGAAGGAGATTCTGGATGGAATAGGGAGAGAGAGAGAAGGAAGGAGGAGAAGACACAGTTAATGAAAGTGTGAGAAATATGAGGAAGGGGAATGGAAGGGCCAGGTTGAGGCAAACAGATGAAGACCTTTAGGTAGACGTAGTAAAAGGAAAGGAATTTAAGACTGGGTAATATGAAATCTGGAGCAAACAAAACAAAATACTGCAGACTTTGTACACGATGCAGGCAGACTTTATTTATGACGAATAAAACATTTAAAAACCTTTTACCAGGCAAGGGACCCTTGCCTGGTAAAAGGTTTTTAAATGTTTTATTCGTCATAAATAAAGTCTGCCTGCATCGTGTACAAAGTCTGCAGTATTTTGTTTTGTTTGCTCTGGATTGTTTTTCACTGCAGACAGTTGGACCATTGTTTCTTTACTTCGGTTGGGCTTGCTGTTTAATATGAAATCTGGACAGAGAGACAGAAAAATAAATGGAAGAAATTGAAAAGAAAAGATTAATGCTAGAGATGGTAGTAATGAAGAAAGTGAAGAAAACAGGAGAAGAGAAAAAAAAATGGCAAATGGACAGGAAATCCTGGCAAGACAGAGTTAAGAGAAGACGGAGGAAGGGAGAAACCACAGACTATAATCAACATGATTAGAAAAATTAAATGGCCAGACCACACAGGTAGAAAAAATAATGTAATTTTATTCCACTCTAAAGGTTAATAGATTAAAATGCAACATATGCAGACAAAAATCAAATGGAACCCTTAAGAAGCCAGACAATGCACACAATGCAACACCATAGAAATAAGAAACAGTGACTTGCAAAGGAAAGGTCAGCTTACCTCAGCCAAGCTTACCTCAGCGAAGCACAGTGTCTATTGGTTGTAGTCAAGGCACATACGAGAATCACCTCTTTCTTCTTCTCCAAGGGGCCTCCTTAATCTAGCTCTGATCCTGCCTCTCATACTTACTGGCCCTGACTCCTCCTTTCCATGTCACTTCCCTCTAAGGAGGAGCTTCCTACTATATATTAAGGTAGCTTTGACATTATGAGGGTGCATCCAGCAAGGGGAGTGGTAGCATCCTGTAGACTCCTTCACAGTCCACCTGTCAAATTCACATGTTTGCAGAATAACACTTAGCAAAACTGATGGCATTTATACACATATGTGCACACATATGATCATATATGCTGTTATTTTAATCCTTTTTTCACATATTTGATACATAAATGTTGGTACCAACTTTATATAATTTTCCCTGTAATGTATTTGGCAGCCGTGTGTATGCCAGTTTCACAACTACATGCCTCTAGCTCCTGCATCAATTTGGCAAACTGAGTGAGCTATTCACCTGAAGCCTAGATGGAACTGAGAAACCACATCAAAGTATTATTAAGAGAATTATTGCCTCCCCTGATTGGAATGCTCTATGCCATATGATGCACCCAATTTCCAAAGGTGTTCTTTAGAGTACATGCAAATTTCCAAAATGTATGTGTGAAGGAGGGGTGAGAAAGAGAGAAAAACATTTCTGTCCACAGACTGGCCTGGATTCTTTGATAAGGGCAAGGGAATTTCCCCCCACTGACCAAATGATCCCTGAACTTTTTTTGGCTGGATTTCTTGGTTCGAGACTTACAGACAGCTGAATGGAGGTCATCTTCAGAGTGCCATGCTCCACATAACACAAAACTGTCACTTTTTTCAGGTGCAGCAGCCCAACAAAACCTGTCAGGGGATAAAAAATTTGGGGATTAATACAACCCTTGGTACAAGTTCTTCTACAAAGTTTAGAGCCTAACATGAGCTTGCCTCCCTTTCTATGGGCCAGCAAACAATGTGAAAAATGTTACAATAAGAAATTTAAGGCCTATTTTGACTCATTGCTCCTGACCTATACTTTGATAAAGGCCATAACTGGACCAGTAGTCATGGCTCATGATGTATGTCTAGTATTTGCACTAGAAGGCTTTGCAGCCAACTGGAAGCAAAGATATAAGGACATAAAGACATGCAAATTTTAACCATTTTTGTGTACAAATATCTCTTTTGTGTAGTTTTTATTTTTTATGTCATTTGAATCTTTTTTGCTACAAGGTCACTCTGTTTTATCTTGGGAATCAAAATCCTAAAAAAGGTTTACGGTAGAACAAAGAGATCCCAGCTTGCTCATAACTAGAGACGAAGACTCTATATCTCAAGTGCCCAAAGCCAGCAACCAGAGCATATCATAGTTACTAGGCTTGTAACAGGGCAATCATTGATAACCGTCTTATTTTCTCTGTGAGCAACTTTTAAATTACACAAATGTTTACGTATTAGCTTATGCTGTATACTGTATGGTACTTAGCTCGGGTTAAAACCGGGCGTTACACTTAACCCGAGCTAAGTACCATACAGTATACAGCATAAGCTAATACGTAAACATTTGTGTAATTTAAAAGTTGCTTACAGAGAAAATAAGATGGTTATCAATGATAGCCCTGTTACAAGCCTAGTAACTATGATATGCTCTGGTTGCTGGCTTTGGGCACTTGAGATATAGAGTCTTCGTCTCTAGTTATGAGCAAGCTGGGATCTCTTTGTTCTACTGTTGACCTTTTTTAGGATTTTGAGTAGTGATACTATTTATTGATTTGGACTGTTTATCTTGGAATCAGCCTTGTTTTGGTCAGAATTAAGGTCCCAATGACATGCATCATTTGCATGCGCAGATATAATGTTATACAGTGTCATCTTTGATGCCCTATTGTGTAACATGCAAATGAGCTAGAAATGTGACCTTATACAGTGCAGCTAAGCTTGTTGTACTTACCATACTTTTAGCTTATGACACATTTTGCTGTACTTTGTACTTCTGTAAATGGCCCCCACTGTCTCAATTATGTCGTTTTATTTGTCTAAGTAGTCTATGAAGAGCATGGTATTTATCCCTTTCTTGAACTTTCCGGTATCTTTTTCTAGTTTTAGTTCCTTCGGGAGGGCATTACACCACCTTGGAGCCAACACCGAGAACATTCTTTTCCTGACACTTTTGCATTTGATGTCTCTGAAGGAGGGAATTTCAGCAGGTGATTTTGGCTCAAGCGTAGTGCGCATGTTGTGTGCCGATGCAGTCTGACCGCTAGATACTGTGGTTCAGAGAAATGAATTATTTTGTGCATCAGCAGAGTGTTGAGGCAGATATTTTGGGAGCGTACCCTGGCCTGTGACACCATTGTGCCCTTTATGGTAGATTGGCTTCCTTGATGGACAGGTCCTGGTCCATCCTGATATTTTATTTATCTTGATGAAACTATGACATAGGCATCCTATTTCCATCTGTTCCTTTCTACAAAATATAAGTAGTTCTTAGACATCACTTCTATTTTCTTGTGTTATTATAAGTTTTCCTTAATTCATTTCACATTTCTTTTATTATTGTTATCTTTAGGTGTCCATTTATTCTATTTTATGAGGTTAACAATGAATTAGATCCTTGTAGTATTGGGATTTACAAATACCAAAGAACATAAGAATTGCCATACTGGCACAGACCAAAGGTCCATCAAGCCCAGTATCCTGTTCCCAACATTGGCCAACCCAGGTCCCAATCACCTAGCTAGATCCCAAGTGGCAAAACAGATGTTATATTGCTTATCCTAGGAATAAGCAGTGGATTTCCCTAAACCATCTCAATAATGGTCTATGGACTTCTCTTTTAGGAGATTATCCAAACATTTTTTAACCCCTGCTAAGCTAACTGATTTCACCACATTCTCTGGTAACGAATTCCAGAGTTTAATTGCACGTTGTGTGAAGAAATATTTTCTTTGGTTTCTTTAAAATCTACTACTTAGTAGCTTCATCGCATGCACTCTAGTCCTAGAGTGAACAAGCGATTCACATCTACCCTTTCCAGTCCAAGCTGAAGAACCCTAGCAGCTTTAGCCTTTCCTCATAGGGAAGTTGTCCCATCCCTTTTCTAATTCCGCTATATCTTTTTTTGAGATACAGCAACCAAAACTGTACACAGTATTCAAGGTGCAGCCGTACCATATAGCGATACAAAGGCATTATAACATTTTCATCTTTGTTTTCCATTTCTTTCCTGATAATTCCTAACATTCTATTTGCTTTCTTAGTAGCCGCCGCTGCACATTGAGCTGAGGGTTTCAACATATCCTCAACAATGACACCTAGATCCTTTTCCTGGGCAGTGACTCCTAACACAGAAGCCAGCATCACATAGCTATAGTTCGGGTTCCTCTTTCTCACATGCATCACTTTGCACTTGCTCACATTAAACATCATCTGCCATTTTGATACCTAGTATTCCAGTCTCTCAAGGTACTTTTGCAATTTAACAACTTTGAACAACTTTGTGTCATCAGCACATTTTATTATCTCACTAGTTATTCTCATCTCTAAATCACTGATAAATATGTTAAAAAGCAGCAGTCTCAGCACAGACCCCTCTCACAAAGCCTGTATATAGCAATTACTTGGTGAACCCCACTATTTATCCTACCCCATTGAAAATATTGACCATTTAAATCCACTCTCTGTTTTCTGTCTTTCAACCAGTTATCAATCCATAAAAGGGCATTACCTCCTATCCCATGATTTTCTAATTTCCTCAGAAGTCTTTCATGAGGTACTTTGTCAAATGCCTTTTGAAAATCCAAATACACAATATCAACCGGTTCAACTTTATCCACATGTTCATTCACCCCTTCAAAGTAATGTTATACATTGATTAGGCAAGGTTTCCCTTGACTAAAACCATGTTGGCTTTCTCTCATTAATCCATACTTATGTATATGTTCTGCTATTTTTGTTCTTTATAATAGTCTCCACCATTTTGCCTGGCACCGACATCAGACTCACCGGTCTATAATTTCCTGGATCACCTCTAGAATCCTTTATAAAAATCTGCATCACATTGGCCATCTTCCAATCTTCCGGTACTATGCTGGTTTTTAAAGAAAAATTACTAATACCTCTTCAAGTTCATTTTTCAAATCTATCAGCACTCTGGGATTTATTACTATTCAGTTTGTCAAATTGACCCATTACATCATCCAGTGTGTTACAGAGATTTGTTGAGTTTCTCTGATTCATCAGAACTGAATACAATTTCTGGCACCAGTATCTCCCCCACATCCTCAGTGAAAACTGAGGCAAAGAATTAATTTAATCTCTCCTCTATGTCCTTGTCTTCTCTGAGAGCCTCTTTTATCCCTTGGTCATCTAGCGGTCCAACTGATTCTCTTCCCGACTTCTTGCTTTTAATATACCAAAAAAAGTTTTTACTGTATGTTTTTGCTTCCAGCGCAATCTTCTTTTCAAGATCTCTCTTCGCCTTTCATATTAGTGCCTTGCATTTGACTTGGCATTCCTTGTATTATTTACAATTATTTTCAGTTGGTTCTTTCTTCCACTTTCTGAAGGATTCTCTTTCAGTTCTAATAGCTTTCTTTACCTCACTCGTTAACCACGCTAGCTGCCGTTTGATCTTCCTTCCTCTATTTTTAATACATGGAATATATCTAGTCTGGGCTTCCAGGTTGGAATTTTTATAGAACATCCATGCCTGATATATATTTTTGACCTTTGCAGCTACACCTTTAAGTTTCTTTTTTACCATTCTCATGTTATCATAGTCTCCTTTTTTAAAGTTAAGTTCTGTTGTATTGGATTTCCTGTGTGAACTTATTCCAGGGATTATATCAAATCTGATCATGTTATTATTAAGCGGCCCCACCACCATTACCTTCCTCACCAATTCATGTGCTCCACTAAGAACTAGATCTAGAATTGCTTCACCTCTTGTCGGTTCCTGAACCAGCTGCTCCATAAAGCAGTCCTTAATTTCATCAAGGGATTTTATCTCCCTAGCATACCTTGATGATACATTTACCCAGTCAATGTTAGGGTAGTTGAATCACCCATTATTATTGTGTTTCCCAGTTTTTTAGTCTCCCTAATTTCTGATAACATTTCAGCATCTGTCCGTTCCTCCTGGTCAGGTGGACAGTAGTACACTCCTATCACTATCTTTTCCCCCTCACACACGTAATTTCTACCCATAGGGATTCCAAGGTGTGTTTCTGCTCCTGTAGAATTTTTAGTCCTTTCATATGCTGAGAGATTGGAAAAACTGGGACTCTTTTCCTTTGAGAAGAGGAGACTTAGAGGGGATATGATAGAGACTTACAAGATCATGAAGGGCATAGATAGAGTAGAGAGGGACAGATTCTTCAAACTTTCAAAAAATAAAAGAACAAGAGGGCATTCGGAAAAGTTGAAAGGAGACAGATTTAAAACAAATGCTAGGAAGTTCTTCTTTACCCAACGTGGGGTGGACACCTGCTTCCAGAAGGCATAATAGGGCAGAGTACAGTTCTGGGGTTCAAGAAAGGATTGGACAATTTCCTGCTGGAAAAGGGGATAGAGGGGTATAGATAGAGGATTATTGCACAGGTCCTGGACCTGTTGGGCCGCCGCATGAGCGGATTGCTGGGCACGATGGACCTCAGGTCTGACCCAGCAGAGGCATTGCTTATGTTCTTATGTTCGATTCAAGGTCCTCCTTAACATATAATGCCACAATCCATCAGGTTTTTATTTTGACCAAAGTGTCTTAATGTCCATCAATGATTTCTCTTCAGAAGATCAGTAATTAATAAAAATATCTCTGGACTTTCGAGTTTATCTGTGAAATCTGGTATATGTTCTTACCATGAAGCTTCTGACCAAATTTGAATTTCTACCGAAATCCTGCTCTATTCCCTTCAGTAAGCAGAATCACAGAAATGTCAAAGGTCTGTGGTCAATTGACCTTGCTACAGTTGACCATCTGAAAGCTATTACAAAAACTTTGTCCATGTTGTAGGCAAGACCTTAATGCAAAGTTGAAAGCAGTGGAAGGTTCTCAGTCTGATTAAGGTAGTGATGACCCCATTAATGCAGCTGAAAACTTCAATGCCAGCTTTACACCTCTTGGCATTTCCCCTTTTAAAATTCAGCAAGTTAGCAAGCAAAATTCTTTGAGTTATGTCAAGCACAAATTCAATGAAGCCCAAGGGGCCATTGCTAATCAAATTGCAGCTGATAGTTGCTTAACTCCTGCTGATGTTGAATAAGAACCAGCAAGTAATAAATGTCAAAAATGTACTCACTATGACCTTTTGCTGATGGAACTGGAGCAAAAGTTTGACTTACCATCCATATGAAAAAAAATACAAATTCTGACCTTGGCTTTTTAAGGACGCCTTTAACTGAGTTATTTGAATTCTATATAATCAGGATACTCTACCGTGGACTAATAGTGTTATTAAGTGAAAATTAAGCGGGTAACCTTTTCCCGTCCTATTGTTTCATTACCTATCCCCTTATTATTTGTTTATGAATGGTATTTAATCCTTTTTTTTCCTCTTGTGTCTTGTTTTGTCAAAAGTTGTATTAATTGTCTGGTTTAATCAATGCGTTTTTTCTCTTACCCTGATTTTATTGTTATTTGTAAATCGCATTGGATTATGATTTTGCGATCAAATCAAATTTTTAAATAAACTTGAAACTTGAGTGTCCCATCTATAATGGTAAAAAGAGTCAGGAAGCTGAAACAGGAGAACGGTAGTCTTGCTGTTCAACACCAAAACAAGAGAAAATGCTTACTATGCAAGTTAAGCAAAATGTCCTAGATTTTTACGAAGATGATGAAGTTCCTAGGACATGCCCAGGCAAAAAGGATTAAGTTTCTGTGAGGATTAATGGTGAAAAAGTAGCAAAGCATAAAAAGACTGTTATTGTGCAACCTGAAGGAGCTTTACACCATTTATCGGGACAAGTATGGACCTGAAATTGGGTTCTCAAAATTCTGTGAGCTTAGGCCAAAATGGTGGGTTACAGTCAGTTCATCAGAAACTCATTGAGTCTGTGCCTGTACAAATCATCAAAATGTGAAACTTACGCTTTCTACTATTTCACTTCCAAATGAATACTTTGCTTTTGAGCAAAATTGTTTATGATATTAATTCAAAAGACTTCATGTTGCAGCAGTGTGAAAAATGCCCTGGGAGGATTCCTCTGGAGGAATATCTTGATGATTATTTTAAAGAAAATGACCCTAATGATATTATTGCATTTAAGCAATGAATTTAAGAACATAAGAATTGCCGCTGCTGGGTCAGACCAGTGGTCCATCGTGCCCAGCAGTCTGCCCACGCGGCGGCCCTCTGGTGTTCTTAAATGGTCAATGTCAACGGGTTCCAGGATAGCTTTATAGCATACAAGTCCAGAATGAAGAATAAGACTTTGACATGCTACTTAGCTTCATTTGAACCTATACTTGTTATCTGATTCTTCCAAGTGCTTGAATCTCTCTTTTACACCCTCTAAATGTGGAAAATAAAGAGGAAATACTTGAGATTAATAAAAAGCTTGAGAGGGTTAAACAATGGCTGAATTCCAACATGTTAGCCTTAAACAAAACAAAAGCTCTACTCTTTCCATGGAAGAAGGGAATAAACTTGAGTTCCTCTTTTACTCTGGATAATATTCACTTGGATCTTGTAACTTCATTAAAAATACTGGGAGTCATCATTGACGATAAACTCTCCTTTCACGAACACATAAGTAGTATTATCAAATCCTGCTTTTATAGGCTGCGAATGATTCGCTCAATTTCCAAGTTTCTGGAGCCAAAATCGCTAAATATATTAATCCACTCTTTAATTATTGCAAAACTCAACTACTGTAACTCTTTATTAATAAGTATTACACAAAAATAAAAAAAAGCGCCTTCAAATAATTCAGAATACTGCCGTTAAACTCATCCACAACGGTAAAAAAACATGATCATATAACACCTTTTCTGATTAAATCTCACTGGCTCCCAATTAACCATCATATTACCTTCAAAATTTTACTTATAATATTCAAAACCTTTTCCACTAATGAACCTCAATTCATTGATAAATTACCTATCCCTTATAGCACTTCGCGTTCTCTCCGGTCTACTAATCAAAAGCTTCTAGTAGTCCTCTCTTTGAAAGTTATTGGAACAAGACGACATGATATGTTTTCAGTGATGGCTCCGCAGCTTTGGAATGCCATGCCTCAGCATTTAAGAGGAAAACGACTTGAGTCGTTTTAAAAGTAATTTAAAGAGTTTTCTTTTTAAAGATGCTTTTAATCTTTAAATTATGTTTAAACTTTATATTAGTTTTCTTCTTTGATTGTACTTTTCCCTCCCTATTGTTTTCTCCATATATGGTTCTCCTCTGTACTTTAAAACACTGAATTGTAGTTTTGTTCCCTCTTACCTTGTGTATTAGTCGGTCTGTAAGTCTATTTGTCTAACTCATTATTTTAAATTTTAAATGGTATGTCTAAATATATGTTTATATTTTTATCAATTTTGTATCTCGCTTAGTAAAACTAAATAAGCAATTCATCAAACTAAAATAAAACTTGAAACTTTTTCCCTTCCCACTTTTGGACTCATAAGGACTGCTAAACTAAGTACCAGTTGGGTAGATCCCTCCTTTTTGCCCTTTCAGTCTCCTCCCACAGGGTCCTTCAGGAATACTACTGGACACCAGGCGCATTGTTCTCCCCCCATTTACATAGAGGCAGGTGAGAGGGTTATATGTAATAGGACTAGAAATCCCTGTAGTTATGTAATAATAATAATAACAGCTTATATACCACAATACCGTGAAGTTCTATGCGGTTTACAAAGATTAAGCAAAGGTACAAATTGATTGACTTTAAGAGGGGAGGAAGAAAGAGGGTTAATAGGACAGGAAATCCATTTTTGAGGAGAGAGTGATCAATAGAACAAGTTAATCGCTATAGAGGGGAGAGAGAAGAGAGGATCAGTTGTCTTGATACTTTAGGAACAGGTGTGTTTTCAGACATTTCCTAAATTCCTCATAAGTAGTGGGCGAAAGCAAGTGTTCTAGGTCTTTACCCCATGATGCTGCTTGGTGCGAGAGAAGATGTTCATGGTGTTTTTTCAGTTTACAACCTCTCACTGGGGGGAAAACGAAGTTGGAATGTGAGCTTCTCTTGTGTCTGTTGGCTGAGAAGACGAAAAGGTCAGTTATATATTTAGGGGCAAGTCCGTGTAGTGCTTTGAAGCAGAAGCAGGCAAATTTAAACTTTACGCGCGCCTCCATTGGCAGCCAATGTAGCTGCCGGTAGTAGGGTGTCACGTGGTCAAGCTTCCTCAGCCCAAAGATCAGTTTGACCGCTGCATTTTGCATCAATTGTAAACGCTGCATGTTCTTTTGGGAAATTGCTAAATAGGCTCAGTACGAGGGATTGGACTAGAGTTCTGAATGCCGCTGTATCGAAATAAGCTTTAATGGATCTGAGTTTCCAGAGAGTGAAAAATCCCTTTCTGATCAAGGAGTCCTCCTGGTCTCTCATGGTTAGGCACTGATCCAAAGTTACACCTAGTATCTTTATGGTAGGTTGGACAGGGTAATTAAGATTATTGACACATAGTTGTGATTTGGTGTCAAGCGGATGTGGCGAAGCAACGAAGAAAGTTGTCTTTTCTGAATTAAGTTTGAGCCTAAAGGTTGTCATCCAGTGCTCCATCACGTTTATAGTTCTGAAGCTTTAGGAATAGTTTCAGAGATAGAATTAACGAATGGGATGATGATCGTAAAATCATCTGCATAACTAAATAGTTTTATCCCTAACTGGGTTAGCTGCGTGCCTAGTGAGGACATGTAGACGTTGAAGAGCAATGGAGATAGCAGAGACCCTTGTGGCACACCGGATGGATTGCTCCAGGTATCTGAAAGTTCATAATTAAAACGTACTTGATAAGTGCGGGACATAAGGAAGCCACGGAACCAATTCAGTACCTCGTCTCTGATACCAATGGCGTCTAGGCATTGCAGCAGTTTCCTGTGGTCTACTAGATC
The DNA here is from genome assembly GCF_902459505.1 of Geotrypetes seraphini. NCBI lineage: Eukaryota > Metazoa > Chordata > Amphibia > Gymnophiona > Dermophiidae > Geotrypetes > Geotrypetes seraphini. Next base: position 26,319,748 of record NC_047084.1, read on the forward strand.
AAAGGCAGAATTCATATCGAATTGCATAACCAGGGCATTAAAGCCCTTACTAAACAGTAGGCGCAGATTGTCTAAAATAGCCGCAATTACTGTCTCAGTACTGAATAACGGTCTAAAACCAGATAGACTCTTTCAGAGCACATGTATTGGCTTGCTTGTTCTCTAAGCATGCTGGGCAAGTGGGCAAATAATCCACCCTCCCTTCTCTCCATTAGGTGTGTAAATGTGAATCTGCAGCATGTTTCTTCTGTGAACTGCAACTGCCATGAGCTCTTTAAGTCCATTGTGATTCCATCAAGATTTCACGAGTGAAAAATTATACACAACATTACTTACTCAGTATGTTAATGAAAGCTCCCAGCCTCTCAGGCATGGAGAGAACTGGTTGAGAACAGATTGCTTGGTTTTCAAGGCAATAATCTTGTCTACCACATCTGAACTGTAAGTTATTTTTCCTTGTTTGATTACTGCATTAAAGAAGATTTTAGATCAAGAATTCTGAGTCTTCTCACTGTAATGTTTTATATTCTGGTTTAAACTGACTGTCAAGCATAGTATTTGGAACTATACTTTGCAACGACTGTGCACGCATTCAGTGGCATAGCAAGGGTAGGAAGTACTCAGGGAGGTGGCACCCCCATACCCTACTCTCTGCTCCTTCCGTACCCCCATGCCACACTCGTACCCTCCCTTCCCACCCCTGTGCCTCAAGTTTCAAGTTTCAAGTTTAAAACAGATTTGATTAATCGCTTTATCTAAATTCAAAGCGATGTACATAATGATAAAATTACAATATAAAAGCAAAATCACAATAAATAAAACTAACAAGGCTAATGACAAATTTGACAAAAACTAGAAACAAAGGGAAAGGATGGGGAAGAAGTTACAATTTAAATAAAGGTTGAAGAAACATGTAGGGAGGGCACATAAGGAGAGGGTAAAAATAAAAATAATAATAAGATAAAATGTAAAAGATGATAAAAGTTGAAAGTGAGACTTGAAAGAATAATTTAGAAGATTTTCGTGAATGTTATAAGGGTCACTTTAAAGCAAGTTAATTTATGAAGGCATCATTAAAAAGGAAAGTTTTTAGTTTACATTTGAATTTTTCTACATTAGTTTCTTCCCTTAAATGACTAGGTAGAGAATTCCAGGTTTGAGGTGCAGTAACTGAAAAAATAAACTGACGACGCGTATTTATTATTTTAAGAGATGGAATCGTTAATAAATGCTGTTCGGAAGATCTTAGTGTTCTATTAGCTGTGTAGGGGATTAATAATTTATGAATGAAAGCCGGAGTTTAAATTTTTGCCAGCACGAGCAGCTTCTATGGCCTGCTGCTTATACTGGCTTTCCCTCTCATGTCACTTCCTGGCCCCACGACTGGGAAGTGATTTCAGAGAAAGCCAGGCCTGTGCGACCCGCAGGTTAGTGTACTTGCTTGTGCTGGCAAAGATTTTAAAAAGGCACAGGGGCAGGGCGTGAGCATGGCATGGGGGAGGCGGGGAAGTGCTGGTGCCCCCACCAAGACATAAAGGCCTAGATTCACTAAACCTCCAAACCATGTGCGATCCGTTTCCGTTTGCATGCCGGCCGACCAATTTAGTAAAGGCCTGCATGCAAATGGGGACGATCGTTAACATGCCCCCATACCCACGACCAGAGCGATCCTCGCTCATGCGCACACCCTGACAATAGTGACAGGAGAAGCAGCCTCCTGTCACTGCTGTCAGGGGTCAGCCCAGCCCAGATCTCGCCCCCTCCCGGCACGGCCCGCGCCCCCCCAGAGAAAAAAGTAGGAAGGATGCCAATTCCCTCCTGCCATCAGCGTTTAAAAAAAAAAAATGCTGCATGCAGCACAGCACGGCCCTCACACACACCCCTCCCCCACTGCCACGACCCTCGCCCTCGCCCCCGCTGACCGGCACGGCCCACCCCCGGAAGTACAAAGTTGGGAGCAGGAGGGGTGCTCAGTCCCTCCTTCTCCTAGGCCTCCCACCCCCCGGCCCAACCCTGGTCGGCCCAGGCAGTCGGGCCCGGTCCACCCATCCCGGTACCTTTGAAATAGTTGGGAGCAGGAGGAGTGCCCAGTCCCTCCTGCTTCTTCCGATAAGGAGCTCCATTTTCGGGAGCAGGAGAAGTTCTCAGACCCTCCTGCTCCTACGACGATCTTCGGGAGCAGGAGTAAAGTCTTCCTGTTCTTGCTCCCTGGGGCCGCCGCTGCACAATAGCGGCCTTAGGCCTCGCCCTGGCACATCATCTGATGCAACAGGGAGGGAGGTCGGCCAGGCTGGCCCAGCCAGACCAGGAGGGTAACATGGCAGGAGGGAGTTGGCAACCCTCCTGCCTTTTGTGGGGCATCGGCGCGGGGGGGCTTCGACTCAGGGGGGCATCGCGACTTTTTTAAGTTTTTATTTTTTAAAATTTTTTTGTCGGGCAGGAAGCCTGTGAGGAGGGCAGCGTTGGGGTGGTTGCAGGAGAGAGTGGGTCGCTGGGGGGAGGGCCCTCAGCCGTTTTTTGATAGGCCTACCTATCTTTTCTTTCTTTTTTTTATATGGGGCAGATATTTTGCTTGTGTAACACATGCAAAATATCTGTGCCATGGAAAAAATGAATAAAAAGGACAGGCAGGCCTGTGAAAAAGCCTGCAGACCTGACGGTAACTCAGTTACCTACAGGTCTGTAGCAGTCGGGTTTGTCAGTAGTAAAATCCAACTCAAAATAGTCAAGCAATTGTTAGTGAATCAATCGCTTGGCTATTTTGCATGGGATTTTACTAATTTGCCATGGAGGATCAGGATTGGATTGCTATAGGCCTTAGTGAATAGTGCAGGAGGGATATTTGGTCACAAAGGGCTCGCAAACCGATCGGTACATGATCGGTTTGCTTAGTGAATCTAGCCCAAAATCTGGTAACCCTACCTTAAGGGGATGGAGTGGAGTCTTCTCTTGAGGGATAGGACTTCAGTTCCAGTCAAGTTCCAGCATGGATTCTTTGTTTGGGAGGTTAGAATAACTGATGTGCCCTCAGGGGGGCTCAACTTTGCTGTGGTTGAAGCGGGGTGGAGGTTAGAGAAAGGAACTCCTCCTGCTAGCCTGTCCTGTCATTCCAGGCTACTTAACAGATGGAAACTGGGATCTTTCTATTCACAATGGTTAGTTAACCCCAGGTCCTAAACTGGTGCTTAGTGGCTATTTGTGTACAAAATAACATGAAAGGTAAACGTAATACATTATTTTGCAGGAATTCAGTAAAGCTTCATTTGCATATGGTATACACTCATTATACTTTGTAGTAATGGCAGTTGTATGATAGGGCCTTCCTGCATAACGCACTCTTTTTAAAGCATGCATAAGAGATCTTTTTATATGCACATTAAGGTTTATTGCCTGGGTTTCATTGGCGTTTTGGAAGGAAACTTTTGATCTGACAATCTACTTTGAAATCTTCCTCATTATCATATCATCCTCTGATTTCCTGTCTCTAGCCATCATTTCAGTCTGCTCAGTGTTATTTTCCCTATCTGTTCTTAGTCCTGATGCAGCTAGCATAATCCTAGTGGAAATCTAGGTACTTTTGATCATAATGACTGTGGTCTTCATGTTTCCTCATCATTTCCTTTAGCAGCAATGATATCTTATTTTCCTTGAATCGCTCCATTTTAAGTCCACCTGTCTTCTTGGATCACATCTTGCTCATTGTAATCACCATGACCATGACTAATACTTTCCTCAGACAATTTTCTTCCTGTCTTAAAGCTGCTGAGCAGTATTATTTTTTTTAAAAACCCAGCAATTGTGCTCTTTTCCCTGACCATTCCATATCTGTTTCCTTTTCCCTGCTTAATAAGATGTTCATCAATCTTTCCTCAGTTCACACTACCAATGTGCTTTTTTGTTGTTTTTTTCCAAATTTATTTTTCCAGAAGCCCTTGGTATCTGTCAGTCAGTACCAGACAGCCCCAGTCCAGGTCTTCCACTTGCTCTTGACCTCATGATACTCTGCTGAGAATGAGTTACAGTGAAGCCAGTCTTCTTTCTAAAAAGCTCTATCAACAATATTCAATAGTTTGGCAGTCACTGACACTTTCAGAAGGAATTAAGAACCAGTTCTCATTGGAGCAGCAAGGCTTGTGTTTAGATTGATGCAATTAGTCTTTCAGCTTTGCCTGATCTGCTTTAGACCATGGCTTAAGTAGGCTGCTTGATACACGATAACACTAACATAAAGTTTTAACCCTTCCATGCCTGTAAAATATACAACTTCCTATCCAATGAGCACTGTGATTTTGCAGATTAAAAATATGTCTGATTTGGTTCTGAGAGAACATTTTTCTTCTTATGAAAAATGCCAGTGAAACCTGATCTTTGGCAGTGAGTTAAGAAAAAAAATGCCTGCAAGTTTATGAGAGTTAGTCTTCCCATTACTGGATTTATACTTACCTCACGTAATAGTTATATTGACTCAGAGGGATCTTCTTTTCCCTTTTCAGCTATCTCCCAAGACATAAGAACATAATAGCGGCCATTCTGGGACAGACCGAAGGTCCATCAAGTCATATTCCACTGACCCCACAGTACACAAAACTTTTGAAAATGAAAGTTACCCCTTCGGACTTTATAGTCTTTAACTCTATTTGTAACACCACTTTTGGTACCATTTCACTCAGTGGGTCCCAAAAGAAGAATGTAATAAGAAAGATTAGTTCTACTGCTTCATCATATGCAAGTTTTACTTGCCTGACCTTGATCTCACTTGTGAGTGCAGAGCTGTTCTTATTTACGTCAGAAATGGAGATGCTGATATCTTATAAGTCATCATTGAAGGGACACCACATCACTGGTCATCTATTGCTTTATCTGTCTCAGGGAAATATTAATTACTTCTTACATACGATGACACGGTGACAGAATTTGTCACCGTCCCCGCAGATAATTGTGGGAAACCATCCCAATGTCATTCTTTAAGGAGACAGGGCAGAATCAGAGTATGAATGGGCACAATCATTGACCCTCAAGCCTTGCTTTGAAGAATGCTGGTGTAGAAGGACTGAGATAGACACTAAAGAATGACACGGGATAGTTTCCTACGGTTATCTGCAGGGAGGGGGATGGTGACAAATTATTTCACCGTGTCATTCTCTAATTTATTATATAGTAACCATAAATATTTGTGACACTATATACACTATATAGCAAACACCCAAAGAATATTCATCTATAATAGCGTTTTTCTGGGAGAGAGTGGAGACTCCCATCAACTCTAAAAATGCCTCCCTTATCTTTCCCCAACACACAATCTACTTACCTTTTCTGAACGCACTTAATCAGTGCTGCCTCTAGAATATGAGGCATGTAACATAGCTGGCTATCCACTAGCCACCAAGTGCTAATATTCAGCAGGTATCTCATGCTGAATAATAGTGCTTAGCCAGTTTAGTGCTATTTAACTGGCCATGAGCCGTTCCTGGTCAGTTAAATAGCACTGAATATCAGGCAGATAATATCTACGTGGGGTTGCTGAAACGCTCTCACCCCCAACCAAGAAGAGAATGATGTGGAGCCATGAAACTAACGAGTTAGTCCACACTTTCCGTGATGCTTTTCATTTCAAAGATATGAAATGAAATGAAAAGTGTCAAGAAAAGTATGGAATAACTGGTAAGTTTCATGGCTCCACATCATTCTTTTCTTAGTTGGGTGTGAGAGCGTTTCAGCGGCCCCTCATAGATGTTATCTGCCTGATAGTCAGTGCTATTTAACTGACCAGGAACAGCTCCTCCTGGTCAGTTAAATAACACTAAACTGGCTAAGCGCTATTATTCAGCATGAGATACTCGCTGAATATTAGCACGTAGTGGCTAGTGACTAGACAGCTATGTCACATGACTTAGCCAGCTATGCGTGAAATTTAAAGTGATAGCTGGCTAAGTTTAGCAGCCAAATTGGGCAGCATTACTAGCTGGTCTATCTTTGGCCTCCATAAACTTACCCCCTCTTCTACAAAACTGCGCTAGTGGTTTTTAGGGCAGAGAGCCATGCTGAATGGCTCCCAACGCTCATAGGAACTCAATGAGCGTCGGGAGCAGTGCAGGTCATTCAGCACGGCTCTCTGCGCTAAAAACCACTAGCGCGGTTTTGTAGAAGAAGGGGTTAGTTATCCAACTCTGAATATCGACTTAGCTGGCTAAGTTTATAGCATCTACCAAAATAATTTGACTCACTTATAACTATCAAAAATTAACCTGAACAAACAGTTCCGCTCAGAACATATTATACAATCCAAAGGGAATTCTGATTCCACTTCCTCAAAACGAGTCAGCGGTGTTTGGGATTCTTCATTATTCCCCACACTTGGAAAGTATTGAATTTATATTTTTGAATTTTTCTCTTTTTCTTTTTCCTATATCAATAACTTATCAATAATTTATAGCTTAAATATAGCTTATTTATAATTAGATGTGGATTTAAAAGTGTATCACTTATCTTAAATCCTTATCGGTTCCTCTTCCCGACGCGTTTCGGAACTCTTTTTCAAGGGAGATAAGGGTTATCCTAAACCATAGTATTACTACCGCTGGCTATCAAAAAAGATTTATAGCAGCCATCTGCTCCCCCTAACGGATCTTGAATGAAATGGTGCTTATGTGAATTGGACTTATAGCCTCACACCAGCAACTAATGTATTTTACAAAAGGTCTGCTCCTCCAGACATCAAAACCTTGCTACACTTCTGCTGAGGATAGAAAGTAAACAAGTGTGGGGGGGGGGGGGGGGGAGGAGATGGGCTGAGAAAAATAAAGGAATATCACTGGAGAAGGATTAATCTTTTCCCAGCCATGTCATTGTTTAGGGCATTGGGTGCTTTGTGTGGTAAAGGTATGACTCTCACAGTTAAAGAGGGAAGTTAGCCTTACTGGGTCAGACCAAAGGTTCTTCAAGCCCAGTAGCCCGTTCTCACGGTGGCCAATCCAGGTCACTAGTACTTGGCCCAAATCCAAAGAGTAACAACATTCAGTGCTACCGATCCAGGGCAAGCAGAGTTTTCCCTCATGTCTTAATAGCTGTGCCTCTGGGTCCTTTCTCCCCAAAGCCACCATACCTTGGAAAATGGTAACAACCATTGATTTATAAGGTCAATATCTGCAAAATTGTAATTTATTACATTTTTTGGTATGGCTAAAGAGGAGCAAAGCTCTAGTGAGAAAAATGATAAGAGGTAGGAGGCATCTTATACAATAACCAGTTTATTGAAATCTGAGCCTTTGAGGACCAGAGTCCACTTTATCAGACGCAGGAGAGGGAGAAACATACATGGAGAGGGAATGAGATACAAATTAAAGAGAAAATATTGAAAATTGCAGGGAAGGACATGGAAAATCTTTGGTGGTTGTTTTATACAGTACATTTCCACAAATCTGTGGATGGTCTTCTTTGAGGCATGCCCTTTTTAAAAATCTAAATATTACCAATGTTAGATTAATTTGTTTGACTGTTATTAACTTTCCTATATTTGTGCATTAGTTTTCCAGTATTTTTAAACTTTTAGCATGAGCAATAGAAATTTTGGAATTTTCCTTCAGCATCTTTAGGGGAAGCCTATTCCAAAAGGATGGACTCCATCGGAACTGGGATGGAATCAGGTTGTTGTCACAGACATTTAAAAGGAGATAAAGCATTAATGGCCATTACTGTTTGAGTTGGTGCAGGGAGTTCTGCTCAGATCTCCCCTTGATGAGGCAGCATGCAAAACAGGGTACTCCTGTTGGGATTTCAACATGGCAGGCACAGTTGATGGACATTTGATGAGATAAGTGGCCATATTTATAATTGCATTTTTGATACTTGGTTTGGCTGTGCCTGCTAGTATTATTTTTTTTGTACTGTGGAGATTCTCTATTTTTTCCCTGTTATAAGAGAGAAACGATTCAAAAATTCTGGAGATCTGTTGAAAGTGGAGATTTTTTCTTTGACCATTGACTGATATGGATCGACTGTATGTGCTTTGTTGGCCAGAGCAGTGGTTCCCTAGCTATTATTAGCTTGAACTAAGGTCTTTTTCTCCACTTTTTTGTGTATTCTCTAGCTTTGGTATCGCATGTCTCCATTTGCATTGGAAGAGAGCAAATTCTATATTATAGTTGGTGATATCAACTACCCCAATATTAACTGGATAAATGTTACATCAGGGAGTGCAAGGGAGGTAAAATTCCTAGATGTAATAAATGATTGCTTCTTGGAACAATTGCTCCAGAAATCAACAAGAAGGGGAGCTATTTTAAGTCTAGTACAGTGTTTCTCAACCCTATCCTGGAGGACCCCCAGGCCAATTGGGTTTTCAGGATAGACCTAATAAATATGCATGGAGCAGATATGCATGCCTTTCACTTCCATTATATGCAAATCTCTCTCATGCATATTCATTAGGGCTAGCCTGAAAACCTGATTGGTCTGGGGGTTCTCTAGGATAGGGTTGGGAAACACTGTACTGGACCTAAAATAGCTCCCCCTCTTGTTGATTTCTGGAGCAGTTGTTCTAAGAAGGTAAAAGTGTTAGATCCGCTGGGAAACAGTGATCATAACATGATCAAATCTGAGATAATATCTGGAGAGAAGTCACAAAGGAAATCTACTATAGCAGCATTTCATTTTTTTTAAAGGGTGAATATGATAAAATGAGGAAAATTGTTAATAATAAATTAAAAAGATCAGCCAAAATGATTATGACTTTAAATCAGGCATGGTCATTGTTTAAAAATACCAAGCCAGATGTATTCCACATATTAACAAATATGGAAAGAAGATAAAACGTCAGCCTGCATGATTAAAAGGAGAAGTGAAAGAGGCTATTAGAGCCAAAAGAACATTTTTCAAAGAATGGAAAAAGAATCCGAAAGAAGAAAATAAGAAGCAACGTATGCACTGGCAAGTTAAATGTAAAATATTGATAAAGAAGGCTAAAAAAGATTATGAAGAGAAACTTGCCAAAGAGGCAAAAACTCATAGTAACAGCTTTTTCAGGTATATCAGAAGCAGAAAGCCTGTGAGGGAACCTGCCCTGTTAAGATCATTAAGTAGAAAAAGAGACACTGAGGGAGGATAAAGCCATAGTGGAGAGACTGAATGAATTATTTGCTTCGGTGTTTACAGAAGAGATCTACCTGAAATAGAAATGGTTTTCAAGGGTGATAATGCGGAGGAACTGAAAGAAATCTCAATGAACCCAGAAGATGTACTGAGCCAAATCGACAAGTTAAAGAGTGATAAATCACCTGGCCTGGATGGCATAGACCTCAGGATACTGATAGAACTCAAACATAAATTGCTGATCTGCTGTTAGTGATCTGTAACCTGTCATTAAAATCATTCTTAGTACCTGAAGATTGGAGGGTTGCCAATTTAACACTGATTTTTTAAAAAGGGTTCCAAGAGTGATTAGGAAATTACAGACTGACTTCAGTTCCAGGCAAGATGGTAAAAACTATGTATTAAAAAGAATAAAATGATAAAACACATAGACAAATGGTTTAATGGATCAAAATCAGAGTCCCAATATAAACGACTGGGTTAGGTCAAAAAAGCCTAGTTCCAAAAAACGGAATCACAAATAAACAGATAGAGGAACCAGTTCAAAAAATACTTTCCACTTTCAACGGTGCTCAGAATCCAAGATGGAATGTAAGAACTCAGAGTGGGGGATTAACCCCTACCAGAACTCTTGTGGTATCTATCATTGCACCATGACTGCTGTGAAAAGTTGTTTTGAAACATTGAATACAATAAGTGATACTTTGTAACTTGCACACTTTCAAATTGCTTATAATGTATGAATGATTCAAGGTTAAGTAACTTAGCTGAAGATTGCTGCTAGCGTTAGTTTGGCTGGGTCCTGACGCGTTTCACCTTACTGGCTTCCTCAGAGAACCCGCATACAATCTTGCATATTGTTATTTATCCTGGTTTGAAATCAGTGAAAGTGTCACAGGAAAAGAAAATTTCACTGATTTCAAACCAGGATAAATAACAATATGCAAGATTGTATGCGGGTTCTCTGAGGAAGCCAGTAAGGTGAAACGCGTCAGGACCCAGCCAAACTAACGCTAGCAGCAATCTTCAGCTAAGTTACTTAACCTTGAATCATTCATACATTATAAGCAATTTGAAAGTGTGCAAGTTACAAAGTATCACTTATTGTATTCAATGTTTCAAAACAACTTTTCACAGCAGTCATGGTGCAATGATAGATACCACAAGAGTTCTGGTAGGGGTTAATCCCCCACTCTGAGTTCTTACATTCCATCTTGGATTCTGAGCACCGTTGAAAGTGGAAAGTATTTTTTGAACTGGTTCCTCTATCTGTTTTGTTGTTGTTTTGTCAAAATCAGAGTCAGCATGGTGTTGGCCAAGGGAAGTCTTGCCTCACCAACTTGTTTCATTTCTTTGAAGGTGTGAATAAGGATGTGAATAAAATTGATCCGTAGTCTCTAGATTTTCAGAAAGCTTTCGAAAGAGTTCCTCATAGGAGACCAAATTAAACAGTCATGGGATAGGAGACAATATTCTGTTGTGAATTTTGAGTCAATTATTGGATAGAAAACAGATGCTAGGGATAAATTGCCTTTTTTCTCAATGGAGGAGGGTGAATAGTGGAGTGCTGCAGGGATCTGTACTAGAACCACTGCCAATTAACATATTTATAAATGATCTGGAAATATGAATGACCATAGAGGAGATTAAGGGTGGGAATTCACCAATAGGCACTTAGCAATATAGAGTACGCTAACAGCTAATGTTTACAACTCGCTAAATGGTTAGCACACACTAAATCGCTTAGCACTCATTGATGAATTCCCCCCTAAATTTGCAAATGATATGAAACAATTCAACAGTGTTTAAACACATGTAGACTGTGAAAAATTGCAGGAAGACCTCAGGAAATTGGAATTCTGGTAGATGAAATTTAATGTAGACAAATGCAAAGGAAATCACATTGGGAAGAATAATACAAATCAGAGTTACCAGATGCTAGGGTCCACCTTAGGAGTCAGCACCCAGGAAAAAAATCTAGGTGTCATTATAGACATTACACTGAAATTCTCTCCCTATCACCTCACCTTGAGTATTGCATTCAATTCTGGTTACTGTATCTCAAAAAAATATAGCAGAATTAGAAAAGGTTCAAAGAAGAGCGACCAAAATGATAAAGGGGATGGAACTCCTCTCATATGAGGAAAGACTAAAGAGGTTAGAGCTCGTCAGCTTGGAAAAGATATGGCTGAGATGGATATGCTCGAAGTCTACAAAATCCTGAATGGTATAGAATGGGTAAGAGTGAATTAGGATTTATTCTTTCAGAGATTACAAAGACTAGGGGACGCTCAATGAAAAAATGGAAATACCTTTAATACAAATAGGAGGAAATATTATTTCACTCAACAAATAGTTAAGCTATGGATCACATTGCCAGAGGATGTGGTAACAACAGTTAGTTTATCTGGGTTTAAGAAAGATTCGGACAGGTTCCCGGAGGAAAAGTCCATAGTCTGCTTTTGAGACAGACATGGGGGAAGCCATTGCTTGCCCTAGGATCAGTGGCCTGGAATGTTCCTACTATCTGGGTTGCTACTGGGTACTTGTGACCTGGATTGGCCACTGTTGGGAACAGGATACTGGACTTATGAATGGTCTGACCCAGTATGGCTATTCTTATGTTCTTATGTAATGTTAAATGGATAACTTATCCATCTAAAGTTATATGGCTGGCCTACCATTGAACTATCAACTACTAATGTGCATGCTTCATTTCAAACATGTTTCTGAAATACCCCCAGGATACCTCTTTTCAACAGAGAAAAATGTTTGTATTATTTAAGTATATGAATAGTTTTAGATCACTAAAAATCCACTTAACCTGTCTATGTCAGTCATATTTGCTATGTTTAAAGTTTTATCTCTGTAAAAGCCTTTGAAAACATGTTTAATTCAAAGGCTAGTGTCTTGTTTCCCTTCTTGCAGTCATAATGCTTATGAAAATGCAACTAAGAAGGTATTCAGAACAATAGCATCATTCATAAGTGCTGGCACTATGTTTAGTTCTTCTGTTTAATTGCTAGCGCATTCCATCACTGGAAAAGAATATCTTCAGAGAAAGTGCAAGGGGAAAATGCATGCAGAATCTTGGCTTCAGGAATATTTAGAGGTGTCTGGGGTAGGCAGAGTGGGGATGTTTGAGGGTGGTGTAAGTGGAACTCCTTACCAAACTTTATTAGAATTGAAAAAGACCTTTTAACTTTTAAGAAACTTTTAAAAACCTTTCTGTTTCAAGATGCCTTTGATACATAGCATATTTTATATTAACCCCTTTACATTTGACCAAGACTATTAAACATTCCAACCCCATTATTCCCTATTGTGTTTTTCCTTAATTGTTAATTTCAACAGACAATGATATTGTAACTTTTCCCTCTTTTCCCTCTTATTCATGTTTGTCTCTTTCCCCATTGTTTAAAATGTCAATAGTTTGTTTTATAATTTAATGTGTAAAAATTATATATGTGACCACCATCTGATGGTTTTTAATTTGTACATCGCTTAGAAACTTTGTATAGGCGATTCATTAAATGCTAATAAACTTGAACTTGAAACTTGGAGGTTGTGAAGGAGTATATGGGTTGGCGTAGGTGAATGTATGCATTTTATAAAATTAGATCTATAATGCCTTTATAGTTTCATTCTAGTTTACTAAAATGTGCTGGATGGTTTGACACAGTTGCAGCTCCTGCAGCAAAGTTTCAGATTCATGTTAATATCTACACTTGCTTTCTTTGATCCTATACTACTGATCTGAACCCCCTGAAGAAAACATGTTTGTTGAAACATGGATTGTGTTGAGTCCTTATTTTATGCATATGTGGATTCTCATTGGATTTGGATTTTTATTGCATCTCTTAATTGATTGAATAAAAACCTGCAACAGGAACACCTTTTCCACAGGGTTTTTTTTTTTTGTTTTTTGGTTTCTCCATTCACTGTGGAACTGTTGAGTTTCTCTTCTGTTGTTACTATAATGTGCTACCATGTTAGCATGCATTAAAACATGCTTGTTCTAATTTAATTAACTGTAAACTGAGTCGAGCTCCTTCGGGAGATGACCCGGTATATAAACTGAAGATTAGATTAGATTAGAATAGATTACTGCAGGTTCCCTTCTAATGTAATGGGACTTTACCGACAATACATGTTAATGGCAGTAGTGTACTCTAACACAGTACCACCTTTTAGTAGATCTAGCTGACTGATGATTTTAGAAGGAAATCAAATTTAAATAAGGCCATTTGCTAATGTAAAATGAGGCTATATTTATAAACTGCTGATCAATGGCGGTTGTCTATGCAGTTTACATTCAGGCAATCAAGCATTTTTCCCTATCTGTCCTGGTAGGCTCACAATCTAATGTACTTGGGCCAATGGAGGATCAAGTGACTCACCTAAAGTCACAAGGAGTAGCATGGGTTTGAATCCACAATCTCAGAGTTCTGAGGCTATAGCTCTAATTACTAGGCCACTTCTTTCTTATTATATGTGTATAATAAGTAGCAATTTTAGAGCAAGTGAAGCTTATGTGAACATAAGAATAGCCATACTGGGTCAGACGAAGAGTCCATCAAATCCAGTATCCTGTTTCCAACAGTAGCCAATCCAGGTCACAGTACCTGACTGAAACATAGAGGCATGTATATATTTCAGAGGTATATTTCGGAAGTGATTTCGCCAGGATATCCCACTACACACATGTTCCATATTTTGCAATATCAATACACAAAACTGATAACACTTCAACATCAGCATTTACATCTGCATTGAGTCACATGTAAGTGTCAGCTACCTTCTTGTTTAAAGAACAGTTTTCATGAGGAATTTAACTTACCTCTCTGAATTTAAAAACCACCTCAAAATACACAAAATTTGAGTTTTGCAGCTCGGTTCCTTAATTAGCTCCCCTTGGATGTGCCGTTCGGCAAAATCCATCTCTTACAAGTGTAAGTGATGCCACTTGCACATACTGTAAACTCCTTGATTCTATATATGTCACCAAAACTTGGTCACCAAAATTTCAGCATGGTTCCAAGGTAGACACAAACAAATTAGTTAATTAGGCATTATTGACAGGGCAGGATTAATTCATCGAGGGCCCCTAGGCATACAAGTACACTGGGCCCCCTGCCCCGCCCCATCCCACCTTGTGCCCAGGCGAAAACAGGAAGCTGTGTCAGAGGGAAGCTTTGGGCAAGCAGCACCGCTTGCACAATTACAGTTCCCGTTGCCTTTCTTACCCGCGTTGCTTGCCTGTCTTACTTTCTGTCGATCGGGGTGGGGCCCGCGTTGCCGATCGGGGGGGAGCCCGGGTTGCCGATCGATGCTGGAGGGGCCCATCGCCGTTTGGAAAAAACAATGTTGATGCCCTCCTTCATCGGATCCCCCTGACCATATCGGGCCCTAGGCACGTGCCTACTTGGCCTATTGGTTAATCCTGCCCTGGTTATTGAAGTTAATTGGCACTAATTTGGCTTTGCATGCATATCTGCCTGTGCTATTTTATAATACTGGGTGCCTAAATCTCATGATGTGCAATGCAAAATGGGTGTGGCCAGATAAGGAGCATGGGCGAGTCACGGGCATGCTGTAAAGCAGTGGTGCCTACACTTTTTTGGCTTGCGAGCTACTTTTAAAATGACCAAGTCAAAATGATCTACCAACAATAAAATAAAAAAAAACACAAAGCACACTGTACGCAGAGAAAATGTTAATTATCATTTGTATTTGGGGGGTTTCAGAGGTCAAGGCAGATAACTTTAAAATATGCAATGTCACCTCAGTAACAACTATACAAAAATAGACAAATATACCCCCCTTTTTTTTTTTTGTTACTAAACGGCAATAGCGATTTTTAGCGCAGGGAGCTGCGCTGAATGCCCCTCACAGCCACAGATGCTCATAGACTCCCTGCGCTAAAAACCACTATCGCGATTTAGTATAAGGGCGCCATAGTGCAAAATATAGACAGTAGATATAAATTCTCAAAATGGACACATTTTGATCACTAAATTGAAAATAAATCATTTTTCCTACCTTTTTGTCTGGTGGTTTTATGAGTCTCTGGTTGCACTTCCATCTTCTGTAAATCCAATATTTCTTTCTTTCTGCCTTTCTTTCTTTCCGTCCCCTCCCCTTATCTTTCTGTCTCTCTTTCTCTCTTCCCCTGCTCCCCTCTTTATTTCTGTCTTTCTTCCTCCCCCTGCCTGCCTGTCTTTCTCTCCCTGCCCCCTCTTTATTTATGTCTTTCTTTCTGTCTCCCCCGCCTGCCAGTATTCTTTTTCTCTCCACCTGCCTGACAGTCTTTCTTTCTCTCTCCCCTGCCCCCCAAGCCTGTATTTCTCACCCTGCCCCCTCTTTATTTCTGTCTTTCTTTCTCTCTCCCCCTGCCTGCCAGTCTTTCTTTCTCTCTCCCCCTGCCCCCCACCCAAACCATTTCACCAATTTCTCCACTTCCCCGATTCTTTCTCTCTCCTTGCTCCCCCAAGCCACCACGCCGAGTTCTCCCTGCTTCCCCAAGCCAAGCCTAGCGCATACAAGCACCGGACCCACAAGTCTTCACCTCCAGCATCAATTCTGATGGCAGAGAGGAATTTCCAGGCCAGCCAGGTAGTGATTGGCTGGCCCAGAACTTCCTCTCCGACATCAGAATTGACGTCGGAGGTGAAGGCTTGTGGGTCTGGCGCTTGTACACGCCTGGCCTGGCACAGAGAGGCAGGAAGAACAAGTTTGCAAAGGCAACGCAATTGACCATTTGGGCACCCCTGCTGTAAAGTTATGCCCGGTGTTATAGAATAGTGCCATTTCATCACCAAAATGCCATGAGTTGGAAACCAGTATTTACACCAGGTTATAGCTGGCATAAATGCCGGCGTTTGACTTTGGGCACGGGAATCAGCTCTAAGCGTTATTCTTTAAAGTGCACTAATTGCAGAGTACTCTTCATAGAATATTGCTTAGCACTGATTTTTCCCAGTGCTAATTTTGGAGTGCCATTGATAGATTTGCTCCCAAAATAGCCTCAAATGAGGCCTCTCTTTTTTGTATGTTCTCTTTTGTAAAATGGCTTCTCCTTACATACATTGTTCCAATTATATGAGGGAGCCACTGAAAAGTTAGCCCAATCAAAAAGAGAATGCTGTGGAGCCATGAAATGTACAAGTGGAATAACTTGTACGTTTCATGGCTCCACAGCATTCTCCTCTTGGTTGGGCTGAGAACTTTTCAGCGGCCTCTTATGTGTATTGTTTCCACAGTCCCACATATAGTAAGCTTGTTTCTAAATGAAAGTTTTGAACATCCCTACCTGAACATTTATTTTTCAGCCTAAGCACCCTATGAAAATTTAGTTTCCATTCCACATAATGACCGATTATTAGTCTCAGCAGTCTATATTCTTGTGTTTTTACTCTCCTCCTCTTTGCATGTAGACAGCTAAGGGCTCCTTATACAGAGCAATTCTCCTGTAGCAAATTCACCAAAGTCCATTCAGTTCCTACAGAATACCGCTGTAAAGATTATATTCAAAGCAAAGAAATCTGACCATGTTACCCCCTTTTTGCAAGAAGTCCACTGGTTGCCATGGAACACAGAATCATTTGCAAAATTCTTCTGTTAACATTTAAGACCAGACAAAACAATCAACCCGAATTTATTAATAATCTTCTTAGCCCTTATAATCCTTCTAAGATCGACAGCCAATAACCTTTTTTCTATTCCGTCACTAAAGTATATAAATACAATGAGGTCTACTATCTTCTCTGTTACTGCCCCTTCTTTCTGGAATAGTATCCCAAATTCAATTCTCAATAATTTTAAGACAAAGTTAAAGACATTTCTCTTTCTTGATGCCTTCGAGACCTAACTGTCCTTTTAAGGGCAGTTGAGTTCAACATTATTTATAGTAGCCCCTCCTATTGTTTTTTCTCTAATTGTTCTCTTTTACTTTGACTATTGTAGTTCTTGCCTTTTTACCTTTTGTTCCTGTTTGTCTTTGGTTTTAAAAGTTACTGTTTGGTGATGCTTTGTCAGTTTAAATTTGTATTTTAGCTAAAGTATGTTTTTATGATTTTGTACACCGCCTAGAAGGTTGATTAGGCGGTATAAGAAATTTAAAAAAAACTTGAAACTTGAAACTTCATTTGCTGTGGGAGAATTGCTACCACAGCTTTGTAAAAGGAGCCCTATGATAGTAATTTTAAAAATTGTTTTAGCAGCTGATGTGTTATTTCATAGTTGCCTATTTTGTGTGCAGAGAAAAGCTGATAGAATTTTCTGCATTCAGTGGAGGCATTCCTGGGGTTGCAGTTAGGACAGAGACTGAAAGGACATTTAAATATTTGTATTTTGAAAAATATTCATTCCATTTTGGTCAGAAAAAGAACTGATAGAAAAAGGAGGTCCACAGGTACTCTTAATTTGAAAATTGCCTGAAGAAAATGTATATGCAAAGGTTTGATTTGAAAACTGATGAAAAGTCTGTAAAGTAAAAGGTACTCGGGGACTTTGTAGCTACGCACTCAGTAGGAAAATTGCCTACCAGGTGTGATCTCTTTATTCCCATTCACAGCTGGCTTATTATTAATTGGCAATTCATTTAAAGCCACATAAATCACCTTAGATTTTTACTATATCCTGTCTAGCAGAATACTTAACATCTTTGTTTTAAAAATATCTTTTGATGATAACTCACTCAGAACTCTGCACACTGCAGCAATTGTCAGCTTTCTCCTAAGATCTAGTTTAAAACTCTTCTATCTTCTTTGCATATTATTGCCAGCAACAAGGTTCCATTGTGATTAAGGTGGGCCTATCCTGCCTAGATAAGCTCCTTTTTCACAATAACATCCCCCACCCCACCCCATTATTAATACATTTAAAGTACTTTTTCATATTTCGTTCTCATCTATCTCAAATGGAGGAGTGGTGTAATGGTTAGTGCAATGGACAGAGAACCTGACGAACTAGATTCTATTCTCAATGTGACTCCTTGTAACCCTGGGCAAATCACTTAATCCTGCATTCCCCAGGTAAGGGAACTTAGATTGTGAGCCCACAAAGAAAGTACCTGCTTATAATAAATGTAAACTACTTTGGCTGTACCACAGAAAGGTGGTATATGAAATCCATGATCCTTTACACAGAGGTTGAAACGCAAAACTCAATCTACTGTACATCTGAGGTCCTCCAGTATACATGGAGAAGGGGACATTTCTGCTATTGCTACATGCAGTGGTGTAGCAAGGGAGGGTGGCGCCCAACATTGCAGCACTGTTGATCCTGTCCTTTTCTTCTCCCCATGTCCAGTATTTCTAATCTGTGTCCCTATTCCTTCTCTTGTGTCCATTATTGTCTGTCTTTGTCCCTATCCCTTTGTCCCAAGGCCAGCATCTCTTCTGTGTTCTTGGCCCTGCCCATGTCCAGTTTCCCTATATCCTGTACTCTCCCAACGCTGCATGGTCTGATGTCTCTCTCACCCTCTTTTTGTTGGTCTAGTATCTGTCCGCCTCTCTCCTCTGCTCCAGTCTCTGTCTCTCTGCTCCTTCCCATCATCTCCACCATAGTCAAGTATATGCCCTCTCTTTTCCCCCTCCCCTTTGCTCCAAATATCTCTTTCTCTCCTCTACTCCCCATCACGAAGGATCACCTCTTTCTCTCACACTCTTCAACCTATACATTGCCTCCCTCGGCTCCTACCTAGACGAACAAGGTCTAACCTCCTACAGTAATGCAGACGACATCACCATTCTCCTTCCGTTCATTCAACCAGCACCATCCATGTCAGACACAATACACAGAACACTTGAAACAATAGCAACATGGATGAAAGACCACAAACTAAAACTAAATCTGGACAAAACAAACTTCATCCTACTCGAAAATAACAAAATCCCAACCGTAACAAACCTCGTCATAAACTCTACAACATACTACTTCCAACCCAATTTAAAACTCCTAGAGTATTAATAGACAAAGGCTGTACAATGCAGCCACAAATCAACAAAACAATAAAAAAAATCATTTGCAGTCATGAGAATCCTGAAGCAAGTTAGAAAATTCTTCAACAGAAAACAATTCCAACTCTTGGTACAATCCCTAATTCTAGGTCTAATAGACTACTACACCATACTATATCTCCCATGCACAGCAACCATGATAAAACAACTACAAACAATACAAAACACAGCCCTAAGACTGATCTACTCACTGAAGAAATTCGACCACATCACAGAGGCATACCACGACTCACATTGGCTCCCAATACAAGCGAGAATACACTTCAAATTTTCCTGCCTACTATTTAAAGCAATAAACAGAGACAGCCTAGCCTATTGGAACAATCGACTAATTCAATCTACCTCAACCAGACATAGGAGAACCCACGCACCATTCATACACCCTTCAATCAAAAACGTCAAAAGAAAAAAATATACAACAACCTCCTAGCCACTCGAGCTGCAACACTTGACCCACAACTCTACAAACTACTGACCACGACCACAGACTACAAAACCTTCATGAAAGAAATAAAAACCCTTCTATTCAAAAAAATACATAAAACCCAACTAACACAATCAGGAATGTCCCAAGCATCATCTGCATCATCTACAACTACTACACAAGTACCTCCAATATCTTGACAACTCAGATGTAATCCTTAGCAAATCAAAGAAATGTACAAACTACTCCCTAAATACTTCTAATCTCCGGACAATCCATTTATAATCCACCTTGAACCGCAAGGTAATGGCAGAATAGAAATCCCTAATATAATGTAATGTAATGTAATGTAATCCCTGGTATATCTCTTCCCCCCTCTTCTTTGCTGTAGGTCTCTCTCTATCCCACCCCCACCTAGTTTGGCATTTTTCCATGCCTGCCTCCTCACCTTCCCCCATGCCTGGGTCTGGGTCCAGACTTGGGTCTGGCGTATTTCCCTTCCTGTCCTCCTCCCTCCCTATTCACAGATGCATGAGTCCAGCATCACACTCCCTCCCACCACCTCCACCAGTCTTCTACATATATCAAAGAGGGCACTGAAACCTGCCGGCGATAAAAAAACAAAACAAAACCTTACACGGCTTGATAAAATGGGGCCTAAGTGCACACTGTTTAGTTCATGATAAATTTTTGTAAAAGGGTCACTTAATTTTTAAAAGATGTGAGGAATACATAACAAACTTTCAATAGCCTAACTTAAAAATGACATCCTGGACATCTTGGGAAATTTTTGATTATCCCTGCAAGATATCCAAGTGCAAAGACCACCCAAATCCTACTTTAACGTGCCCCCCTTAGCAGGTAAATGACCTGCAAGACATCTAAAAACTTAGTTTTGAAAATTGGCACTTGAACATTTTATTGATTAAAACAAGTGTCGGTTTATGCCTATTTTGGGATGTATTTATTTTTTGAAAATGAGCCCCTTAGTTAACTGAATAAGGGAAAAAGAAGGAAACTAGCCTCGACAAGAATACAAAAGTACAACAGAAGAGGCAAGAGAGATGTCTGAACCAACCGATAATTATATTTATTTAAACTACAAGATATATAAACAATATAAAAGTCCTGTCTTTTAAGAAACCATTTGGAGTCCCAGATGAATGGGATCCTAGGAATGTCCCAACCAGGATCCGGGTTTTGGCAAACTAAGTTGCCTTCTTCAGGGGACAACCTGTGCATTATTCTCTTTGTCTTGCTGAAGAATATGTCAGCATACCAAAACTGAAAGAGCGCTGAGAGCATTTGAGAGTGTCAGACATCTCTCTTGCCTCTTATGTTGTATTTTTGTATTCTTGAGCATTTGAAAGTGTCTTTCAATTTCGGTATACCAACACATTCTTCAGCAAGACAAAGAGAATAACACGCACGTTGTCCCCTTAGGAAGACAACTTAGTTTACCAAAACCCGGATCCTGATTGGGACTTTCCTAGGATCCTATTCATCTGGGACTCCAAATGGCATATTTTTTAAAATTTACATGTTTTATTTTTTTTCAAGTATTTCTTTACAATCCTTCAATATAGAAAGCCCTTTGAATTAATTAAAGGGTGCATAATATTGGACGAGCCCTGCATGAGTAAGGATAGGAGGGGGCGGGGGTAAGTTAGATTAATTGGAAATGTATTAGGAATTAGTGGGAATAGGTAAAGGGATGATTGGTTGTAGGAGGTAAAAGGGAGTTAGAGATTAAGATTAGGTGAGTGATGATTGGTGGTAAGGGAAAGAACGTGAGTGGTGGATCCGGGCGGGAGAATTTGTTGGGAGTTTGTTTGTGGGAGGTTGGGGTGTGAGGAGGGTAGGCGGGAAAGAGGAACATGGGGTAATTGGGAATTTGGAGGGTAGTTTGTTCAATTTCCATTCGAGTCGTTTTAGTTTGAGATTCTTTATGATGGATTACCTTGGTGGGTTGGTGGTTTCTTCAGCAGTGAGGAGGAACGCAGTGGAGCCGTGGTGCCGGTTCGTGAGGCAACCCGTTGGTGGATGTTCGGCTGGTGAGGCATTTTGCCATGCTTTTTGGGACGGGAAGTGGAGTGGTGCATTGGGCCGGCCGCATTTCCTGTCGGCTGTGGTTTACAGCTGGCAAGGAACTGCAACGTGTTGCTTTCTGGCGGGAGCGCCGGTGCGACTGGCCGAGCGGTGCGGCTGGAGCGCCGGACATCTGGTTTGACAGGTGGGTGGAGCGGTGGAGCAGAGCGGGCTGGAACAGCTACAGTTGTGCAAGTTTGGATGGTAAGCAGCCGGTGTTAGCATAAGTGCTGGTCTGGTGAGTAGTTGTGGGTGGCTGGTTGGGAGCCTGCTGGGGTGAACTGGTTCCTTTCTATTTATCACAGGCCTTTTCTTTATCTGTCTGAATGGCTTCCTTGTGCTGTGCTTGGAGTGGGAGTCATTGTGGTCTGGTTTAGTTGATTTTCCATGGAAAGTTGGTTATTATGGCACCTAAAAAAGGTCTTCTTCGGGGGAAGCAGCAGGCTGGAAAGGGGAAGAGGGGTACTGGAGTTGGTAGGGCCCCTCAGAAGGCTACTCCTCCTTCCAGGGCTGGCACTGCTGGAAGGGTGGGAAGGTGTGCAGTGGTGGGAAGCTTGAATGTTTCTGCAGGAGCTGGATGAGCACAAAGATCTGCTTTGGCGGGGGCAGCTAGTGGAGGCTGCTCGCTTCAAGAGCATAGGCGGGCGGAGGTCACAGAGAAAGCAAATGATGCAATTGTACCTAGCACCTCGCAATCGACTGCTCCTGCGGTGGCTCCTGCTGGTGAGTTTGCTCGCTGTGTGTCTGATTTGTTGGGTATGGTGACTGGAGGGAGGGGGTCGGAAGGGTTGGGCATTGGGGGGGGTGAGTAGCTTGGAGGGTGCTAAAAGAAAGACTTTGGGTAAACGGTTGCAGAATAAAAAATTTTTGCATCGCTTGCAGCATGTGATTAAGCATTTGGATAGAGATCATAAGAGTCGGCGGTTAGATTCTGTAGATCCCATGAAGGTTTGGGAGTCTTCAGATTCGTGGGACTCTTCTAATTCTCCTTCCTCCTCTTCTTCGGCGGATGTGGTATCTGTGGTCGCTCCGGGTGGAGTAGGTGTTGGTTTGACTGGACAGGCAAGGGGAGTGGCGCAGTTTTTCCGATCCGGGCATATGTTAAGTGAGATTGTACCTTTGGATGGGCAATTGTCTCAGAAGTGTAAAAGAAAAATTTTAAGAATGAAATATGTGGATATATTTGCTTTATTGGAGCCTGAGCATGAGGGTATTGAAAAGAAAAAGAGTGAGGACGGTAAAGAGGATGGAAAGAAAAAGAGAAGTAGAGTTTCGCGCATGATATTTTATTGATTATTAGGTTTCAATGTGTATGCTAGTGTGTTAGGGTCTGTGAAACCAGGCTTGTATCATGGATTGCTGCGTTATGCTGATCTGATTTTAAGGGCTTACCGGACTTATGGTGGGTGGGCCTGGTTAAATTATGATGAACATTTTAGGCGTTGTATGGCTCAGGATAAGTCTGAAGCTTGGGGCTTTAGGGATGTGGATTTGTAGTTGACAGAAATGACTTCAGTTAGACCAGCGTTTTTTCGAAGAGTCCCCTCCTCAGGAGGCTCTGTGCCTTTGGGGAGGGGGGGGGGGCTCAGTTTCAGCAGGATTGGGTAGAGCAGGGGCGGGGGTTGGGGGAATGGGGTTCTTGGGGTGGCAAGGAAGTCAGCGTGGCGGATTTGTGGGCTCTGCATGTTTCCATTTCAATGGAGGTCGGTGTGATAGAGTTGGGTGTAGATTCTGGCATGTGTGCAGTCAGTGTTCCGGCCTCCACTCTGCAATTAGATGTCCGAAAGCCTGGACTAAAGGACTGGTTGGGCGATCAGCTGGGTCAGCTACCCAGGGTGTGTCTAGTCAAGGCCCCTTCCCCCGTTGATCTGCAGGAGTTTTCTCGTTGGTTGCCCCTCTATCCGGGCTTTGGGAGGGTTTGGGAGGGTTTTGCTGATGGGTTCCTTATACCTTTTGATGGTCCAGTGTTGTTGCATAACTGTGTTAATTCACCCTCTGTTAATAAACATGTTATGGTGGTTCGGGAAAAATTGGGAAAAGAAATTCAATTGGGTAGAATTGTGGGGCCTTTCCAGACTCCTCCTTTTGATAATTTGGTGATTTCACCTCTTGGGATTATTCCAAAGAAGGAACCTGGAAAATTCCATTTGATTCATAATATATCCTTTCCGCTGGGGCACAGTGTGAATTTATTTATTGACCCAAGTTTTTGTTCTGTCCAATACTCATCTTTTGATCATGCGGTCGACATGTTATGTTGTGTGGGTCCAGGTGCTTTAATGGATAAACCAGATATAGAATCGGCTTTTAGGTTACTGCCAGTTCATCCATCATCTTTTTATTTATTAGGTTTTCAATTTGAACAGAATTATTATTTTGATAAATGTATGCCTATGGGTTGTTCTGCCTCCTCTGCTTATTTTGAGGCTTTCTCCACTTTTTTGCATTGGGTGACGGAGCAAAGTTCTGGGTCGTCCTGTATTGTACATTATCTGGACGATTTTTTGTTTGGAGGTGTAGTGGAGTCGAATCAGTGTAGTGTTCTTTTAGACAAATTTTGCAGTGTAATGAACCGGCTGGGTTTTCCGCTAGCTGAAGGGAAGTCGGAAGGGCCTTGCTCTACTTTGGTTTTTTGTAGGCATTGAGTTAGATTCTGTGCGGATGGAGTCTCGATTGCCAGTGGAGAAGGTGCAAGGTTTGCGTACTGAAATTGACAGAGCTATCAAGAGGCGTAAGTTGACCCTCACAGAAATTCAGTCTTTGGTGAGGCAGATGAATTTTGCCTTTCGTATCATTCCCATGGGTCGTGTTTTTGCTCGTCATCTAGCTTTATTGACTAAAGGGGTTACAAAGAAGTATTACCGTATCCGCTTGTCGCACGAAGTGCGTGAGGATTTATTAATGTGGAAAACCTTTTTATTAACTTTTAATGGGGTGTGGGTATGGCCACAGCCAGCTGTGTCGGCAGCAGATTTGCGGCTATTTACGGATGCTGCAGGTGGGTTTGGTTTTGGAATTTATTTTCATGGGGCATGGTGTGCAGCGGCTTGGCCAGACTGGTGGCAAGCTCGGGGTTGGTATGCCAATGTTGCATTCTTGGAGTTGTTTCCAGTTTGGGTGACCCTGAATCTGATCCTGGTCATTCTAATGAAATTGCTGATTCTCTCTCACGATTTCAGTGGACCCGTTTTCATGCATTGGCTCCAGGAGCGGACGATGGCCCGACAACGATGCTTGCAGCTTTGTGGCAGCATTTCCTGGAAGCTTCACGACTTTGTTGAAGAATTCATTGGCCAACAATACGTGGAAAGTTTACAGTGCTGGCTGGCGTCATTTTGAGCACTTTTTACAGTCTTTTAAGGGTGCTGATAGTTACAGAATTGATGAGAGATGTATTATTTCCTTTATTCTATTTACGCATTCTGTTAGATGGTTGGTGGGTGTTGTGAATCAAGTGTTGGCTGGGGTTGCTTTTGTTTGCAAGATTCAAGGTTGGAAGGATCCTACTTCCTCCTTTTTAGTTCACAAGCTGTGGGTGGGGTTTGTTCGTGGGTCTGCCTCAGTTCGTCCTGCTTTGGTGAGGTTGCCTATTTTGACGGACCACTTTGTGTGTATGGGGGAGGCACTTCCTGGGATTTGTGTGTCTCCATTTGAAGTGGTTCTTTTTCATCTGGCTTTTTCAGTGGCCTTTTTTGGGGCATTGCGCATTAGTGAATTGGTGGCACCTTCTAAGAGGGCAGTGGGTAGAATGGGGTTGTTGTGTTCTGATGTGGTTTTGTCCTCCTTAGAGTTCCGTTGTTGCATACGGCGCTCTAAGACAGACCCTATGGGGAAAGGAAACTGGTTTAGACTTCATTCTTTGGTTCAATTTTCAAGTGTCCAGTGTCTTTGGCCTACCGGTATGCATCAATTCGGCCAAACGGGGGCTTGTTTTGGTTGGTGCATGCTGACGGGTCACCGTTAACTAGATTTCAATTTGCTTCAGTATTTAAAAAAGTGTTGAGTAGTGTGGGTTTCGATCCTACACTATTTGGCACGCATTCCTTTAGAATTGGGGCAGCCACTTTTGCGGCCCAACAGGGAGGGACCCCAGAATTAATTTGAAGAGTTGGGCATCCAATAGGTATTTGGGATATGTTCGTTCAGTTTAGTATTGATCTGTTAACATTAATTTTCTCCTTGTTTCTTGTTTAGCTCACATCCGGACTTTGCCATTGGATGTGTGTGTCTGGCTGTGTGGGCATTCTTTCCTGTTCTGGGCACGAAAGCATGCAGCTTCTTCACGTTGGGGGTTGAATCTTGGACTGGCTGAATTGGGTATCACCATTCACTGGCTGGAACAGCGTGGGATGCGCTGGAATCAACTCTTACCAACCTTGCTGGAGGCTAAACGTTTTTCTTATTCAGATTTAATACTGATACATTTGGGAGGGAATGATTTATGTCATGTTAAGGGTGTGGATTTGATTAGGTAGATGAAAAGGGATTTTGTGATTATGTTGTCTCATTTTCCTTTAACTCGTGTAGTTTGGTCAAAGATTATATATACCTCAATTGGTGTGGAAAGATGCTAGAAGTGAGCGTGCGATTGAGCGGTTGAGACGTAGGGTGAATGTGGATGTTGCTCGATAGGTGGGATGTTTGGGGGGGTATGATACTTAGTCATGATTTGTTATCTACAGATTGCCCTGGCTTATATAGGCCGGATGGGGCTCACTTATCTGATATTGGTTTAGATATTTTCCTTAGTACAGTGCAGGATTTGTTGGAAGCTGTGTTTAAGTTGTAATTTGGCTGCAGCTCTAGTTTGGGGGGGAATGTTGACAAGCTTATGCTGTCACCACTTTTGCAGAAAATTGGGGTGGAGCTCCTTCCAGGCGGCCAGGGATTGTGGGGAAATGAGTACAAGATATGATAATGTTGTATGCTGTGTGCGGCACCACCACAAGCAGGTGAGGCCGGGCGACACTGCAGGTCTTACAGATGGAATACTTGGAATGTAATCTAATGTAGTGGATGTTGGGGAGAAGCAGCTAGGTCGGGACCGACCAGCTGTTGGGAAAAGAAAATGGAAGGCCGCCTAGGAAGAGAGGGATATGAAAATGAAGTTGAAATGCAGTGTTAGTTGAGTATGTTAATTAATAAAGCTGCGGCCAAATTTCTGCCATAATAATTGATGTTTAAGTGTTTAATTTATTGTTCAAGTGTTTGAATTGTTTGAATGCAGAGTGCAAGTTCCAAATATTAAGTCTCCCTGCTTTGCAACGACTGAGTCCCAATGTCCAGGAAGCTTCATTATTCCATCCAAGACACCGTTTTTGTTCAGTTGCCGAATGGCTCGGGTATCAACGGAAGAAAGCTCTTCCAGAGATGCAAAACGATGTCCATGTTTCAACTTTGGAAAAAGGTCAAAGTCTGGTGGACTCATGTCTGGACTGTAGGGAGCATGAGGTAACACCTCTCAGTCATATTTGTGTAGTTTTTCAATGATGAGTGGAGAGCTCCATCTTCCCCATGACCAAAAAAATTTTGATGAGCTCAATCAAAAGTAATAAAATTATGATTTTTGCTTATGATCATGAAGGCATCATCATCACAGACAAAATTCCATATGGAAGAAGTGTCACTGCAGTGTATTATTGTGATTTGTTACAAAAAAAATGCACAGAAAAATGCGCAAAACCGGTCCTCGGTTGCTCTTGGCTGGGCCACTCATTCTTCACAACAACACTCGCTCGCACATAGGGAATGTCATCATTGAAAAACTACACAAATACAGCTGGGAGGTGTTACCTCATGCTCTCTACAGTCCAGACATGAGTCCACCAGACTTTGACCTTTTTCCAAAGTTGAAACAACTTTTGCATGGACATCATTTTGTTTCTCTCATAGAGTTTTCTTCCACCGGTACCCGAGCCATTTGGCAACTGAACAAAAATGGTGTTTTAGATGGAATAATGAAGCTTCCCAGATGTTGGCACTCAGTTATTGCAAAGCAGGGAGACTATATTGAAGGATTGTAATGAAATACTTGGGGAAAAAAAACATGTAAATTTAAAAAAATAGTGTGCATTATTTATGAAATGACCCTCGTACATCTTGTAGTTTGAATAAATGTAACTATTGGTTGCTTCAGACATCTCTCATGCCTCTTCTGTTGTCCCTTAGTTAACTACCGTATTTTCACGCATATAACGCGCATACGTGTATAACACGCATACACGTATAGCGCGCGGGTCCAAACCATTTGTGTAAAAAAAATTTTATATAGCACGCACACGCGTATACTGCGCATGCTGCTATAACCTCCTCCCACCACTCCCGTTTACTCCCTCTTCTGGCCTGCGAACCGGCATCCTCCCCTCCGCTTGTGTCACCCCCCTCCCCCATGATCCTACATCCCCCCCAGCACCGCAAAGACATCAGTCGCTTACACGATTGGGCACCGGCACCAGCACCAATGCACAGGACGTGTCAGTGCCCGAAGATCCTCCCTCGTTGGGCTGGGCTGGGCTGAGCTGGGCTGGGTGGTGTGAGGGAGATCCTCCCTCTTCCCTGTGCCGGGTTGGACTGGGCTTTGAGCATTTGCGCATGCTCAAAGCCTTCTGGTCTCGCTCTCTCCGAGATTCTCAGATTCAGAATCTCGGAGAGAGCAAGACCAGAAGGTGCTGGTGCCGGTGCTGGTGCTGGTGCCCAATTGGGTAAACGACCGATGTCTTTGCGGTGCTGGGGGGGATGTAGGATCATGGGGGAGGGGGGTGACGCGAGCGGGGGGAGGATGCCGGTTCGCAGGGGGGATGCCGGATCGCACTGAAAAAAAAATTTATATAACGCGTTCACACATATAACGCGCATGGTTATACTCGGTTTGTAAAATCGTGTATAACGCGCGCGTTATATGCGTGAAAATACGGTAAATTTCAATGCAAATGAAACACACTTTTCTGTGAGCAGTGCTTCAAAATACTTTTGCTTTAAAAATACTGCATCTGAGAATAAAGATTAATTGAGAGCACTCTGTTACATTCACGCTTCCTCTTGACTGTTCTTGATAGAATAGAATGCTTTCAAATAGTCCTTGTTCTTATCATGCAATTTATTTAAAGCAAAATTCTGGCCACCGTTGATGGCACCATTTATTTGAAACACTGCTTACAGATTAACACTGAAATGTAGTTGACTAAGACAGTGAGAAGGCTTATGGATCAAGAAGTGATTATGGCGTTGTCATTGAATTTTATTGAACTTGTGCTCAATAACATTGAGTACTTAATTTAATAATTTATATTCCGCATATCCTACAATTCTGTGCGGATTACAAATTATTCAGGTACTCAAGCATTTTTCCCTATCTGTCCTGGCTCCCACTCAAAGGCCTGTTTTCCTCCCATTTTTGATTACAAATGCTTAAATGATTTGGGAATGTATTTAACAATGCAATACATCACTGTTTTATTATAGTGGTATAGTGGTATGTTCTCTGTAAGTGCACCTGAGCACTGGAATTCATCACCAATCTATCGGAGAGAGGAAGAAAACCTCGATAAATTTAAAACGAATTTTAAAATCTTCCTATTCAAGGACGCATATAACTTATGACTTCCTGTCCGGCCCAGACCACTGATTAATGCCAAAAATAATAAATAATTAAGGAAGAGCACAGCTTCCCTCCCCAATTGAGCTATCCTCCTCTCCCTCTTTCCTAAAAATGATTGTAGTTCTACCTCTCTTCCCTTATGTTTCAGTCTGTCATGATTTTGTCTAAAGTATTAGTTATATTTTCCCAATTTTATACTTTTTTTTAATGTAATGTACACCGCTTTAACAATTCTTTAAAGCGGTATATCAAATTTTATTAAGGTGCGCTAGCGGTTTTAGCGTATGCATAGCATGCGCTAAACGCTAACGTCTCCATAGAGCTTGCATTAGTATTTTTCTTTTTAGTGCGTGGTTAGCGCGTGCTAAAAATGTTAGCGCACCTTAGTAAAAGAAGCCCCTGGAAACTTGGATTTCTTTTTTGTTGAATCAAGCCCAGTTCCCTAAGTTTTTAGCTTACTGCTTTAACCATTTGACTACTCCTCTACAAGGTAACTGTTTCTTAAGCGTGCTCTCATAGTGTTCTGTTTCTGCTGAAGGTTCTTTTATTTCCTTCTTATAATCCTGTGGGGTTTGTCTCTATTTTTTACTTTTTTTTTAAATTTTAAAAAAGGTTAACAATTCTGTAAAAAATCCATGCCACATGTGCTGGAGACCTTTCACCTTTTTTAAAGTTGGGCAGGAACACAAGGGGAAAAAGAAGGTATTCGCTGCCAGTGAGCTGAATGAAAGATGGTAGGAGTTGCCTAGGAAAATGGCATTCATGCATTGACTACTGCCAACAAAACAAAGCGATGTTGTCTTTGTTTTTTGGGCATAAAAGCAGCAGCATAAAAAAGTCTGTTAAGCGTGCAAAAGAATTTTGTTCCTCTAACATTCCTTGTGGGCTTTGGTTCTAATAAATGGAAGAAAATTAGGACACAATTTAAAATCATGTGCATCGTTCACATAATAGAAGCCTGTTAACTGTTTGTATTATTGATAAAAGCAACTGTTGACTGTCGCTTGGAAAACTGCCAAGGGAAGTTCCACAGCTGGAAGTTGAAAAGTGATTAATTTTGACAGCAATAACGCATTGTGTTCATAGTCTACATAATCCTGTTAGCTTTGTGAACTGTTTGTATTTTTCCACATGCACAATTAACATGGGGCTACTGTTTCAACAAAAGAGCAAAATCTGTGCTTTAAAATATTTTAAAAGACCATCTTAGCATTCACTCAGCGTAAATGTCAGGCTGGGGTACTCTGAGCAAGTGTTTTGTACTAAACTATAAAATGGCAGATCTTTAAGAGGAGACAAGAAACCAAGAAACTGGCACGAAGATGCAGACTTGATTAAAAAAAGCTTCCAAGCACCCTTTGATATGAGGGTAAATCAAAACGTAAAGGCAAAATACATTTAACGGCTGTAATAGAAGTAACTGTGAGCAACTGAACATATCACTTTTCCACATAGTCCCCATGCAAGACAAAATATTTGTTGTATTATTCAACTAGCTTCTGCATTCCTGCAGAGAAGTTTTTTGCCAGGTGAGCACCGTTTCCTTTACTTCATCAGACTTTGTCTTTTGCTGTTTGGGTCGCAGTGATGCACCCATGTCTCATTCCCTCTAGAATACTCGAATATTCTTCATACCATCTCAGGAACTAGGTAACAACCTCTGCACGATGTTGCACTGCCCAGGATGACTTTACAATCCCCTGGTGGTCTATTAGTGTAGTTAGGGTAGGAGTGATGCCTTAGATGAGGCGGCCATTTTGAGTGCAGAGCTGGAATGGGCAGATATAACTGGGAATCTTTCCTTCCCCAACCACACCCCTAGAGTATCAGGTGTAAGAGAAAGGCACTTGGGGGGATGGGGCTCAGAGTCAGGAACAAAGCAAAAATTTTCAGCTGCTACATTTTGGTGGACAAGAAGGTGGACTAGACAAACCACCAAGGGCCTCGCAAATCAGGACAACAAGAGTTCACTTTATTGATTGACCTGACACAGGCCATGTTTCGGCAAAACTGCCTGCATCAGGGGTCCATACAACTTTTGTCAGATGGTCAATTTGACAGATTGTGTGAACTCTCAAAAGTCTTCATGAACTTGTCATGAACAAAATGTGCAAGCTAGCTAATTCTTCGCCAAACGTTATTAGAGTTTGGCGAAGTATTAGCTAGTTTGCACGTTTTGCTCATCACATGTTCGTGAATCAATCAATAAAGTGAACTTTGTTATTCTGATTTGTGAGGCCCTTGGTGCTTTTTCTAGTCCACTGGCATGTACTTTGATTTCCTCTTCACACTGTTTCTTTCAGCTGAAACTGAAAGACATGATCAAAGATTAAAATAAGCTTTTGGCCAAAACCAAAACTGGGCAGAAAATGGATTTTGGGCTGATTTCAGCACCATAACTGATATTGGAATTCAGGTGGCCTCTATTGTATCTCATATCATGTACTTTTCCTGTGCAGTGTTGATTAAATAAAGGTTTAACAAAAAATAGGCTGCTCAATGTTTAGTACTGCTCTGATGGAGATTTGAACTAGACAAACCTGGTACTTTAACTACTAGGCTATTCCTCCATACCACTCTGAGGTGCAAAATGTTTAGCACTGCTCAGAGATGGAAATCATTTGGGGGGAAATTCTATAAGAGGCACCTGACTTTATAATTAGTAAATTGGCTTCAATAATTGATTTTAACAAGCTCATAACTGAAGAAAATACAATTTAATTAGGAGATAGGTGCCTATCACCAAAGTAGGCATGTTTAGGGAAGGAGAAAGAAATAGGCACCACTAGATACGATCCTCTAAAGCAGTGGTTCCCAACCCTGTCCTGGAGGAACACCAGGCCAATTGGGTTTTCAGGCTAGCCCTAATGAATATGCATGAAGCAAATTTGCATGCCTATCACTTCCATCATATGCAAATCTCTCTCATGCATATTCATTAGGGCTAGCCTGAAAACCCGATTGGCCTGGTGTTCCTCCAGGACAGGGTTGGGAATCACTGCTCTAAAGGACTTAGGTGCCTATAATGTAGGCCTTTAAAACCCTGGCCTATATTACAGGTACCTAAGTTTTAAGTTGGGTGCTGCTAAGTGCGATTCTGTAATGGGCACCTAAGTGTGATTGACATGCAATAGGGACCTAACTTTTAGGTGCCTATTTTTTTAGGCGCCAGTTACAGAATCTGGCCCTTTGCACCTCAAAGCAGTGTTAAACCTTTTGCACTTCCAGAGAAAGGAAAGTGGTAAAACCAGAGGGCATAATCTGAGGTTGATGGGTGGTAGGCTGAAGAGTAATGTTAGGAAATTCTTCTTTACGGAGAGGGTGGTGGATGCCTGGAATACGCTCCCGAGGGAGGTGGTGGAGAGGAAAACGGTGACAGAGTTCAAAAAAGCGTGGGATGAACACAGAAGATCTCTAATCAGAAAATAATGATATACAGTAAAACCTTGGATTTCAAGTAACTTGGTTTGCAAGTGTTTTGCAAGACAAGCAAAACATTTTATTAAATTTTAACTTGATATACAAGCAATGTCTTGTAATACAAGTGCATACAGTATACACACATCACAACTGAGCTGATGGTTCTTCTCTCTCTGACACTGTGACTGTTCTAAATAAGCAAAGTCTTGCAATACGAGTACATACAGTATACACGCGTCACATCACCACAACTGAGCCAATGGTTCTTCTCTTTCTGACTTCAGGAGTGTAGTGACTGTTCTAAATGAGCGACGTCTTGCAATACAAGTACATATAGTATTTTGTATTAAAGTTTTTGGGTTGTGGAACAAATCGTCTGAGTTTTCATTGTTTCCTACGGGGAAATTTTCTTTGATATACGAGTGCTTTGGATTACAAGCATACTTC
Organism: Geotrypetes seraphini; assembly: GCF_902459505.1. Lineage (NCBI taxonomy): Eukaryota > Metazoa > Chordata > Amphibia > Gymnophiona > Dermophiidae > Geotrypetes > Geotrypetes seraphini. Next base: position 26,352,833 of record NC_047084.1, read on the forward strand.
TGGAACGAATTATGCTCACAAACCAAGGTTTTACTGTATATTGAAGAACTAAGGCCAGTACTGGACAGACTTGCATGGTCTGTGTCACATATATGGCCATTCAGTTGAGGATGAGCTGGGATAGTTTAAATGAGCTGGAGTGAGCTTTGACGGAGACTCCAGAAGAGGCACAGTACCAGGCAGAGCTCTAGGTTTCTGGCCTACAAATATCTAAGAAAACAAACAATTGAAATTAAATTATAGAGAGTGTATGTTTGGGCAGACTGGATGGACCATTTGGGTCTTTATCTGCCATCATTTACTATGTTTCAAAATTTAGCGCTGCTCCAAGGTGCAAAATGTTTTGCACTGCTCTGAGTGTATGTATGTATCTTGTTCTGTTTCTGTACAGTTCTGATTAAAGATTTAAAAAAAAAAAAAAAAAAAATGAAGCAGGCTACTGAGGAGGATTTGAACCAGGCAACCTTGGATAGCAGGCCTGGTGTATTAACTGCTATGCTACTCTTCCACTGCTCTCTGAAGTGAAAAACATTTAGCACTGCTCTAAGGTGCAAACCCTTTTGTATCTCAGATCAGTGCTAAATATTTTGTACGTGGGATTGGAGTAGAGGAGCAACTTAATGGTTAAAGCAGTGGGCTCAATGTCCAGGAGTGCCTAGTTCAAAACCACCTTGAGCAGTAAGGAAAGTTAGGTCGTTATTTCATCAAGATCATTTTTCAATGCTGGTACAGTCTATTGTACGTGCCCAGTCGGATTATTGTAATTCTGTATATTTAAGTATCAAACAGAGTAGTTTGAGAAGACTTCAGCAGCTAAACTCATCTTTGTGAAGAGAAGTACGATCATGTCTCCCCTCTGTTGAGAAAGCTTCATTGGCTCCCAATCCATTTTAGGATCCACTTTAAATGCACCTGCATCATTTTTAAGCTTCTCTATGGAATATTTGGTCCTTTGGTCCTTTTATACTGGAATGCCCTTAGATCTTGCCATTTGAGGAATACACAGAGATACAAATTACTGTTCCCTTCCTTCAGAGAAATTAAATCGGCCGGGAAACTCAGTCAATCTTTCGCTTATAAATTGGTAGAAATGTGGAATGAGCTTCCTGATTCTGTCAGATTGATAGGTCAGTTACAACAATTTCATAAAGTCCTAAAAACCTTATTATTTACATAATCCTTGAACAGTTTACCTAAAGATTAAACAAATTGATTGCCCTACAATACTTACTTTCTCCTATGCTCTTATTTGCTTTTTGCTGGTCTTTAATTACTTGTAAACCGAGTCGAGCTCCGTTGGGAGATGACCCGGTATATAAATCGAAGACTAGATTAGATTAGATTATTTAATCCGCACTGCCCAGAATGGAACAATGTACATGCCCCATTAGCAAATACATACAATGTAAAGGGTGTCAAAAATCACAAAAAGCAATTGATATAAAAAGAATATTGTACCACTCAAATTTTCTATTTAAAAAATCTCTGGCTCATGTTTCAACAGTTAGACTCCCTGGTAGAGACAGACACTGTGCCAGATAAGCAGCCAGCTTTGTAAAATAGCAGTCATAGATGTTAGAGCTGCCAGCAATTTCAGAAACTTGGACATAGCAAACAGCAACACTTACTACCCTCCCATAAGGCATATCTAAATATCATGTTAGCCATTTTACAATCCCTGACAGAAGCTGCATAGAAAGAATGAACAGAACATTGAGTAGACCAATTCCCTGATACAGTTTAGCTAAACATGGACTATGTTGGCTGCTGGTCCACAATCTTTATAGATAACTATGACAGAGTGGATTTACATAGTAACTGACGTGTTCGAATTATACAATTATACATTAAGACTCCCACACATTAAGGGCCTGTTTTACAAAGCAGCGCTGGCAGCTGCAGCGCGGCAATGGCCCCGAAGCCCATAGAGATTTAAAGGGCTTCGGGGCTGTTGCCGCGTGACAGCTGCTAGCGTGGCTTTGTAAAACAGGCCCTAAGTTAACGTTCACATTTACAGAATTGCTCTTGGGGAGAATGTTATCACTTAAATGCATGTGGGCATAAAAGCCATTATTCTGATAATTTATACACATAACTGGTGCACAATTGTTGGTGTGTACTTGACAGAACTGTGTCCATATTGTGACAGGGAAAAGTATGTGGTCAGCAAAAGTTGCAGGCTGAGCCAAACCCTGTCACTAAAGAGAATCCCACTAATAATGTCACTCAGGTTAAACATGAGGCTTCAAAAGGCAGAAATGTCCCTGTATCAAAAGCCTGTGAATCAGCAATTAATTCCAAAGCCCACTTCTCCTGGTAAAGGGAAACCCAGAGAGGGGGTGGAGTGGAACAATTATACCTAAAAACACACTGGTGAAAGCTTTACTCAAAGCAAGCAGGCTAGTTAAGGAACAGCCAATGAGAACTCTAGCTGGCCCTACAGGTGTTAATAAACAGACGAGAGAGCTGAAGCTAGGAAGGAATGGCTCCATTCCCAACCAAAGCTTCATTCCTTTATTGTTTAGCCCTCTCCGCGAGTATCCTTCAAAGCTTCATTCCTGATACAGCACAGAAGCCAAATGGCAGAAGCCTATTGTCCTTAGGACGTCAAGCTACTGGAGCAGGAGTTCCAGCTACTGGAGGAACCAAAGCTAATCTAGGACGTCTGGTAAGGAAACTTTCCAAATCCAGTTCTAAAGAAAGGTCTGGTCAGGATTTAACCCAAGCAGCAGGTGGGAAAGTGATAGTCACAACAAGCAATTCAATCTAAAGATTACAACCAGTGGTTAAATCTAACAATACAGCTTTTGGGTCTTTGGTAATACTGTTAGTGTAGCGTGATATTATCTGCAAATACCACTTTGTCATATGTTACCACACTCCATACACAAAATGGCCTCTCTTCCTTTAATCTAATAATAATAATAACTTTATTTTTATATGCTGCTATACCACAAACAGTTCAAAGCGGTTTACAGAGGAAGAGACTATATACAAACAGCGATATAACAGAAAACTTTTTGAGGTTACATTAATGTGTTAAGATTGGTCAGATTTATCTGGACGTGGTGTAAAAATACATCAAGGCAGGAGAGGGGTCAGATAAATTTATCAAAGAGATGTTTTGATTGACTTCCTGAAAGTTTGATAAGAAAGTGCATTTGAGATAAAGTTGGTTAAACATTTGTTCCGTTTGCCTGCTTGGAATGATAATTTACTGTCAAGGAATCTCTTGTAGGTACAACCCTTCAAAGGATGGAAAAGTGAACAAGTAGGCACCTCGTGTACAGGTTGTGCCTGGAAATTCAAAATGATGAGATAGATAGATTGGGGATGACCTATCCCCCTCTATTCACCCTCTCTCTCTTTTTCCTCTCTCCCTTTTTCTTTCTCTTCCTTTCTTTCAAGGTTTAATAAGTATTTTGTATATACAGTAGTTTATTATAGTAATTGCATCTTTAGTAGAATGTGTGCTTGTATCTTATATTCCCAATTGTTATGTTTAGTTTTGTTGGAGGTAAATTGTTTAAGTTTGCTTGAAAGTATGGACTTAAAGTAAAGAAACTGGGATTCTGAAAAATTTGGAGTCTAGCCCTGCCTCCAACCATCTTATCCAGGTGTCGTGCTAAATGCACCTATTACAAAAGAAAGGATTGAGCCATTTGACCTTCAGACAGTGTTAAGTACAGGGCAAAGACATGGCCAGATGCAGAATAGACAAAAGCATGGCTGTGTGTGTCAATACCCCTGCCCCCCCAGTCTGCAAGAAGATTTAATCATGATATCACCAAGGACAAGACTGCCCCTGAGTTTTGATTCATCCTGGGAAGCACCCACATCTATAAAGCCAGACACTGCCTTCTTTCTCTTTTTTCCCTGGATCACCATGCTGCAACATCATTCTCTCTCTGCAACCATGTGCTTCTATGCCACTGTTCTTCAACCGCCGGTCCGTGGACCGGTGCCAGTCTGCAGAAAATTCCTGCCAGTCCGCGCAGGGCCATCGAGATCGAAGCGGTTAAATTTCCTGCCCCAGTGGTGTTGGCGGAAATATGCTGTTCCTCCCAGCATCGGGCGATCATGACAGGCTGCTGACATTGGGCATTCCCTCTGTGAGCCTGGCCTATGCGGAAACAGGAAGTAGAGACATAACCAGGGACTGCAAAGCCCAGGCCGTGCTTCTTTAGCTTCCAGCTGGTTTATGGCTCTCTCTGACCAGTGGGGCACTCCCCTAACACTATTCCTGTCATATGTGACTGCAGTATTCTGTTAGCATGATATTTCTGTGTAGCATTCTGTAATAACTTGGCTTGTTCAGTTTTCTTGATAGTAGAGGGGATATATGTGAAGGGGAGGGGAGACAGGGTTTTTTTTTGGTCCTTTCTCTGTATATTTATATTTATAAAATGACAATTGTACAGAATATTGGTTCTTTTTATACTTTAATAAGATACGTTCAATATAAAATCATAACTGAGGCTTGTGCGGATGGGATCAGATGGTTTGTGGGGACCGAGCTTGCGGAGATGGGGCGGAAATGTGTTTTTTTTATTTCAGTCTTAGTAGTTTGCCTGTCCACAAAATAATTATTTTATTTCTGCTGGTCCACGGGTGTAAAAAGGTTGAAAAACACTGTTCTAGGCCATATGCTTGGCCCTACCATGCGGCCTCTTCTCCATTTTAAGGACTATTCACATCGTGAGTAACTTTTTGAATCCATATAAATTGATCTTTCTGCTTTAATAATAATTTTGTCTATTATATCCTATTATCTTTGCTTCACGATCCTACTGCTTTACCTGCTTGATTGTAATGCTTTTAAATAAATTTTCAGTTTGCTTATAAATGTTCTGAGTCTTAGTTCTTGAATAAATATTCACATATACTGTATTATATTTAATTATTATTATAAAGCTAAGTTTTATTCAAGCAAGCTAATTTTCCCCATATTAATATTTCTTTATAAGTTATGTCCTCTCTTTTTGATTAATGATTTTTGGTGATTGATTTCATTTTTTCATTCAGCTTGTGTGGAGATTATTACTCTTAAGTACAAACAAGAAGAAATGTATATTGGAGCTAGATCCTCTGTATAGAGCAAATTCAGATGAGCATATTGTTTGTAAATGCATCAACTGTAACCTGTCTTTACTGTATTCTATGTATGTTAACCTGTAACCTGTTCTGAGCTCATTGGGGAGAATGGGATAGACTACAAATTAAGGTCGTTTTACTAAGGCGCGGTAACTGATTTAGCGTGCACTAATCGATTTAGCGCATGCTAAATGCCAAGGCATCCATTATAGCCTAAGGGTGACTAAGCATTTAGCACGCGCTAAATCGTTTAGCGTGCCTTATTAAAAGGACCCCTAAATAAATAAATCCTTGTGCCCAAAGTTGGGCATGGATCTCAGTGTTATGCACTATTGTATAAATGACACTCAACTTAGACTGCCAACTTTTTTTCAGCACCATTTTCTCAAACTAGTCCTTTGTGTGGGCTGGATTCATTTCTTATGCCTGGATGCAAAACCTAGGCAAGTATGTTTTTAATAATAATCATTGGTACTTATTTTTATACCTTTACATGTATGAGTCACGGAAATTTATATCCTGTTGCTGTAGACTTGGCATATTCAGCCTGTTCCTGTAATGTGTTTCATGCATTCCTGGCCCTGTTTCTGCTTCTTGTTTAAGCAGCTCGAAGTCATTCTCCTGTTAATGCCGGGCTTGTACTGTTCAGTTATATGGAGCTGGCTCACCGAGGCTGCCGTTTTCTTCTCTGTAAATGTAAACTTGTTGACGTTCAACAAAAGGGAGCTGTATATTTAGTCAATAAACATTGGCAGCGATTCAGAAACTGTCATGCCTACCTTGAAGGAAATGAACATCTGATTGAATGATCAGTTCAGTGTAATTACTTTAGTTTACCATTTCAAGCAGAACAGATGCATAGGCAGAAGCGATGGTGTCAGGAGTATATCCTATAGAAAAATTGTCAGTAGATAAGAACAATATGCTGCTTTACATCTAAATTTATCCTGGTTTGCTCTACCAGCATATGAGAGGAACACTTATTCATATAAATTGTTCATTTTATGCTTTTTCAGCCATGCTAAGCTACCTAGAGCTGGTTTGACATGTTTTTTATTTCTATTCAAACATATAAAACTCAGGCTCATCTTTTGAATATTATACATTTTTTTTCTTGCATGAACAGTGAAACATTCTAGTTAGGGTATAACATAGCATAACATAACTTTCTGCCTCTTTTACAAAGCCGCGCTATTGGCTGCCACATGGCAACAGCCCCGAAGCCCTTTAAATCTCTTTGGGTTTCGGGGTCGTTAGTGCAGGGCAGCTGCTAGCGCGGCTTTGTAAAAGAGGCCGTTTATTCTTCTTTACCGCCATAATCAAACAATTTTTAGGCGGTTTACACAGAAAAGGGCTGGATAATCAGCGAAATACAAATAGTTAAAAATACAGCAAGTTTCTTAAATATATTCAATGTAAAGTTTTGTTAGCCATGATATCCACAATAAGGAAATGAATTTATCAAACAACGCTGACTTAATTACTTTTCGAAATGCACCATAAGACAGCATAGCTCCACCAATACAATTACCCCACCAGGACTGCTGCTTACTTGCTTGAAATGCAAGAGTCCTATCCAAAAAAGTCTTGTATCTGCAGCCAGTAATACGTATACAGAATGGTTTTATGCTGTGATTCTGGAGCTTCTGATTTTCTTTGTCAGTTTTCTGCTGGTTCAGTTCCATGGTGAAGCTTTTTGGGATGAAAGATACTAACATATCCACAGAGCAGGATTAATTTGTCGAGGGCCCCTAGGCACACAAGAACACTGGGCCCCCTGCCCCACCTCACTCCACCATGCGCCCAGGCGGAAACAGGAAGCTGCATCAGAGGGAAGCTTTGGGCAAGCAGCACCGCTTGCACAATTACAGGTCCTGTTGCCTTTCTTACCCACGTGCTTGCTTGTCTTACTTTCTGTCGATGGGGGGGGAGGCCCGCATTGCCAATCGATGCTGGAGGGGCGCATCGCCGTTTGGAAAAAACAATGTTGATGCCCTCATTCATCGGGCCCCCCTGACCATTTCGGGCCCTAGGCAGGAACCTACTTGGCCTATTGGTTAATCCTGCCCTGCATATCCATGGAAAATTAATTCAGCCAGTCATCAGAAAATTATGACGGGATTGCACAGGAGTACAGATTGCAATGCTGGGTCACAGCTTCAGTGGCAGAATGCATGCTCTTAGGTCCTTGCTAACTCTACCTGTTTGGACAGAGAATGAGTAGCAGTGAATGACCAATAAGAACAGTAACTGAGCAAAAGGTGACTAACACACAATACACAGGATAGGCAGTAAGATACTGTAAAAGTGTAATGGTGGAATTGGAATCCGAAAACATGAGATGAGGGCAATGATGTTTCCGGGTAGGAAGGCTAGAATTTTAAAGCGTTGTTTTGTAGATTAATGTTGTAATGTCTAATGATATTATAAATGTGAGTTTCTTCTTCTTTTCTTCTTTTAAGGATTTTTTTTTATGACACACATAAAGGGGGGGTAAGGAAAATAATTTATACATAATATATTATAATACATTATATAAAATGTAATATATGAATGAAAACTAATAGAAGGGTGGGGGGAGAGAAAAGAGATAAAATTGATGTAGAACATATTGTATTAGATATTTAAAATGTTATTGAATATCCATCAATTATATTCTAATATGTTGTATAATTTTGATAAAATTCTGAAATATTATATTTAAGTAATAAAAGGGTGGGGGGAGGGTGAGGGGGAAAATCAAATTTAGATATATAATGTACTAGATATAAAAGTGATACTATGCAATTATCAATTGTATTTTAAATATTATGTACACTTTATGTAAAATTTGAAAATAAAAAAATAATGGAAAAAAAAAAATAAATGTGAGTTTGTAAGTCATTTAGGGGTCCTTTTACTATGGCGCGCTAGGCAATTTAGGGCACGCTAAACGCTAATGCGTCTATTATATTCTATGAACACTAAATTAAATTAAACGAAACCTTAGGTTTGTATACCGCATCCTCTCCACAATCGCAGAGCTCAGCACGGTTTACAGGAGTTGCACGTTAGCGTTTAGCACACACTAATATTTAGTGCATGCTAAATCAGCTAGCGTACCATAGTAAAAGAGGGGGACAATTCTTTAAGCAGATTATAAATATTTTAAATAAATAAAATAAAGATAAAATACGTTTCTCCTTTGACTAGAGTTCTTCAGACTTAATAGTTTCATCAAGTGGCTCCAGAATAAATTGAAGACGTTAACTTCTGACTGTTGTATAGTTCAACAATTTGCTTCTGTTTGACATGCCAGGAGTACATTGGGAAAGCAAACTCTTGAAAAGAAGACAGCAAAACACTGTCACAACAGGGAAACAACACAAATGCTCTTATGTTCATCTTCCCTACCCCAAGGGCCTGCCGTTACAAGACATTTTTGGACAGGACACTGGAATATCAGGCTGGGAAGATGAACTCCTGGTTAAATCCGTTGATGGCTCAAACGTACTCTTACTTTACATTCAGGAAATCATTAAAAACTTACTTATTTGACAACCAAGAATGTTGATTTTTTATTCATGATGAGGTTTTTTATCATTTTAAATTTTGTTATTTTAAGTTTTTAATTGATAATAATAGTTGGGAACTAAGGGCTCCTTTTACAAAGGTGTGTTAGGGCCTTAACACGCGGAATAGCGCACGCTAAAATGCCCCGTGCACTAGCCGCTACCGCCTCCTCTTGAGCAGGCAGTGGTTTTTCAGGTAGCGTAGGCTATAGCGTGCACTAAAAACGATAGTGCACCTTTGTAAAAGGAGGCCTATATTTCAACTAATGTTATATTTGATTGATGTATGTATTAGTGTTATTATGAAATTGTACTTTTTGCTGAAATGATTCAGTTTTTTTCTGTTGTAAACCGCCTAGAACTGCTGGTTGGGCGGTATATAAGAAAATAAATTATTATTATTAACATCAAAAAAGTTCATGAGTCATACCATAAAACACTACATGAGCTCACTGGCATGTGGCAACAGCACCAGCCCCTTCTCTCTCCTGAGCTGCCTCCATAACTGCCTCCTCTGGTCATGAAGGATAGTAACGGTCCCAAATTTATGTATTATGTGGCATATCAAGAGCAACTTGCTATTCACTTCCAACTCCAGCTTCGAATTTGCAAGTTCCAGTTCTGGGATCCTCAAATAAAACAGGCTGTTTAGCAGCCTAAAGGAATCCACAACTACAGAATTTGTACACATGCATTGTTGTACCATTTTTCATTAGAAAAGCAAGAGTTAGCAGTCAAGTCAACAGGAGTTTGTCAGTATCTCTTACAAGCATAGAACGTCAGCCAGAAGATATGAAAACATCACTAAAACCATTGAAACTACAACAATTACTGTAACACTATGAATGTAAGCTATAACCCATTCTGAGCTCTTTGGCGATGGGATATATATCCAAATAAATAAATATATATACCTTTGACAGCCAATCTTGATCCTTCTCCAGGATTTTCTTCCATGAACATTGAACAGAAGTATTTGTTTAGCATATTTGCTTTTTCCTCATCACTCTTCACATAGAGGTTTATAGCTTCTTTCAGTCTCACGATTCCATTTTTAACCTTCCTCCTCTCACTAATGTATCTGAAAAAAATTGTGGCTCCCTGCTTCACATTTCTAGTAATTTTTCTTCTACTTGTGCTTTTACCAGACTTTTATATCTCTTGGCTTCCTTCAGTTTCATCTGTTCCTCTTCTTTAGATTTATTTTTTTGTATTTCATGATTGCCAACTCTTTTGCCTTTATTTTCTCAGCCACTTGTTTTTAGAACCATGTCAGTTTTTCTCTTACTTTTATTTATTTTCCTCACATTACGGTCGGTAGCTATTTTTATTGCTCCTTTCAGCTTGGACTACTGTCTTTTCCACTTCTCTTATGTCTTTCCATCAGCTCTTTCTTCAGATATTCCCTTATTTTACTAAAGTCCACATGTTTGAAATCCAGAACTTTGAGTTTTATGTGGTTGCCCTCCACTTTAGCAGTTATATCAAACCAAACTGATGATCATTACTGCCCAGGTTGATACCCACTCAAACATTAGATATACTTTCCCCATTTGTGAGCATCAGTTCCAGCATTGCTCCTTACTCTGTGGGTTTTGTCACTATTTGTCTGAACAGAGCACTTTAATAGGCATCCATGATCTCTTTACTTTTTTCCGATTCTGCGATGGAACTTTTTTTTTCTAATTCTTTATTCAACAAGTGATTAAAAATACAGTCATATACACTTTAATATCACTTATTAATCAAACATATATTGATTCATAAAATAAAATAATTCCTCCCTCCTTCCCTCCCTCCCTTCTCCCATATAACATCCTAGTTTTATATATCCTTAAAATTAAACCCACCCCCCTCCCACCCTATTCCTCAATAATTAAAAGGGGAAGAAATAAATTATTAGTTATAATCAATCTTTACAATAATTTGTTAATGGCTCTCAAAACAGATGGAACTTTTGAATATGCATCCAGCAGGCTGAAATTACCCACTCACCCAGCAACATAAGAACATAAGAATAGCATTACTGGGAGGGGGAGGGGGAGGGGGAAGATCTACCTGAACCGGAAATGGTTTTCAAGAGTGATGATGCAGAGGAAGTGAAAGAAATCTCGGTGAATCTGGAAGATGTACTAAGCCAAATCAACAAGTTAAAAAGTGATAAATCGCCAGGACCGGATGCTATACATCTCAGGGTACTAAAAGAACTCAAGCATGAAATTGGTGACCTGCTGTTAGTGATCTGTAACCTGTCACTAAAATTGTCTATAGTACCTGAAGATGGAGGGTGGCCAATGTTACACTGATTTTTAAAAAGGGCTCCAGGGGAGATCTGGGAAATTATAGACTGGTATGTCTCACTTCAGTGCCAGGCAAAATGGTAGAAACAATTATAAAAAATAAAATTGTGGAACATGTAGACAGACATGATTTAATGAGACAGAGTCAGCATGGGTTCAGCTGAGGGAGATCTTGCCTCACCAATTTGCTTGACTTCTTTGAAGGTGTGAATAAACATGTGGATAAAGGTGAGCCGGTTGATATAGTGTATCTAGATTTTCAGAAAGCTTTTGATAAAGTTCCTCACAAGAGGCTCCTGAGAAAATTAAAGTGTCATGGGATAAGTGGCAAAGTTCAGTTGTGAATTATGAATTGGTTATCGGACAGAAAACAGAGGGTAGGGATCAATGGTCATTTTTCTCAGTGAAGGAGAGTAAACAGTGGAGTGCCGCAGGGGGCTGTACTGGGACCGGTACTATTTAACTTTATTTATAAATGATCTGGAAATTGGAACGATGAGTGAGGTGATTAAATTTGCAGATGACACTAAACTGTCAAAGTTGTTAAAATGCATGCAGATGTGAAAAATTTCAGGCGGGCCTTAGGAAATTGGAAGACTGGGCATCCAAATGGCAGATGAAATTTAATGTGGACAAATGCAAAGTGATGCACATTGGGAAGAAAAACCTGAAACACAGCTACTGGATGCTAGGGTCCACCTTGGGATTAGCACCCAAGAAAAGAATCTGGGTATTATCGTAGACAATACGATGAAACCTTCCGTCCAATGTAGATCTTCCCTTTCTTTCCCAGCTTTTGGACATCTGTAACCAGATCTTTATCAAGTTGCTCTGATTGTGTTGGAGGTCTGTAAACAACACCCATGTAGACCGAGGTTCTATCTTTTCTTTTCAAGATGAGCCATATTGCTTCTTCCTATCCCCAGGCCCCCTGCATTTCAGTCGTTTGGATATTGTTCCTCACATACTACTCCTCCAACTTTTTTGACCATCTCTATCCTTCCTAAAAAGCTTATAGCTCAGTATGTTTGCATCCCATTCAAAGGTGAACCATGTCAATATCTGTCTGCATTTAAAAACTTTGTTGCTTAGACTGCAAGCATTTGTGGTCATTGCTTTCCAGCTATATATCAGTGGCAGTTTCATTTTCTATATAATTATTTTGTTTTAGCTCACTACCTACAGTGCTTCTAAAAAGTGAAACACTAACACACACACCCTCTCCCTTTATCAAGCCGTGTTAGAAATTTTTTATCCCAGGCCATGGCCATAAAAGCTCCGACACTAAAATAATTCCTTTGAGTGTTAGAGCTTTTCCTGCTGTGGCCTGCATGAAAAAATCCCTAATGCAGCTTGATAAAAGGGGGTCTAAGATTATTGTTACATTACTTTCTTTACTACTGTCATATCTTGTCTTATGCTGGGGGGTAACCACCTGAATTAAACCATATTAATATGCCACCCCAATCTTCTAGCTTAAATGACTAGAAACATATTGTCTGAATCTCTCACCAAAGATTCTTTTTCCTGCTATAGTAAGATACAGCTCATCATTACAATATAGAATTATGTTTTACCATGTAAGAACATAAGAATAGCCTTACTAGGTCAGACCAGTGGTCCATCTAGCCCAGTATTCCATCTTCATGGAAGCCAATCCAAGTCACAAGTATCTAGCAAAAACCCAGATAGTAGCAGGATTCCATGCCACTGATCCAGGGCAAGAAGTGGCTTCCCCCATGACTGACTCAACAGTTTCCTCCAGAAACTTGTCCAAATCTTTTTAAAAATCAGATACATTAACTGCTCTTACCACATCCTCTGGCAATGCTTTCCAAGCTTAAATGTTCTCTGAGTGAAGAAATATTTCCTCTTATTGGTTTTAAAAGTGTAACTTCGTCGAGTGTCCCCTAGTCTTTGTAAATCTTGATGCAGTAAAAAATTGATCCACTTGTACCCATTCTATACCACTCAGGATTTTGTAGACTTAAATCCTGTCTCCCCTCAGCTGCCTCTTTTCCAAGCTGAAGAGCCCTAACCTCTTTAGTCTTTCATCACACGAGAGGAGTTCCATCCCCTTTATCATCTTGGTTGCTCTTCTTTGAACCTTTTCTAGTGCTGCTATATCTTCTTTGAGATAAGAAGACCAGAACTGAATGTAATACTCAAGGTGAGATTGCACCACTGAGCGATATAGAGGCATTATAACATTCTTAGTCTTGTTTACCATTCCTTTTCTAATAATTCCTAGCATCTTGTTTGCTTTTCTGGCCGCTGCCTCACATTGGGTAGAAGGTTTCAATGTATTGTCCACAATGACACCCAGATATTTTCTTGTGGTGGATCCTAGCATCTGGTAACTATGATTTGGATTATTCTTCCCAATGTGCATCACTTTGCATTGTTCACATTAAATTACATCTGCCATTTGGACGCCCAGTCTTCCACTTTCCTAAGGTCTTTCTGCAGTTTTTCACAGTCCGCATGGGTTTTAGCAACTTTGATTAGTTTAGTATCATCTACAAATTTAATCACCTGTAATGTCTCATCCTCCTCTAACCCCCTGTTTCTCCTGGATGCTGGCAATGGCAAGGGGCATACAAAGTTATTTTTATTTAGGTGAGACCAAAACAGGAGCCAACTTCCTCAGTTGGACTCCACAACAAGCAAGCACCAGACTTCCACTTGCTCTCCCAATGATGCCAGACCACACCAGTAAGTTGCTGAATAACTCAAACCTTTACTTCTCCTTGGAACATAGAAGAGGCAATAGTCTTGAGCAGTAAGTATCTTTCAACAACTCCAACCTATATACAAGGAAATCCCCCTTGTTGGATGGATTCTATTAAAAGTACAAAGTTCAGGTCTAAATAATGGGAGATAGGCCTAAACTTAACTTTAGTTCTTATTGTGATCAATTGGTTTGTTTTCTCAAAAGATAAACTTCCCGCCTAGAACTAGGACTTAAGACTCCCCTGGAATGAGGTCACATTTTTGAGACCACCCTCCAGGAAGTCCAAAGGCTGGCTTGGGTTTTCACCTTACTCTTGGCTTCTGGAAACTGTTGGAACTCAACTCCTGAGTCCTTTGATAGTTTCCTTTATGCCTTCGCCCCCACCCCGCAGTTCCCATGGAGACCCAGGAGCAGGAAGCTTTGTTTCAAATGTATAGGTTGCAAGTTCACTCTTCTAGCTGATTCTAATCATCAACTATTGTCTTACACTAAACTGCCAAACTGTGTAGCCTTAAGAGTCAGGGCTACAGCACTGACATGTTTTAAACTACAAGCTCCAACTTTACACCATTTACTTGCTGTCATGGGGAAACATGCACTACTCCTTACCTTTTAGTGCATAATATTCACCCAGGACTACACTCCTTAAATACCTAAAGCCTTCTTGAAGACATTGGGCTTTGATCCAGCTATTGAAGTTCTCCATATTTTGTAATCTTTTTTCTACATTTCCATAAGTAGATGCAATAGTACATCAGAAGAAGCTACAGATGGGCATAATTGAAAGGGACGTCTAAGTCCATTTACGTCCATCTCACAAGTCGTCTAAAGTAAAAAAACAACTTAAGACACATTTTTTAAAAATACATCCAACTTTTTTTTCGCTTTGAAAATCGTCTAATTATACTTCCTGCTGATCTGATCGTCCAAGCCGCTAAATCGTCCATCTTTATACCACATTTTCGTCCAACTTTCCATCCAAGTCCAAAACGCCTAGAACAAGCCCTGTTGGACATGGGAGGGGTCTGCAAAGTGATGGACAGCACACCCAGACATGGCACCTAAATAGTGGGGTACTTTACAGGGCACTGCTGTGTACTTCACAAAAAGGGTACCATGTCTTCTCCTCACTACAGCTCCCTTATAGGTCATGGTGAGCCCCCAAAACCACCTCCAGAATCCTCTAGACCCACTTATCTACCACCCTAATATCCTTATGGCTGCAGGAGCCACTTATATGCCAGTAAAAAAGGGTTTGGGGGAATATAGGGGAGTGCACATGTTTAAGTATCAATGCAGTGATTACAGGGGCTTATGGGCATGGGTCCTCCTCTCCATGAGTCCCTAACCCACTCCCAAGACGATTTAAGCTGCCTCTGTGCTGGACAACTAGGCTTTCCTATGCCAGGCGGCCAGGTGATGATGGTCTGGAGGCTGAATTTTAAAGATGTGATTAATATTTTTATGGGGATGGGGAGTGGTCGGTGATCACTGGGGTAGTGTGTGGGGATCTGTGTTATGTGTTTTCAGTGCTTAACTGGTGAGTTTAGGTGGGTTTTTGTGACTTAGACCATGTTTTACATGTTTTACATGGTCTAAGTCAAAACATCCAAGTTCCGTCGATCATGAGCTGTATAACTTTCGGTTATACATGCTGTACAACTAAGTCTAAGCCGGCCCACATCCCGCCCATCTCCCTATTTAGCTTTGGTTGTTCAGTGGCACTATGAAGGCCTAGGTCGTTCAGAAATACATCCAAAACCCGTTTTTAGTATCAGCACTTGGACGTATTTGAGAAATGTTCATCTAAGTGCTGACTCAGGCGTTTTTTGGACGTACATTTCTCTTTCAATTATGAGCCCCACAGTGTTTACCAAAGGTTTTAACCCCTCTCTCAGTCCTTGAAAAGCTCTCTGCACTACCAGTGGGGTATTGGTGGCCATGTCATTTGTTCCCAGGCAAACAACATTGGTGTTAGAATCCTTAGTTTCTTCTCTATTTTAGTCAGTATTTGCGTGGTACTCCTGGTAACTGAGGATCCTGAAAGGCATTTCACTATATTGGGCTCCTTGGACTATGTTCCAAGGTTAATGCATAAGAAGGCATAAGCAGAAGAAAGTCTTAGATGTGATGAGTGAAGGCAAAACTAGAGGCCTATGACTGTGTTGAAGGAAGCTAGCAGGGTTAATGTCCCTTCTTTATCATTATAGTTCATGTTTCTGTGTTATGACTTTAGGCACAGAGTATGCGCTAATTACAACACAAAAATAATCCCTTGAAATTTCTGTTTTTTAACTTGTCATTTTAGGCAAAAAGGGACACAAAACAATATGGGACATGTCACTGGCATGTACCATGTCATTGCAAACAAATGCATATCCCTTTCTGTCACTTGGCCTCAGCTATAAAATGAATATCCATTGTTAACATAGCTAAGTGGAGAAATCAGTTGTTCTAAAGAAACTATAATACTCCAAATACTGTCAAGAGTGATGCTAAGAGGCATAACCAGGGGTAAACTTACAGTTCACCATGACTTGGAAAAGAAGATGGAAACACATTTAAACAGCTGAACAGCTAACATAGACAAAATATAAACATCACATCAAATTACATCAGATCTAATCTATAGAGTCTCAGCATGTCTCTAGCCTCAGTTACTTTGTAAAAAAGTTCAAAAAATGTGGATAAACAAGTTTTTCATTGTCAATATAAGAACTATGTTCCAGAGGGAAAGGACCAAAATTGCAAGAATAGGACAGAGTAAAGTATCCAGATGATGGAGGGAGAATACACAGCAAAGCAGCTGAAAATAGTGTATCTAATCAAACTCCTTATCTCTGACCCCATCTAAGGAGTTTGATCAGATACACTATTTTCAGCTAAATTCCTTGTATTTGAAATTTCTAAATCTTTTTGATATACAATTTTAATTGAGTATATATTTATGCAGGTAGGAGGTGGTCAACCTTTGATTGTAACAACACCCATTGAGTAGTTCAGCTATGGCTGTTCTATGGTGAACTGGATTAAATAACCTGAGGTTTTTCCACACACAACCCCCCCCCCTCCCATATAAATTCAGGTTAAGATTTGAATATCTTTCAGTAAATATACTTAAACTGGAATGAACAGAAGGATGAAATTTTGAGTTGATATACTGTATACCTGTTCCACATTTTTTAGACTGCATAGGTAAAAAGCCATTCTCCATAGCTCAGCTCAATTAAGTTTAGAGTGGTCATAAAGATGTTATATAGTAGTAGTGAGATAAGAGACCCTTGTGAAATGCCACATGGTGAAATCCAGTAGTCCGAGTATGATTCGTCTTTTAGTACTCGGTATCGTCTGTTAGTTAAGAAGCCTTGGAACCATTATAGTACCAGACCTGAAATCCCTAATTCGGATAGTTTGCTTAGTAACAAGGAATGGTTTACTGTGTCAAATGCCACCAATACATCGAATTGTAATAGTAGCATTTATCCTTCCATACTCTGTGTTGAACTAACTCTAGCCACCAGATCTACCAGACATGTTTCTGTGCTGTGTGAGTTTCTGAATCCATGTTCAGAGGGTAATAGTAGGTTCTAGCATGTGATGTAGTCTTTTAGCTGGGAAGCTATAAGTGCCACTGGTTAGTGCAGTGGCCTGAGAACCAGGGAAACTGGGTTCGTTTTCCACTACAGCTCACTGAGACTCTGGGAAGTGACTTAACCCTCCATTGCCCCAGGTACAAAATAAGTACTTGTATATGATATATAAACCGCTTTGATTGTAACCACAGAAAAGTAGTCTACCAAATCCCATCCCCATCTCTGCCCCTTCTGCCATTTACCATCCATGGAGAGGGCAAGAGATGTCACTCTCCTCTGTTGTGTTTGCTGGCAGTCTGTGGATGTGGTAGAAAGCAATGTCAAAGGCAAAACATTATTTTAAAAAGATTTGGAATTAGCATGGTGCACCTAACTCTAAATGTAATTTGAGGAAGCCTCTGTGAATTCTCTGTAACACATCACTGATGCATTTTACAGTATGTTCTTGAGAAGTGAAAACCTTGGACTTTCAATAACCCACACTGTTGACATACATTTGGAATGCCATTCCAAAGGGTGTGTTCCATCATGTATCAGAAATCTAGGCAGAGCTACACAGACAGAGAAAACTTTATTCCCTCAGTCTTAAACAATTAGATCTCTGTTATTTTATTTACAAGATTAAATCCCCTCAGGCATAAAATGGCAAAAAGTATTGCTAAACAAAAAGCATCATCTTTCCACAGAGAATAATGGTTTGCATCAATATATTCCCATGTAACCTTAGAAGCAAGCAGATGGTGCAGGAATAAAGGCTGGAGTAAAAACCAAAATAATAATTCTGGCGAGAAATCCAAGATGGCGTTTGAGAGGTGCTCTGTGAATTTTCTATTTAAGTTGTAAGTTTTTTTAGTTTACTTTCAAAGGATGGACAAATGTAAGAGACTGGTAAGTGTCAGGTTCCTGAGCTTCCTGAAGATTCCATTTTGTCAACTCACTGTATCAGAACGTCTTCCAGCCATAACTAGTGAGTTAATTGCAATGGATGTTAAAGCAATCAGCTGAAGACCAAGGTATCTACCAACCTGTCTGCCCAGTTGCTCTGAGTTCTCTAGATTAACATAAGAACATAGGATAATCCATATTAAAACAGACTAAGATCCATTAAGCTCAGCACCTGTCTTTAATAGTGACCAGCTCAGATCATGAGTACCTGGAAAATATCAGAGTAGTTTTTTTTCCAGGGATGAGCAATGGTTTTCCCAAGTCTACCTGGCTAATAATTTTATTTGAACTTTTCCTCTAGAAACTTATCTAATTCTCCTTTGAATCCTTTTATGTTAGTCATCTTGACCATCTCCTCTAGGAACAGTTTCCACAGCTTAATTCTGCACTATGTAAAGAAAATTTTCTTTGATTTGTTTTCTATTTACTAGTCTCTAGTTTCATGGATTCTGGAACAACAGCAGGAATTTGTGTCAGGGCTCTGATTGATATGCAGAACAGCTGGGCCTCTACATTAGAGGATGACTGGATGCTGAATCTCAAGATACAAGTGATCTGGTGTGAGATCTGCGAGAAGATATGAGTAATGACAGCTCAACCTTATGCAAAGTGTAGTTCGCAAGGCTGTCAACAGAAAATCATTTTTACTCTTCTCAAAAAGCATAATTTTGAATCTACAGTTCTTTCCAGTTTTTAACCAATTTCACTTCAGATCTAAGGAAATTATTCAAAATTATAATAAATCTAACAGACTGCTCCTCTATAAAACAGCAAAAGTAGACCTTCCTACACCCAACACACTAGTGTTATACTTCTCAAATGATTGAAGCCATATTCAAAATATTTGGCAATGCTGCAGACAATCTATTAGGTGATACCACCTCCAAAAATAGTATATCAATGGACAGAATATGGATAACATTCAACACTATCACAACGAATGAAGTGAGGATACTAGTAAATAGATTATCCAGAACTGTATGCCAGCTTGATTTATACACATCTTACCTGTACCACAATATGTCAGAAGATGTACTCAACTGGTTAGTTAATCTTGTTACCTCTACACTATGATAAGGATGGTTTTCTAAGGAATTTGGCAAAATATTACTCACACCCATCCCAAAAGGAGAGAACTTAGATCTAGCTCAACCATTGAGTTATGGTAACAAACATAGTAACATAGTAAATGACGGCAGATAAAGACACAAATGAACCATCTAGTCTGCCCAAACAGTAGTAAGCATATCCCTTTTGACAATGTTGATAGAGTTTGTAGACTTCCTTTCTGTGGTTATAATCAAAGCAGTTTACATATCATATGCAGGTACATATTTTGTACCTGGGGCCATGGAGGGTTAAGTGACTTCCCATAGTCTCAAGGAGCTGCAGTGGAAATTGAACCCAGTTTCCCTGGTTCTCAGGCGACTGCACTAACCAGTGTTACTTACAGCTTCCCAGCTAAAAGACTGCATCACATGCTAGAACCTATTACCCTCTGAACATGGATTCAGAGGGTAATAGTGGCACTTAATAGATAGAGGACTTCTGCCTATACTATTTCCTTATACACTGCAGCTCTTTATGAAATTAGACCACTGGGGCTAAGGCTAGCATGTTTAAGAAATAAATTGGCATCTGCAAAGACTGAAGGCATCCTCTTATCATTAACTTTATGGCCCTCTGATCATTAACTAACAAGCATGTGTTTGGACTCTTGCTGATATCATATGGTTTTATTTGTTCTAGCAATTTGCTATAAAAAGCGAGATGAAGTTAAAGAGAGGTGCCAAAGGCAGAACAATGCTTGGGTGCATAGGATAAAAGGACTAATAGTACTTCTGTGTAAGTCTCTGGTGAGATCCCATTTGAAGTACTATGTACAGTTCTGAAGACTGTACCAACAAAAAGATATAAATAGGATGGTCAGTCTAGAGGGCAACTACTAACGTGATTAGCAGTGTTCATCATAAAATGTATGGGGACAGACTTATAGATCTAAATGTATATACTTGCAAGAAAAGTGGGAAAGAAGAGATATGATAGACCTATTTAAATACCTCCATTGTATAAATGTAGGATTACCAGATTTTCATAAATGAAAATCCGGACCCATGGCCCCACCCACAGACCCACCCTGTTCTACTCAACCACGCCCCGTTCCACCCGAGTCATGCCCTGTTCCGCCTCACCATCCCCGCCACCTGAACCTATTTGCTCGTTGGTACGGCATGTGCACATGCACTGGTATGACGCGATGATGTAATGCACATGTGCGTGACATCACCGTGTTGCATCCATGCATGCACAGATCGCTCAATGCTAGAGGCTTTTCAAAACCTGGACAAAGTGCCAGGTTTTGAAAAGCCATCTGGACCCCTGGACATGCCCTCTAAAATGAGGACATGTCTGGGGAAATTCGGACATCTGGTAACCCTATATAATGCATAGGACATGGGCCTAATTCAATAAAAAAGCTCTGAAGTGAGTGGACTTAAGATGATGGCACTGTTCTCTCTAAGCTGAGCAGGAGCCCTGCAACTGCATTGCTGCCAATATTGTGTTTTCATTTGCTAAAAACAGGCAGGTTCCCTGGAGTCCTGTAGAGCTTGCCTGTCCCTCATTATTGAAAATGTGATAGTGACATTCCTACTGACAGGACTGTAGATAGAGGACTCCTGCTCTGTTAGAGGGAACAATATACTCAGGAGTAATCTAGGGTAATATTTCTTTCTGGAAAGGGTGGTAGATTAGTGGAATGGCCTTCCAGCGGGGGCAGTGGAGATGAGGATGGCATCTCAATCCAAGGAAGTAAAAGGCAAGTACAGAGGATTTCTGAGAAAGAAGAATGGTCTGGCTAAGATTTGACAAGGTGCCAGTCTTACTGGTAACATTTTTTTTTTGAATATTCTTTATTCATTTTTACAACTTTCAATAAGTGCAACTTAAGATATATTCCATCAAAAATTAATATACATCAAATATTCCCCCCTTTGTACTATGAATTGAATTTCAGACAAGAAACATAACATATCCCTCCCCCCTCCCTCCTCCTCCCTCCCCACCCTGGACGCCTATAAATAAAGGGGAAAAAACCCCAACAATATTCATTCTGTACAATATTTTGTTAATGGCTCCCAAACATCCTTAAACTTCTTAAAATGCCCCCGTTGTATGGCAATTACTCGTTCCATTTTAAAGATGTGGCACAACGAACTCCACCAAAAATTATAGCTCAACCTATCCCAGTTTTTCCAATTTGTCGTAATTTGTTGTAAGCAAAAGTTTGTTATTTTTAGAAGATATTTGGCTCTTAGCTCTCATTGATGTACCAAATAATACAGTATCATATGATAGTGCCACCGGATTTTCTAGTAAATTGTCTACTTGTCCCCAAATGGACTTCCAAAAGCTAAGTATCATTGGACAATAGAATAGCAAATGATCTAATGTCCCTGCTTGAAGATGGCAATGCCAGCATCTATTAGACTTAGAACACTGGTAATATTTTTACTTGCTACATTGAATTTATCATCAAGCTCATTAGATCCTTGTCCTTCATCAGTTTTTAAATCTCTATCTTCTCAGGCTGCGATATGGTTTACCAGTTTGATGAACCATTATTTTTTTTTTTTTTTTTTAATCAAGGCTTTCTTTCCCCTGTAATTGGAAAAATTGTATTAAGATGCCATCTTTAGATGTCACTTTACCTTCCAACTAGAGACCTATTGGAAATATTCCAGTTTTTACAAAACTTTTGAAATTTATTGTATCGATGCAATTGTCCAACTATCTAGAGAAATTTTCCATTTTATAATCCTAACAACTCAGATTTTAGTCATTTCATAGTACAGAAACCTTACTACTAATTTTGAATACTAGGGTGCAACATTTACTACTACTACTATTTATTTCTGTAGCGCTGCTAAATTTACACAGCACTGTACGTTAAACATGTAAGAGACAATTCCTACTCAATAGAGCTCACAATCTAATTAAAACGAACAAAAAGGATAAATAGGGGTTAGGAAATTTCTCAAAGAAGGAATGATAAAACAAACATGGGTATTTTACAGCTGAAAGGGAGTTAGGAGTTAAAAGCAGCCTCAAAAAATTGGCTTTTAGCCTAGATTTGAATATTGCCAGAGACGGAGCTGGACATACTGACTCAAGCAGTCTGTTCCAGGCATATGGTGCAGCAAGATATAAGAGACAAGAGTCTTAGTAGAGGTAAAAAAAAATGATATGTATTCAATTGGAAGTAGATTGCAACTTTGCCTCTCTAAACTCGTAAAGTTAATAACTAAAGTTCATCAATAGGCTAATAGATTACGCTTTAAATTAAATTCATCTAAGACCAAATTGCTTTGATTTACTTACTATCCAAGACCAGTCTTTTTCTAATGGATAAACTAGTAATTGAGCACACTACCATAGTATTGGGGGTTTTGTTGGATTCTATGTTGACCAATCAACCACAAAGGGCGCACCATGGCCCGGTTATCATGCCGCTGTACCAGGCCATGGTGCGCCCTCACCTAGAGTACTGCGTATAGCACTGGTTGCCGTACATGAAGAAGGACATGGTACTACTCGAAAGGGTCCAGAGAAGAGCGACTAAGATGTTTAAGGGGTTGGAGGAGCTGCCGTACAGCGAAAGATTAGAGAAACTGGGCCTCTTTTCCCTCGAACAGAGGAGAGATTGAGAGGTAACATGATCGAAACATTCAAGGTACTGAAGGGGATAGACTTAGTAGATAAGGACAGGTTGTTCACCCTTTCCAAGACAGGGAGAACTAGAGGGCACTCTTTAAAGTTGAAAGGGGATAAATTCCGTACAAACGTAAGGAAGTTCTTCTTCACCCAGAGAGTGGTAGAAAGCTGGCACGCTCTCCCTGAGTCTGTCATAGGGAAAAACACCCTCCAGGGATTCAAGACAAAGTTAGACAAGTTCCTGCTGAACAAGAATGTACGTTGGTAGGGCTAGTCTCAGTTAGGGCGCTGGTCTATGACCGCATGAGCGGACTGCTGGGCATGATGGTCCACTGGTCTGACCCAGCAGCGGCATTTCTTATGTTCTTATATAAATGAATAACATAGTCAAGAAATGTTTCCTTAAACTTAAGCAATTAAGATCTGTGCAATCGTTTGAATAGACTCATTTTGCTATATTAACTCAATATATCATACTATCATATCTTGATTATTGTAACTCCTTGTATATTAGAATAACAGCTAACTTGTGGAATAGATTGCAATTAGTAATGAATATGGTTGCTCGTCTTATTTTTGGGATATCTAGATTTGAGCTTGTGATTCCACTTCATTGGCTCCAGATTCAAGAGAGAATATATTTTAAAATTTCTTGCTTTGTTTTCAGAGTCTTTCATGGGACCATTCCTGATGAACTGGTCTTATATTTGTATTTCTTTCCTGGTAAACTAGATTTGAGATTGTACCAGAAATTTGATTTACTGTTTCCTTCTTTTAAAGCTAAACTAAACTAAACCTTAAGTTTATATACCGCATCCTCTCCATAAAAATAGAGCTAAGCAGTTTACAGGGCTGTTCATTTCAAGAGTATTTTTCTTATGAAGCTGCAGCTATTTAGAATGCTCTCCCTACTAAGATTAGAATTATCGATTCTTATGTTCTGTTTCAACATATCCTTAAATCGTTTTTTTTTTTTTTGGGGGGGGAGGTAAATCTTTGTCCTGAATTAATGTTTCTATATTTTATCATGCTGTTTTGGAATTTACCTAATGTGTGTTCCTGTTAAAGTTGTAAACCACTTCAGGACCTAATTCTAGGGTAGAATGTAATATGAAGAAATGTGATAAAAGATTTCTGAGAAAGAGAAAGGGGTTTAGAGTTTATTAGCTGGTACAGATGGGCAGACTGGATAGATCATATGATCTTTATCTGCTATCTTTATTTTTATATATTTCATTGAAGCCATCAAAAACAATAAAATCAGTAACTGGGATGTTATACATGAGGACAGAAACATTAAAAGGGATAGCAGTGTTAGTTTGGTATATAAATTTACAGAGGCAGGTGGTTTTATCAGAAGCATTAAGTAATGTTTAGAAGATAAGTACTGTACATACAAGAGGGAGAGCATTACAAATAAAATTATTTGAAAGTGGAGTGGAAAGTGAGAGAAAATGGCTGCATAGTTCATTTTTTGTATCCCTCTCCCACCTCCATGCATCTTCCCTTATATGTACCCATGTCCTGAATGTCACTTCATTTCACGTCACGCATCTAATGAAGACTGGACTCTGGTTAACAAGACTCTGGTTAACAAGATACCCCTGTATCGCTCCATGGTGTAGGGCAGCCGCAATCTCTTTGGCACCCGGCCTGCCCCTGCACCGCTTGCTGAGTGACTAATGTCAGTTCTCGTGAGTCCCGCAAGAGCTGACGTCAGCCATTCAGCAGGCAGTGCGAGGGCAGGCCGGATGCCGAAGAGATTGAGGCTGCCCTGCACTGCCGGAGATTCGCTGTCCGATGTCCAGGGGGCTCCTGAAAAGGTACCAGTGTGGGGGGGATGATTGACAAAGGCAGGGGAGGTACCGGAAGATAAGCCATGGCTAATCCCATGGGGCGGCTTATCTTCCATTTTTTAAACATAGGCCGCCCTTTTCTGTGGCCTATACATGGGTGCAGCCTATGCAGAGGGGTGGCCTATATGCGGGGAAATACGGTACTATTTAGAGGGGGGGTATGAGCTTGCTGCTGTACTAGGACTGGCCATAACAACTGAAACTATCAAACTGGCAGGTATGTATTGTTACATTTAAATCTCTGGGGGGTGGGAGATGGTCAGTTACCACTATGGGAGTGTGGAGGAAGGGGATTATGCTTACATCCTTTCAGTGGTAATCTGGTATATTTGACCACCTTTTTGGTACTTATTCGTTATTAAAACAAGCCCAGCACCAAATGTCCAAATTGTCCCTGGACATATTCTTAAATGTTTGATTATGGCAGAGAAACTTCAATATCATAAGGTTACCCATTGTATCAGCTTACCCATTATATCGTAAGGTTACCCATTGTATCATAAATTTAACCATTGTATTACTAAACTTCAGTCCTGGGCAACAATGGTCCAGATGAAATTAAATGTTGCAAAGACTAAGGGCTCCTTTTACTAAGGTGCGCTAGCGTTTATAGCGCACGCATGATATTACTGCATGCTACGTGGCTAGAACTAACACCAGCTCAATGCTGGCATTAAGGTCTAGTGTACGGCAATTCAGCGCGCACTATTCCACGTGTTAATGCCCTAATGCACCTTAGTAAAAGGAGCCCTAAGCTTTTATGGCTTGGCCCAAAGTTAGATTCTCTCCCTTCTGCTGTGATCTTAGACTCAGGAGAATCGTTGAAAATTGAGTTTTCCTTGTTAATACTAGGTATTGTTATTGATTCTTCACGTACATTTAAGGACCAACTTATTAAAAAGTGTTTTTTCAGCCTCCATGCTCTGAGAAGAGTGAGAGCACTTTGTCACCAACAACACTTCTCTGTATTGGTTCAATCAATCATTTTGTCAAGGCTGGATTACTAAAATTCAGTGTATTTGGGTCTTTCAAAGGTCAGTCTGCAGAGACTTCAATTAATACAGAACACTGCAGCTAAACTTATCAAATGCTTGAGAATCATACAGAATGCTGTCGTTCGTCTCATCGACGGTCTCAAAAAATCGGATCATGTAAGCCCGTATTACAGAAAACTGCAGTGAGCTGATTAGCTCTCAATGCAGGTAAAGAAAAGGGTGTAACTCTCACACACAAGGAGTTCCAGCAACAACAACTCAAAGCCATACAGCAGAAGGAAGGCAGCACACTGCAGCCTATGAGAGCCAGAAAGCAGCATTCCTCACCATGGCAGCAAACTAAGGTATGAAACGACCACTGAACCCTTCCCATCCCCCAGGTAATAGACTTACAAAACTGGATCATGAAATCACCTGCTCAGATTGACAGCCAACCTTAGAGGACCAGAGTGTGAAAAAGGATAAACACCAATCATTCATCCTTTGTAAAGTATGCAACATCCAGCTAAACTCCACTGCCCAGGCTGAGATTCACTACAATGGCAAGTCCCACCAGAAACATTTAAAAAGGCTATACCACAGGAAGGTGTCAGTTAAACAAGTCAGATGACATTCCTTTTTTGAATTTTGGTTAAATCCATGTGAGTGGCAGCTTTCTTCGAATATCATCATTCGTGATTCTTAAGACTCCTGAGGCAGGCCTGTTGGCCGAAACATGTACATGTCGAGTCATTGAGTCATTGAATGTACTATTGTGATATTGGAGGAATAAAGATCTTCACATTACCAGATGAGTTGGAGGACACTTTTTTTTAGTGCACATCATTCTGATCTGGACAATTCCATTTTGGTTTCTTTGTATTTGTGTTTGTGGTTTTGTTTTCCCCTGGTTTGTTCTTCTTACATTATTGTAAACCAAGTCGAGCTCCTCTTGGTTGATGACTCGGTCTATAAAACTAAATTTTAGTTTAGTTCCTATCCACATCATGCCTCTAAATGTGCCCCGTTCAGATTTAGATGAACTGCAGATCAACAGCATTGAAATCCATCTAAAAAAATAGGCTTTGAAAATAGCCACTTAGAAGGGTTTGGCAAGAAAAAATGTCCATCTGTCTCTTATGCCTCTTTTTGGATGTTTTTCATTTTTGAAAATGAGCCCCATAGTGTATCTAGACTTTCAGAAAGCTTTTGACGAAGGGCTCCTTTTACGAAGGCGCAGAATAGCATGCGCTAAAATGCCCCGCGCACTAGCCACTACCCCTCCTCTTGATCAGGCGGTAGTTTTTCGGCTAGCGCACGCTATAGCATGCACTAATCCGGTTCATGCGCTAAAAATGCTAGCGCACCTTTGTAAAAAGAGCCCAAAGTTCCTCATGAGAGACCCCTAAGGAAATTAAAGAATTATGGGATAGGCAATGTACTGTTGTGGCTATTGGACAGAAAAAAGAGATTAAATGGCCATTTTTCAATGGAAGAGGGTAAATAGTGGAATGTCATAGGGTTCAGTACAGGGACCAGTGTTATTTAACATATTTATAAATAATTTGGACATTGGCATGACAAATGAGGTACTTAAACCTCCTTTTTATTAAGCTGCGTTATGGTTTTTTATCACCGGCCACGGTGGTAAAAGCTCCAATGCATTTGTCCACATTAAGGGCTCCTTTTATCAAGGTGCGCTACAGGGGTTAGCGCATCGGACATTTCATCACCGCCAACCTCCGCAGCAAGCCAAAAAACTAATGCCTCCTCAATGGAGGTGTTAGCGACTAGCACGGCAGGCGGTTGAACACGCGGTATTCCGCATGTTAACCACCTACCGCACCTTGATAAAAGGAGCCCTAAATTTCATCTGCCACTTGGACACCCAGTCTTCCAATTTCCTAAGGTCTGCCTGCAATTTTTCATAATCCCCAAGCATTTTAATAACTGCAAACAGTTTAGTGTCATCTGCAAATTTAATCACCTCACTCATCGTTTCAATTTCCAGATCATTTATAAATAAGTTAAATAACACCGGTCCTAGTACAGACCCCTGCGGCACTCCACTGTTTACTCTCCTCCATTGAGAAAAATGACCATTTAACCCTACCCTCTGTTTTCTATCCAATAACCAATTCCTAATCCACAACTGAACTTTGCCACCTATCCCATGGCTCTTTCATTTTCTCAGAAGCCTCACATGAGGAACTTTATCAAAAGCATTCTGAAAATCTAGAAACACTGCAACATCAACCAGCTCACCTTTATTCTGGAGTGCAAGGAATTTCCCAAAAAGCTAACTAGGAAGGAGAAAGCAGCTTTGAACAACTTTTTTGCAGTGGTTCGGGGCTTCCTGGGCAATCACAAGGCAGAAAACTATGTGGAGTTGGTTGAGAATCTGGTGAAGAATTACAGCAAAATGGGCTGTAGGATGTCTCTCAAAGTCCATGTCCTTGATGTTCATCTTGAGATTTCAAGGAGAACATGGGAGCATATTCAGAGGAGCAAGGTGAATGCTTCCACTGGGATATATTGAACTTTGAACACTGCTACTAAGGACAATATATTGAGAAAATGATAGGAGACTACATCTGGGAACTGATTGGTGACAGTGACTTACAATATAATTGCAAATCTCGAAAAACTACTTCTAAGGGCTCCTTTTACGAAGATGTGCTAAGCGTTTTAGCGCATGCACCAGATTAGCGCGCACTAGCCAAAAATATACTGCCTACTCACGCGGCAATTTAGCGCGCGCTATTCTGTGCGCTAAAGTGCCAGCGCGCCTTTGTAAAAGGAGCCCAAAATCTTCTGTGGTCATCTTTGTATAACTTCATTATACATGTTAATTGAGATTTATATGTTGCTTTTTATGACTTTGTATTAATGGAAATTCAGCAAAGTTTTATGGAAATTACAAACATTTTCTATACTTTTTAGGCATGAGCAATAAGGACATTACACTTACTGCCCAGGAACAAAAATCGTGTTACATAGCGTAATCCAACCCAGAGATATATAACTCTAAGGGGTCCTTTTACTAAGGACTTAGTAAAAGGACCCGTAATTTTGAAGGGAAGCCTGCTAGTTTGGGTCTTAAGATATTCACAGCAAATGTTCATGATCTATTTGCGCATACTTTGTTAAAAGAAGCAGTTTAATTTGCATATTATATTCAGGGCTTCTCGTTGTAAGTTTTAACCAACAAATGACAACAAAACACCCTCATATAATATAAAATTAGTATTTATTGGATAAATATGTGAAAATAAATCTCCCCTAGTACTCTCATACCTCTTCCTTTTCCTGCTTTGGATCCTCCATTCTACTTTTAGAAGACATATGAATTTTGACTTTTCAGCGTCAAAAATATATTCATGCCCCTTACGAGCCCCTTGAGAGTCACTGGAGCCTCTGGAGTGTGAACAGCTTTAAGTTAAGTTGAATCTAATTACCTAATTGTGCTACATGTTTGTTTCCTGATTGATATGGGGAAACGCAAGGGGAAACTTCGGGTCTCAACACCAGTTAGTGTTGGACCTATGGATAAACATTTGTTGTTACCAGGTTCCATGAGGTCAGTAGATAAACCTGACTCATTTTCAGGAGCTTCCCTGAGTTCTCCAGAGCGTACCCCTCCCCTCCCTCCTGATCTTCCCAGGAACTTGGAACCTACAGGTTCGCAAGGGGCTTCTTTTGAAGCCTCCGACCTCCAACAAACTGCGGAGATTGTTTTTTTCGCAGATGCCTCAAGTTTTTCCTGGAATAATTAATCAGTCAGAAGGGTTGGAAGAAAACCCAGAGGAAGTTACCTTAAAAGACTTGTGGACTTTGAACACGAGGATGGAGGTGATGTTAAGGAAAGTTACTAATCATGTTCAAGTTTTCTCCAATGAAGTTGTTGATAAATTGGGAAATGTAGATGCTAACATTGGGAATTTAGATCAACGTATGCTTTCTCTTGGAAATCAGATAAAGAACTTACAGTCATCTATGGTGGCAGTAACAAAAGACTCCTTGAATATTCACTGTAAGTTGGAAATGAGTGAGAATCAGGTTAGATCAAGGAATCTGAGATTAGTTAATTTCCCAGTGACTCACTTATTATCTCCCGAGATACTATTGAGAAAGTATCTCAAGGAGATATTAGGGGTCACTAATTTTGACACCATGATGTTTTCTAACTTCTTTTATATACCTCAAAAGAAAAAATTTCCAGTAGAAGGGGGAATGGATCAATTGAGTACTGTAGAAGTAGATTTAACAAAATTTCTTGAAGATTCTCAAGATTTGATCCAAACCCTGGCTACTCTCTTAATTACCTGTGTTAATGAACTAGATAAAACTTTAATGTTGAAGCTATATTTCCAGAATAGAGAGGCAAAATTCTGTGGAGATAAGGTCTTAATGTTTCCCGATGTGGCAAGGGCTACTCAATATAGGAGGAAAGCTTTTTTGGCTTTACGTCCTAAAGTTCTTGAATTGGGTGCAACGTTTTTTCTTAAATTTCCCTGTAAATGTATTCTGCATCTTCAAAACAAAGATTATGTGTTTTGGGAACCTTCCCAATTAGAACTTTTTTTTAAAGGAAGGAAACAAGACTAATTACTAGCTTTCTTTAGTGGGGGGTTTATATAGTAGCGTCCTAAGAGGTATATAGGTTACTGAAGGGGGGTAAGTCTGTTCTTTTTTCTTCCTCCCTCCATACCTATTTTGTATTTCCTGTTAAGTTTATATGAATAATGAGATGTCTTCCTTCATTAGTGGGCTAGATGGATATGTGCCTAAGGGCGTAAAAATTTGGTTTTTGGATAGTGTATAATTTCTTTATACATATCTTATTATGTTTGAATGAATGTAATAATGTTGAAAATACTCAATAAAAAAAAAATATATATATTCATTTGATTAAAGTAGAAAAGGTACTTAACAATAACATCTGCCCTACATTGATTTTTATATCTTCAAATGACTCTTAATTAATTGGAAAATTAATCACCTGGGGTTTGGTTTTTTTTATATATATTTTATAAACAGTTAATAGCAAAAGCCCTAATTATCCTGTTTCCCCGAAAATAAGACCTCTCCTGAAAATAAGCCCTAGCATGATTTTTAAAGATGCTCCTAATATAAGACCTACCCCAAAAATAAGCCCTAGTTAAGATCGATCCCCGAAGCCCCGACTCCATCCCTGACACTAGTGCTGCTCGATTCACCGAAAAAAAATCAGTCTCGTCAATTCAGCGATCTCCACCCCGGTAAGACCTGACACCTCCGCTCCAAGGCATCCTAAAGCAGCAGCGGCAGCAGTGCTCTGAACAGGCTGCTTCGTAGTCTCCCTGCTGGGGCTTTTTCCCTCTGCTGGGTCACAGTGGGAAGGTCAGTGGGATTCTGCTGCACAGGGGGATGGGAGGCAGGGATAGAAAGATACTGCACAAGGGGATGGGTGAGAGGGGAGGAAAGATGCAGGGGAGGGATAAAGGAAAGAGGAAGAATTGGAGTGGAGGAGAGGGAGAGATGATTGTCATATATGGAAAAAAAATAATGACATCCACCAAAAATAAGCCCTAATTGATTTTTTGAACCCAATATTAATATAAGACACTGTCATTTTTGGGGAAACATAGTATAATCAATGGAAACCAGTCACCCCTCAAGAACTAAAGTTTCACACCTTTGATTTAAACTAAAACTATGATTAAAGTAAAGCATTTTAGTGGGGGGGGGGGGGGAACTGTGAAATTTCTGTCCATAATAACCTCTCATCATCCTCCTCTCTCTCAAATGCATGATTTTCTAAGTGTTCCTGTAAACTGTTGCTACACTCATGAACTTGGAACGATTAAAGAAAAAGAAAAAAAGCTTGCTCAATCAGTGGATTTCTTATAGGCTTTTTTTGTCTCCTGTTCTAATTCCGTGCTTTGAAAATATGTGTAAATTATGCATACGAGAATAAGGAATGCTTCCTTTTTGGCAACGCAGTCCACAGGTGCAGCTCAGTTGCTGTCATTCTAAGGAACCCATTCAAAGGTTTTGAGAAGCGGAAAAATGAGATCTACAATGATCCTATTTAATGCTGAGGAACCGGACAAAGCCCTTAGTCTCCTAGCAGTTAGAGTGAAAGAGGGTTTTTTTTTTTAGTTTCTTATAGTGCATGTCTTTTAGTCATTCTGTGTTTCCATTTACCACTACCACAGCCAGATCAAAAAATATAGCTGCTATTTATCAAATAACTGCTGCTCGCATTCCATGGCTTCGCTGAGAAGCGCAATCTGTGTCTAATACTATTTTAATGCCAATGTCGAACCAAAGTTATGGATAGGAAGAGAATAATCTTATATAATAAAAATCTCCCACAAAACGACTCTGATGTCATAAAAACTCTTTCTGACCACATTGCCATCCAGCTGCTCAAACTCCCATTTTTTTTTCTCTTGTATCTCAATATTTAACTAAATAGACATTGTAGCATTCATATGCACTCAGAAATGTAACAGTCTCCCAGAAGAGGTGGTGGAGACAGAGACTGTGTCTGAATTCAAAAGGGCTTGGGATAGGCACGTGGGATCTCTTGGAAAGAGAAAGAGATAATGGTTACTGCGGATGGGCAGACTAGATGGGCCATTTGGCCATAGCCCCAGGTACGTTAGATAGATTGTGAGCCCGCCGGGACAGATAGGGAAAATGCTTGAGTACCTGATTGTAGAACCACTTAGATAACCTTGATAGGTGGTATATAAAAACTAATAATAAACTTAATAATAAACTTTATCTGCCATCATGTTTCTATGTTTCTAATAGTTTTAAAAATCAATCGATGAACTTCGAGAGGGGTTCTAATACCATATCACGTAGGGATACGACAGGTCATTCAGGAGGAAGGACTAAGCTCTTATGAATCTCAGGAACAATGTAGAATACAGGTTTCCTCGGAACTATAACTTTAAGAAACCTGCTCTCTGCTTTAGTTATCTGTTTTATTTGATGTCTGGTGTTCTTTTGAATGGTGTGATAAAGAACCAATGAAAATTTTAAAGTATTAATGAAAACGTTGAAGAGTCAATGAAAACCCATAATGGACTGATAGTTATGTTTGACTGGCCAGTTTTCGACAGCGTCAGTTAAATAGCAGGTGCCTTTCTTAAATGGTTTGTTAGAAAGTAAGCAGACCAGAATAAGAATGTGAGTATTTCGACAAAGAATGAACAATACAATTTAAGCAATCACCAGCTTTTTTTTCAAACTAATAACTCACTATAGATTTGTTATTCCATTTAGGTTATCACTGAAAATTTGATAACATGTATCAGACTGATGTTATGATTGTGCAATTTCACTGATCGGGATCATGTTCAATAAACACTATCTCTGAGATCGTGATCATGTTAAAGAAGCATTACCCCTGAGGGAGCATAAGTGTGAAATGGTTGAGCCACCATCAGGCTAACAAGCTAAGGGTTCCTTTTACAAGTTTTAGTAGAGATTTCTACCATGGATTGGCAAGGTAAATACTCCAACGAACATAGGAATTCTATGAGCATTGGAGCATTTGCCTTGCCAGCCCACGTAGAAACCTCTACTACAGCTTTGTAAAAGTTAGCGTAAGTGCTTAGAAAATAAGAATAGCCTTACTGGGTTAGACCAATATATTGTCTGTGTGTATGAGGTCTTTTTTTCTATCTGTGCTGGATATATGAATTATATAAGTGATTTTGAGTCTTGCTCTCTTTTTGTATTTATTTTGATTATTTGAGCAAAATAAGTTTCTCCATTTTGGTTTCTCGGTTTATTTTCTTAACGCACATTAGTAACTGCCTCTCTTTGTTTGATCTTTACCTCCAAACTGTATTTCAGGACAGGTTCACCACATAGGATTACGGGATCCAATGAACCTACATCCCCACTAACACCAGGGTGACACAGACCTTGAAAATTTTCTGAATAGTGGATATCACCAGTATGTATGGAGTAAAAGCAACAATATCAGCTCCATTCTTCTGCAACATATGGAGACCAAATATTCTGATTGCCAAATAATGTTACAGACCATCTCACCAAGGGAAGTATGCAGCTCATTATTCCATTTGTTTATCAGCCCCAAACCTTAATCTTATATCTGTTCTGTATCTCTGATGCATGTTTAAGTAACCAATATTATTATTTTGGATTAACTAAACTCTGTAGTCCATTAGGAATTCTGGGATCCATCCCTTATCTGTGAGCTTTGCCAGGGCACTCTTCATTTGTGTAAATAAAGATAGTGTGTGACATGTGGAAGTGGCAGCAATGCAGGACAAAATGCATGTGGCAGCTGTGGGAGAATAAGACATTTGCTTTGTATATTCAGCTAAAAGAAACATATGAGATCACCCAAGATATTCATTATCTCTATTTACAAATCAAGATTGGACTGGGAAAGTTCAAAGTGAGCTCACTTTTCTCCATGGGAACAAAGTTAGGGTAGGCCCCAATTATATTTTGAAATCCTCATGTGTACTTTACCCCAAACACTGGCAACAAATTCTTGTGGCACTGGACCACCAGGGGATTTGGAGTTATACAGAAACTTTGTACCTGCAAGCTAGCTCCAAAGACTAAAAAATGTTCCCCATTATTGTAAAGGTGATTGAATAACATGTTTACAAATGTTACACAAGTTAAAAAGTGCACACTTAATAGTATGACAAAATGGTGTCTTTTACCTCCTTCCAGCTGCAAAGTCATGCATATCTGTTTGGGGAACAGATGTGAAAAACAGTAAAGAATGCCTATGCCTTTACTGTATGAGCAGTCTTCCTAACCATTCCATTTACTATCCCCTCCTCTCCCTTTTCCCAAGATTTCTAGAATTCAGATACAATTTTATCTCCTCTAGGAGGCAGTTCCAAGTATTTACCACCCTTTTGCCATCTCCTTTTCAACCTGTTTGGCCAACTTAAGATCATCACATACTGTCACACCCAAATTCCTCTTCTCTTTCATACACAAAAGTTCTTTACCCCCTAATCTGTATCGATCCATCAGGTTTTTGCAGCCCAAATGCACTACCCTGTATTTCTTAGCATTAAATCTTAGTTGCCAAATTTTGGACTATTCTTCAAGCTTCACTAGGTTCTTCCTCATGTTATCCACTCCATCAGGGGTGTCTACTCTACAGCAGATTATATTTATTGCAATTTTGGTATCATCGCAAAGATGCAAATCTTACCAGACAGCCCTTTAGCAATATCGCTTGCAATAATGTTAAAAAGAACAGGCCCAAGTACCGAAACTTGAGGCACACCACAGGTAACATCCCTTTCCTCAGAGCAATCTCCTTTGACCACTACTTGTCAACTAGGAAAAGAGAGAGATGCTGGATACAACTTTCCCTTATTTCCAGAGAACTCCCTTTTTGGGGGGATCCTCCTAGCTGAGTTTTGTAGAGGAGGATTCAAAAAATAAGGGAGTTCCCGGGAAATAAGGGAAAGTTGGTCACCCTAGGGGAGGGGGAGGGGAAAGTAGGGAAGAGGAGATGCTTGACTACAGAGGGGTATAGAGGAAAGGGAACTTTCAAGATGTGAGGGGGTGTGAGGAGGCCATGAGCCACCCTAGAATGGAGGGGGGAGGTCTTGAGCCACTCTGGGATGAAAGGATTAGGATGAGCCTTTTGCTGCCCAGGTTGAAAGGAGTAGAGATGGAACCTTGAGCCATATTAGGTTAGGGATAGGGCCTTGAACTATCCAGGAGTGGGGAGCACATGACTAAAGATTTGCCAAAGGTGTCAAATACCCTTGGTTGGCCCTGAGTGTGTATCTTTTAAATCAAATCAATCCATCAGCCCCTGTCTCAGCTGGTTATTATGATCTACTCAAGGATTGTTCTTGAAGGTTCTCCTTTCTAGGTTGTGGAAACATGAGAAGTTAAGAGAGAGAGCCTTTTCAATTATAACTCTGCAGATATGGAGTTTGCTTCTATCAGACATTAGGGATGAGTAACTAAACACTTTTTTAAACTCAAAATCTAATTGTTATCAAGATAAGAGGGCTGTAATCCCCTTGTTTATAACACCCTACTTTTAGAATTGCTGTGATGTATTTTGCTGATCAATTTTGTCTGTCTTAATGTGTATTATTATGTGATGTTATATTTTATTTTGTGAACTTTATTTGTAACATTTTTATTGAAAACTGCTCTGGGCAACCATTTTTGACTGGAGGGCAATTCATAAATAAAATAAAAATAAACTCAGAGACATACTGCGTACATAAGCAATTCACACATAACACATATAGGCCTGGATTCTCTTTACTGCACTGATATCAGCGGCTGCCAATTGTGTCAGTCACGTGATGGCACCATACAGAAAACTGCACCTCCGGAAAAGATAGGAGCCAGAAATGTAGGCCAGGGTTTTTCAAGCCTACATTTACGGCGCCTATCTTTGCCATGAATCACACCTACATAGGTGCTTTATGGCACCTAACGCCACTTCCGGCATTAGTCAAACCCATAATGGTGTTAGGCGCTGGTAGGTGTCTCCGGAGGTGTTATTCCGGCGCCCTATGTTTAGGCACTGGTAGGCGCTTTAAATTTAATGTTAATTGCCATTTCAAACAATGTTTCACAATTCAACTTCAAAACTTCCAGTATATTAAACTCATTAGTAACCATTAAAGATCACATTAAGTCTTTTTTCAGGTAATTTCGATATTCAGAGAGCTAAACCACCCCAAAGGTTCATGTGAAACATATCACTGAACCCAATCTTCTTTGGATCAATTTGACTTTTTTTTTTCATTAATTATTTCTATTTTATTTTTTCTTTTAATTTAATAAACTTAATAATACTTAGCTTTAGTGTAGAAGCCAGTATTAAGGGAGCACGCCTCTGCCAACATGCCCATGTTTCAAATCACTTTCATCAGGGTTGAGGCTCCCCGCATTTCAATCTGAAGATGACTACTCTTAGTTTATGAGGATATCTACTGCTATATGATAATTTAATACCTGAAATTACCTGTAAAAAAAGACCTAATGTGATCTTTAATGGTTACTAATGAGTGTAATATTCTGGAAGTTTTGAAGTTGAATTGCATATATATGATTCCAGTGATTGGACAGCCATTTATATAATTGTCACAATTAACTTAGGCACTGGTAGACAGAAACACACAAAGAGACAAACGACAGAGCAGTGAACACACACACACACACACATAAAATGGATGTGTAATCCGTCTAAAGAAAGGTATGAGTGAGACAAGATATATGTTGCTGGGGATGAAGTGACAGTTGAGTATTGCTCACAGGCAGGCAGGAAAATGTTACATTTACATTCTAATCCCTCAGTGTGGTGCTGGGGGAACGGTCAGTCATATGTAAATTATTGAACTTACTATGAAAAAGAGAATCACTAAACTGTGATCCTTTGTACATCTATAAGAATGATAATTGCTAAAGGAAAAGGATCAGAGCATATTTAAAGAAAGGCATAAATTGTGCAAGGGAAACAGAAGCATTTTTGATAATAAAACAAATGCCTCACCCTTACAGAAGGAGAGGTCCATTGAGGTGGCCTTAAGTTATTGTCTAGCTTTTGGGTGATGAGTTGGTGAATGGAGTGATATATAAAAGGAAGATGGAAAAGGGGGAAGGTGGGGGTTGGATTATAGAACAGCTTGTGGTTGAAAAAAAAGAGCTAGAATAGGAAGGAATTATCTCTCTCTCTTTCTGCCTGAAGGGGCTGGAATTCAAAAGAGCTAGGATAGAAGGAAATCATCTCTCTCTCTCTCTGTGTTTTCCTTACTGCTGAGCAAAGCTGCAGTTATAGGTCTCTTCCAAAAGAAGGTTGAGATTTTAAGAAAGTTCATAATGGCATTTATTTGGATTTTCCTAGAGAGAATGGAAATCTCACCTGCTAACTTGTCTGCCTCATATGGAGGCACCAGGCACACTTAAGGGACCGACAAAATCTACCCAAGGGACATGCACAAAGGGAGCAGTATAGTTATAATTTAATGAGGCTCGCTCTACATACTTTTTCCACTTTGTCACTCCCCCCAACTCCCCTATCCTTGCTGTGCTAGATTTTTATTGATTCAGATGTGTATTTTCTTTGTTGTAAATTCTAGTATGAAATCTAGTGGAGAAATATGCTGATATCTCTTATGATTAAACTGTCAAATCTATCCTTTGAAATCTGACAGCAGCATCTAATATCTGATATATCACACTTGGTTTCGTATTCTTCTTCTTTCCAAAATCAACAGAATTTTTGGATACTGTTCCATTCAAACTATCCTTTCCTTATCCTCTCCAAATCAGGAGCAAGATATGTATACACACACACACACATACATGAGAATCCATGAGCCATGCTCTGAAAGCTTTTCCCTCTTGTTTCATCACAATCCCACAGAGGCATCCTTGATCTACACCATTTCCCTCCTGGCCACTGCCCTCACCAAAATGCCACAGAAATCTCCTCAGTAATGTGGGAGGAGGACATGGTCTCACCTTCTCCTTCCAGGCTGACAGATACATGGAGGGGCATAATCAAAACATACCTCTAAGTCCGATTTGGAAGGCAAGTCAGTGATGGAAAAATTCCCATTTTCAAAAAATATGTCTAATTTTTTTTTTTTTTTTTTTTTAATTGTCTA
Organism: Geotrypetes seraphini; assembly: GCF_902459505.1. Lineage (NCBI taxonomy): Eukaryota > Metazoa > Chordata > Amphibia > Gymnophiona > Dermophiidae > Geotrypetes > Geotrypetes seraphini. The sequence goes on from NC_047084.1 coordinate 26,391,240, forward strand.
TCTGGACATTCAGGCCATCAGGTCACCCAGACCGCCAGGACGTCTATCTTTATACCACATTTTTGACCAAAATTTCATCCAAGTCCCAAACACCCAGAACAAGACCATTTGGGCATGGGAGGGGCTGATCCTGTAATGGACTGGCCACCCAGACATGGCAACAGAGCAGTGGAGCACCTTACAGGTCACCACTGTGAATGTCACATAAAGAGTGCCACATATACATCTCACCAGAACTCCCTTATAGGTTATGGCGAGCCCCCCAATAGCCCTTATGGCTGCAGGTGACCCCTATATGGCAGTAGAGTAGGATTTGGTGATTTTTTAGTGGGCTCACATTTTCCACCATGAATGTAGTGGTTAAAGTGGCTTTTGGGACTTGCTACTCCTCTCTATGGTTCACTAGCCCACCCCCTAAGCTATTTAAGACACCTGTGCACAGCTCTACTAGGCTTTCCTGTACCAGGTGCTGATGTTCTGGAGACAGGTATGTACTTTTTTATTCTGTGAGGGTCTTTACTTTGTCTCTGCTGTGGTTATCTGTTCACTTTGGATACCTTTTTGGCACTTATACCTGTTTTCACATCGGCTAACTCACAATGTCTAAGTTTCGTCCAGGATGTCTAGTAAAACATTTGATTATCCCTTCAGGACTTCTAAGTCTAAGTCAGACCACCTCCCGTCCAAATACCACTCAGATCACTCCTTCAGATACACCCCTTCCAGCTTTGGGTGTACAGCGGCATTCAAAGGCATAAGAAATCCCACTACATGTCCAGAAAGTCAGTTTGGTTATCAGCACTTGGATGCCCTGTCTATTTGGATGTCAAAGTGCTGACTTAGGCGGGTTTTTAGAGGTTTAAAAGTTTTGATTATGAGCCCCATAGCTTTTAGTATTCATTTATTCACTTTAGTTTCAGTAAAGGATCAAGTCTTGGTTCAGAACTTAGTTCTCATCTAACTCCTCTTTCATCAGGCACAGATTTAATGTCCAAGAGGTACTCAAAAAATAAGCTTTCAAATCCTTTCTCTGTTTTCTGATTTATAACCCAAGCCATAGGAAAATCCATTTTAAAAATCTAAGTGTATCTGACTTATCTAGAATCAGGCTGAACCACTGTAGCAATCCCTATAGGGGTTCCTAAAGCAAAGTGATTTATATCTTTAAATTACTTGATATGTGCTCTTCTCCTTCTCTCTGCTTTTATGGTCCTTTGAGTGCTTGAATTCTGCCACCTTCACTAGAAATCTATTCTAAGTGTGCAATCCTCTATGAATAGACAAGAATTTTCTCATATTTCTTTTGTGTTGCCTTCTCTTCAAGTTCATATTATGACCCCATGTCCTTTAACCTTTCATTATATTACATTTCTAGACCGCAAAACCTCAAGGATCGATGCGGTTTACAAATCAGAAAACTGGACATTCCCAGCAAATAACAGACTATACATTTATCCATTCAATTCTCTAGAAATATTTTAAACAAGAATGATTTCAGTAACTTTCTGTAATGTATATAAGAGGAAGACCTTCTAAACAACAAGTGCAACTCCCAACTAACTGCCTGGAATGCAAATAAATGCTGCTGGGACTTAAACACACAACCACGAACTGGAGGAAAACCAAATATGGCCGTATTATATAATGGACGGTTTGATGTAAATAAAGTAAGTAATTCTAACAAGTACCCTGTACACAGGAACTTGGCCATATAAAATTTTATAACAGAGTGTTCCCAGTTTGAACATCATTTATGTTTAAATTCATTTTTATTAAAGTGGAATGTTCTATACCAATAAGTACAGAGAAACTGGAAACTGTAACAATTAACTTGAACTTTGTTCACTAAAACCCACCAGAAAATTAGATGAAATCATATCTGCTCAATCCCATAGATAGCCAACCCCCTCCCTCCCGCACACATACATACAAAACCTACGTGTCCTTCACACATAAGAGATGTTATAGAATCCCTTTCCATGAGAATGGTGATCTATGTTTTCTGTAGCATTAAACAATTATATAAGTAGTGCTTTCAGATGTTAACCAGTCTTTTATTTGTGCAGCTTGACTAGATTATAAACACCATAGAGCAAGGGCTGTTAATAGCAGGTAGTAATACATTTTAAAACTTCTACAAACAGGGCAATGTGAATGGGGTAAGGAATATAGGCAAACCTGTGTGGGGAGCGGTGATTATGGCCTTCCTTTCTGCACCAGCTGACAAATAAGGAAATATGTGTCTTGGGGAGCCACTGAATTAGTGGAGGAGTGGCCTAATGGTTAGAACCCCTTGCCTCACCATCCTGAGGTTGTAGGTTCAATTCCCATGCCACTCCTTGTGATCCTGGGCAAGTCACGTAATACTTTGTTGCCGCGGGTACCATAATTAGATTTTGAGCCCACCCGGACAAATAGGGAGAAATACTTAAGAGTACCTGAATGTAAACTGTTTTGAACAGTAGTATATAACAAATTAGAATAAATAATAGTGCATCTGGAAAGGTCCCTCCAGTGCATTTAGACCCTAGCATGTCTCTAGTTTGCTATCCTGCCCTGAAATTTAGTCATAGTAATGTCAGTAGCAAGATTGTCGGAGAAAGCATGCTATGAAGTTGATCTGCTGCGATAGAGAGGATGGGCAGGCACTCCGTCATTGGAAAAGTAACTTCAAATGCCTGGAGCCTTTGTTCTGGAGTTATAGGGAATAGAAAGGATTAGGAAAATTCAATTAATGACATAAGAAAGAGAATAAAAGAGCACTGCTTCATATTAAGAAAAACGTAACCCTCTTTATTTCTTGTAACAGCGAATGCATTGAAACATTTTCTTCTTTAATACAAAGGCTCCTCAATGTCTAAGTTCCCATAAGATATATATAAAGAATGTTGTGAAAAATAAACAGCCCTGTTGTAGTTTTAAAAAGCAGTACAAAGACCTTTTTAAATCTTTAGTAACTTACAGTGTTCAAGTTCTGGCATATTAATGCTGTATACAGTAAACTCAAAAGCACAGGCTAGTCCTGTGTGTAAGAATAAAGAAGGAGGCAGCATAACTGAAGATTAAAGACGGTCCTAGGAATTAAATGGGAGAAACCTGAAATACAGGACTGATTCCTTTGCTTAAAAAAGCTGACCTGAAATCTGTAGTTTATGCAAGCGGGTCCTGGTTTCCCTATCTGCCACTCACTGCATGGCCTGAGGCAGTTCACAGAAACTCCCAACTTATAATATAAGCTTCTAAGGCCAGGGGAATTATACCTACATGAATTATCTTGCATACTCTGGTCACATTCTTAAACATAGATGGTGGTAAAGTTGTTACTATAAGATCACTGGTAAATTTATTTTAGATGATAATAACAGTAGTAATTTATACTCTTCAAGCTACTTTGCCTTGTAAATTGGCTAACATGTAGACTTGGATTGCAAACAGGTTCGGCATTCTGGAAAATAAATATGATGCCAAGTGTAAGTTTCCTGTGTAGTGGAAGGTGCCGCCAAAAATCTCATTAAGAGCCTAAGTCCCTCACAGAGGCCACACAGAGAAGAGTCATTCTTCAAAATAATTATTTCCTGCAAGCCTCTGCTGAAGAACCAACTGCTTAACTAGAATCACTTCAGCCAAAGGCCAAATATAAGATAATTAGGAGGTAGCCTGTCTAATTAGAGAACAGAATAGAGCATTGGTTCTCAGCCCAGTCCTCTGGACACACCCAGCTAGTCTAGTTTTCAGAATATCCACAATGATTACACAGACTAACAAAAAAAAAATTCTTGGTGCCTTAGGTTTTTTGGGGACCTATTTCTGGGGTTATTTGGGGGCGCTGATTCCGAAAATTGCATTGGATAGACCACATCAGCTCTAGTTTCTTAGATATGGTTGAATTTATTAATTTTTTTTAACGCTGTTTAAAAGAGCCAAACATGAACATAGGGCAAAAAATGATTGGCCTATGAGGGAATATATGGTGGTTGGAGGACAAAATGTAAGCAATGAACCTTTGGAAGCACAAGATAGAATCATACTACTACCACAACATATAAACCTAGGCATGATAAAACAATTTGCAAAGGCTTTGAATAAAGATGGTTATTTTACTGAATACCAAAGTGCATATGTTACCTGGACTTACCATGGAAAAACTGAAGGCAGGAATTTTTGATGGTCCACAGATCAGACAACTTATAATTGACCCACATTTCATAGCATCAATGAATGAAATCGAATCATGTGCCTGGTCTTCATTTGTTCTTGTTGTGCAAAGCTTTCTTGGCAAGAAGGCAGACAACTTACACACAGGCTTGGCTGTAACATGAGTGTTAAAGTCCATTATTTGCACAGTCAGATCACTTTCCAGAGAAACTTGATGACTTAAGCGAAGAGCAAGGTGAAAGATTTCATCAAGACATAAAAACAATGGAAGCCAGATACAAAGGAAAATGGGATGCACACATGATAGCATACTAATGTTGGAATCTTATGCAGGACTCTCAGAAGTCTTACAAAAGAAGCTGATTTTTTAATGGATGGGCAGAATGAAGAGTGATATATGGTGTATGTTCTGTAAGAACATTAGCATTGCCTCTACTGGCTCAGACCAGAGGTCCATCATGCCCAGCAGTCCGCCCATGCTGTGGCCCATCAGGTCCAGGACCTGTATAGTATTTTTCTATCTATACCCTTCTATCCCTTTTTCCTTCAGAAAATTATCTAATCCTTTCTTGAACTCTGATATCGTGCTCTGTCCTATCACACCCTCTAGAAGCTCATTCCAGGTGTCCACCACCCTTTGGGTGAAGAAGAACTTCCTAGCGTTGGTTCTGAATCTGTCCCCTTTTAATTTTTCTGAGTGCCCTCTCGTTCTTGTAGTTTTCAAAAGTTTGAAGAATCTGACCCTCTCCACTTTCTCTATGTCCTTCATGATCTTGTAAGTCTCTATCATGTCCCCTCTAAGTCTCTGCTTTTCCAGTGAAAAGAGCCCCAGTTTCTCTAGTCTTTCATCATATGAAAGGTTTTCCATACCTTTTATCAATCGCGTCGCTCTTTTCTGAACCCTTTAGAGTAATGCCATATCCTTCTTATGGTACGGCGACCCATATTGGACACAGTACTCCAGATGCAGGTGCACCATCACCCGATACAACGGCAGGCTCTTTCGTTCTGGCTATAATACCTTTCTTGATAATACCTAGCATTCTATTCGCCTTCTTTGAGGCTGCTGCGCACTGTGCCGACGGCTTCATTGTCTTGCCACCATTACCCCCAAGTCCTTTTCTAGGGTGCTCTCACCCATTTCCAGCCCTCCCATCGTATAGCTGTACTTCGGGTTTCTGTTTCCCGCATGTAAGACTTTACATTTCTCTACATTAAATTTCATCTGCCATCTCGCCGCCCACTCTTCTAATTTGTTCAGGTCCCTTTGTAAATCTTCACAGTCCTCTTTTGTCCCAACTCCACTAAATAGTAGTTTGGTGTCGTCTGCGAATTTTATTACCTCGCACTTCATCCCTGTTTCTAGATCGTTTATGAATACATTGAACAGCAGCGGTCCGAGCACCGACCCCTGCGGAACACCACTCATGGCCCTCCTCCAGTCAGAGTAGTGGCCCTTCACTCCTACACTCTGCTTCCTAGGAAAAAACTGCTGCCATTTTTGGAATCAGTAGGTCAAATATATGCAGAAACAGGTCTAACATTTGAGGCATCAAAATGAATGTTGCCCAGTGTTATTAATGAGATTGATTTGGATACAATGGAGGCAGCATATGGAAATCTGTCTTAAGTACAGAAATTGTGGTTATCATGAAAGCCTAATTGACTGGGTATGTTACAAAAATATGTAATTAAACCCTGGAATTCATTGCCAGAGACTGGTAAAAGCAGGTAGATCAGCAGGGTTTAAAAAAGGTTTGGATAATTTCCTAAAAGTTCATAAGGCATTATTAAGATGGACCTAGGGAAATCCACTGTTTATTCCTAGGATAAGCAGCATAAAATCTGTTTTACTCTTTAGGATCTTGCCAGATACTAGCCACCTGGGTTGGCTACTCTTGCAAATAGAATACTGGGATTGGTGGGCCTTTGGTCTGTCCCAGTATGGCAATTGTTATGTTTTTATGGTTGAGAACCACTGGACTAGAGAAATGACACACACATGGAGCTTCATTTTACATAGAATAGAGATTGGAATTGAAATATCTAGATCAGAATGTGATCAGCTTTGATAGCATTTTAGAAAAGAATCTGCTGATGTATTTTTTCAAAGATATTGGTATACAATGAAAAATTACTGACACAGACCTGGCACATTCCACATGGAGGTGGCAGAATTTATACGTGAAAGTAGTGATTTCACAAATCCAACATGTAAGTGGCACTAGTTTCATGAACAGCAGCTCCATGTTATAAACCTACACCTGCAAGTGCCCCCAATTAAGAGTGAAACCATAATTCTACATGAGATTAAAGAGAATGAAACCCTTAATCCCATTTGTCTCTCTCTGAGCTTCATAAAAATTACTGTGTTAAGTGATTATTTTAAGAAAAAATACATAGGAGTCCTTTTACTAAAGTGTGTATGAATTGGTGCAGGAGGTAATAGTGCTGGGGCTGCATGACAACAGCGATCATAACATGATCAAATTTGATATAATCCCTGGAATAAATTCACACAGAAAAAAGTACTTAATTCTCTAAAGCATTACAACAATTGATGAACTCTGCAGCGAGGTTGATTTTAGGTATCTCACGCAGAGAACACATTACTCCAGTCAGTGGTGTACCTAGCATATATGACACCCGGCGCCCATCATTTTTTGACACCCCCCATCTGTATGAAAAACCTAATTTTTAATAACAATCCACACGTCACACGTGAGTACCTAGGAAAAGGCAGCATCTTACATACTGCAGTGAACAGTACAACATCAATACACCCATTGTAAAACTAAACAAGCCAGACTATTACAGATCAATCCTGCAGTCAATCCTAACAAAAAAAACCATGTCTTTCGAACACACAGAACACAGAAAACACCTTCGCCTAGTATGGAATTTGTCATCACATACTAACCCCTCCCTCTTTTACAAAACTGTAGTGTGGATTTTAGCCACGGTGGTAACAGCTCTGATGCTCAGAGAATTCTGAGCATCAGAGCTGCTACCACCACGGCTGGCGCTAAAAAACGCTCCACAGTTTTGTAAAAGGGGGGATGAAATAGAAATATATAGACAAAGGTCAAATTGAACCAGCAAGAAGCTGGACTCTGCATACAATGCAACACCACAGAAACAGTGACACATGTCTCCTAAAGCAATAAATAAATAGAAAATTTTTGTTCTACCTTTGTCTTCTCTGGTTTCTGCTTTCCTCATCTTCTTGTTACTCTCTTCCTTCCATCCACTGTCTGCCATCTCTCTGCCCCTATATGGCATCTTCTCTCCTTCTATGCCCCTTCCAGAAACTGTATGCCTCCCCCTTCCATCTCTCCTTTCACCCCCATTGGTCTAGCATCTCTCTCCTCTCCTTCCCTCTCCCACACCTCTCCTCTGCAATCCCTTTCCCTTTTTCCCTCATTTTCCTTTTCAATTTATTTTCTGTATCCATCTAGATTACATTCTTACTACCCTCTCATCAATTTCCTTTTGTACTGTCTACCTACAGCTCGACACCTCTTTCCTTCACCCCCTCCAGTATTTCCCTAACTCAATCCTTCCCCCCATCATGTGCCCTCCTTTTATTTATCCCCTCCTTCTATCATGTGCCCTCTTTCTCTACCCCTTCCATTTAGTACCTTCTCCTCTCTCTGTCCACTTCCATCGTGTGCTCCCCTTTTTCTCTCCTCCCATTTCCTTCCTGCATTTGCTCCCTTATCTCTCCCATCTGTACTTCCAACCAGCATAGGCTCCCCTCTACCCTCCCCACTACCATTCAATGTTTGCCCTTTCTCTCTCCATCCACTCCATCTCTCAATCAGCATCTGCCCCCTTTCTTTCCCTCCAATCCAATTCCATCCAGTATCCTTCCCCCTTATGTCTCTCTCCCCTTTCCCTATACATCAATTCCATCAGCACCACCCTTCCTTACCACTCTGCCCCCTTTCTCTCCCTCCACCACTCTTCCATTCCAGCAGTCCTGCTCCTTTTCTGCGATGACTGTAGCTGCCGGCTGCCGGTCCACTCCACTCCAGCATACTTGCTCTGGAACAGAGTCGGCAGCCGCGTGCTAGAAGGTCCCACAATGACTCGTCTGCCGGCTTTGCTCCCGAAGAAGTAAGTTACGTTGGAGGGGGTGGACCCGGCAGACGCAGGGAGTTGCGGTAAGGTCCCGTGATGACTGCATCTGCCGGGTCCATCCCCTCTGACGTAACTTACTTCTTCTGGAGCAAAGCTGGCAGAGTCATCGGGAGACCTTCCTGCACCTCAGCGCCAACTCTGCTCCAGAGCAAGTACATCAGAGGGGGTCCACCAGCAGTCATGCTGAGGTGCAGGTCCTATTGCACAGTAGGGCAGAATGACCCAGACCTGGCCAGCTGTGCACCCCCCCTAAGGCGTGCACCCGTGGCGGACCGTCCCCCCCCCCCTTGGTACGCCACTGACTCCGGTGTAAATAGAAATTGCACTGGCTCCCAGTGGCTCAAAGGGTTTGCTTTAAGATGCTATCAGTAGTACATCAGAGCTTGTATGGATTTGTACCAGCGGATTGTGGGAGGTGTACCAGCCAAGGAGGGCGTTAAGGTCAGAAGATACTATGAGACTGACCTCTATGAAGGAAAATACTGTTTGGTATGTTAAATTTAGAACAGCAATGATATCCGTAGTGGGAATGAAACTGTGGAATCATCTCCCTGGTATCCTGAGGACCTGTTTTGATCGGCTAAAGTTCAGGAAAATGTTAAAGACTGAACTATATATTGAGGCTTTTTTCTGAATATGTGTTGTAGAGTAAGTCAGGATACCTTGAACTGAGGTCATGATGATGTAATATAGTGCAGATTGGTAATATATTGAGGGGTTATGCTAATATGTGATTGTACTGTAACTGAAAATGTTTTTATGTATACTGTCTTGAACTATTGTGAATGTTTTTATTGTTAACCGCTTAGGGATAGGCGGTCTAGAAATTTTAGAAATAAATAAATAAATAAATAAAATAACACTGCACACAATTTTTTGAAGTGCTCCTCACCCAGTCATGCCCCTCCCATGGCCATACCAACCTTTCGGGCTGTGCGCTATGGGATTTGTGCATTATACAATAGCATGAAGCCAGATGTGTGTGCAAATCCTAATTGGTGCCAATTAACATCAGTTGGTTGTTAGCCTCCAATTATTGCTCAATAAGGGCTCATTATCCAATCAGGTTACGTATGCATGTTGAATCAGTGCCCAAATTTGGGTGCTATATATAGAATCCAGGGGGGATATGTATTGTCTGACACACTGCTTCTCCCTTCTCCCTTTCCTCTCTAACAAAGATGCTCAAACTGGCCAAGGATTGCTAGAAACCAGAGAACTTCTGCTAGACAGCTGTAATCCATATAATTTGTAATCTCAGTGGATTTTCTGTGCAGGCCTCCGTCTGTATCTGTTTTCTGCAGCAAACGATTTATGTTCTGTTTTCCCTATGCATGCGAGGAGAGGGCTTCACCTTCTCATTAGTCATCAATTTGCCACTGAGCCTTTAGTAAGGATAAATAAGTTTCCCTGTTCCATATATTATTTATTGCATGTCGCATTAGCCAGCTGGGCTTGCCTAATGGCAAATATAACATTTAAATCACCTCGTTTTATGGGTGATCTAAAACTGGAAAGTAATATAGAAAGCCTGAACCTTTTTGCCTCTTGTGCACATGGATTTCTATAGTTTTCATTAGCAGGGCTCCCAAGGTCAGGATTGAAAATGAACGCACAACAAAGGAACAGAAGTGCTGATGCAAATAGGAATGCTTATTCTACTAGTGTAGATGTCACCAATTTGCTTCCTGCTAGTTCTATGCCACAAGACAGAGAGAATGACTGAAATGTGGCATGGCAAAACGAATGAGCAAAGAAGGATGCAGTTTTTGCCAGATGATTCCAGGAATTGAGGCATAGAAGACTTTGATAGGTTGACAGCAGATTTAGTTTAGGGAGAGAATTAGAGCCAAGTGACACTAGATGCTGTTAGGTTAGAATCAGGTAGGTGCCTATCAGTCAATTATTTTTTTTTTTCAATCATGAGCTTGTTAAAGCTCATAATTGAAGCTATTAAGGTTGTTTTGGTAATTAATATAGGTACTTAAATTGGAAATTTAGGTGTCAAACATTGGGTGCCTCTTATAATAACTGGCTAATTGTATAAGTGACAAGGGTGTTGAAAATTACCCTAGTATATGCATATATAAAATGGGTGTTTATGTGGCATACACATATCCATTTCAGCGTGCAGACAATGGGAAGAATTTGCATTTATGCATGTATCTTATCAAATGAGGCAAGAAAAACCAGGAGAGTCACCTTCACAGATCGATAACAAACAGTCAAATAGTGACGATGTCCAAAAGACACACAGGTGCCTTTTATTCCAAAACTCTGCTTTATTAATACAGTGACTCGATACGTGTTTCGGCACAGACAGCCTGCCTCAGGAGTCTCGTTATTAACAGAATGTAATCTGCATAGTGAAATGTGTCACAATTTAAAATCACATCAAAAAAGGTATTCTTTGTGGTAAACTTCATGGTTACTGGAAAGTGAAAACACACCAGCTGTAACAAGCTTATAAAATCTGCATGGCTTGTGCATATGACGTCAATACCAACTCAATGCTATCCTTCTAATGGGTACTCTATAAAGTAGACATCACAGTAGAAGCAAAGCATTGAGTTGGGATTGACGTCATATGCACCAGCCATTCAGATTTTATTTGCTTGTAAGAGAGCCAGCTGGTGAGTTATCACTTTCCAGTAACCGTGAAGTTTACCACAAAGAGTGCCTTTTTTGATGTGGTTTTAAATTGTGATACATTTCACTCTGCAGAATACATTCTGTTAATAGCGAAACTCCTGAGGCAGGCCATCTGTGCTGAAACACATGTTGAGTCACCGCATTAATAAAGCAGAGTTTTGAAATAAAAAGCACCTGTGTGCTTTTGGACATCTCCACTGTTCGCCTGTTTCTTATCAAATGAGCACATTTGATTAAATTAGATTTGGTAAAATTGTGAGCTCATTTGAGCAGGGACTGTCTCCTCTATAATGCTGCATACATCCTGTAGCGCTTTAGAAATAATTAATAGTCATAGTAGTACAGTATTCGTCCATAGTCTATTCTTAAGACAGACATGGGGGAAGCCACTGCTTGCCCTGGATCGGTAGCATAGAATGTTGCTACTCATTGGGTTTTGGCTAAGTACTAGTGACCTGGATTGGCCACCGTGAGAACAGGCTACAGGGCTTGATGGACCATTGGTCTGACCCACTAAGGTTATTCTTATGTTCTTATTTTTCTTAATCCTTCTTAAAAGAGTATAACAGTGTGCAGCAGTTTTCTAGTGAGCTATTTCATAAAGGTATATAGGTACATATATTTCCTTCATAAAATAATTGAAACTACTTTGGAGGAAAGGCAGAAGAGGGGAGATGTGACAGAGAAGTTTAAATTCATACGTGGCATCAATATGCAGGAGGCTAGTCTTTTTCAATTGAAATGAAACTCCAGAGTGAGAGGGCATAGGATGAAGTTAAGAGATGATAGGCTCAAGGGGGCGCTAGCGAGCCCGATGGGTTAGGACACCGTGTGCACGAGCTCCGGCGATTCATCCTCAAACTCGCCCCTAAATAAACATCTTACTCTTATTTATTTTGTTTTGAATCGCGGCTGAACTTTGCTAGAATGGCTTCTGGCAAACCTAATAAAAGAAAAAGCGCGGAGCCTTCGTCTCCGTCCAAATCTGACGCAGCGAAATCTGAAGACGCTGCCACGGTGGCCATCTTAAGTGAGCTCCGCTCTATCCGGGAGCTTCTTATTGATACAAAGCAGGTCATCACCGACCTAAAATCGGACATCGCGGCCATTAAGGCAGACGTTGCAGCGGCGCAATCCAGGGCCGATCTTTTGGAGGCCAGTACGGGCGCTGCGGAAACCTCGATAAAGCAACTGCTTAAACAATCTACTCGAGTGACAGCGCTGGAACGTGCCATGGAAGACGCGGATAACTGTGTGCGGCGGACCAGCTTCTGTCTACTAGGCCTCCCAGAGGGAAGGGAGGCTTGTGATTTGGTTGACTTCCTTGCGGTCCTCCTACCACAAATCCTGAAGATGAATGATGATACCAAACTGGACTTTATAGCGCTTTCTGCCTGCCTCAGCCTGACTCTATTCATAAAAAGTATCCGCGGCCCATTCTGGTCACATTGATGAGACACCAACAGGTACTAAAAATCATGCAACATGCCAAGCTGCACGCTCCGATCTCCTTTGAGGGTAATAAGATTCTTCTCCTACCTGATTTAGCCAAAGAAACTGCTAAAAAGAGGAAACTTTTACTCTCCTACAGGCCACAGCTTAAGAATATGGGAGCCAAGTTTGGCATGCTATATCCTGCTCGGCTGAGGGTCACCTTTAACAACAACACCAAAGATTTCCTCAACCCCGCTGATTTAGCTGATTTCATTGAAAGTGTGAAACCCACTACAATTGATAAAACCTGATGGATTTTTTGTTCCTTCTCAGATTCTGTACTATCCTTGTGCATATACCTGACAATTAGGTGATTGCTATCTTATTTTTCATGCCATTCTACACTTTACATAGCCAAAGCTAATATGTTCTTTTTGTAATGATGTTTTCTATTACTCAATATGAGTTGCTGGAGGTTGTGTGGTCCAGGTTTTCCTCTCCTACCAGCTCTCTGACCCATGGTGTTATTCTGTTGTTTTATACAGTTTAGTGTGCTAATGCAGATTTCCTTACTATGTTGTTGTGCAATTCCTTTACCCTTCCTTTGCAGGACCTTAGTTGCTCCCTTCAGATTATCCATGCTGCAAGCCACGACCTCTCTTATTGAACTTGACAACTTGCTGAATTCCCTTCTTCTCTCAGCCTCATGACATTAAAATGTTTCTCCTTAAATGTGAAAGGGTTTAACAATCCAGTGAAGAGGCTTAAACTCTTACGATACTCTGATCAATTTCACCCGGATATCGCCTTTTTTCAAGAGACACATCTTACTGCTGCTGAAGCTCTCAAGGTTGCTCCTAAATGGGCCTACGCACCTTTATCTTCGCCTTCCATAGGGAAGAAGAATGGAGTTATCACCTTGATACATAAATGCCCGGACATACGCATTATCTCCTCTTCTCACGATACTGAAGGTAGATGGCTCAGAACCTCCCTAGCTATAGGTGACTCTTGTATCCATGTGTATAATATCTATGCTCCGAATCTGGACTGTCCTACTTTTTTTGAAGTCCTAGCAGATGATATCAGTAATGTTGGCTCTCAATCCGTTATTCTGGGAGGAGACTTCAATTTGATTCTGAACCCGATGGTGGATAGGAAGTCCAAGGCCGCCTTTAAAAAGTCTAAATCCTAGCACTATCTGCAAGATATGCTATACCAATTGAAATTGGTAGACCCCTGGAGACTACTTCATAAAGATGATCTGGCATTCACGTTCTTCTCTCCTCCCCACTCTTCTTATTCCCGCATAGACTTTTTTCTAATAAGCTACGCTCTGGTACCAAAGCTTGTTTCAGCTGAAATACAACTCATTACAGTCTCTGATCACTCCTCGATTACGCTCACATTAGAGGACATTGCACTGAAGCACCCACATGGTGCCTGGAGATTCAATTCCACACTTCTGGCGGACCCTCTGTTTCTAGAACATATCACTACCCACATTCAGGAATATTTCACTCTCAACAGGGTGACAGAGACTTCGTGGCAAATCACATGGGATGCCTTTAAGTCATTCATACGGGGAATCATCATATCCTACTCAGCTAATAAGAAAAAAAACCATAAGCAACTTCTTCGGTCGATGGAGTCTAAGATCTCGTCATTAGAGTCTTTACATCTTATTGATCTGTCTGACATGACTACCCAACTCAGCTTAAATAAACTACGGTATGAATATAACCTGCAACTCAGCAAGATCGCTGCATCTGAGGTTCTGCTTCAAGCATCTCATTATTACGCTACTTCTAACAAAGCTGGTCATCAGCTGGCCAATTATTTGAAGATGAAATCTGAAAAATCTAACATTCCAGCAATAAAATCTGATTTGGATGCGATTCTAACGAATACTACTGATATCTGTCATCAATTTCATTCTTTCTACACAAATCTCTACACAACGGAGTCTCCATCTCTCTCACAAATAGATGATTATTTGCTATCTTTGGATGGTCCTAAACTAAATGACGATGATAATGAGATTCTGTCTTCTCCTTTGGACCTGAGTGAACTTACTGAAGCTTTAAAATCTATGGCTAAAAACAAGGCTCCTGGGCCTGATGGCCTATCAGTGGAATTTTACTTGGCCTTCCAAGAACATATCTTGCCGATAATGCTGAGTTATCTCACTCATCTCATGGACCGAGGCTTTGCTTCGGGATCCTTTACAGAAGCGGTAATTATTGTTCTGTTTAAACCGGATAAGGATCCGTTATGTGTTCAGAATTATCGTCCGCTCTCTTTGATAAACGTGGATGCTAAAATTTCTGCGAAAGTACTGGCTACCAGATTGCAACTAATCCTTCCCAAGTTAATCCACTCTGATCAAAATGGATTCATGAAAGGTAGACTGGCCAGCGACAATTCCCGGTTATTCTCTCATATCATCTCACAAGCCTCTCATGCTGACTCCTCCTATGTGGCAATGGCTTTGGACGCCGAAAAGGCCTTTGACCGGGTCGAATGGTCCTATTTGTTCAAAGTACTGGCCTGGTTTGGCTTTAGTAGCTCCTTCATCCGATGGACGCAAGTACTGTATTCCAATCCGACTACTCGACTTCGTATCAATGGAGTTTTCTCTGAACTGTTCTCACCGTCCAGAGGTACAAGGCAAGGTTGCCCACTATCTCCCTTGTTATTCAACATAGCGTTGGAACCTCTGTTGATTGTCATCAGAACTAACTCCTTCATCGATGGATTTCAGCTGAATGATGTAACCGTTAAACTGTCTGCATATGCGGATGATATTCAAATTTATACCACATTGGAGTCCATCCCTGCTGTTATTCAAACCATTGATGCCTACTCGCCAGTATCGGGATATAAATTAAATATGACAAAAACGGAAATCATGCCGCTCTCTGGTAGACCATGTGGAGATGTTGTTAGAGCATTGCATCTCAAGTACACACCAACTAAATTAAAATACCTAGGAGTCTACTTTGGTCCGTCGCTTATGGAAACTCAGGACCACAACATATCTTATATATTAGACATTATTCACTCTACTACTTCTAGATGGTCACCCTTAAAACTCTCTTGGTGGGGTCAATTGGACTCAATAAAGATGGTTCTTACACCCAAAATTACTTATGTACTTTCTATGTTACCGTTTCTTCTCCCACTCGCTGCATACCAGAAATTTGAATCCACTATGGCCAAATTCCTATGGAAGAATGGAACTCCGCGCATCGCTTTGAAAAAGCTAAAATGTACCAAAGATCATGGAGGGGTTAATTTCCCCAGTTTATACGAATATAATTTGGCCTTTCTATGCAGACAGGGGTCGCTTTGGCTTGGCGAGTCTGATCCTGTTTTACTACCTGCATGGTTGAAATTGGAACGCGCCATGCTCCCTAATGATTCCTTAAGGTATGTCCCCTTCACCTCTGCTAACAATGCCATAAGTGCCAACATCATACTGACTTCAACAAAAAAGGCCTTGAAAGAGATGGACAATATTGCTCCTGTGCCCTGGAACTCTACAACTAGTTCCTCTTTGTGGCGTAATCCACTTCTACAAATTCAAGGTCAAT
Source organism: Geotrypetes seraphini (assembly GCF_902459505.1). NCBI lineage: Eukaryota > Metazoa > Chordata > Amphibia > Gymnophiona > Dermophiidae > Geotrypetes > Geotrypetes seraphini. The sequence continues at coordinate 26,407,220 of NC_047084.1, forward strand.
ACATGGAGTGGAAATCTTGGCGCAAGAAGGGTATTTGGTCCGTTGGACAGTTACTTACTGATCACACATTTATGGATTATCCTGTCTTCTCTGCGAAATATGGATTGGACTTTACTCCCCATTTTCACTGGCTACAACTGAGACATTGCGTGTCGACTTATCTTCTCAAAACTAAGCTGTCATCTGATCTCCCCACCATCATGCATTGGTCGACTTCGATCAACTCTCAACTCTGCTTGGTATAAATTGCTGCACAAGATGAAATTTGCGCCACCCACTGTTCTCTATGATAGTTGGGCCCGAGACACATCAATGCCTGTTGAAGCTGATGATTGGGAAACTATATGGTTGACCTCATTTAAGGCTCTCAAATCGACCAACATTATGCATACAGTTCTATTTCTGTATCATCGAGCCTACTGGACGCCACTCAAACTATCGAAAATTGGATCATCAGTTTCGAATCAATGTTGGTCCTGCATGCAAGCAGTGGGGTCTTTAGATCACATGATATTTCATTGTTCTCTCCTGTCCTCATTTTGGACTGATGTATGGGCCACCATATGTCAGATACTCCCCATTACGGAACAGATCTCTTTGTCCATTGTCATTTATGGGGCTGCTGCTCTTCAGAAGAATCAATTGGACAAATATGAAACTAGATTACTCAAATGTTTATTACTCATTGCACTTAAATCCATTTTGTCAAATTCTCTGCCTTACATCATAATTTTTGGTGGAATACTGTATGTTTATATTCGAAATATGAGCTCATAGCTGCAGAAAAGACTAATTCCTATCACTCTTATAGTAAAGTGTGGTCGTCATAGCTGTTGTGACTCTTCTTTTGTCTTCGCTAAGCATTTTCTCTCATGTCACTGGTTTGCATCTCATGATTTGCTATACTTCCTGCATAATGTCCAAGTTGTGATTGCACTACTTGTGAATATATTTGTGTATCTGCAATGCTGTGTTCTGTACATTTTAAAATTCAATAAAACTGATTGAACTTAAAAAAGAGATGATAGGCTCAGGAGTAATCTAAGGAAATACTTTTTACAGAAAGGGTGGTAGATGCGTGGAATAGTCTCCCGGTAGAGGTGGAAGAGACTAAGACAGGGAAGTTGGATCTCTTAGCGAGAGGAGGAGATAGCTGATGCTGCAGATGGGCAGACTGGATGGGCCATTTGGCCTTTACCTGCTGTCATATTTCTGTGTTTCTACATTGGGGAGGGGGAGAGAATTCATCAAGTGTGCTTACCAATTTATCATGCACTAATGATTCGTGCGTACTAAATGCTAAAATGTCCATAGGAATATAATGGGCCTCTTAGCATTAAGCACACGGTAATCATTAGCACACACTAAATCAGGTAACGCCCCTTGATGAATTCCCCCTAAGTGATCTATAAAGAGGTTACAGCCAAGTGAACAATCAGTGGAATATATCCCTCTAAAAAGATACTGTAGTTCTCAAAAAAAAAATTGTGGTGGGGGACCATCAGAAAGTGTGTCACAAGTTAGCTGTAATGCTAATATAATCAAACCAGTCCTTCATCAGTCTAATTTTTACAGCATCAGAGTATTTAGTGCCCCAGGCCATGGTAGAAACCTCTACCGTGGCTTAGTAAAAGAGGGCCTTAGTTAATATAACTGTCTTCAATTCACTCCAAAATCAACAACAGACATGGTATATTTGCTATAGAAATAGTACAAAGAGTATTTATCTTCATGTGAGCATTTGCAATACCATCATAGAGGAGGCTTCTCTGTGATGGTATTGCAAATGCTCACATGAGAATCGAACACAGTTATATCAACTAAATGAATTATATGAATTAGTGAAAAAAATTAGACCAAAGAGGAAATTTGGTGATGACATAAGAGATACAGCTATCTTGTGACACACTTTGTGATGGTCCCCAAAAACTTTTTGGGGAGAACTATCCATCATAAAATAGGCAAAACCAAGGCTTTTTTATGCACATGAGGGGCCGCTGAAAAGTTCTCAACCCAACCAACAAAGTTAGGGCAGTCTCCACTGAGGGCTACACACTTAAATAATAATAATAAAAACAGTTTAGTCCAACGATTTTCCACTTTTTTCATTCCAGATTTTTCCAACAGGATGAAAACAGTGGAAAATCACTGGACTAAGTGTATAACCCTCAATGGAGACTGCCCCCAACTGTGATGGTTGGGCTGAGAACTTTTCAGCAGCCCCTCATATACTGTATGTGCACCACTGTAGAAGAATATGCTATGATGACTAGTAGGTGTGTACAAGCATCTCGACCCAGCTGTAGATTTGTTCAGGAGAGTAGTTTGGAGCACAAGTGGATTCACACATGTAAATTACAAAGTACATACTTATCCATCGGGACAGACTGAGCATTGGAACAATGGGGCAATGGCCGAGAGCCCACAGAAGTAGAGGACCCACTCTCCTCTACAGTAGATTCCATCTAATTTAATCACGTCTAGTAGACGATTAAGAGCCCAGCAGAGCTGTCAGACTAACGATGTACCACCCATCTGGGCAGCAGCAGATGGGCAGTGTTTGAGGTGGAAGATCACGTTTGATGTGACAATGGCAACAAAATCAAATTTATACTGCACAGAAGAAAGGCCCGTCAATCTACTTCTGTGTTCTACCACGAAAACTTGATGATATTCATCAAGATGCTAGGACTTGATTAGGAGTCGATGGCACCTAACCTGTTTTTAATCAATATAGATATTTGGGAGTGATGCTTGATACAACTTTATCTTTGAAACATCAAGTAAAATCAGTGGTTCAAAAAGTGTTCTTTTAGTTGAAATTGTTGTGGAGATTGAAGAACTATTTATCTGTCAGTAATTTTCAAACTGTTGCACATGCTATGATTTCTTCAAATTTGGACTACTGCAATGCAAATTGCCCAGAATTCTGCCACTTGACTGGTAGCTGGTATATCTAACGGCCTCTTTTACAAAGCCGCACTAGCAGCTGCCACACAGCAATAGCCCCGAAGCCCTTTAAATCTCTATGGGCTTCGGGGCCGTTAGCGCAGCGCGGTTTTGTAAAAGAGTCCGTAAGTTTGATCATATTATACCTGTGTGGAAGAATCTACACTGGCTGCTAGTTGAGTTTAGGATTAATTTTTAAATTTTATGTTTAATTTATAAAGTCTTGAATAAATGTGTCCCAATTACTCTAACTACTACTCTTTGGCTTTACAAATTTCTATTAGATGTTCATTTAAAAATATATATATATATATATATGTTAAATTAATGGGCTGTTGGCAGTCAGACTTGAGAACCCTGTGGCTGACCATTGTTTTAACTGCTTCTAGTCTTTCGAGCTGAATGTTGAAGAAAAATAAATTTTTCTAATTAACAATTTTTTGAATTATTCTTGTGAATATCAAATGCTTATTTTATTTTTCTTCTACCCTCAGTGATATATTTTATTCTTCCTCCTGAAGAAGCGACTGTGAAACAAGATTTTAGGCTCTTTTTACATAGGTGCGTTAGAGCTTTAACGCGTGGAATAGCGCGCACTGAATTGCTGCACTGCATTGAGCTGGCGTTAGTTCTAGCCGTGTAGCGTGTGTTTAGCGTGCACTAAAATCCTGCCTGCACTAAAAACGCTAGCGCACCTTAGTAAAAGGAGCCCTTTGTGTTGAGGAAGATGGACTTTCTATTCCATGGATTTTGTGGACTTTGTGTTTCTATGTTTATTTTGGACTAAGTTTTTTGGGATACTTGGGGCTCCTTTTACTAAGGTGCGTTATGGCCTTAACACGCGGAATAACGCACATTAAATTGCTGCATGCACTAGACCTTGAGCTGGCGTTAGTTCTAGCCACATAGCGCAGGTTTAGCGTGCGGTAATTTCATGCATGTGCTAAAAATGCTAGCTCACTTTAGTAAAAGGAGCCCTTGGTTTTTGGGACCTCCACACTGCTTTGAGTTTGGTGATTGAAGAACTTGGTAATGGAGTGGTTATCAACCTCAGCTGCACTTTGATTGAGGAGAATCTCCGGAACATCAGCTTGAGATAAGTTCCCCTTTCATTATATTTTCTTTTGAACTGTAGGCTGGTAGGGGGTGGTGCTATGATGCTGCAGATTTAACCATTATATCATTCACTGAGCACCTTTTTTCATGATTTCATATTTTTATTTGTTCTTTGACTGTGAGATCTATTTTTTGTGTATTTAGTTTAGTGGATCTAAAGTAGTTTTTTGTATAATTTTTCCCAATTTTTCTTTTGGACTTTGTGTGAATAATTAACTATATACCATGAATCTATGTTTTATATTCAGTGAGCTTGCTTATGAAATGCTTTGCCAAAGTTAATACAGTATAGAAAGCAGCTGAATACAACTTTATTTGTACAAGCTTACCAGTGAATAGCAACAGAAATCGTAACTTTGATGCTGTACCAAACATCATATTTGTAGAGCTATGTGATGATTCTTACATGATTATTATTGTTTTGCCTTTTTAATTTGTAATTATGTATGCTTTTATTGTACCCTACATAGATCTATTGGATAACCAGGTTATAAATATTTTAAATAAATAAATTAATTAAATTAAATGTTGCTTCATTGGTATAAGCTTGATTTGGAGCAGGGGGAATCCAGCTTTTGAAAGCTGGCCCTCAACGCTGCCAGATTTGTGTTTGCAACCCGTTGGAACCAACCTGTTTCACCGGATTGGATGATGGTGGTACAGAAGCTCCAACAGTGGCAGCATATGTATCAGCTGACTGCCCTCCAGCATGGCAAAAGCCAAAATTATGTTCACATTTGGAGGAACTTTACCAATATTTATGTGTGTTTCTGCCACCTAAATCTAGCTAACTCCTTAAAGAATTGCCCCTTAGGTGTATTCTCTGCCTAGGCACCCTTTTGGAAATAATTTTATAAAGTATATTCCACATGTAATGCATGTTTTACATGCAGAAAAAAAGCTGTTGTAACACGGTATGAATGTATTCTCATGCATGACAATGAGAGCACACAATCTTTTTCACAGACCATGTACTGGCTTGCCAGGAACATAGCCTGGACAGATCAGGGAGATAATTGTGAGGTTCATTGGTACTTTATAAAATACAAGTGTACCCACATGAAGGATATAAAGAGAGATGCATCTGCCTTGAAGCAGCAGTAACTATGTCTCATTTTATAAACTACGTCTCATTAGATCTTTAGCCAAAGTTCTAGAATCCAAAGCCCTAAACTTGTTAATTCACTCTTTGATAATTTCTAGGTTGGACTACTGCAATGCACTGTACCAAGGCATAACACAGAAAGAAATACAAAGGTTACAAATAATACAAAACACAGCAATAAAAATTATTACCAATTCCAAAAAATATGATCATGTTACTCCTCTTTTGCAAGAAGCACACTACCGATTTCACACAGAATAACACATAAAATTGCGTTACTGACATTTAAAATTCAGAAAACTAATACTCCTTTATTTTTATTTCGATATTTGATACCTTATTCCCCAGCTAGATTTCTCAGATCAGCTGATCAGTATTTGGTGTCCATCATTGAAAGTAATTGGCACTAGAAGAACCACTATCTTTTCTATCTTGGGTCCCCAGCTTTGGATCAAACTTCCCATTTTTTTGCGAGCTGAAACTTCCTTAGAAAAATTTAAAAGCAAATTAAAAAGCTATCTTTATAAAGATGCATATGAAACCTAGATCTGATAATCTCGTCAACCTTCTATCATCATTTTAGATCAAGTCTCTCATATGAAAAAAAAAACAAAAAAATCCCAATAACAAACCAGTTACTTTCAGACCAAGTTTCTGTAAAACCTTTTAATATCCCTCCTGAAGTTGTGCCTTCCCAAATGTCTTTCTTTTTGGTTATTTTATTTTTAACAAATGTAATTTATCCCTCTATTCCTTATGTATCACCATAGATAAGAGTGTATGTTTTTATTGTTTAAATGATTGTTATCTGTCACCCCAAAGTTATTATTGTTTAACGCATTGAATGTTTTGATATTGCGTTCAAATCAAAATTTTAATAAACTTGAAACTTAACTACCAACTGGAGCATTTGTGCATCATTGGGGGTTATTTTAAAAGCCTTGTTCATAAAACTTATATAGAGTAACATAGTAAATGACAGCAGATAAAGACCTACATGGTAGAAATCCATACTACATAGAGATTTTAAGGGGACATAGTTTAAGCAAGACTAAAATCTGTACACGCATTAACATTTCACAACGGAGTATGGCCATGGGAGAAGCTTTCATTAAAACTGAGTGCAGTATGATTGTATTTGGAGGGTCTGTGAGTAAGTTAAGAGAGGATTGTTCACAGTCTCTCTTTTTTTTTTTTAGTTAAATACTACTATAGGAGTTTTCCCTAGTTTTGATCTCCAAATGTCAAATTTAAATACATTATTATCACTATTGCAAAGCAGCCCCATCATCTTTATCCCTCATAGCAGTTCTCATTAATCCAGTGAGACCTAGATCTAGGGTAGTTCCTCCTCTCATGTTTTATGACCAGGTGCACAAAAAAAAACCCTCTGTATCAATGAGGTAGAACCTAAATTCTTTGAGTTTGATCTGGATACGTTAATCCGATGTACTCATATTCAGGGGAAACTTAGGCCTTCTTTTACTAAGGTGCACTAACCAATTAGCATGTGCTAATCGATTTAGCAAGCGCTATACGCTAACGCGTGCATGTTAGTCTATGGACACATTAGAGTTTAGCGTGCACTAATTCAATTAGCATGCGCTAATCGGTTACCGCACCTTAGTAAAAGAGGGAGTTAATCCAGATAACTGCATTGAATATCTGGAGGTTATTTGGATATTTCCCATTCACTATTTAATAAACATTTCTTAGATCTCAGCAATTCTCTTTTGCTCAAGCCAGTGCCAGCCTACCAATTAAACAAGACTAGGCAGTTGCCTAGGGGAGCAACTTTTGAGGGCACCAAAAAGCAGCTGTAGCCAAAACAATAGGTCCTGACATAGTTAATGACAGCAGTTAAAGATCTGCGTGGTCCATCCAGTGTGCCTTGTAATTATATACATTACAATTTCATGATTAAATTAAAATGTCTTTTTTCTTTATTAGTACTGGGCCATAGACCTTAGAAGTTCACCCGGTACTGTCCTTAGGTTCCAACTACTGGAGTTGCTGTTGAAGCTCACTCCAGCCTATCCAACCATCTCCTTTGTGGGATTCAGACCGTGAAAGTCTGCCCATTCATATTCTAATTTGAGATCCTCTGCGTTCATCCTTTTTTGAATTCCGTCACCGTTTTCCTCACTACCACCTCCCTCAGGAGGGCATCCACCACCCTCAACAATCAAACAAACTCAAATAAACAACTGGAGGTATTTGTACCACAGAAAGACTGAGTAATATCAAGTAGCCCACATACCTAGATTATTCTGTGAGGGGTGGTGGTGGGGTGATTGTGATTGTTAAGGGGGGGGGGAGAAAGGGACCTAAAGTTTAATTTGTGTGGAGGTGGGAGAAAGATAAAAAGCTAAAGTTTTGCCTAGTATGCCTAAAATACTTGCACTAACCCCGGCCTGAGCAGATTCTTCCCTCCCTCCCTTCTCATTTCTCATGCCAAGGTCAGCTGACAAGGTTTCAGTGAAGGACTGGAAGATAATACCAAAGCAAGAAAGACAATGAGGAGGACCCAGCTAACATCAATTCTAAAGGCTTCTGAAAAGTTGGTGGTAGAGATGCAGACATTCCAAGACTTTATTCATCTTACACACTTCTGAAGACTTTGAAAGAAGTTGCAACATAATTCTGTTTTTCTTAATGTTAGAAAAACGCAGCTAGAATCAAGTATGGCCTCAGATAATAAAAGGAAATGGAGTTGTCGAAAAATAACAAACATTTATGTCCTGTGACACTTTTATAGATGTTTTTCTATAATACTGTTCTGAGGAATGTACACAGTCTGAGCAGTATTGACATTTCTAATGGAAGCCTTTGGGCTTGCAATTTGCAAATACCAACGAGATTCAGGATACATCATATATGCAAAGCACGACTGAAGATAAACTTGACAGTTTTCTAAAACCTGCTTATTCAGCTCAAAGGCATGTAGCTGTCAGATAAAAGAGAGCTCCATTTCCTCCTCTAAGTTCACAACCTTAGACATCCCCTTGGGCTTTGTTCAATTAAATATTATACCAAATCCAAATTCAGTTTTATTTATAAGTCACTATTCCTAAAAATTAACCCAAGCAACATACAACATGTTTATAGTACACAATCTTAATTATATTGTACCAACATAAAATTATAAAATAATACCAAAAATTAACAGATAAATTGATCCATATTAATGGAGCAGCTGGTTCAGGAATCAACATCAGAGAGATTTATTTTCAACATAGTCCTTAAAAGAAGGTTGAGCGTGGGGTTAGGGATGTGGCTGGCACTGGAATCATTAAAGAGGTACAGGGGAAGGGGCGCGTGTGTACATGCGCACTTGGCAGGAGGGGGCGGGAAAAGAGCAGTTGGTAGAGCAGAGAAGAGGTCAGGGGAAAGGCACCACTGCCCCGGGCGCCTCTCACCCTTGCTATGCCACTGTTTATGATACAAACTTTCCAGTTATTCGACACACAAGAAGCTCCTTTTGTAAGACTTCCAAGAGTGGGATCTGCCAGGAAAATCCTGCATAAGATTCCAAGAATAGTCTGCCATCATGTGTGCATCCCATCTTCCTTGGTATCTGGCTTCCATTGTTTTTATGTCTTGGTGAAATCTTTCAACATGCTCTTTGCTTAAGTCCAGACGAAAACAAGAGAAATGAGCCAATGATCTCCACAGACAAATCCAAGAAGAAACAAAAAACATTGTGGAGAAATGATGTTCCTGAGATGGACTTTATTAATATTAAAATAATATTAAGACTTGGCATACCACATAAAAACCTGTAGGACGCAGTCTGCTAAAAAGCTTTGGACCCTGGAACATCATTTCTCCACATTGTTTTTTGTTTCTTCGCTTAAGTCACCAAGGTTCTCTGGAAAGCAATGTAAGTGACTTTGCAGACAATGGACTTTAACACATATTACAGCCAATTCCGTTGAAAAGAAAGAGCATATCTTCTACTAATTGTGTATAGTTGACTGCCTTCTTATTGCCAGGAAAGTTTTTCACAACAAGAACAAATGAAGGCCAGGCACATGATTTGATTTTATGCATTGATTAAAAAAAAAAAAAAGAGGGTCATTTATAAGTTGTCTGATCTATGGACCATCAAAAATTCCTGCCTTCAGTTTTTCCATGGTAAGGCCAAGTAACATGTGTGCTATATTCAGTGCATGAACCGTCTTTATTCAAAGCCTTTACAAATTGTTTCATCAGGCCTAGCTCTATATGCAGTGGTGGTAGTATGATTCTATCTCTTGCTACCAAAGGTTAATTGATTATATTTTGTCCTCCAACTACCATATACAGTGTTCCCTCAGAGGCCAATCTTTTTTTTTTGCCCAAAGTTCATGTTATGCTCTACTATCCCAAAGTTAAGTTAAGCACTTAATTTATAATTATTTATTGAAAATATAAAAAAATATATTAAGATAAGCATAGTACATCTTATATTAATAACACCAGTGACCCGATGACGATAGGGGGCATAAAGCCAGTAGCCATGAAAGTTTATTGAGCTTCTGGTGGCACCTCTGAGGGCCTGGAGAATTTATTGTATAAACAGCTTTGGTATAGAAGACACTCAGGGGAGGTTTGTATCATACCATCCCCTCAACGGTGTAGTAGTATACATTCTTCTATAAAGTATTCACTATTATCCCAAAGGCATAAAAAGCAAGGATATCAACCATATCTAAGAAACTAGAGCTGATGCAGTTTATCCAATGCAATTTTCTGAATCAGTGCCCCAAATAACTCCAGGAACAGGTCAAAAACCCAAGGCACCAAGAAAATATTTTTTTGTTGTTGGTCTGTGTTATCAAAATGACTTACCAAGGTCTTTTCCAAATTTTCTAGCAGTCTCTGATACTGCCATACAAATGTAATACAATGCAGTCATTAATTTTAAAATGAGCACTCTGAGCGATTCTCTATAATCGCCGAGTGATTCCCTAACCTCATTCTGCCACTTTTGTAGCCAAAATTTGCTGACAGGTCTGAGCTGTTATAGCTTTACTTTCTGATCAGTGCCTGGGTGCCAATTGGCTCAGACACTGACAAGAAAGTAAGGTTTGACAGCTTAGACCCCCCCCCCCCCCATGCAAATTAAAATTTTAACAAAAAACTAAATTGAAGATCATGGCAGGAGAGATGTTCTCTCTCTCCCACCGTGCTCGCATAACCTCTGGACACCCACCTCTTGCATTGGGAGAGATACCCACTCTCTCTAGCCACACCCACACAATTCCCCAACTCTATCCTCCTGCCTTTGCACAACCCCCTCACAATTCCTCCTGTGCCCCCGATGACCCTCCCTCACCCCTCCCTACCTTATTTAGGAAGTTCAGCCAGAAGGACACCTACCCCGATCCAGCTGGAAAGCCTGCCTCTTACAAAATGGCGGGCCTACCCCATCCAGGTGCATCCTGGGATGTGACAGAGAGGGGCCTAAGGCCCTGATTGGCCCAGGTTGCTTAAGGCCTCAGGAGGAGGCCTTAAGCAACCTGGGCCAATTTAAATTTAGCATTCTGCAATGCATTAGGTGAAAAATTTGCTATTATTGAATACTAGCTTAGCACCTAAATTTTGGGTGCCCAACCCTTTACAGTCACCATTTTTGAAACATATTTTAGAGACAGATTTCTATGGTGGTTGCCTGCAATACGTCTAAATCTGAAGGGAGTGTGTTGGAGGCATGGTTTTAGTGGGACTAGGGAAGGCTTATGCCCCAGGTACATTAGATAAATTGTGACCCACTGGGACAGATAGGAGAAATGCTTGAGTACCTGTATGTAAACCACTTTGAATGTGGTTGTGTAACTACAAAAAGGCAGTATACAAGTCCTTATCCGTTATCCCTGACCTCTGAAATCAAACTTATTTTCACTAATGTTATAAACCCAATGTCATTCTGCCTCTAGTTCTTCTGCCATGGTGGTCTAAAATGCAAGCATAGCTAATTATTACTTGCAAATACTACTACTCTTTGGGTTTTCAACATGATACAGGCAGATATGTGATAAATACAAGGAGGCAGGCAGATATTTAAAAGGCTTATCAGAGTTACATTGATAGTTACGTGGCCAAATCTTTACATTTTAAAATCCTACCCTGTTGACAGCCAGCTGGACAAAATGTAGCCTCCTCAAAAAGGCAGATTTTAAGATATTCTGAGATTACAATTTAGCTGGACAGCACTAAATATCATCACTGTCCAGCTAAGTCTTACTGGATAAACTTGGGCACAAATAAGGGCTGTCCTAAAGTCAATTGAAACATAGAAACATTGAAAAATGAAGATAAAGACCATATGACCTATCCAGTTTGTCCATGCATGACATCTACTCTCTTCCATTTCCTAAGAACATAAGGACATAAGAGTTGACGTACTGAGACAGACTGAAGGTCGATCAAGCTCAGTATCCCTTTTCCAAAAGTGGCCAACCCCAGACACATGTACCTGGTAAAATCCCATGAGGCAAAATAGATTTTATGCTGCTTATCCTAGGAATAAGCATCTTAACAATGGCTTATGGACTTTTGTTTTAGGGATTTATCTAAACTTTTTTTAAACCCTGTTAAACTATTTTTTTTCACCACATTCTCCACCAATGAATTCCAGCTTTTAATTACACATTGAGCGAAGAAATATTTCCTCTGGTTTGTTTTAAATCTACTACTTAGTAGCTTGATAATATTCCCCCTAGTCCTAGTATTTTTGGAAAGAATAAACAAGTGATTCGCATCTACCCATTCCACTCCATTCTGTATTTTATAGACCTCTATCATATCTCCCCTGATCCATCTCTTTTCCAGGCTGAAGATCCCTAGCTGCTATAACATTTTCTCATAGGGAAGTCATCCCATCCCTTTTATTATTTTTGTCACTCTTCTCTGTACCATCTCTAAGATTCTATGTACTTGTCCCAAGCTTTCTTAAATTGAGATACAGTTTTCATGTCCACCACCTCCAGCAGAAGACCATTCCACCAATTTGCTCCTCTGTCCATTAAGAAGTATTTTTTCAGGTTATTTCTGGTTAATCTTATGTCTGGCTAAAACCATTGAATATCCAAAGTAATCAAATAAACATATCTGGTTAATGTTGCTACTTACAACAGCATTGAATATCAGCCTCAAAGTTATTGATTTGGGGAATACGAAACCTCATTTGCTGTAAAGAAAGTAGTGCTAACAAGGATCGGAGAAAGCTTATACTGGTAGAAACATGGCCTCTGGATAGGGATTGATGAGCAGCTGGGTCCGGTAAGGAATAATGATGAAACTAAATCCAGTACATGTAATAAGGGATTTGATAAATATATTTAATCGCAGAACCACAAAATTTAATGTTCAGATGCTAAAATGTAAATGAAGAGAGGAAAAATCACCCTCTTTGCTGAAATCCACGGTATAGGGGAAAGGCAAACTGGGTAGGAACAGTGAATATTGATTTTGTTCTGCTTTTCTCAGCATATGTACAAGGCAATCAGGAAAGAATTAATGAACCCATAGTTTGTCTTTCAACCAACTATGAAACTGTAGCTCATAATCTTCATTTAATAGTGATTTCATTAATATATCAAAACGTGTGTTTTTTAAAAACAGGTGAAATAGAAGAAATAAAAATTTCACCCTATTTTTATCTCCTAAAGACCTCCACTTCTCTTTGGTAACTCTTTACCCAACATATATTACCTTAAAAATTCTATGGTCATCGCTTATTCTATTCCTTCAAATTTTGAATGTAATTTTTGTTTTAGTTTGGATGTAATCCGCCTTGAACCGCAAGGTAATGGCGGAATAGAAATCACTAATGTAATGTAATGTAATGTAAATATTCAGCCAGCAGCAGACAGTGGGTCTTTTGGGCTGTCGCTTCTGCTACTACTATTTACCACTTCTATAGAGCTGAAAGGCATTTGCAGCATTATGCCCAGATATTTAATGCTGGGCCATATCTGGACACTGGCATTGAATATCCAGGTTTGTGCTGCCAGCCATCGCTTATCTGCCAAAGTGAAACCAAAAAAATATAGGACTGAGTTTTGTGGGGCCCAATCTGTCCAGTTAACTTATGTGGCATCGAGGCTAGGGCTAGCGGTTAGTGCTGACAGTCAAGGGCATTAAGAAGCAAAGTGCCACTGAATATCAGTGGATAGATCCACGCAAGTGATTTAACTGAGCAGGAGCCTGTCTTGCCCAGTTAAGTCACTTTGAATATTGATCCTGATATGTTTGATTGTCATGCTAATTCATATCTGTCAGACAGGTGCAGTTTTCGATAACCTACATTGTGATGATACATGTGGACTATTTTAGCCAGAGTCATTGTTAGATATGCAGAGGTCCAGGGCAGAAACAGGGGAGAGGAGCCCCCAGACCCACCTTTAGGTTATCCTTTCTTCATTGTAACAGGCAAGGGACCTCCTACTGCACGGGGTTCCAGGACAACTACCCTGGTTATCACCCTTTAGTGCCTGTCCTGATTTTAGCCTGGGTACATTGTACCAGTTCTGAAAGGAATATAGTCCATGTTATTTCCCTTTGAAATTGAGATATATAATACAGACATTCAAATACCTTTCATGAATATTGCAACCTGTGAGCAACTTGTATGGCTGGAAACGCTCTCTACAAATCTTGGTACAGTGGTTTGTCTACCTGCAGTTTCATATCCTCAGTTTGTATTTTTACTGTTTTGACCAAAAAAATCTTTCTTTCCTCAATCTTTCAGATATTGTTTCCTTTCCTTCTCTTTCTGAGAGTTAGATATGAGGGTTCTTCAAAAAGTTACCACACTTTCATTTTACATGAAATGGTTGAGGCAGGAGAAGTGGTAAGAGGGCATGTCGTAGAATGTCACATGATCAGTCAGTCAGGCAAGCCGGCTCACCTGTGGAAAAGTGATGTCATTTGCTTTTGAGATATTTAATAAATAGTGTGAAAACCTTTTGAAGATCCCTCATATTTTGGGGACAATTCTATAAGTGAGCACCTCCTTTAAGGTGCCCCAATACTGCACAGTGAGAGTCTATTTTAAAAATAGCACTGAGCCTAGAATCCATTATAGAATACAAGTGTAACCCAGCATCAGCATACCTAAAATTTAGACACCTGCAGTTACATCACCCATAGTTACTTAAATGCACCAAGGCATGAGCAACTTCCTGTATTCTGTACTAGTGTGTGTATGTGGCTCCGCCCATGAAAACACCCTTTACATTGATGCACTATACCAGGGTAGGCAATTCCAGTCCTCGAGAGCTACAGGCAGGTCAGGTTTTCAGGATATCCACAATAAATATGCATGAGATAGACTTGTATCTCAAGGAGACAGTGCATGCAAATCCATCTCATATTCATTGTGGATATCCTGAAAACCTGACCTGCCTGTGGCTCTCAGGGACCGGAATTGCCTACCTTTGCACTATACCATTTACATGCACCCTTACATAGGGTTACCAGACGTGCTGGAAAACCCAGACATGTTCTCTTTTAGAGGACTGTCCGGGCTCCTAGATGGACTTTCCAGAACCAAGCATTTGTCTGGGTTTTGGAAAGCCCTGACGAGCTCCAGCCACATCTGGAGGGCCTCTGAGCATGTGCGGATGACGTCACACACATCCGCGCATGCTCGAGGCCCTTCAGAAGCGGCTGGAGCTCATCTGGAAGAAGAGAGGAGGCTTTGTGGGGGTGGAGCTGGAGGCGGAATGGGGGTCATGTGTCCGGGGTTTCCCGGAGAAAAATATGGTAACCTTACCCTTACAGAATAGAAGGTAGTCACTCTACCATTTATGTGCTTAAGAGAAAAAGATAATGGTTACTGCGGATGGGCAGACTGGATGGGCCATTTGGCCTTTATCTGCCATCATGTTTCTATGTTTAAACTTACCTGTGAAGTGCTGGTATTCTATACATTTGCCTGTGCAAATGATATATATTTGTGGGCTCCCAGCTACTGAATTGTCCTTCTCACCCTTATTCTTTATTTCAGTCACCTCTTCTGCAAGCCATACATGTATTCCTTTCTTTATAATTTCTAATGTAGAGCTGGACTTACTAAAGAGCTGTCCTGACTCAACCTGTGCTATTGTGTATTAACATATAACAATGCTTACTGCAGTGGAGTCTTAATAACACATGTTAATGGCATTAATGGAAGAGTGTGTGGCGCAGTGGATGGAGCTACAGCCTCAGCACCCTGGAGTTGTGGGTTCAAACCCCGTACTGCTGCTTGTGATCCTTGGCAAGTCACTCAGTCCTCCATAGCCCCAGGTATGTTAGATAGATTGTGAACCCGCTGGGGTAGATAGGGAAAATGTTTGAGTACCTGATTGTACAAACTGCTTAGATAAACCTTGATATGCGGTATATAAAAACCTAATAAACTTGAAGAGGAAATAAAGCCATTTATATAGATTTATGTTTGATCTAATTTGGATTACTACTGGACATTTTGCAACCAACACTATAAAGGAGTGTTTTCTTCAATCCCCAGATAAGTATCAGGACTTTATTACAGACTTGGTTCAAACATCCTTTTTTAGTCCACAGATATACAAATAGACTTTCCACAAACTGCCGCAAGAGCATTCTGTTGGGTAATACAAAAAAATTTTAGTTTAGCCCCTTGGAGAAATTCCTCCCTACACTACTACTTCTTATCCCCAAAGCATCCTACCCCCACACCCTTGTGGCTTGTCTTCCATCTCCCCCAGTCCCTGTTGCTGATTATCACATGTGGAGAAAAGGAAAGCTGCTGTGTGTTAGGAGATGGCTTCCTCCTCTGCCAGAACTCTGTGGTGACCCATATACTTCAAGTTCTACAGTCAGATCCAGAGTGGTAAAGGAGGAGGATAGGGTCTGATATGCAGCCCCTTCTACTCGCCCTTTGCTTTTGCTGATGAATGGAGGGGGGGTCAGTGTTAGCTATAGGGAGATGGAAGAGAGATGGTGAAGCAAACCAAGAGAAGTGTGGAAGCTGTAGGACAGAAACGGCTGGGTGTGTACACTGAGAACATAAGAACATAAGAACATAAGAAGCGCCATCTCCGGATCAGACCTTCGGTCCATCTAGTCCGGTGATCCGCACACGCGGAGGCCCTGCCAGGTATACACCTGGCTTACCCTATAGCCAATCATATCTCTATATGCCTCTCTCAAGGAGATATGCATCTAGTTTGCCCTTGAAGCCTAGGACTGTCGATTCTGCAATAATCTCCCCTGGGAGAGTATTCCAGATGTCAACCACTCTCTGTGTGAAGCAGAACTTCCTGATATTAGTCCTGAACTTGCCCCCCCTTAGCTTCATTTTATGTCCTCTTGTCCGTGTCAAATTGGACAATGTAAATAATCTTCTCTGCTCTATTTTGTCGATTCCTTTCAGTATTTTGAAGGTCTCGATCATATCCCCACGCAGTCTCCTTTTCTCAAGGGAGAACAATCCCAGTGTTTTAAGTCGATCCTCATATTCCAGTTTCTCCATACCCTTCACTAGGAATGGAAGGGCTGAGGAGGTGTGTGCTGATGGAGAGGACAGAGAAAGCTGGGGTGTATGGGGCAATTTTAAAAGGAGAGCTATGAGGAGAGTATGCCTCAGAGTGCTTAGAGGATTAAGTGAGAGAGAGAGCTGTGATGGTGTGAGAGTTGTGGGGAGGTTTGAAAGAGCAATGATGGGGTTTCACAGAGCAGGAGGATTGAAAGGGCTTTGATGGAGTATGCAAAGTGCACACAAAGGGGTGGGGGGTGATTGAGAGAGAGCAATAGTGGGGTGTGTGCTAGGTCGGGGTTGAGAGAGAGCTACGTGTGTGGGGGAGAGAAGGTTATGGGAGTGTGTGTGTTTTGGTATGGGGAGATGGAATTAGAGAGGCAGGGCGTGTGGGTGTGTAATGAGGAGGTGTGAGAAAGAGAGCTATTGGTGTCTATAGGGGGGGGGGGAGTTGAGAAATAGCTAAATGGATTTATTTGCCCAGGAGAGGTGTTTGAGAGAGGGAAAGAAAGAGAACTCAGGGAGCGGGGAATTTGTTGGAGGACAGAGAGAGAGAAAAAGCTGAGGAGTGTCCATCCATATGAGTGAGGGCAGAAAATACTGGAATTTAACCCTGGCAGGGAAGAAAGAGATCAAGTGTAGGGAGGGGGTCATGCTATTTAGTGAGATGCTGGGGAAGGGGGGCTGAGCCTCATCAAGAAGAAACCTAGAGGAGGATCAAGCCTGTTACATGCAGGAGTCATGTCTATCTAGACAAAAATATGACATACGGTAAATAATGCAGGATTTTGCTGAATTAAAAAAAAATCAAATATTTTATGCAGAATTTGTAATATTTTTGCACAGGACTGGGACTTTCACATTCTCCTCCCTGCCTTTGTTCTTATATTAAACTATAGACAGATGGAAAGAGAATTATTAGCTGACCAGATGCTTAGTGGGAAGTGCTGTGCACTCCCATGATAAAGACTCAGATTTGATTCCTTGACCAGATGTTGGCTCCCCAGGCCAACAAAAACTTGGGCTAATGCAGAGGCAATCTTTACAATTTCTGAAGGAAGGGAGTATCAGCCACCTAGTAACTGCAACAGCTAGAAGTCAGAGTTAGGGTCTATATTTGCTGGATTCTGCAGGGAGCCAGGATTTGTGGTACCTGACTCTGAACTTTTGCTTCAAAGGCTGGGCTGAGTTGGAAGGGAGATAAAGTAATATGGAATTGAAACTTCGGGTAGTAGTGAATAAAAGTTTATGGTATAATGGCTTAACAGTAGCCAATTTGAATTTAATCTGAAGCCAAGTGTTCTTCAATGCAAAGCCCGCGAGCCAATGGTGGCCCTTAGGGTTCTTTTGAGTAGCCTGTTCAATCCTTCCTCTTTTTTTGCTGCTGTAGATAAGCCGCAAGCCTTGCATTGAAGAACATTGGTCCAATCTGAACTTTCTTTTTCCCTGCCCTCGCTTCCCTCCCTACTTCACAAGTCTACCTTCCCTTCCTAAATCCTGCCTACTATTGCCTGTCTACCTGACAGATTTACAAATCATTATCTTCCTGGTAGCAATTCAGCAAGGCTCTTTCTGGCCAACCCTAGGGCTCTTTCCTCTGAATGTCCCTCCCAATAGGAAGTTGCTGCAGAGGAAAGGCCCCTGGGATTGGCCAGAAAGAGCCTGCTTGCATTGCTACTGGGACGGCTATCATCTGTAAGACTGTGGGTGGGCAGAAAGGGATGCCTGACTCACAAAGTGGGGAGGGAAAGGAGAATGAGAAAGAAAAAAAAAAATTGCCCGAATCAAGCAGAAGAAAGGATATTGGGGGAGAATCCATACTCAGAAGAGCCTGAATAAGTGATGCCGGAACAAGATGAGGGGCAGTGAGGCTGCTTACATGGATTTCTTAATGCGAACATTAAGCCTCCCATCCCCATATTTTTCCACACCTTCTTCCAATTTTGAATCAACAGTTCTAAAAAGGGATGCTTTATCATCTTTTCCCTTCCCACTTTTTCAAAAGTGGAGTGCAGGTAAGCACTGTTTTATGATACATGCAGAAGCAGGAAAGAGAGAGGGGAAAACCTGAACATTGTGGGGTGGGGGGAGTGATTCCTGAGGGGTGTGGGTGAAAAGAAGGAAAGATAGGGGAAAATCTGAAAACAGGGAGTGAAAGAGACACAGCAAAGAGATGGATGGGGAGAGAACATAGGAACAGAAACAGACAGGGATACAGAGAAGTGATGTTGAATACAAGGGAAACAAAAAGAGAGGGTGGAGATGGTGCTCATGGATGGAGGAGAAGGGGAGAGAAGAGAGATAGAGGAGATGCTGTTCATGGATAGATGTGAAGAGAAGAGAAGAAAAGGTAGATAGATTTGAGACAAAGGCAGAAAAATGGAAGAAATCTGACTATGACAAAATCAGTGGCAAAGATGGATAAAGCAAAAAGTGAAGGAGGAGAGAAAAGAAACAGCAAATGGGTAAGGAGGCCCTAGAAACAGAGTTAAGAGCACATACAGAGGGAAGTGTAATTAGAGACTGGGAACAAGATGTTCAAAAAAAGATAAATTCACCAAACAAAGGTAGGAAAATGATTTTATTTTCAATTTGGTGATTAACCTTTTCCTATCGTATATACGTTATGCTGGTTCCAATCGTAATTATTTTAGCAAAGTTTTGTATTATTCACCGTTATCATTTACGGCTATTTTAAACATAATGTAAATAAGTTATAAGTCTGTAAATTCAAATATTTTGTGTTCCTGGCTCTTTATTAGTCCATACAGACTGTTTATTCACGATGGCAACGACATTTTTGGAATGCCCCATCATCTAGGACACACTATAGGAAAAGGTTAAAATATGTCAGTTTTAAGAATTTACATAAGAATAGCCTTCCTGGGTTAGACCAATGGTCCATCTAGCCCAGTAGCCCATCCTCAAGGTGGCCAATCCAGGTCACTAGTACCTGGCAAAAACCCAAATAGTAGCGACACCTGTTGTCTTTACATTTTGTACTGTTCAGGAAGAAATCCATTTCGTTCTATTTCTCTGATGTTGTACTGTATGCTTCTTAGGGGTTTGTTTGCATACATTAATACTTTTATTTTGTGGGCTTAAATCTGTTTTCTGCAAGAGTGACAGGGCAGGTGTTCTGGTGGGGATGGAAGTTGAAAAGCATTGGTTGGTGCCCCCCTCCCCCCAACTCCAGAAAAAAAAGAAAGGATAAGAGTTTATTACATTCTAATACCAATTTTTTCAGTTTTACTTATACAGTAAAACCTTGGTTTGTGAGCATAAAATTCATTCCAGAAGCATGCTTGTAATCCAAAGCACTTGTATATCAAAGCGAATTTCCCCATAGGAAATAATGGAAACTCAGACGATTCATTCCACAACCCAAAAACTTTAATACAAAATACTAACGTACTTGCATTGCAAGACCTCGTTCGTATAGAACAGTCACTACACTCCCGCAGCGTCAGAGAGAGAAGAACCATCAGCTTTATTGTGATGATGTGACGTGTGTATATTGTATGTACTCGTATTGCAAGACTTTGCTTGTTTAGAACAGTCACTACACTCTTGCAGTATCAGAGAGAGAGAAGAACCATCAGTTCAGTTGTGATGTGTGTATACTGTAAGTACTTGTATTGCAAGACATTGCTTGTATATCAAGTTAAAATTTAATAAAATGTTTTGCTTGTTTTGCAAAACACTTGCAAACCAAGTTACTTGCAATCCAAGGTTTTACTGTATTCACTAGTTCAGCCATTTTCATGCCTGTGGAATAATTGATTTCACAACCTGCAGAAGCTAAATGGCTGCGAAGGAGCTACCTATGTTTTTGTATTTCTGTCAGAAACGCTTGGTTTATTAAAATAAGCTGCTAATTTTGCTGTGCTAAATAATTCAGTCTGGTTTCTAGTACCTGACAGAAGCTTAACTCAGATTCACAACTGCAGCAGAATACAAAATCTAATCTCTGCAGCTGACTGCAGGAAAAGCTAAGCAATAATGCTTCCCAGTCACGCACATCAACTGTACAGCAATCTGCAGACTGGTAGATAGCAGATAGTAATACGGCAGCAAGTTAATCAGATAACTCTTTTTTTTTTTCCAGCGCAATCTATCCTATTAAAGTGAACTCATGCAATATCTTACTGAGGTAGTTTTTCATTTCTACATCTAACTGGTAGGAGACTGCAGATAAATCCACCTCAGATTAGTCCACGTTCTGTGTGCCTGTCATGTGTCTGTGTCTGCTGTCTTATCTTTTCAACTCTTTTGGGGGCAGGGGGGAAGGGGAAGTGAAAGGACATGAGAACTTTGACAGAAATGTTGGCTTCTGTGTGTTTTTTCATCTGGAAAAGCCGATTTCTTTAGTTCTGAATATAACTTCTTTTGCTTTAAAAATATGGATTGCAAGATCCACTCAGTCTGCCCATTTCGGTTGCAGTTTATATGATTCCAGGTTTTACTCTCATATCCTTGCACATAATGATCTTCTGTACTTATCCTATCCATTCAACTGTTACTGCTTTCAGGAGACTCTCATCCAGTCATTTTCTAAATGCCAGCATCTATTCATAGTGGCATAGATGATTTAGCTTTTTAAAATCGTCCATTTCTATTATCTTACCTAAAAATGACTGCCTTGACCAATCTCTCTAGCTAAGCCCTTACCAATGAGTAAATAAGCGACTACTGCCCACTGCATGAAAGGGTTTGAATCAGCTCCTTGGAATGTGCTACTATATCTACTTTCTTTACAAAGTGTTCTTTTCCTTTCATCTTTGAAATCCTACCTGGACTAGTTCAGTCGTTCCTAGAATATAAAAGCAAGCTGGTAAGCCAAGGCAGAATGACCTACTGACTTCAGGCCTATCAATACACAGCACCAAATCCATTAAGATCCTATCACTGCCATTATTAAAGGAAGAGATATTCTGCTATCTGTCCAAAGCCATACTGCCAGAAATCTTGAAGTAGTTCACAAAGAGAAAGCTTTAATTTAGATTACTGCTAATGGTGCAGCCCTGGATTGTGTTAAAGTACGAACATGTGAAAGATGAAAGCAATGTGACCCACTGACATTCATTCCACAGTGCCACGGGGCATAGGCAGAGGAAAGGAGCATAGAGATATGTGAATGTTACCTACTGCTTCCTTTAACAAGTATTTCCTCATTTTGCAATGCACTTGAGCAGTATTTCATTTTTATGAGAGTTGCAGGTTTGACACTGGTAAATTGAAATTAAAAGCTTTCCTTCTATAGTTCTTCGTTACTATACTTTGCAGCCCCTTCATTTGAAAGTTCAACCTTGCCTTGCAGGCTCTCATTATGAACTGTAATTCTCATATAAAATGATGTATCGGCTATTAAAAAGGCAAGACGTGGAAATCAATAACTAGGAAAGGGACCCATCTCTGCTGATCTGAATGCTGTCACACCCAAGGGCATGGGGAGAGCTATTATTGGGGGGGGGGGGAAGAACCCTTCATCTGTGCACATGTATACATTTTTACACAGAGAATGTTCCTACTTGTGTACAAGGTATATTGTGATATACCTGTCACACTTTATATTGCCCATTATATGAAGCTCTACTCTACTGAGTCATCTCCTGTGATATAATATTTAGCCTCCAATGTGCAAGGTCCTACCATATTATCTACTATACAGTACACTTTGGGGTTCATAATCGAAACAGAAATACATCTAAAAGCTTGCCCAAGTCGGCACTTGGAGGATCAAAAAGACAGGTCGTCCAAGTACCAATAATCGAAACGGGTTTTTAGACATATGCAGGGATTTTTTAGGCCTCTGGATCCCGCTGTGTGCTCTGAGCTGAAAGAGGCGTTTTTGAAGGAATGGTTAGGGTGGCATGTGGACGGGATGTGGGCCGACCTAGACTTAGTCGTACTGCAGGGATAATAGAAAGTTTTACAAGGCTGCCTGGACGGAACTTATACATAGTGACTTAGGCGATCTAAAAACAGGTCTAAGTGCCCAGAAGGTATCCAAAGTGACCAGATAACCACTACAGGAACAAAGTACATACCCCCACACACTCCCTCAGTGATAACTGTTAAATAATTGTTAAAATGTTTATTTTATTTTTATTTTTCCTCTAACTCTACTTTTCACTTCTCTATTACCCTCCAGGTACTTTAGTTAGATTGTGAGCCTTCGGGACAGTAAGGGAATTTTTCAAGTACCTTTCTTATTTCTAATCTTAATGTATATTTTCTGTAAACCGCTTAGAACCTAACGGATGTAGCGGTATATAAGAAATAAATTACATTACATTACATTACCTCTCAGACTGCCATAAAAATTTGAATAAAAACTAACATACTTGCCTCCAAAACATCAGCACCTGGCATAGGAAAGCCTAGTAGAGCTGCATAGAGGTGTCTTATGTAGTCGGGGGGGGGGGGGGGCTAGTGAACCATAAAGAGGAGGACCCAGGTCCATACGCCACTCTAACCACTACATTTACAGTGGAATATGTGAGGCCACACAAAAAAAACCCCACTACTGTACTGCCATAAAGGTACCACCTGCAGCCATAAGAGCTATTGGGGTTGAAGACAGGTGGTTATAGCGGGTTTGGGGGTATTTCGGGGGGGCTCAACATTACTTATATGGGAGTTGTGGTGAAATGTTTATGTGGCACCCTTTTTGTGAAGTTCACAGCAGTGCCCTGTAAGGTGCCCCATTACTGTGTTGCCATGGCTGGTTGGCCAGTCCATCACTTTGCTGGTCCCTCCCACATCCAAAAGGTCTTGCTCTAGGTGTTTGGGACTTGGATGATTTTTTGGATGAGAATGTGGTATAAACATAGACGTACTAGCAGTCTGGCCGATCAAATGGTTGGACAAAGAAGTAGACAATTTGCAAAAAAATGTTTTGGTGTACTTTTCGAGAATGATCATTCTGCCACTGCTGACTTTGGGAGACTAGCATCCTACATCTAAATTGGACTTAGACATTTTTTTTGATTATGGCCCTCCACATCTTTGTCATACAATGCTTTGCCACATTTTGTCTCTCCCACTCTACTATACTATACGTCGTATCTTTCATACTATTGTTTATTGAAAGTTTCTATAATGCTACTAATGACAGAGGAGTCAATCAGAGTGGTTTACATGAGCTTCTGTAATGGTATTACAATACAGAGACAGTGTTTTCTGAGATGATTTTCAATACAGACATACTTGCCATACCATGTCTACCATGCTACGAAATCACATGCTATGTCCTCTACAGTCTACACAATATTTGCCATATGCTAGGTTCTACCATATTACATGTCATACTAGGTTATACACGCTTGTATACTATGTTTGTCATGCTATGTTTGTTTAGATAATACTATATTTACCATGCTATGTTGCCATCCTATGTTTTGTCATACAATGCTCGTCAGATACCATGTTTGTCATGTTATATCTTACCATGCTTTGTTATATATGTAAACTTGTAGCCTATTCTGAGCTATCCTGGGAGGACGGGATATTAAACCAAATGAATAAATATACAGTATATGTTATTTAGAGAGGCGTAACTTGTCCTAGGATAACCCAAAAACATGTTACTGTTTCTTTCAGGAATATAAGGCTTGGAGTATTTTAAAACATATCTGGTGTAACATGTTATACCAATGCTCACATAATAAATTGGGATAAAGTCTGGAGCACCATAGCCACCATTCTAAATATTAATGAACCCTTACATTTTAAAATTAATAGCTGAAAAACATCATTCTATTAGTTCTTTTCTCAAAATATGGAGACCTTCAACTTTATTGTGACTTGGACCATTGACATAAAATTATCTCAATGTAATACCAATGTAATATTTATAAAATATATTTAGAGTCACTTTTTGTCAGTTAATTAAGTCGCTTGGGATGCTCAGTATGATGCTCATTGGGAACTCTCTTCTATTCTTTTCATGTATACTCTCAGTTGAAATTATATGTACTGGCCCTGCTGGATTTGGTTGACATGAGACACTAGTTGCATTGACTTATAAATAATACTATCTTCCCGCTTATTAACTGTGATACGTACAACTAGTCTGTTTCATGTTTAAGTTATCTTTTGTATATTTGCATATATATAATAATTATTTGTATACTTTATATATTTATTTTGAAAAATAAAATTTAAATTAAAAAAAAAAAACCATATCTAGTGATTTGCTGCCATTTCCAGGATTAGAATTGCAGTATTTTTTTTCTTCAATTTACTTGAAGGTGACTTAAAACATGAATGCAATAACAGCCACATGCTACACAGTATAAACTCAAGCCTTAGAAATGTACAAGTGGGATCCAAATTGTTTGGTTTCTAGGGGCTAATTGTACAGTGGAATGTAACTGGTTTTCCTAGCCACCTTTAGTGGTATGTATTTTCACTGTATTTGTGTTTTTTGACCTTTGTTATCATCCCCAAAATTTCAATAAAAATTTTGAACTGAAAAAAAAAAAAAAAAAGTACAAATAGGCTTTTCCTTGCGTTTTATTTCAGGTTTGCTTACCTTGGGGTTAACAGCTTTTTGCTAACACCAGTCTTAGATACTGAAGAGTTAACTGCATTTCTTCCATCAATAAGTATCACCGCCTCCACATGTATCCTGCCCATTTTCAAAATTTTGGGTATAAGTGCTATTAATTAAGTACTGAGGCTGAAATGTTCATTCTTTTTTAATTTTAGAGATGAAAACCGTTGCTCACTTAACTCCAAGTATAAAACCCTGTCCAACACAAGGGGAGAGTGTGGTACAGTGGATAAAGGTACAGCCTCAGCACCCTGAGATGATGGGTTCAAAACCACTCTGCTCCTTATGACCCTGGGCAAGTCACTTAATCCCTCCATTGCCCCGGATAGATTGTGAGCCCACCAGGAAAGAGA
The DNA here is from genome assembly GCF_902459505.1 of Geotrypetes seraphini. Classification (NCBI taxonomy): domain Eukaryota; kingdom Metazoa; phylum Chordata; class Amphibia; order Gymnophiona; family Dermophiidae; genus Geotrypetes; species Geotrypetes seraphini. Next base: position 26,432,794 of record NC_047084.1, read on the forward strand.
GGGAAAATTGTTTGAGTACCTGAATAAACTCATGTTAACCATTCTGAGCACCCCTGAAAGAACAGTATTGAAAATAAATAAAATGAGCACTTTTAAAAATCTGTGCATGCCTCCAAGCAGAGTTATTTATTTATTTAATCATTTTTATATCCTGTCCTCCCAGAAAGCTCAGAACGGGTTACACGCTAATATACATAGATTGCACATACTAGTGGGAGTTACAGAGGTAGCTATTTATACAAATATAAGGGTATAAGTTGACCAACGTAGAGTGACAAATACTAGTACGGGTCACAAATAGAGAATGGCATGGGAACAAATTTTCCCCCATCCCCACGGGAATTTAATTTCCTGACCCATCCCCCCAGGTTATTTTCCTCTCCTTACCCCATTCCTGCAAGTTCTGTCCTCATCTGTACAAGCCTCAAACACTTTAAAATCATAAGTGTTTGAGGCTTGTGCAGTTAAGGCAGAGCTTATAGAATTGGGGCAGGGACAGGGACAAAACTCACGGCGACGGGATAGAGAAATTGAGTTTCTGCGGGGACAGGGACAAAATTGTCCCCGTGTCATTCTCTAGTCACAAACGTGGTTGTATATACAGACATACAGGTCGGAAGTTAACCAACATAGAGTGGAGCGATTGAATAGGGTTGTAGTCTTAGATACGGACAATGCACTTTGATCAATGTAAAAAGTTCTGTTTGTAGGTCTGATTTGTGTCCAGGGTGAAAAGGACATGTCTGCGGTTTGGCATAATAAATTTGCTAGGTTTTTAGATTATGACTGTCGGTTTTGGTTGTCATTTGCAGATTCATTTGTATGCTTATGTAGATATGAATACGGCCATTTATTAGTCTATGGGGATCATTTTCAAAAAAGTTAGACATGCATAAGACAGAATAAACTGGCACTTGGACGTCATACTACTCATAACGTCCAAGTGGGCATTTTCAAAACTGACTTTCTGGATGTCTAGTGGGATTCCTTACTCGCTGTGTGTCCAGAGTAAAAATGGGCATGTTGGTAGATGTGCCATGGGTAAGGAATGGGTATGCTTTGGGTGGGCTTAGACTTGGATGCCTTGCAGCTATAATTGAACCTTGCCAAGGATGTCCTAGATGGAACTTAGATGTTTTCAACTAGACCTGTTTGAGAAGCATCTAAGTGCCAAAAGGGTACCCAAACTGACCAGATGACTACTGAAGGGATTAAATAATGAGCCCCACATACTCCCCCAGTGGTCACTGACCCCTCCCCCTCAAAAAAATTTTTTGAATGAAACAGTACATACCTAGCTCTATAACAGCAGCACTTGGAATGGGAAAGCCTAGTAGAACATCACACAAGTATCTTAAGTAGTCAGGTGGGTGGGCTAGTAAAACATACATAGGAGAAACCAGGTCCATTAGCCACTCTAACCACTTCATTTATGGTAGAAAGTGTGAGCCCACCAAAACCCTATTATACTGCCAGACAGATGCCATCTGCAGTAATAAGGGCTATTGAGGTGGTGGACAAATGGGTATAGTAAGTTTTGGGGGAGTTTGGGAAGGCTCACTATATATTATGAGGGTTAAGGTGAGATGTATTTCTGGCACTGTTTATGTGAAGTTCACAGCAGTGTCTTCTAATGTGTCCCAATGTTCTGTTGGCATGTCTGTGTTACCAGTCCATTAGAAAGCTGTCCCCTCCCATATCATTTGGACGTTTTCAACATGTACGGTATTGTGGTCAAAAATGGGGAATAAACATCCTGAGTTTGGACAGCTAATTGAATGTCCTGGTGGCCAAGACATCCAACTAGACAATTTTCAAATAAAATTTGGACGTCCAGCATTTTTGAAAATGGATCCTTCTGGAAGTCCAGTTTTGGACATTTTGCGGGAAACATCCAAAGTCAGAATAGACGTCCTATCGAAAATGCCCCTCCACAGACTGTAGCTGGGTCATCCAAAGAGATAGATTAGGTTTCACAGCTTTCCTTCCAATGATCCCATAGCATGGGGAATACCTGTGTAGATGTGGCCTGCCCAGCTATGCCCAAACTATGCACCCTTGAAATATCTACCACGCCCTCTTGACATTTCTGCTGGTGTGGACCTCCACATGTAAATCAGGATTTTGTGAAATTGCCATTAACATGAATGTGCAATATGTACATTTAATTGCTGCTGTTTCCATGTGGAGATGTTTCTAAAATAAACCCTATAGACTGATGGTGTTGCCCTGGTTACTGGTTCCATATATAGAAAAATTGAAAAGTTGTTCTTTAATTTTTTTAATTACATAAGGTGAAGGTAAAGGTTTCTGTCTGAAATCATTAAACCTCTGAAAGTCCTGCAAGTGAGGATAGGGGTGATTACTCATGGCTGTATCTTGTTTGAGAGTAGCACACCTAATAGTGATATGATGTTTCACCTTTTCGATAGCAGAACTGAGGCCTGACATTCAAGCAAAAAGCATACTTGCTTCACAGACACATGGATGAGTTCCCAGAGTAGGCAACCAATTAGGAGGATGGTGGATAGATGTTTCTGTATATTGGTTTTACGCAGCAGTTTGATGTGTTTACTATAATCCATAGAGAATGGCATTGTTAGATCTGCAGAATAGAAATGAAAATGAAATGAGAAGGAGGAAAATTACTTTTTCACACATCATCTGATAAAAGAAACAAGATTCCAGCTGTAGAATTGTTATGGCTGGTGAATGTTAAAAATGGTGCTTTGGAAAGAAAAAAAGAAAACAAATTGATTTTCCTGAGCCAAGCCGGGCTTTGTGATATCTCACTATCAAATACATTCATTTTCTTAAATAAACATCAGGAAAAGTGCACATATAAACTGAGGAAATAATCTGTGGTCACATCTTAAGTCTTCCTTTTCTAAATAGGGTAGGATTGTCTAGGTATAAGGTGGATATAGAGAATTCAGCAGCATTATAGTTCCTTTTTTAGGGGGGGAGAGGGAATAATTACCGAAAGGATTTTCTTTCATTTTTGTTTTATGTATTTGTCTGTTTTATATTTTTTGTGCGCTATTTATTTTGGAGAAGCTCATGACCATTTAAATTACTTGTCTAGAACTAACCAAGCATTTTCAGTTGTACTTAATCTAATAGTGCTGCTGAAAATGCCTGGTTGGTGCCCAAGCTGAAACTAGCAATTTGGGGGGCGTTCTGGGATGCAGAGTCATTTTCAGCACTTAACCAGCTAAGATAACTGCATATATAGGACAGTATAAAACAAAACCCTATCTTTATGCAGTTCTTCATAGCTGGTTAAGTGCCAAATATCGCACTTAAACAGCTATATTTAACCAGTTCAAGGACAATACCCGGCATTGAATTTCTGGGTATAATGCCGACATTGGTCAGCAAAATACTGATCACTGCTGGCGGAATATCAGGCCCACTGTCCATTAGGTAGATATTGTGTAAGCCATTTTGATCAATTCTTTGAAGTGGAAAGGTTATATAGAACTTTTTATACACAATTGTGAAGTTGAGTGAGAATGTCAGTGGAAAAAAACTATGAAAATGAAATTATATTGATGCAAATGTTCTGTCCCGGCAGCCTTATGCTAGTTTTTATGACAGGCGACCGGCACCGGTTTAGGAAGTGCTGGCCGATAATACTAGCACCAGTTGCAGAGTCCGGCCCAAAATGACTGCAGCACTAATTCAAAGAAGGGAAAATAGCATTAATACATCTTAGAGTTATATCATAAAAACTAGCATAAGGCTGCCGGGGGAGCTCCCTAGAGGGGTTTAGGCTATAACATAGGCGTCAGAATGGGGGGGACAACAGAGGCCTTGGCTTCCCCAAAAATTGCCGGTTATTGCAGCGATCCTATAGGGAAAGAAGCAGGGCGCTCTCGGTTGCGGCCCCTCGCCAACTTCTACTCCTTCCCACTGCACACGCATATACCTTTAATTTCTCCTAAACATGCAGCGCTGTCCTGACATCTGTCCCAGTGTCTTCCCTCCATTGCAGCCTGCCCTCTCTGACAACTTCCTTTTTCCGCAAGGGCGGACCGCATTGTAGGGAAGATGCCAGAGCCGATGTCAAGACAGCACTGCATGTTTAGGAGAAATTAAAGGTATACGCACGCACGTTGGAAAGGAGTAGAAGTCGGCAAGAAGACAAGGCCGAGAGAGTCGACAAGCAGGCATGATGGCTGGTAGACAGGTAAAATTTCAGATTTGAGGGAAAGAGGGAGCATATAGGACTTGGGAGAGGGAGTGAGGGAGAGATGTTGGGACTCAAATAAGGACAGGAGGGAGAGATGGGAGGGAGGGAGAGAGGCGCATTGGGTCACAGGAGGGAGGAAGAGGGGTGCATTGAGACATGGAAGAAAGGAAGGGAGCATGAACTGGGTACAAAGGAAGGAAGAAGGGAGGGGCATAAATATGGGACACAGAAGGGAGAAAGGGAGCATAGACTTGGGACAAAGGCTGGAAGGAAGGAGGGAGGGGAGAAAGAGATTCTGAGGTGGGGGAGGGAATAGAAAGGGAGAATTGTTGAGCCATGGGTGTGAAGGAAAGGAAGAAAAAAAGAATTGTTGGGCATAGGGAGGGAGACAATTGTTGGACATGGTGGTGGGAGAGGAGTGAGGTAGAGAGAGATGAGAGGGAGAAATGTTGAATGTGGTCCTGGAGAGGGAACAGTGAAACAAATGAAAGGGACTTGGAAGAGGGAGGAATGTTGGACATATTGGTGGAGGGAATGGAGGAAGAGATGTGGCATGGAGCTGGAGAAGGGTGAAAGAAGGAGGAATGTTGGGCATGAGGCTGTTGGGCAGGGGTGAAAGATACTGCTCACAGTCTGGGGAATAAGAGAGGGAGAAAGTTGGATGTGGCAATCGAGGGGGTGAGAGAGATGCACCTTGCATCCTTCTCTCTCTCTTTTTCCCTACTCCTTTTGCAGCAAGTGAGGGAATGAGAGAGAGAGAGAGAGAGAGAGATGGTAGACAGTGAAAGAGAGGGAAACATTGCACAGTGCAGTGGTGAAGAGGGTAAAGAATGTGCTTTATGTAGTTTCATTTTGTGGTTACCATTGTGTATTGTTAATAAGATTATATTGTGTTTATAAAAAATGAATGGAAGAAATGGCATTTTCAATTGGTGCTATTATTATGGAGGTGAGGTCTGGGGCGGGACATGAGTAGATTGGGGTGGGGCTTGGGCAGGTCTGGGGCGGAGCTTTTGGGCCCCCTCCCCCAAACAAAAGAGCATTCTGCTGCCTATGGGCTACAAGATATAGTAACTCAAGAAGGAGGGAACCATATGGTTAGCACATTCTTTAGTGGGATAGCATTGGAGGGCCATCTGCTATGTGCACCAGCAGGAGAGGGGTTGCTATTTTAGGTTGCTTGCTTTTAGGGAGACCATTGGGGCTGCTATTGGGGTGATTGTCAGGGGTGATCTGGGGAGGCTGGAGGTTGACATGGGGAGGGTTACTGTTGTGATGATACGGTGCTGCAGAGGGCTTCTATTTGTAGGATTGGTGGGGGATTAGATGACAGAGAGAGTGATCGCAGTGGCCACAGGCAGAACGGAGGGTTGGGGGGCTCAGATATAGGGATTTACAGCTGCCTCTTTAGCAGGCACTTAGACGAGCCTCAGAACATGTGTAAATTCTAACATCTTGGTTTCCCATAAATACATGAACTCCCTATGTCTATATTGTAGTCCTTCAGATTACTTCCTCTTCCCAGACACCCCAGATTCCCTTATCATTTGTACATAGCTTCCCCACATTTGAATGGCCCCTGTTCTGAAATCACTCTCAGTAATATAATGGCTTCCAATCTAATACCTCTGAAACCAGACTACAGATCTAGATTGGTACATCAAAATGTATAGCTTTATTTTGTGGAGCTCTCAGATACCTACTCCGTTAATCATTAAAGATTATTCAAACGGTTTTTGTAGGCAAGGGTATCAATCATTGAGCTCCACCTTGTCGTAATAGTATTGTTAGAAACAAGTGCTAAATATTGAACAGTGATTTTTTAGATAAAGCACTTATCTTTTTTATGGTGGCTTCTATTATGCCTCGTAGTGTGCGCTCTGTGCCCAACGGGACCCGTTTCGCCCAAATCAAGGCTTCTTCAGGGGTCTCTCGAATTGCTGTTAACACAGAGAAAAGTGTTTCACTTAATGAAAAACATTTTGTTATAACTTTTAAGAAAGCGTGTACTCACTGTGATTACTTGTAGCGACTTCATCAAAATGGCGTTAGCAAGAATTGAACGCCAACGCATGCGCTATATAGACGTGTCAATTAAACTACCCCTGTGTATCTTAAAGGGACACTCAATAATTTTCAATTGAAACTGCTACTATGGCACTAGATTAGAAAAAAACACTCCAGTCCATATTCACATTCAGACCGGCAGGTTTTAATGTGCCTAGATTGAAAATCCAACGGGATTCTTTTTGTAGTAAGGTTCTGTGTCTATCACCTCCTCGTGGGTTTGATTTCACCCGGTCTATTGCAAAACACCTCAATTCTTTGAAACTATGTTGTAATTGATTACAGTGTTCCACTAGAGGTGCAGTGATCCTCTTGCATTTAATATTAGATTTATGTTCGATGATCCGTGTTCTCAATGATCTTATTGATTTACCAACATACCATTTCTTACATGGGCATGTTATCACATATATTATGTGGTCTGTGGTACAAGTGAGAAAGTGATTAATAGAATAGACTTTTCCGTCTTTCTGGCTGGTGAACTCTTTTAGTTGTACCATATTTTCACATACGCTGCATTTACCACATCTGAAAAAACCTTTCGGTAATAGATTATCTTCTCTCAGTTTAACTCTAAAATCTGCTGGGGAGAGTATTTCTTTAAGATTTCTATCACGTGTGAATGCTATGCGTAATTCTGTTTCTTTAAATATAGTGTTGGTTCGCATAATTCTCCAATTGTTCTTCAATATTTTAGCTATGTTGTTGCCATATGCTGAAAATTTCATTACACAAGTCATTATTTCTTCTTCTTCTTTTGAATGTTCTTTATTAATATTCTTGTGAATTAGCCAATCCCTGTTGTAATATTTTGCCCTTTTATAAGCTCTCTTCAAGATTTTACTAGGATACCCACGATTTTCGAGTTTATTTATGAGTAATTTGGATTGTAATGTAAATCTTCTTTTAGTAGAGCAATTTCTTTTTAACCGTAAAAATTGTGAAAACGGTAAATTTTGCTTTAAACTTACAGGATGGCAACTATGATATGACAAGAACGTGTTTCTATCTGTCTCTTTAGTGTAAACGTCAAACTCAAAAGATGTTTCTTTTTGTGTGATCGTCACGTCCAAATAATTTATATTATGTTTTGAATATTGCATTGTGAAAACTATGTTGGAGTCACAACTGTTAAGCCAGGAAAAAAATGACTTTAATTCTTTTTCTTCTCCTGTCCACAACATCAGCACATCGTCTATGTACCTTAGCCAACAATAGATTTTTGACAAAAAAGGTGAGTGATCGATCCAAATGGATTCGAAATCTGCCATATAAAGATTTGCCACTGAGGGAGCGAAAACCGCTCCCATAGCAACTCCCATTTTTTGCTTGTATATTTCTTTCTCAAACATAAAATAATTTTCTTTCATTGCAATTCTTGATAATTGTACAAGAAATTCAGATGGAATCAAGTGAGGTTTTATCCTGTTTTCAAAAGTTTTTTTAATAATGTTCAAAGCTTCATCCTGAGGTATTGATGTGTATAATGCTTTGATATCAAGGGTTACTAACATGAAAGGAAAAATGTCCACAGGTATCTCTTCCAATTTTTCCATTACCATACTTGCATCTTGGACAAAGGATTTAATTTTTGGAACCTCATCTTTCAGAAACATATCTACGAATTTTGAAATGGGTTCCAACAAGGACCCCCGTGAAGACATTATCGGTCTCCCTGGGGGATTGATCAAATCCTTGTGTATTTTTGGTAGTACATAAAATACCGGTGTTAATGGACAAGATTTATTCAAACATTTATAATCCTTCAATGTGAGAAAGCCTAATTTTAGACCTTCATCTGTTATTTTACCAATCTGTTTTTTCAATCTATTTGTTGGATCTAAAGGGAGTTTTTCATAAACCTCAGTGTCTTGTAATTGTCTGAGAATTTCCAAGTGATATTTTTCTTTATCCAAAATTACAATAGCTCCTCCTTTGTCTGCTTTTTTTATTATGATGGTTTCATCATCAGTCAATTTTTTAATCACTTCTCTTTCTACTTTGTTCAAATTGTTATGTTGGTATGTTTTATTTTCTTTCCATACTTCAATATCTTTTAGAACGCAAGATTTGAAAGCATTCACTAGAGGATCTAGTGGTATCGGAGGATACCATGTGCTTTTAGGAGATAATATTGTCCGGTCCGTACTCTTAGGTTGGTTCTCAAAGTAAATCCTTAACTGTAATTTCCTAATTAGCTTTTCCAAATCTACATTAAATTGTAGCTGATTAAAATCAGTGGATGGAACGAAAGAAAATCCATAAGACAACACTTTGTTTTCTATATCACTAAGTATGTGTTTAGAGAGATTAATTACCACTGGTTTCTCGATGTTTGCGACCGAGTGGTAGGTCTTTGGCGTGGATTCCCTCTTCTGCTTCTCACTCTGCCCCTTCTTGTGGATTGACCTCTCTTTAAAAAATGTTGTTGGCCGTCTCCGCTACTGGATGTTGAAAAGGTTGAGATGTCTGAACTATTCTTATCTGTTTGTATTGGACTTTTACTGTTCTGGTTCATCCATGGGTATACTTTTTGGTTCAGATAATCATATTCATCTCTTTTGAATTTCCTTATTTTGTTTTTCTTTATATTTTCTTTAAATTCATCCATGTTATTCATCATTATTTTGTATTTGTCCGTGAATTCTGTTTCAGGTATGTGGGATTTTAAATTATTCAAATCCGAATCTAATTTCATTTTTTCTTGATTAATCTCATTTTGGCTTCTTTCTATAATTAACAACATCAAGTCTAAAGCGCATTTATTGAGGATTCTGCTCCATGTTTCAAGGAATTGAGTGTCCTCTTTGAAAATCTGAGGTGCTTTATTGATCCTCAGACCTCTCGGGATTCTTTCTTTTTTGCAATATTCTATTAGCATATCGCTGTTCACTTCTAGGCTAATTATAGATTTATATAACTTATTTAAATCTGACCATACTGTTGTGGTAGTGTCTATGCTTGATGTCATATCAAATTGAGTAGTAGTTTCCAAAAGTTTTGCTGCCCTATCCTGCGGGAAGCTAAATACAGTTTTCCACCCTTCCTGTGCCATCTCTTAATAGTGATTCCACTCTCAGTAATATAATGGCTTCCAATCTAATACCTCTGAAACCAGACTACAGATCTAGATTGGTACATCAAAATGTATAGCTTTATTTTGTGGAGCTCTCAGATACCTACTCCGTTAATCATTAAAGTAGCAGTTTCAATTGAAAATTATTGAGTGTCCCTTTAAGATACACAGGGGTAGTTTAATTGACACGTCTATATAGCGCATGCGTTGGCGTTCAATTCTTGCTAACGCCATTTTGATGAAGTCGCTACAAGTAATCACAGTGAGTACACGCTTTCTTAAAAGTTATAACAAAATGTTTTTCATTAAGTGAAACACTTTTCTCTGTGTTAACAGCAATTCGAGAGACCCCTGAAGAAGCCTTGATTTGGGCGAAACGGGTCCCGTTGGGCACAGAGCGCACACTACGAGGCATAATAGAAGCCACCATAAAAAAGATAAGTGCTTTATCTAAAAAATCACTGTTCAATATTTAGCACTTGTTTCTAACAATACTATTACTACAAGGTGGAGCTCAATGATTGATACCCTTGCCTACAAAAACCGTTTGAATAATCTTTAATGATTAACGGAGTAGGTATCTGAGAGCTCCACAAAATAAAGCTATACATTTTGATGTACCAATCTAGATCTGTAGTCTGGTTTCAGAGGTATTAGATTGGAAGCCATTATATTACTGAGAGTAGAATCACTATTAAGAGATGGCACAGGAAGGGTGGAAAACTGTATTTAGCTTCCCGCAGGATAGGGCAGCAAAACTTTTGGAAACTACTACTCAATTTGATATGACATCAAGCATAGACACTACCACAACAGTATGGTCAGATTTAAATAAGTTATATAAATCTATAATTAGCCTAGAAGTGAACAGCGATATGCTAATAGAATATTGCAAAAAAGAAAGAATCCCGAGAGGTCTGAGGATCAATAAAGCACCTCAGATTTTCAAAGAGGACACTCAATTCCTTGAAACATGGAGCAGAATCCTCAATAAATGCGCTTTAGACTTGATGTTGTTAATTATAGAAAGAAGCCAAAATGAGATTAATCAAGAAAAAATGAAATTAGATTCGGATTTGAATAATTTAAAATCCCACATACCTGAAACAGAATTCACGGACAAATACAAAATAATGATGAATAACATGGATGAATTTAAAGAAAATATAAAGAAAAACAAAATAAGGAAATTCAAAAGAGATGAATATGATTATCTGAACCAAAAAGTATACCCATGGATGAACCAGAACAGTAAAAGTCCAATACAAACAGATAAGAATAGTTCAGACATCTCAACCTTTTCAACATCCAGTAGCGGAGACGGCCAACAACATTTTTTAAAGAGAGGTCAATCCACAAGAAGGGGCAGAGTGAGAAGCAGAAGAGGGAATCCACGCCAAAGACCTACCACTCGGTCGCAAACATCGAGAAACCAGTGGTAATTAATCTCTCTAAACACATACTTAGTGATATAGAAAACAAAGTGTTGTCTTATGGATTTTCTTTCGTTCCATCCACTGATTTTAATCAGCTACAATTTAATGTAGATTTGGAAAAGCTAATTAGGAAATTACAGTTAAGGATTTACTTTGAGAACCAACCTAAGAGTACGGACCGGACAATATTATCTCCTAAAAGCACATGGTATCCTCCGATACCACTAGATCCTCTAGTGAATGCTTTCAAATCTTGCGTTCTAAAAGATATTGAAGTATGGAAAGAAAATAAAACATACCAACATAACAATTTGAACAAAGTAGAAAGAGAAGTGATTAAAAAATTGACTGATGATGAAACCATCATAATAAAAAAAGCAGACAAAGGAGGAGCTATTGTAATTTTGGATAAAGAAAAATATCACTTGGAAATTCTCAGACAATTACAAGACACTGAGGTTTATGAAAAACTCCCTTTAGATCCAACAAATAGATTGAAAAAACAGATTGGTAAAATAACAGATGAAGGTCTAAAATTAGGCTTTCTCACATTGAAGGATTATAAATTTTTGAATAAATCTTGTCCATTAACACCGGTATTTTATGTACTACCAAAAATACACAAGGATTTGATCAATCCCCCAGGGAGACCGATAATGTCTTCACGGGGGTCCTTGTTGGAACCCATTTCAAAATTCGTAGATATGTTTCTGAAAGATGAGGTTCCAAAAATTAAATCCTTTGTCCAAGATGCAAGTATGGTAATGGAAAAATTGGAAGAGATACCTGTGGACATTTTTCCTTTCATGTTAGTAACCCTTGATATCAAAGCATTATACACATCAATACCTCAGGATGAAGCTTTGAACATTATTAAAAAAACTTTTGAAAACAGGATAAAACCTCACTTGATTCCATCTGAATTTCTTGTACAATTATCAAGAATTGCAATGAAAGAAAATTATTTTATGTTTGAGAAAGAAATATACAAGCAAAAAATGGGAGTTGCTATGGGAGCGGTTTTCGCTCCCTCAGTGGCAAATCTTTATATGGCAGATTTCGAATCCATTTGGATCGATCACTCACCTTTTTTGTCAAAAATCTATTGTTGGCTAAGGTACATAGACGATGTGCTGATGTTGTGGACAGGAGAAGAAAAAGAATTAAAGTCATTTTTTTCCTGGCTTAACAGTTGTGACTCCAACATAGTTTTCACAATGCAATATTCAAAACATAATATAAATTATTTGGACGTGACGATCACACAAAAAGAAACATCTTTTGAGTTTGACGTTTACACTAAAGAGACAGATAGAAACACGTTCTTGTCATATCATAGTTGCCATCCTGTAAGTTTAAAGCAAAATTTACCGTTTTCACAATTTTTACGGTTAAAAAGAAATTGCTCTACTAAAAGAAGATTTACATTACAATCCAAATTACTCATAAATAAACTCGAAAATCGTGGGTATCCTAGTAAAATCTTGAAGAGAGCTTATAAAAGGGCAAAATATTACAACAGGGATTGGCTAATTCACAAGAATATTAATAAAGAACATTCAAAAGAAGAAGAAGAAATAATGACTTGTGTAATGAAATTTTCAGCATATGGCAACAACATAGCTAAAATATTGAAGAACAATTGGAGAATTATGCGAACCAACACTATATTTAAAGAAACAGAATTACGCATAGCATTCACACGTGATAGAAATCTTAAAGAAATACTCTCCCCAGCAGATTTTAGAGTTAAACTGAGAGAAGATAATCTATTACCGAAAGGTTTTTTCAGATGTGGTAAATGCAGCGTATGTGAAAATATGGTACAACTAAAAGAGTTCACCAGCCAGAAAGACGGAAAAGTCTATTCTATTAATCACTTTCTCACTTGTACCACAGACCACATAATATATGTGATAACATGCCCATGTAAGAAATGGTATGTTGGTAAATCAATAAGATCATTGAGGACACGGATCATCGAACATAAATCTAATATTAAATGCAAGAGGATCACTGCACCTCTAGTGGAACACTGTAATCAATTACAACATAGTTTCAAAGAATTGAGGTGTTTTGCAATAGACCGGGTGAAATCAAACCCACGAGGAGGTGATAGACACAGAACCTTACTACAAAAAGAATCCCGTTGGATTTTCAATCTAGGCACATTAAAACCTGCCGGTCTGAATGTGAATATGGACTGGAGTGTTTTTTTCTAATCTAGTGCCATAGTAGCAGTTTCAATTGAAAATTATTGAGTGTCCCTTTAAGATACACAGGGGTAGTTTAATTGACACGTCTATATAGCGCATGCGTTGGCGTTCAATTCTTGCTAACGCCATTTTGATGAAGTCGCTACAAGTAATCACAGTGAGTACACGCTTTCTTAAAAGTTATAACAAAATGTTTTTCATTAAGTGAAACACTTTTCTCTGTGTTAACAGCAATTCGAGAGACCCCTGAAGAAGCCTTGATTTGGGCGAAACGGGTCCCGTTGGGCACAGAGCGCACACTACGAGGCATAATAGAAGCCACCATAAAAAAGATAAGTGCTTTATCTAAAAAATCACTGTTCAATATTTAGCACTTGTTTCTAACAATACTATTACGACAAGGTGGAGCTCAATGATTGATACCCTTGCCTACAAAAACCGTTTGAATAATCTTTAATGATTAACGGAGTAGGTATCTGAGAGCTCCACAAAATAAAGCTATACATTTTGATGTACCAATCTAGATCTGTAGCCCTGTTCTGAAATAACATTTAATATCTGGGTCTCTCAAAATGTTGAAATAATGCCTTTCTAAACTAACCACCATAACATGTGAGAGAAGGCGCCTTTTTCTAAGTTACAAAACCAGCAGTTGGTTGAAAGTGAATTGTTCAATATGGCTAATTTACAGGGTATCCACGTTGCTCTATAAAAAGGTTTGTGCTATAAAGGATGATATCTACATGAAGAATGCAGAAAGGGAAGCTTAAATCAATTTAATCCAGAAATAGTTAGAAGCCTTATCATCCCATGTCTTGCAACATTCATACTCAAAAACATTTTCAACACCAACACTGGGCCTATTAGAACTATACTTAAGTGTATTGTAAAGACAAAAAGTAACCTTCAAAGATGACAATATATGTCAAGATAATATCTGGTTCATCGTCTACATCTCAGAAGAGTATCTGAGTCCCAAGAAAACAATGAGTCACCTGTAGATACTGGAGGTAATGACATGGTTGTAGTTAATCTATCTCCTGAAAAGACATTAAATTCTCATTATGCAACAAATGGTCCAAGACTAAAATGCCTTTTTGTTGCCAAATTATCCACTTTAAACATTTCCCTTGAATTTTGAAAGTATTATTATATCAGATAGGGCTCAACTTTGAATGCACTCAAGGTCCCTCCATTTACCATTACAGAGCTACATGAGAAGCATAATGATCAGATACAATAAAAAAAATTAGTAAAACACCATTCCAGACACTATTTCTATATGGCTAGAGACAGCCATAAATGTTTCATTTGGGGTTGATTCCCGTAACTCTTCTGGGAATGCTCATTTTATTTATTTTTTGTTTGTTCATTTTGTCCTCGTGGGATCAAAGTCATTGAGTGTGCACTCTTTTGAAAGGAAGCACGCTATGTGCAAAGAGCGTACACTCTTCCTGATAGTTCATGCACGTGCACACTATTCGCATGTGCGCAGTGGTTCATGCATGTGCAATGGCTTGAATAGGCGTGCCTCTTTGCAACTAGTTCACACTGCTTTGGAAGAGTGCACACTATTAATGGCAAACAACAAATGATGCTATTTCTGCTTGTTTTCTTTCATTAGATGCCTGAAATAATCCCACAGACTTAATTGAATTAATTAAACATTAAATTATAACATACAGTATAATTACATTACATTAGTGACTTCTATTCCGCCTGTACCTTGCAGTTCTAGGCGGATTACATCAGAAGATAACTGGACATTTCCAGGAAAATTTACAGTTTAGGAAGATGGTTATATAAATTGAGTCTTTAGGAGAACTTAAGGGATGGGTAGAAATTTGAGGATTACATCAGAAGAAAAACTGGACATTTACGGGGAAATTACAATTTAGAGGGCTGGTTACATAGTTGAGTCTATGAAGGGGAGTTACAAGAGGAGTAAAAATTTGAGGGGGAATTTTACAGGGGGTGTAGGGGGAGGGGGAAGTACAGAGGGGGTTAAGATATCTGGATGAATTTTTTGAATAGCAGGGTAATGTGCTCATAGAAAAAAAATCTTCAGCAAGAAACAACCTTGAAATAACAACCACTGGTCACCTTGTTTTCTAATCATAGCACTTAGTCCTTAAAATGCCAAACATGCACCAACAAAGTGTCAAAAAAAAACCACAAAACAACTTAAACTTATCTTGTGTAGACTGGTATAGCATTTAGACTCGGCCCCGACATGAACCTTTTCACAATTGTTGTGTCAGGGAGCCAGAGAAACAATTTAACAAACAGGACGTTCCTTTGTCATAAAGAACTAAGACTCACAATTGAAAACGTATGCTTAATACAAACTTTGAATCAAAATTTAAATCATGGCACTGGGACATGCACCTGAAAAATTGTAACAGGCTTTATAGTAGTTTATGTGGCAAAACGCTCACCAAAAAGCCCACCCATATATTGAGAGCAAAATCACATGGGTTATGACATCACAAAGAAGGGAGGAAAAGACCCATCACAATTTGAAGAACCATTTAAATAGTAATATTGTTGTAAGAACATAAGAACATAAGAAATGCCTCCGCTGGGTCAGACCCGAGGTCCATCGCGCCCAGCAGTCCGCTCACGCGGCGGCCCAACAGGTCCAGGACCTGTGCAGTAAATTTCTATCTATACCCCTCTATCCCCTTTTCCAGCAGGAATCTGCCCTATAACGTCCTCTGGAATTGTATTCCAGGTGTCCACCACCCGTTGTGTAAAGAAGAACTTCCTAGCATTAGTTTTGAATTTGCCTCCTTTCAACTTTTCCGAATGCCCTCTTGTTTTTTTATTCTCTGAAAGTTTGAAGAATCTGTCCCTCTCTACTCTCTCTATGCCCTTCATGATCTTGTAAGTCTCTATCATATCCCCTCTTAATCTTCTCTTTTCTAGGGAAAAGAGTCCCAGTTTTTCCAATCTCTCAGCATATGAAAGGCTTTCCATCCCCTTAATCAGTCGTGTCGCTCTCCTCTGAACTCTCTCGAGCAATGCCATATCCTTCTTAAGGTACGGCGACCAATACTGGACGCAGTACTCAAGATGCGGGCGCACCATTGCTCGATACAGCGGTAGGATAACTTCTTTCGTTCTGGTTGTAATACCTTTCTTGATTATACCTAGCATTCTATTCGCTCTCTTAGCGGCAGCTGCGCACTGTGCTTTACAAAAGGAAGCTTTACAAAAAAGCCCACCATTCAACTTCCCAGTTAAGCCCCACCAAGCTGCGGATTCCAGGGCAAGCAATGGTTTCCCCCCATGTCTGTCTCAATAGCAGTCTATGAACTTTTCCTTCAGGAACTTGTCCAGACCTTTTTTAAACCCATTTACGTTAACTGTTGTTTCCAAATCCTTCAGCAACAAGTTCCAGTGCTTAACTATTCTTTGAGTGAAAAAAAATTTCCTCCTAATGGTTTTAAAAGTATTTCCCTGTAACTTCATTGCATGCCCCCTAGTCATTCTAATTTTTGATAGAGTAAAAAATTGATTCACCGTCTGCCAATGTTATAAGTTTTATCATTTCCTATCGTGCTTCTGGCAGTTGTCTTTGAGACAGACCCAGAAATGAACTTTGCCTTGGTTTGATTTTAATGCATATATGTATTCCTGCTAATCATAATATCTCACTAAAGCTGCATTGATGTTTACTGAATCCTATCCTTTCCTTTTAAGTTTGCAGTAATTTGCTATCTATATCAATGTCAGTTTGAAGAGCTGTGGCCCCATGCAAGTTGCAGGAGTTTGATCTGCCTGTGAGGGTAGTTTGTGTATTTATTTTTTATGGCATGCCAGCAGAGCTACAAAGCATTTTTCCCCTTTGATGTTTTTTATTCCCCAAAACCAGTCATAGAAGAATACAGTTTTTTTTAACCCATAGTACCAGTGATGGCAGTTTTGTGAAATAAAACTCATTTTGTAAGTTCATAATATGATCACTGTAGTCTAAGATGTAAGCATTTTGGGATGAATTGATGTGCGTGCTCAGTTTAAACATGAACCATACTAGCAACTTGTAATATTGTGAAATGATTTTTTTTTTTCTTTAAAAAACAAAACAAAATAAGCTTGATGAGAAGTTTAGTGCCACACTAGGTGGTAGTGACAGATTTCCCTTACTGAGCCCACCCACAGATACCACATTGCCAGGCTTACTGCTTGCTTAACACCGATTCTGAAAAAAACAACTTTTCAAAATATTCTTTCAAAAGGAAAAGTAATAATTCTTACCAGATTCTCTAAGGAACAAAAATGTTTTCAAAAGTAAATACACAAGTATTGCTTTTGACTTATACAGATGACCCTAGTAACACAGAGACATTTCTGTGTGGCACTTCTATAAATTAGCTTTGCCCTTATTCTGTAAAAGATAGATACCATTTATGCACGCAACACCAGATAGTATATAAAAACATTTCCAAATGTACATCTCCAAATATACCCTCCCCCCCTTTTACTAAACCGCGATAGTGGTTATTAGCGCAGGGAGCCTCGCTGAATGCTAACACCAACACGTAGCGTGAGTTTTAGCGCTGGCAGTAGCAGTAACATAGTAAATGATGGCAGATAAGGACCCAAATGGTCCATCCAGTCTGCCCAACCCTATATGCTCCATAAAAATCAATCATTTAATTAAAATTGTCCTTTTTCTTAGATATTTCTGGGTGATATTCATTCGTGCGGGGTAGTGTGCTTAGGTTCTATCTATTGGAGTTTCCATCAAAGTTCATCCCAGCCCATCTTAACTATTTCAGCCATCAAGGCCCTCCCCAACCCATCCTCAACTGAATGTCCACTTAAGGGATACATACCATACTAGACTGCCCAGTACCGACCCTAGTTCTTCAATATATACCCATTATTTTCTGATTAGAGATCCTCTGTGTTCATCCCACGCTCGTTTGAACTCTGTCACCGTTTTCGTCTCCACCACCTCCCTCGGGAGCGTATTCCATGGATCAACCACCCTCTCCGAAAAGAAGAATTTCCTAACATTACTCTTGAATCTACCACCCTTTAACCTCAAATTATGCCCTCTGGATTTACCATTTTCTTTTCTCCAGAATAGATTTTGTTCTGCGTTAATAACTTTCAAGTATTTGAACGTCTGAATCATATCTTCCCTATCCCTCCTTTCCTCTAGGATATACATATTCAGGGCTTCCAGTCTCTCCTCATATGTTTTCTGGCGCAAACCTCCAACTATTTTAGTCGCCTTCCTCTGGACCGCTTCAAGTCTTCTTATGTCCTTTGCCAGATACGGTCTCCAAAATTGAACACAATACTCCAAGTGGGGCTTCACCATCCACCTGTACAGGGGCATCAACACCTTCTTTGTTCTACTGATCACACCTCTCTCTATACATCCTAGCATCCTTCTGGCAACAGTCACCGCCTTGTCACACTGTTTTTTTTGCCTTTAGATCTTGTTCAGACACTATCACCCCAAGGTCCCTCTCCCCATCCATGCATATCAGCCTCTCACATCCCAGCACATACGGCTCCTTCCGATTTCTAAACCTCAAATGCATTACTCTGCACTTCTTTGCATTGAATTTTAGCTACCAGATATTGGACCATTCCTCTAATTTTTGCAGATCCTTTTTCATGTTTTCGAGTCCCTCCTCAGTGTCTACTCTGTTACAAATCTTGGTATCATCCGCAAAGAGGCAAACCTTTCCTTCTAACCCTTCGGCAATGTCGCTCACAAACATATTGAACAGGATCAGCCCCAGTACTGAACTCTGAGGGACTCCACTACTCACCTTTTCCTCCTCCGAGCGAATTCCATTAACCACCACCCTCTGGTGTCTGCCATCACCCAGTAACTGCTCTGATGCTCATAGAATTCCTATGAGCGTCAGAGAGTTACCGCCGCTGCCAGTGCTAAAACCCACGCTACGAGTTAGTAAAGGAGGGGGATAGAGTTCCTATGAGTGTCAGGAGCTGTGTGGAGCATTCCGCGCGGCTCCCTGTGGTAATAACCAGTATTGCGATTTAGTAAAAGGGGGGATGGTGCCTTATTAGCAGAGAACAAGTCTCTTTTAGCCTGTAGCTTTGCGTGATGCATTGTAGTTATGTTTGTTGGATAATCTCTCTGTTCAATGTAAAGAAGTCATATGATACAGATAAGTCGGGTCACTTTGATGATTCAGAAGATGATAAGCTAAGTCCAGGAGTTACAGATGTTTTTAATGTTCGGTGTAGCTTGATTGAGTAATCCTTTTCAAGTCTAATTTTGGAACCTGAGTTAATCTTCTCTGCTTGGACATTTGATCTATATTAACTGTGGGTTTTTAAAGCACAATTTGGAGTATTTTCCTTATACTATTGATATGAGCTTATGATATTATTTTAAGTATCTAGCTGCCATGTGACAGAAAAGAGACTTGTCTATGTAATATGAGGCTCATGGTTGCTTTAATGATTAATGCATTAAAGATTTAGCAGACAGGTGATTAGTAATTGTCTAAGTGTTTGCCCCTTGAGAATTTGCTTTAATGCGTCATCACCATTGCCACTGCATACCCTATCATGTCAAATAGTTGGAAAAGCTTGCTATAAGTAGATTTTCAATTTGATCTTAAAGTCTTTTATATCCTTCAAGGATCGAATATTAGGAGGCAATGCATTTCAAAGTGCTGGGTCAATTATATAAAACTAGTCTTTAAGCCCGTTATATTAACGGGTGCTAGAATATGTGTGTGTCTGTCTTTCTTTCTTTCTTTTTCTCTCCCTGGCTACTTTCTTTCACTCTCTTTCCTCGACTGTCCACTACCACCCCTTGCCTGCTCCTCCTGTCCAGCAGGAGCCCTTCTCCCTTCATTTTAAGTCTCCCCCTGTCCAGCAGCACCCCTTCCCTGTTCCCCCTGTGCAGCAGGAGCCCTTCTCCCTTCTTTTTAAGTCTCCCCCGTCCAGCAGCACCCATTCATTCTCCCCCCCCCCCTTTTATTCCCCCTGCCAAGCAGTAGGTCTTCTACTTTCCTTTTACCTCTTCCCCGTCTAGCAGCACCTCTTCCCTGCTTCCCCTATCCAGCAGTAGGTCTCCCTTCCTGTTATCTCCTCCCCCCCCCGTCTAACAACACCTCTTCCATGCTCCCCCTGTCCAGCAGTAGGCCTCCCTTCCTGTTACCTCACCCCTGTCCAGCACAACCTCTTCCCTGCTCCCCCTCCCAGCACCCCTTACCTGCTCCCCCTGTCCAGTCCAGCGATCTCTAGCCTTATAGCCCGTTACATTAACGGGTGCTAGAATATGTGTGTGTGAGTGTGTGGTTTTATTTCTTTTTCTCTCTCCTTAGCCGCTTTCTGTATTTCTGTCTTTATTTTTTTTTCCTTGGCTGTCCACCACCACCCTTTCTCTCTTCCTTTTTCCTCCCCTGTGTCCTCCACCACCCCATCACCTTATCCAGCAGCAGCCCTTTAATTGATCTTTTTATTTCATTCTTATTTCTGTTTCCGGGTTCAACTCTTAGTTTCCATTCTTTTTTCTCCAACCACGCTTTCTGCGATTACATTCTTTTCTCCTTCTAAAAATGCATTTCCTGTTGCCTGTCTCCATTCTTTTAATATTCACACCAGACTGTCTTCCTTCCACTATCCTATTCAATTTTTCCCCCTCCTTCTAGTTTTTCCATTGGTGTCTCCTAGTTCCATTTCTGCCTTTTCCTTCGGCCTCACCATCTAATTTCTCATCCCTTCCTCATTTCTCCTTATCTGACCCTTTATCCTGGTCTTTCCTTTCCCCTACTTCATTGCTTTTTCCTTTTTCTCCATCTTATTTCTCTCCCCCTTTCCTTACCTCATCATCATTATTACCCCCAAGCCAATTCTCTTCCTCCCTTCCCAGATCGGATCCCCAATGAAGCGTAAGAGTGCTTCGTTACATGTCTGCCTTTTACAGCTGCCCAGGCCACAATTTCACTTTAACCCTAACCCTTCTGGAGGGGGCGGGACAGGCTGGTGAGGAGCTTCGGGGGCTGCTACTATTAGCCCCGGCAGAGACGGAGCGGCCAAGCTGAGCCGGCAGCAGAGCCCTCGTGTGTGTCCCCCCTCCCCCTCCTCGGTGCCAGCGCCGCTCTCCCTCTCAGCGGGCCGGGCCGGACTGCGGCTTCTTTGCTCCAGAGCTTGGCAGTGGGGCGGAGCGCCCCCCTTCCGACCTGCCAGGAGTATTTGAATTCGACCCGACGCTTCCTGTTGAGGGAACCACTCCTTACCGGACTCAGCGGAGAACTCCAGCCATCGGGCCTGCTCCTGCAGGGAGCCTCATTCCTACCCTGTCCCCGCCGGGTGTGCGAGCCTGCTCTGCCCTCTCCCAACCTGCTGGGAGAATTTGAATTTGGGTGCGCCGGGGTGGGGGGGGGAGCGACGACGGCAAACTCTGCCAGACATCACGGGGGCTTTCCCTCTTGCTAAATCGCTATAGGCTCTGCCGGTCTCGATCCCGCCCCTCAAAATCAGGAAGTAACTTCAGAGATGGGCAGGATCGAGACCGGCAGAGGCTTTAGCAATTTGGCAAAAGGGAAGAACCCATGGCATCTGGCTTTGTTATTGGCAGCCGGTTTAACAGGGACAGGATCGAAGGCAGGACTGGTGAGGAGCAGAGGCCAGAGTCGGGCAAAGGAGGAGACTTACGTTTGAAGGACGGCAGGACTCCGCGTTCACTCCCTCTGTGACGGTTCCTCTTCTGCCAGTGACCTAGTAAGCGCGCATGTGCACTCGTGCGGCCACATCCCGACAGAAAAGGGATCAGGGAACACGCTTGTCGCGAGTGCGCATGCGCGGGCTAGCATTTTATTATTTAAGATTAAGATAGCCCGATAGCCTTCAAGATATATCTTGAATCAGGGAACATTCATCAGAGTTGCTGTTCCAGATCGCAACAAGTGAGAGAGTTGATGAAAGTGCAACAATGTCATAAGTACTGGTAATAAATTCAATAGGTAGCTAGTGCAATGTTTGAAAAGTTGATGTAATATGATCATACCTAGAGTGCCCTGTCACAATTCAAGTAACAGTATTCTGCGTGATTTGCAAAGATCTCACATAAAGCTTCCAAATACCTATCAGTAGAGCATTGCAGTAACCAAACAGAGGCATAACAGTGCTCTGAACCACCAATCTGAAATTCTTCTGTGTCAAGAATTCTTTTAATCATAAATGCTGGGATTTGATCCTACAACCTTTGGGTGCAGCTCTACCACTAGGCCATGCCTCATCTCTGTTGTATTACTAGTATTAAGGCAGATCCCCTGTCATGTTTTCTGTTCAGATCATCAAGAAGGGATACAAGAACTGTTTCTTTTATGTTTATGTTCTGTACCCAGATCTGAAACCAGATTGATATTGGTCTAGACAATTACTTTCAATTAGCCAGTCACTGAGTTGAACATAGACTGTCTGTTCTATAAGTTTTGCCAGGAAAGGAATGTAAGAGACTGGTCAGTAGTTTTTCGAGCTTGTCCTGGTCATGTGAGCTCTTTTTCAACTGATATTCAATAGCAGCTAGGGTCTGCATACTCATCAGTGCCAGAGGCTTCTTCCTGGTGAGGCATGCTCTTCAGTACTATTGCCTGTACATGGCCTGGTATTGAATATTTGGGTCTAATTTACCCAGCATAACTAACCAGTTTAAAAAACATTGACTGCCACTGGCTGAATAGCTGGGCATAAAATACTAGAGAAAGCTGTATTATGTCAGTTTTGGATTCCTGAATCTCAATTGTACAGTATCTTGGATTGTCACCAACACAGGCTTAGGAAATTTCAAGCACAGAAACTTCCTTTTTGTCTATGATTGACATTATTCAACTTGGTTTTCATAAGAATGAAAAGTTTATCTTGTTAGGCTTAGACATTATGGCTACCTTTGATACTCTGAACCATGATATTTTACTTTGTAGATTAGCAGCTATTGGTCTAGAAAGAACTGAAGACACAGAATAATCATTTGTAAAGAGTTATCCCCTCAGGATGGGATACCTTAAGCATCTTTCAGACATATTGTTTAATGTATAAGTGTTGCCTATCTGTCATTTGCTGAGGGAGCTTCATGTGACTTACAGATTCTAAGCAAATGATGTACAATTCTTTTATCCATTAAGAATAGCTTGGGCAGTGTTCTGCTTAGACAAAGCCTTGTTTTTTGAAAATTCAGAATTGGATGTCCTTAACCCATTTGGCAATAAACGTAGTTAAGACAAAATCAAAGGGAAGAAGGCTATAGGAAGACAAACAATGCTGCAGGAGTCAAATGTTGATGATGATTTTTATTAATTTATTGACACAACACAGCTGCGTTTCAGCATTGTGTCAGAAGCCCTAATATAAATCAATAATAAAATGTTTCTAATATAAATATGATTGATGACACAAATTATCGAACATAAAAGGACCCTTTTATTAACATGCATTAAGCATGTAATACACATTTTACTGCACAGTAACTGTTAGCACCCAACCTTGGTAAGGGGTTTTACAGTATTCTAGCAGTTACCAAGCATGCAAACCATGGGGTCCTTTTTTTTATTATTTTTTTATTTATCAATTTTATACAATATTCCCAAGCATAACATCTTGTACAGTAAGATTATAATAAAACTAAGAGGTGAAAAAAAAAATACAGTATAGAAGATATTAACATCTTAACATCTCCTTATAAAATCAATCTCTAGTCCACAATTAATTTATGATCCAAGACTTCAATAGAGTGACAAATAACAATCTAGAAAGATCAATATAATCTTAATCTTAAGAAAATCTAAGTGACTGAAGTCGCGGAGAGTAATTAAACATGAATCTCAGTTGTTACTTCCATTATTTCACCTTTCTCAAGACGTTTCAACGCTACAAATTTAGTTAGGTGTGTCGGATCAAAGAAAACATATTTATCTGAGCCATAATGAACAATACATTTACAAGGAAATCTAAGGAAAAATTTTCCTCCCACTGAAATTACTCCAGATTTTAATAACAGGAACTGCTTTCTCCGTTTTTGAGTCTCTTTGGTGACATCCGGAAATATCTGTTCTTTCTGATCCAGAAACTCTTTAGTTCTATTTTTAAAGAACATCTTCATTATCCAGTTCTTATCTGGCATCAATGCTACAGTTACCAACAATGTTGCTGGTTTAACTAATTCACTCATTGAACTTTCCAGTAATGTAGTAATATCCAATTGTGGTTCCTGTTGTCCCTCGTTAATCAATTGCTGGTCCAATTTTCTATCAGGCAAGTAAAATACTTGTGTGAATGGTGGAATTAATTCTTCTGAAACTGAAAAAATCTCCAAAAAATATTTTTTTAACATTTCCCTGGGGGACATAGAAGGAACCCTAGGGAAATTTAGGAAACGCAAATTATTGGCACGATGGCCATTTTCAATCATTTCCAGTTTCCGCCTGATATTTGTACTATCTTTAATCACAGTTTCTTGTACTTGTTTAACCCCTACTATTTCACTTTCATTTTTTTGAGAAATGATTTTAACTGAGGTCATTTCTGATTGTAATAAAGTCAGTTCTTGTTCCTGCTTATCAATTTTCATTTCCAACACTTTAATTTGTGGATTCAATGAGTTTCCTAATTTAACAACTAGGCCCCAGAGAGACTCCATTGTGATTTCAGTGGGTTTTTCAACCAAAAAAAGAAGAAGTCTCACCTCCCAAATTTGTTGGTTTCAAGTCTTGTTGTGCCTCCCTTATGTTCCAGCCGTAGCATCACTCTCCAGACTCAAAAAGTCTTTCGGTAGATCCATATCATAGTTTGCAGATGAACAAGCCTCCTGGGTTACAGGCACTGCCTCAATGGATGCGCCTGATACGTGCGGCGAGCTAGTATGCTGTGGTTGGGGGGTATGTTCAAGTTCAAGTTCAAGTTTATTTGTTCTTAATGAATCGCCTATTTTAAATTACTAGGCGATGTACATTGCTACAAAAAATACAAATAAAACATTGGTGTCAATATATAAACTAACTTTTGTTATCATATAAAAATACATACATTTAAAAGAAAAAAAAATATTAGTTATGGGTGAAAACATACAAGAGTAGTGAGGACAAATAGGGGAGAAATTACAATATTTAGACAGGAAAGAGAGAGAAACATAAAAGGAAAGAACACATAGGAGGGGATTCTGAGTTTATCAGTTAAAAAAAAAAAACTATTGTTAGAATAATTATGTATCGTAAGCATCTTTAAAGAAAAATGTTTTTAGTGTTTTTTTAAATACAGTTAAATCTTTTAATTCTCTAATATATTGTGATAAGAGATTCCATGACTGTGGGGCCATAATTGAAAACATGTCGTGTCGTCTGATACCTATTACTTTCAACGAAGGAACCGAAAGAAGGTTAGAAGAGGTTGAACGAAGA
The DNA here is from genome assembly GCF_902459505.1 of Geotrypetes seraphini. Classification (NCBI taxonomy): domain Eukaryota; kingdom Metazoa; phylum Chordata; class Amphibia; order Gymnophiona; family Dermophiidae; genus Geotrypetes; species Geotrypetes seraphini. Next base: position 26,458,182 of record NC_047084.1, read on the forward strand.
GAACGTGTAGTATTGTAGGGAATTAGCCACCTATTGATAAATTGTGGCTCATTAAAATTTATGGCTTTGAAAACTAAAAGTAGTAATTTAAAAGTAATGCAGTGGCTTACCGGGAGCCAGTGAGATTTGATTAACAGGGGAGTGACGTGATCATATTTTTTTGCATTGTAAATTAATTTCACAGCAGTATTCTGTATTAATTGCAGTCTTCTTTTTTCTTTTTGTGTGATATTAATAAGGAGAGAGTTACAGTAGTCTATTTTGGAGATTATTAACGAATGGATAAGAATATTAATAGATTTGGGTTGTAGGAACTTGGAAAGTAAGCGAATTAAATGTAATTTATAAAAGCACGTTTTTACTATGTTACTGATGTGGTCATGATAAGTAAGTTTATCGTCTATCCAAACGCCTAAAATTTTTATAGAAGTAACCAATTCTAATACAGTATTATTGATGGTGATTGGAGAAATTAATTTAGTATCTCTTTTCCAGGAGAAGAGCATTGTTTTTGTTTTATTGAGATTTAAAGCCAATTTGTTTGTGAAAAGCCAATTTTTTATTGAGACAAGTTTATTATTGATACGTGTAATATCATCCAAGTTTTCAGGGTCTATAGCAGGGGTGTCCAATGTCGGTCCTCGAGGGCCACAATCCAGTCGGGTTTTCAGGATTTCCCCAATGAATATGTATGAGATCTATTAGCATACAATGAAAGCAGTGCATGCAAATAGATCTCATGCATATTCATTGGGGAAATCCTGAAAACCCGACTGGATTGCGGCCCTCGAGGACCGACATTGGATACCCCTGGTCTATAGGATGAATAAGTTGTATGTCATCGGCGAATGCAAAAGTTGTAAACCTAGAGACTGAGCTAAGTTTAGAAGTAGAGAAAGGAATATATTGAAAAGAAGGGGAGAAAGTATTGAACCTTGTGGGATGCCGTAATTTGAGGAAAAGTTTTTGGAAGTATTATCGTTAAAGCAGATGACAGAAGAGCGATTTGACAGAAAAGAAGAGAACCAAGCCAAAACTTGGTCTTTAATACCAATTGAATCTAGACGTTCCGGGCTCAGCGTGACCTGTAGCCCAGGGATCCTTGTGGCGTCACTCTGTACCGCCGAGTCCTGCGGGCAATTCCTCAAAGTTGTCAACTCCCTCTGAAGCTGATTCAAGAGCGCCGCGAGGCTCTGGCAGCACTTCTCCCTCTCCTGTTAGGCATGGGGAAATTACCTAACAAAGCTGAGCAAATATAACAAGGTAAAGTCCAAATTCTACTGAACGCTCAAGAGACGCTTCCGAAGTTCAGCCACTCGCGGCCATCTTGGGGTCCTTTTACTAAAGCCGCAGCAAATGTGGCCTTTAGTCCCCCATTGGTCACTGAACCCCTCCTACTCTTCAAAGATGTAAGTGACAGTACATGCCAGTTTAAATTTTTTTTAATAATGAATATAAATGGATATAGTATAAATGTAAATAATATTTGCATTTATAGACTTAAACCGATGAACAGGCTGACCATGGTAATCTCAAAATTAAGTTGATGTTTTGAGTGTAGCCACTGAGGTCTTTGTGAAAATAATGACAAGATTGTAAAATTGATAGATTGCATTTTATGGCAGGTAAAGTTTTGTTAAAATACTAGCATTTACTGTATATGTCAAACAAGTGGCATAGCAAAAGCTGTGCCCTCTTCTCCACTCACCCCTGCTTCTCCCCTGCTCCCCCCACTGCATGTGCCTTCCCTTCTCCCTGTACCTTTTTGACATTGCTGGCACGAGCAGTATTTCCATCCTGCTGTCTGTGCCAGCCTTGGCTCTCTACTACTACTATTTATTGTTTCTAAAGCGCTGAAAGCGTACGCAGCACTGTACATTTTAACATACAATAGACAGTCCTTGCTAAGAAAAGCATCATGCACTCATGTATTTTAGCATAACTTTGGTATAGTTTCCACCATTCTCTGCACACAAGTGTTTCATGGTTTCTCTAGCTGTCATACCTCTGCAGTACATGTGTATCTACATATGAACCCTGATTATTGACTGTTCCTATGGCCAACCTTCATCCACGCCCAGCCTATAGCAACCCTTTTCTTAGACATTTAGGGTGGAATTCTATAATCGGTACTTGTATTAGCGGCAGCCTGAGAAGCGGCCACCAATAGAGTGTCAATCACGAACGGCGCTGATTAAAGAATTTCGCTTTTTTTTTTTTTACACCGGAGCCTTAAATGTAGGCCGTCATTTCAGAAGCCTACATTTAAGGCACCAGTGTTGCACTTACAGAAGCACCTAGGGATGCCTAAGGCCACTTCTGGTACAATACAAGCACAATAGAGGAATTCAGGGGGCTGCACATTGGAGACCACTAAAGTAGGCTATTTTTCCCATTACAGTTCAAGCAGCTTTCGGTGAAAATGGATGGAAAACCCCATTGTTGCAGTACAAAACTGTTTGCTCTGTTGGTTTTAGTGGAAACTAATGAAACAAAGAAAAAGAATCTTTTGATACAAGAAGACAAATTGAATGGGTGATTGACCCAAAAACTTACCAGATAGGAAAATTTGCCCATGCATATCCCTAGCCATTGATGGCTGAAAAGAAAAGGGAAGTCAGGGAGGAGAGAGGGAAAGGAGGTACTAACTCCAAAGGGACTGGGCAGTATAAGAAAGGAAGGACAGAGAGGCACAAAAGGAAGTGTGAGGAAGAGCGGAACAGTAGATAGGGAAATAGAATCTAATCTACCGGGTCATCTCCCAGTGGAGCTCGACTCGGATCACATATAATTAAAACTAGAGTACATAGCAGAAAACATAGGAGAAGGAAGAACTAATTAAAAACTAAAGTATATAAGAAAAGCATAAGAAAAATAACTATAATATTATCATTCTGTTGAGACTGTAGTTAAACCATTTAAAAATTGCGAGAACAAAGTTTTCAGGAATTTACAAAATAATTGCAGCTGGCCTAAAAGTCTAATGGAGTCATGAAGTTCATTCCAGATCTCTACAAACTTGAAAACAAAAGATCGACTAAGCTTCCCAGCAGATTTAATTCCCTTAAAGGAAGGGAAGGTTAACTTATATCTTTGTGTGTTTCTCAAATGGCAAAGTCTAAGGGTATTCCAACATAAGGGGACAAAAGGATCAAATATTCCATAGAGAAGCTTGAAGATTATGCATGCGCATTTAAACTGGATTCTAAAGCGAACTGGGAGCCAGTGAAGCTTTATCAACAAAGGGGAAACATGATCATACTTTCGTTTCCCAAAAATGAGCTTAGAGATGGGAAGAAGTGAAGGTGAGTATATGAGGGGGCCTAGAAGAGCAGAAGAGGAAGGTATGACATGCATTTCTCCCCACTACAGACAGACTCCTTACACACATATACTCTACATGTTATCACATACACTCCATACCCCAACGCACACACACATACTTTCCTTACCCACTACCTCACTGAGACACAGACTTAGCTGAGGCTGGGAATGGAGGAAGGAGAAACAACCATTGTATGACACTAAAATCTTCATTTTCAACTTGTTTTTTGACACTTTTTCTCATTTTAGAAACATAGAAGCAGGACGGCAGATAAAGGCCGAATGGTCCATCCAGTCTGCCCATCCACGACATCTGCTATCTCCTCCTCTCCCTAAGAGATCCCATATGCCTTCCCCATACAGTCTTCATTTCCACCACCTCCTTCAGGAGACCATTCCATGCATCTACCACCCTTTCTGTAAAGAAGTATTTTCTTACATTACTCCTGAGCCTATCACCTGCTTCATCCTATGCCCTCTCCTTCCGGAGTTTGCCTTCATTCGAAAAAGACTCACCTCCTGTACATTGATATTCTATAGTGGTCCTTGTTGTTTCCCCCCTTTCCCCAATTCTGCAAAGACTGAAGGAATCAGCTGTTTTTCTAAAGCATGAGATACCCAGACTATCCAAACATCATCCAACATCCTTTAAAATGCAATCTAAATGCACACAAATAATGTCGGTAACAAAAAAAATTCCATAGAACTTTCAAATCAGATTATTCCCCTCTTTGATGAATTTATTTATTGGCTTCAGTACATTGCTAAAGCTTGTTTAAACAGTGAGTCAGTGAGATTTCAGTGGGTTTAATAAGTTTGTAAAGGCCAGTTCCTAAAAGGACTGTTATTGATTACTAGCAGACTCAGAGCTCTTTTTCAGACATACATGAATCAATCTATTGTGAACTGGGGGAAAATCAGACAGTTTACCATTAAATTAATCATCTGCTTCATCCTGTGAGTCAGTGGTTTCCAAACAAGGCAGTCTCCTGGAGATTTGGGCACAGACCAAGTTATTTTGTTTGGATGCAATGGATCATTTTGCTTTGTCGTTTGCTATAATTCTTTTTTCAGGAGAAGAGAAAAAAATGAAATGTAAAACTGCCAATCTTAAGTCGAGTAGGCTAATGGTTACCATAATAGGCTAGGGACCAGAAGACAAATCCTGCTTCTAATTAGCATGCATTGTAATCTTCAGTAAGGCACAGTATGAGCACTGGACGCCATGCTGAGACAGACCAATTGGCCGTCAAGCTCACATCCTGTCTCTGATGTTGCCAGCTTGGCTCACTAAGATGTTGCCATATACTGTAGTTTTATTCAATTGCTGTTATAATGTTTACATTCAGGTAGAGTAGGCATCTGACGTAATAGAGGGTTAAGTGACTTGCCCAAGGTCATAAGGAGCTGTACGTGACCACTTTCAGAAACAGGATACTGATAGACCTTCAGTCTGACCCAGTATGGCAACTCTTATGTTCTTATGATGGTTTTGAATTCATGACTGTTTATACCCTCTTCTTTGGCACTGTCATTCAAGATGATTTACAAATTCAATATAAATACCAACAGAAGTTCAAATAAAATGCAATTAATGCCTACAAAATCAAATACAAAGATAAAATCAATCTCAGGCAAAATCTTGAGAAGCCCAGCATAAGAATATAAAAATTGTCGGACCAAATCTCCATCTAGCCCAGGATTCTGTTTCTAACAGTGACCAATCGAGGTAACAGGTACCTGGCGGAATCCCCCAAAGTAGCAACATTCTAAGCTACTTGATTCCAGTGATAAGCAATGGCTTTCCCCAGGACTACCTTAATAACAATGGATGGACTTCACCTCCAGGAATTTGTCCAAACCTTTTTTAAACCCAGCTACATGAATTGCTTTTCTACATCTTCTGACAATGAGTTTCAGATTATGCACTGACTCCCAAATTCTATATATAGTGCCTAAGGTTGAACGTGCATTTTTAATGTTAAATGTTTATATAGGTTTTAGCTGTATGTAACTGTTTTATTCTATTATGTATGTTTCACTGTTACCCGCTTAGAATTGCAAGATACAGAGGCTATAAATTTTTAAAATAAATAACTGTGGACCATGCACGTAGAATATAGATTTTCTGTAGTCCATTCCTTTTTAATAAACTGCCAGAAGTATGAAGTGGAAAGAAAAAGGATTTGTATACTGTCTTTTTATAGTTTTACAGGTACTGCAAGCATTTTCCCTATCTGTCCCAGTGGGCTTACAATCTATCTAATGTACCTGGGGCAGTGGAGGATTAAATGACTTGCCCAGGATCACAAGGAGTAGCACAAGGTTTGAATCCACAACCTCAGGGTAGTGAAGTGGAAATATCCAAGTCTACCGGTATCTAACTAATTATTATACTGTATATGGAGCTATTCTCCAGAAACTTGTCCAAACCACTTTCAAACTCTTTCTAGTCTGACAACAAATTTCATAGCTTAATTGTTTGGCTGAAAACAATCTGCCCAATATTTAAAGTGATTTAAGTGGCAGGAGAGACTCCTGCCTGTTTAATTTGCTCATGGCTGCCCACCTGCCAATATTCAGTGGTACATTACTGAATGTTAGCTCTGATTGGCCATGTAGAAAGTGGGCAGGGCAGGGCAGGGCTGGTGCAAGGGGGCGGGATTGAGAAGGACCCAGTAGTTATACAGCTGCCAGCCATATTCAGAGGCAGCACCTGTATAGCTTTGCCTTAGTGGTAGAAAATGCCATGGAAATGTTCCTGAAGGAAAAGATAGTGGATTTTCTAGAATCAGATGGGTTGCAAGATCCAAGGCAATATGGTGTTTACCAGAGGAAGACAGTGTCAAACAAATTTGATTAATTTCTTTGACTGTGTTACCAGAGAACTAGATCAAGGGAACGCATTGGATGTGGTCTACTTAGATTTCAGCAAAGCCTTTGATTCTGTTCTTCATAGTAGGCTTATAAGTAAACTGAGTGCCTGGAGGTGCATTTCAATGTGGTGAACTGGATTAGTTATGCAGGTGCTGACAATACTCAAGGATCTGTGACCCGCATGCCAGTGAAGGTTGTGTAGAAGTCTTCATTATTTAAAAAAAAAAATAATCTAAGGACTCACCAGAACCACTCAAAGCTCTCTCAGTATCAAAAGAACATAAGAATTGCCGCTGCTGGGTCAGACCGGTGGTCCATCGTGCCCAGCAGTCCGCTCACACGGCGGCCCTCTGGTCAAAGACCAGCGCCCTAACTGAGACTAGCCCTACCTGCGTATGTTCTGGTTCAGGAAGAACTTGTCTAACTTTGTCTTGAATCCCTGGAGGGTGTTTTCCCCTGTGACAGACTCCGGAAGAGCATTCCAGTTTTCTACCACTCTCTGGATGAAGAAGAACTTCCTTATGTTTGTACGGAATGTATCCCCTTTCGTTACTTCCTGTCCATCTAAGCATTTCAGTGATCGCAGATGGAATATGGTATACAGTCGGAAATGGGGTAGATTTGTAATTGGATTTTCAGCCAAAAATAGAGAAGTCAGATCTCTCAGTGGTTTCAGCTTAGCTACATCTTGGAGTGAAGAAATGTTGTTTTGTCTCAGATTAAGGATAGACAGGGATCTTAATTTCTTTCCTAACCCTGCAGGAATATGTTCAATCTCATTCCCTGCAAGGTTTAGTTTTTGGAGATTCTGCATATGTTCAATGCCTTCAATTTTGCTGATTATGTTGTAAGACAAGTTAAGAACACGTAGTTTCAGCTGCTTGTCTAGTTTTTCAATCTAGCCCCATAACTTTGTCCAATTTTGCAAGTTGTTCATAAACACTTTCTACTCGGAATAGTGTGGTATCTACGCCTTCACCCTGTATATTTAAAGACACCTTCACCCTGTAAATTCCATTATCAATGAAAATTGATCATCCTTTGCAGAAATCCTAAGACAAACAAAACACTTCTTTTGAAGCGACCTCCCCATCCTAACTCTACTTCCCTTTCCCATTTTCCTCTTTTTATTTTTATTTTCATCTCCATGTATTTATTAATCTCTCCTTCCCATTCTCTCCTAATGTATCATGTATATCTATGTGTAAATGTTCCCCGTTCTTTTAAGGCTCCTTTTTCGAAGCCACGTTAGCGGTTTAATGCACATAATAACGCGTGCAAATTTGCCGGACGCGCTAGCCGCTACCGCCTCCTCTTGAGCAGACGGTAGTTTTTTGGCTAGCGCGAGGGTTAGCACACACTAAAAAGGTACATGCGATAAAGCCGCTAACGTGGCTTCGTAAAGGAGCCCTTAGTTTAGATAAGTTTTTATTTTTTAAATATATATATATATATATTAATATATGTATTATATAAAAATTAAAGAAACTTGAAACTTGATTCCTGCATCTGAACACTGAATAGATATGTATTTGTTAGTATTTCTGCTTTTTTTTCATCACCCTCCACACATCATTCCTCAGAATCCTTGAGTGTTGCATCTCTGGCCTTCCTCTTCTGCCCAATACATCTGAAATAGTCTTGTCACCTTGCTTTACATTTTTAGCCATTTTTTTCTTCTGCATGCTTTGTTGGGGGGTTTTTTGCCACCCTGATTTCTCTCTTTAACTCTTTCAATTTTGTCTGAAATTCTTTTTTGTGCAATTTTTCTTGTGATCTTCTGTATTTTAGGAACAGCTCCAAGAAGTAATAATATTATGTTTTGAGACGCTTTGACATTGCCTGGGGGAATTTTTGGTACAGTGGATGGCATGTCTCTTCTTAGAGGCTAATTTGAGTTTTGTTATGGAGGCAAAAGAAGACATTTCTAGGGATATCCTTTGGGGGGAGTGGTGTGTCTGTCATACCCTGCCAGAGCCCACTGTAATCCATCTATTCCTGAGTTGTTTGATTCTTTGTGGGAGTGGGAAGAGGGCTGGAGTAGTGCTGCCTGATTCAGGAAAAAAATTTTGATTCGATTTAGCCTATTGAATCAATTTTTCGATTCGATTCGATTTTCCTTCCCAATTGGGTGTTTTTTTTCAAACATCCTAGTGGGTTTAATTTATAGCCTCTTCACCCCATTTGCCCTCTCCTACCCACACAGGCGCTGTGGTATATACAAAATAAACAAAAAAGTTTGTTCTTTTTGCTTATTTTTTAAAGCTGATATAGGGAAGCAATCAATCCATGTAAGAAGTGTGGGCAGGAATAGCTATATACAGGGCCAATAATGTTTTTTCCGCGGACATTTATGGTGTTAACAATACTGTTAGAATTCACAGACAGGGCACAGAACAGACAGTTGCATGGTGGCAAGTCAAATGCGCACAAGACAAAAGCACGCATACAATTAAGTGCAAGACAATTGAGCACAAGACAATTGAGCGCAAGACATGTCTTCGCGCATTTGTCTTGCGTGCATTTGACTATGAACCCAGTTGCATTACTATGATAGGGAAAGAGGGAATACACATAGGAACAGCATAAGCCCTATTACCAGCCGAGATGATTATTAATACCCTGGGACTCTTATTAGATGTTACGCACAAGAGGCAGGAGGTGCAGGAGATGCACACGAAGCTTCTGACGGTGATGTCAATTTACGTCACCCTGTGCTGCTCACACTCAAAGCAGTGGCAGTTGGGCAGGCTGGAGCCCAGCTCCTGTACTCGCCAACCCCAGCCCTCATCCTGCTCCTTCTCGGGCTTCTTCCCCATAACTGCGGTGACAGACAACGAGGTGAGGTACACAGAACCGTTTCTAGACTGGGCCCCCTTCTACTAAACCTCACTAGTGGTTTTTATCGCCAGGAGCCGCGCTGAACGCTGCGCACAGCTCCTAACGCTCATAGGAACTCTATGAGAGTCAGGAGCAACGCGCAGCATTCAGTGCGGCTCCCGACGATACAAACCGCTAGTGCGGTTTAGTAGAAGAGGGGCCTAACCTTCACTCGCCCACAATTTCCCTCACCAGCCACAAACCACCATAGGAAGTGGGGGAACTAACCCGCCCGCATGACCGTCCACCAATCACCTACCAGCTTTCTCCCAGAAGGGGAAGGGATAAGGCAAGAGCAACACCCACTCACACACTTCAGATCAAATCCGTGCCACGCATAACCCCACCCCGAAGCAACAGCAGCCAATTTGTAGGCACCGAATCGGGGAGGCCGATTTTTTTAAAAAGGGAATCGATTCGAATCGATTCACCCAAAGTGAATCGGTGAACTGATTCGAATCGTGAATCGGGCAGCACTAGGCTGGAGTAAAGATGTATTGAAGGAGCAAAATATTCAACTGAAATGAAGTACAGCACTTCAACTCAGAGGACTCATGGCTTGAGTTGGCATGGTTGACAACCCCATGAGGCTATCTGGTCTAAGGCACCCTTGGCCTGGGAAGCTGGTACAGGGAGGTCCTAGACTAGAGAATGACACGGGGACAAATTTTTCCCGTCCCTACAGGAACTCAATTTCCCCCTCCCTCCCAACAAGTTTTTGTCACTATCTCTGCCCCTGCCCCATTCCTGTAAATTCTGCCTGAACTGCACAAGCCTCGAACACATGATTTTAAAGTGTTTGAGGCTTATGTAGATGAGGACAGAGCTTGCAGGAAGGGGGGCAGGGACAGGAAAAGAACTCGCCAGGATGGAAAAATGAATTCCCACGGGGATGGGGAAAAATTTGTCCCCGTGTCATTCTCTATCCTAGACCAGAAAGCCTTTGATCTTTCTAGATAAGTGAAAAATGATCGGGTAACCTTTCCCCCATCCTTTTTTTTTCATTACCTTGCCCTTTTTGATTTGATTTACAAATTGTATTTAATCCTTTTTTCATTTTTCCTTCTGTGTTTGTCTAGTACACAGGTGTGTTAATTGTTTTTACCCTAATTTTACTAGTACTTGTAAATTGCATTGAATTAAGATTTTGCGATCAAAATCAAATTTTTATTAAACTTGGAAACTTCTCCTGCCAATTATACTAACCTGGTCCCAGGAGGCATCCAGCAGCATCACTCTCTCACTACGGCCATCTTGGAAAATGGGAGGCATTGTCTTATTTCATAAACTGATTCCTAGCAGTGTAACCAGATAGGGCCAGAGGAGGCTTGGAGGAGCTGGGGTGAGGGTCTAGATCCCACTGGGTCACCAGAAACTTTTTACAGGGTAGGGGTGGGAGTAGGGACTGGGGACCCCTGCCTTCTGTGTTTATTTTCAGTAGCTCCCTTCCTGTCAGTATGTCAGCCAGTCTTCACTCAAGCACTACAGAAAGGGAGGCATTTTACTCACGATGCAGCAAAAGTCTGAAAATTACCAGAGTGGTGTAATTTTCATTTTTTTTTTCTGTCAGTGCACTCTTTCTAACACTGCTGCAATTTGCATGCTATTAGTATATTGCATTGTAGTAAAAGTTTTTGTTGCTAGTGTTGTGTGCTGAAGCTTAAAGGTCACTATTCTAACATACTACATCAGGGCCTCAGGTGACATTTTTTTCTTGTGAAGTTGGGCATGACAGAGAGTAGTTGCTTGCTGACTGGCATTGGTATACATCTAGAAGTGTTTTAAGAGCTGACTGATCTTTGCTTTGAGTACCCAAAACAAGCCGCAGAGGATGCTTAACTGAAGGTGGCAACTGAGGACCCGACCTTGCACCTGTCAGCATGAGCAATGACATAATAGATTTTTTTTTCTGTTGACTGGTGTGTGAATAATGTGACATTATTTGACGTGTACTGATTTCTTCCTGGAGACTTCATTTACATTTTTGGTAGCTGAGCTGATGAAGCATGTTCTGTCAATGCATCATGTTGGCTTAATTGATTTATGCAATTTTTGTTCCAAGTCTAAAGTCACATACAGCTATAACGACTACTCAGTTTTAACATAGGGCTCCTTTTATCAAGGCGCGCTACGGGGGTTAGCGCGTCGGACATTTCATCACGCGCTAACCCCCGCAGCAGCCTAAAATCCTAATGCCTCGTCAATGGAGGCGTTAGGTACTAGCACGGCAGGCGGTTTAACGCCTTGATAAAAGGACCCCTTAGAAATGCCCTTTTTCACCCAGATTAGATAATAATCATAATCCTGAGCCATTTAAACTAAACAGTTTTCATTAATATGAAAAGCATCATTATGGGGTAGATTTTATAAAGAACACCTAACTTACACCCCCGCGCCCCCCCCCCCCCATGTTACAAAATCATAGTGCGGTTTTTAGCACCAGTCACGGCAGTAACAGCTTCAATTCTCATACTGTTGGAGTTGTTACCGCCACAGATGGTACTAAAATCCACGCTACGGTATTGTAAAAGGGGGGATTAATTGGCAAAATACCCTTAATAGGCTCAATAATAAAAATTTAATTGGAGGATAGGCGCCTATCCGATTCTACAAAAGACAGGCACCTATCGCATGGCGTTTAGCGGCGCCTAACACCTAAGTGGGTGTTCTAAGGTCAGAGCGTGACTTAGGTGCCACTAAGCGCGATTCTCTAAAAACTTAGGCGCCTGTAATATAGGCCTTTAAAACCCTCGCCTACATTTCAGGCACCTAAGTTTTTACATAGGTACCTCTTGACGTGATTCTGTAAATGGTACCTGAGTGTGATTGACACGCAGCCAGCATCATTTTTTTAAAGCGACGGCCGATTTAAGTGCCGTTTATAGAATCAGTCCCTTTGTGCCTCTCTGTTAGTTTCCTGAGTGAAATGGTATGGTGGCCATGTTAGTCCACTGTTAGTTTCCTGTAACTCTCTTGCTGATGTCTACAAACAACATATTAAACCAGTGAAAGAGTTTATGATTATCTGTTTTATCTGTTTTCTCTACTGTTCACTAATGTTTAATGTGCAAACCAGAGCGGCTTAGCATGTGTGTAAAATAGAATGCCATGCACTGAAAACTTGAAGCCTAATATTTAAAATAGCAGGAGGAAAAGGCATTGCTTGATTTCTGCTATCCAATGAATAGCATCTGTAACCTCTGGCAGTGAGCATGATACTCAGACAAAGACACCTTGGGAAGGAAGTAGTTACTTGTCTATCCTGCTGAGAAGAGCAGACAAACAAACCTATCCCAAACTCATTTTCACGTCCAATTCCTTTCCATTTTTCTCTTAGATTTCGTAGATAGAAAAGCTTGTTTTTATATTTTTATTTTTCAAATTTTGAAGATATACATTTAGCAATTAACAGCATAAATGAAAGAAATACATCACAATGTTATAGGAAATAAACTAAGCATCAAGAAATTAAAAAAAAAAAACACCTTTAGCTAACAATATAAGACATGATAAAAAGAAAAGGAAATTACTTCAAATCTAGAAAGGTGTACAATTCTCTGCGACTAGCTGGTTAAGGTAAACTACTACATGATTTTCCCTTGCCATTATAAAATCTAGCAGTTGTTTGGAATTTCTAAACATAAAGAGCCTGTTTTGCAAAGCCACACTAGCGGCTGCTGCATGGCAACAGCCCCAAAGCCCCAAAGCTCTTTAAATCGCTAGCGTGGCTTTGTAAAGCAGGTCCAAAGTTTTTTCCCTCTAGAACAGGGGTGTCAAAGTCCCTCCTCAAGGGCCGCAATCCAGTCGGGTTTTCAGGATTTCCCCAATGAGTATGCATGAGATCTATTTGCATGTACTACTTTCATTGTATGCTAATAGATCTCATGCATATTCATTGAGGAAATCCTGAAAATCAGACTGGATTGCGGCCGTCAAGAAGGGATTTTGACACCCCTGCTCTAGAGGGAAAAAACTTCGACAAGGAAATTGTAACAAACAACCCCCTCGCCCCCCCCCCCCACCCCAGGCCATGAGCTCTAGGCTTATACCCCAGAAATTCTCTTCTTCTAGCCTGGGTTGTTCTAGATAAGTCAGGAAATATACGCACTGATGATCTTAAAAATTGCTGAGATATATAGCGGAAATAAAGTCTCAATACCATATTATGGTCCGATTCTAAAGCGAAAGTTACCAAAAGTGTCATTCTAGATGTAATTACTTCTAATGACGATTCCAAAAATTCTGCTTCTGTAGGCAGTAATCATGATACTCAGACAAAGACACCTCGGGAAGGAAGTAGTCACTTGTCTAATCTGCTGAGACCAGCAGACAAACAAACCTATCCCAAACTCGTTTTCACATCCTATTTCCTTTCCATTTTTCTCTTAGATTTCATAGGTAGAAAAGCTTGTATTAAGAAGTTGTAGGCTTCAGAGTTAAAAGGTAAAAATGATTAGGTTTAGAAAACGAGAGAAAGCAAAGAGCACACACAGCACAAAACAAACAAGACAAATAAGGGATTAAGGAATTGCTTATGGTGGGAATGATTAAAACAGATTACAAGTGAATAGGCATTATGAGTTAAAAGCAGTCTCAAATACATGGGCTTTTAGTCTAGATTTAAATGCAGCCAGAGACAGAATTTGATGTACTGTCTCAGGAAGTCTTTTCCAGGCATATGATGTAGCAAGGATAAAAGGAATGGAGTCTAGAGTTGGCAGTAGAGAAGAAAGACACAGATAAGAGACATCTGATGAACTGAGTTCCCAGGAAGGAATGTAGGGAGAGATATTGAAAAGTTGCGGAGTGAATACACTTGTGAGTTAATAAAAGGAATTTGAACTGTATGCAGAAATGGATAGGGAGCCAATGAAATGACTGGAAGAGAAGGCTGATGTGAGTGAAGTAACACAAGCAGTGGCGCAGTGGTTAAATCTACAGCCTCAGCAGTAGCACCCTGAGGTTGAAGGAGTCAAACTCACATTGCTCCTTGTGACTCTGGGCAAGTCACATAATCCCCCCCATTGTCCCAGGTGCATCAGATAGATTGGGAGCCTGCCAGGACAGACGGGAAAAAATGCTTGAGTACCTGAATAAATTCATGTAAACTGTTCTGAGCTCGCCTGGGAAAACAGTATTGAAAAATAAATCAATATACTACTATTATTTATCATTTCTATTGCGCTGAAAGGCATATACAGCACTGTACATTTAACATTCAATAGATGGTCCCTGCTCAGAAGAGTTTGCAATCTAATATTGACAGACAGGATGTCTCAGGGTTGGGGAATTTCTAGCAGAAGGAATGATACGATGGGTAAAGGTATCTGACGGTGAGTGGGAGTTAAGAGTTGAAAACAGCTTCCAAAAAAGTGATCTTTTGGCTTGGATTTGAATACTGCTAGAGACAAAGCATGACATAATACCTCCACCACGCCCATCTCGTGCTCTGAACATACAGAGGCTGGAATACCTTGCTAGACGTATGGAAAGATGGTTTTGATTATCAGCACTTGGATGTCCTGGCGATTAGTTCGTCCAGGTGCTGATTTAGGATGCTTTTTTGAATGTTTCTGTTTTTTTTTTTTTAAGTTCAATATGTTTATTGTTATTTTATAAAATGCATATAAAACATAATGAAGTACACGTCCAAGTCATAAGTCGTAATAATAAGTCAGTACAGAAGAAAACTATGAGAACAATTGTGATTAAACATATGACAGTCAATGAGCAAGTACAAAAGGATATTCACATCAGTGATATATAAAAGGAACAGAGAAGAATAATCGGCAATGATACTTTAATCAGTAACAGACAATGCCCCACAATATAGTGTCAAAGGAAGCCAGATTTTTTCATGAAAAATAATAGAGGCATGTTTTTCAGCAAAAAATCTCTCGTATCTCATTGTTAAACAAACTGTATTCCACCACAGAGCATAGGATAGAGTATCCACATTTTTCCAATTGGAAACTATGAGTTTAAGTGCAATCAGGACTAAACATCTGAACAGCTTGGCCAAATAATCATCCAGTGAATTTTCCAAGCCATGTTTGCCATAAATCAAAATAGCTAAGGTAAGGGGTTCATTGATGCCCACTATCTTAGATATTGTTGGCCAAATCTGAGACCAATATGTTTTGATTGGCGGGCAAGAAAAAATCATATGATCAAGAGTTCCCACATTCGCTTTACATGACCAACAGCTTATAGTTTCTGAGTTAGGTAATTTTGATAGTTTATAGGGAGTCCAGAATGCCCTGTGCATTAAGAAATACATTGATTGATTAATAGATGAAGAGTGTAAACTTGTATTAATAGCCTTCCATACATGGGGTCTACAAGTTTGTGGCAATGTGACTCCTGTGTCAATCGCCCATACATCCCATAAACCCAGAGACAAATCATATTTAAAAGTGATAATCAAAGAATACCAGGCAGCAATTTGTCCTTTAGTTTTAATAGCCATTAAGTCATACAATTTTAAAATAGATGGCTTAGAAAATAAAATACTACCTAAGTCATAACCAGTCTTAATGGCATGACATAGCTGCAACCATCTATAATGGTGAGAGGAAGGTAAGTTGTAAACTTTGCATAAAGTTTCAAAAGGAACCCAAGATGTGTCAGAATATAGATGTGCAAGAAAGGCGATACCCGCTCTCTTCCATGAGGACCAGTTGACCGTCTTCCCTTGTATCTTGATTTTAGGGTTGTTCCAAATGTAAACATATGAGGTATTGATCCACTTGACTTTCAGAAGTTTATCGAGATTTTTTATTGCTAGTTTAGTCGAGCGAACAGGCTCCTTAAAGGCATCACAGGAAGGTTCTGTAAAAGTAGAGTAGAAGGAATCCTGAGGACTATTAGGTGATGTTTCTAATGTCGCCCATGGAGGGACAACTGAAGAACAGGCGTCCATGAGCCAATATGAGCTTTGTCGCAGAATCATAGCCGTGTGATACTCGTAAAAACTAGGGAATTTGACACCCCCTTCAGCTTTATCTTTTTTGAGTTTCTGGAGGCTGATTCTAGGATTAGAGTTATTCCACAGGAATTTGGTTAGCAAAGATTCTATGCGTTTATAAAATGAATTAGGAAAATAAACTGGAATCATACTAAGTGTGTAGTTCACCACCGGTGTAATCATCATTTTTATAGTCTCAAGTCGTCCCCACCAGGATAAACGCAGTGGGGACCAATGGGCGGTGAGTTTCATTACCGTGGAAATCAACTGTTCCGAGTTTAATGATGTTGTTTCATCTATAGTCGGTGCGTAAAAAACCCCAAGATATTTAAGTTTCCTCCCTGACCATTGCAGACCAAGTCGTTGTACCACCTCACAGGACTCTGGAGAATTGAGAGGCATGATCTCTGTTTTGGATACATTGAGCTTATAACCTGAAATGGAGGAATAAGATTCAATAGTTTTGAGTACATTGAGTAATGAGTTGGTGAACACATATAGGAGTACATCGTCGGCATATGCCGACAGTTTAATTTCTCGTTCTTCGCAACGGAAACCCTTGATATCGGAATGAGAGCGCAATGCAATAAGTAATGGTTCGAGCGCCAGATTGAACAAAAGTGGTGACAGTGGACAACCTTGACAAGTCCCTCTTGATGGAGAGAAGGACGTTGAGAAGAAACCATTGATGTAAATCCTAGTTGTAGGTGAGGAGTATAAAACTTTGAGAATATCCAAAAAATCATCATGAAAACCAAACCAGTGTAACACCTGAAAGAGATATGACCATTATATCCTATCGAAGGCTTTTTCTGCATCCAAACTCATAGCCACTAGTGGTTCTGACATGCTTTCAGCGTGTGCGATCACGTTGAGGAAGGTGCGGGCATTGTTAGTAGACAATCGATTGGCAATGAAACTATTTTGATCCATGGATATAAGTTTGTTCAATACCGGTTGAAGCCTGGTAGCTATCAATTTGGCGAACACCTTAGCATCAGTATTTATCATTGAAAGAGGCCTGTAGTTTGAAACCTTCATAGGATCTTTATTGGGCTTAGGCAATACGATTATTGTAGCTTCAGTGAATGATCCAAACACCTCACCAGTTTTGATGAAATAGTTAAAGCATGTGAGGCGATAGGATTTCATGAAAAGCTGAGTAAAATTCTGTAGTAAGGCCATCAGGACCAGGTGTTTTAGCTTTAGCCATAGAGGAAATTGTCTTCAGCAATTCTGGTATGGTGAAAGGTTGACATAAAGAATCATTGTCAGAGTCGTCCACAGTGGTGTGAGGTAAAGTGGAAAGGAAAGATGAAACATCCTTGTTTGGATCCACTTCAGATGTATACAGATGCTCATAAAAGGAGTGAAATGCAGAAAGTATATCCTTCGGATCTCTTAGTATGGTGTCATCAGGAGCTTGTATAGCGGTAATATTAGTCTTCTCCATTCTACCTTTAAGGAAGTTGGCCAAGCTGTGACCACATTTATTCGATTCTGTATAATAGGTAGCATATTGTAAGAAGACTTGTTTAGCCGCAACTTTGCTCAAAGCCACATTGTATGTGTATCGAAGAGCTTGTAGTTGACCAAGTATCTGCATATCGGTAGGCATGAGACTGTGACTCTTCTCTAGTTCTTTGATCTCTGCCTCTAATCTACGTGATTCAGACAAGTTAGCCTTTTTCTTCGAAGCAGAGTATGAGATTATGAGCCCCCTCACAAAGGCCTTAAAGGCATCCCATACAAAAGGCCATTTGGAGACTGATGAGGAATTGATTTCAAAATATTCAGAAAGAGCAGTTGATAAGTATATACGAAAGTCATCATCCTGCAGGAGAGAGTTGTTGAATCTCCATTGGCTAGTAGAAGTGTGACCAAGATTAGTGATCAGGGCGTGATCAGATACACTGATTTCTTTAATAATAGTGGATTGTGCAAATCGAACCACAGATGGACTCAACAAAAAATAATCCAGTCTCGAGTATGAATTGTGAGGTGAGGAGTAGAAAGTGAAATCTGAGTCGTCTATATGGGTGATTCTCCATGAGTCAACCAATTTGAATTGAGTTATAAGATCCTGAAGAGGGTGCCAATTTTTGGATTTCTTGTAAGGTAAGAGAAGATTTCCTATCTTTAATCGGATCTTGAATAACATTAAAGTCTCCACACACTATGCAATGACGGTCTCTGGACATGTTAAGTTGATCAGCTATCTCAATATAAAACTCCTCTTCATCCATATTAGGACCATATAAGTTCAATATTGTGAGCTTAATATTGGCAATATCTAGATTTGCCAATATCCATCTGCCTTTAGAATCAGTGGATTGTGAAATGAGGGAAATATCTGGTCGCTTTCTAACAATTATCATCACTCCATTCTTTTTCCCCAACGCAGGGGAGAAGAGTACTGGATAAGCCCAAGGAAAAGACCATTTTTTAGCTTCCAGTTCAGTAAGGTGGGTCTCTTGTAAGCATACAACATCAGCTTTAAAGGAAGAAATGTAATTGGCAATTTTTTTCTTTTTGATTGGGTTATTGAGCCCTTTCACATTAAGTGTTATGCATTGTAAAAGCATAGCTATGTAAACAAAGATTCATCATTAAATTAGCTAGATGTGAGTAGAATAGAGAATATCCTGAAAAGAAAACATTAGCAGTATAGACCATCATTGAGTAAGCACAAACAGAGAGAATAAACAAGAACAGCTTATTAAACTAGAAGTAAGTTAACCACGGGATGGAAAGCACATGGAGTGCGCCACAGCGCGTCCCCCCACACAGGAAAATGCTAGAACAGGAAAAATATTAAGACATTAATTATCAGCATAAACCACAACAACCAGCAATGCTAACTTCAGTGTCATGTAAACAGATAAAGGCATTAGTGTTGCAGGAGCATGTTAAGGTAAACATCTGAGCCCAGAGGAACAGTGTTAAGTATTATCAATACTGCTAGGAGCTAGTTTTTCCAGGTATTCAGCGAGGTCGTCAGGTTTTGTAAAATCCTTTGTGCAGTTGTTATAAGTCACTCTAAGTTTAGCCGGGTATAACATTCCAAATTTTGCACCCAGTTGTTTCAGGCGAGGTCTGTACTCCAATAGCTGTTTCCGAGCCTTAGCAGTCTGCTTGCATAAATCTGGAACAAACAGGAGAGAGTGACTCTCATATTTAACAGGCGCCTGTATTTTAGCCTGCTGCATGATTTCCAGAACCTGATTATATCTTAGCAGACGGACAATGACAGGCCTTGGGTACTTGCCAGGCACTTTGGGCTGCTGCGTTGGCACCCGGTGTGCCCTTTCAATCTCAAAGGGCTGCTGGAAATTCAAAGAGAGGATTTTTGGTAAGTTATCTTCCAAAAATTTTATCAAATTACGCCCTTCTCGCGCTTCAGGAAGACTAAGAATACGAAAATTAGATCTCCTAGATCTATTCCCCTGGTCTTCCAGCTCATTTTCTAGCAGGGCTATACGTTTGACCTGTCTCTGTAGCATTTTGATATTTTCAGCATGGAGCACAGTTGTAGCCTCAACAGCAGACATCCGACCATTCAAATCAGTAAGCTCCGCTTTGAATGTAGACAGCTCCGATAGAATTTCATCAGTAACTGTTTTATTATCTGCCATGAAGGAACGGAGTTCGTCGAGGAACGAGGCCGCGGTGACGTCATCAATTTTTAACGGCGGCTTAGACGGCGATACAGGCTCCAAACTTCGGCGCTTACCAGTTTTCCCGGTCGCCATGGTGTTCCCCCGCTTTAAAATTCAATACGCTCTGCTAGTTGAAGTAAATAAAAGCCGATTTCGATGCTTTCACGATTTCCCGCGCGGGAGCAACACGCTCAGGCAACCATCTCCAATGACGCTCACCAGCGCCCCCCAACGTTTCTGTTTTTTGATTATGGGCCTTTATGCCTAACATTAAGTGTGAAACTGTGAATTTACACTAGTATTATAAAAGGACAGGTCTGCGTGGAACTGCCATTATAGAATTAATGCTCTAGCCGATTTTCCACTATTAAGTTTGCGTGCAAATGATTTGCACGGAGGCGCAAATCATTTGCATGCAAACCCACTGACTCAAACGCTTGACACAATGAGCAATTGACACAATACAGAGCTCTAACAATAGTGACAGGGGAAGCAGCCTCCTGTCACTTCTGTGAGGGCTTCTGCACTTTTTTTTAATGGGATAGATATTCTGCGCGCCATCTGTCCCATTCAAAAAGCCCCCCTCCTCCCGCTAGCACTTCCGAGCCACATCCCACCCTGAACCCCAAACCCAAAGAAGATGGCAGAAGGGAAGCCAACTCCCTCCTGTCATGAAGGACCTCTCCCCTCCACCCAGAAGAAAAAGGCAGGAGGGATGCCCACTCCCTCCTGCCACTAGAGGCCCCCCTCCCCCAGCCCCCGTACCTGTGATGTTGGGAGCAGGAGGTACTGAAAACACCTCCTGCTCCGGCTCCTCCTTGACAACTTTGGGCCTTAGGCCCCTCCCCGGTGCATCATGTGATGCACAGGGAGGGGCCTAAGGCCCTGATTGGCTCAGATGCCTCGGGATCCTCCCTGTTTGCGCTGGTGAAGATTTAAAGAGGTACGGAGATGATAAGAGAGGGTGCAAGTGTGGCATGAGGACATGGGGAGGCCACCTACCCTCGCTATGCTACTTCCTGTGCTGCTCCCTGTGACCCTGGGCAAGTCAGGTAATCCTCCACTGCTGCAGGTACATTAGATAGATTTTGAGCCCACCAGGACAAATAGGGATAATGCTTGAGGTGCCTGTATGTAAACCACTTTGAATGTGGTTGTATAATTACAAAAAGGCAATATACAAGTCTGAATCCCTAAACTCTTATCAGAAAAACTTTCTTATCACTAAGAAGGAATACATTAACAAGACTGTCCTTACAGCATCCTTGACTTCTAAAGAATTGTTCTCTATAGTTAAGAAACTGTCTGCTAATCCTACTACAACATTGAATTGTACACTAACTAATATTTCTTAGTTTCACAAAAAAAAAAAAAAAAAAAAGCACCACCAGGCATTCTAAAGGCAAAGTCAGGAGAAAATACTGTGCATTTGAAGACAGATTATTATGGTTTGCTGTTTCAGAATATAAGCAAGAGAGAAAATCTTTTCTCATACTACAAGCATATCTCTTTGAATCATTTATATAGCTCTGGGCTTAAAATTTCAGTGAAATTAGCATGAAAAATAACAAGGACAATTGATATGACTTTCTCGTATTAGTTATGTTTCAGTTAATTCTCTTTTCTGCTGGATATGTTTGATAGAATGTGGAGGGACATAATAAAAAATGCGCCTAAGTCTGAGGTTGAACGTTTTGTGCAAAACGTCCACAAAGCTAGCAGGAAAAAAAGTCCATTTTCAAAGCTGCCAAATGTCTATCTTTGATTTTTTTAAATGAGCAACTAGAGGTAAGGAGAAAGGGAAGGGAGGGCATACGCATGGCGAGGGGAGGAGTGGGAAGAGGCGGAGAGAACAGAGAGAGCCCCCACCAACATGGCGCCCAGGGCGGACTACCCTCCCCCCTTACTACGCCACTACAAGAAATACAGGTATTTTGTCAAATTGCAGCCAAAAAAGTGACTTTAACAAAAAATGTTTTTCTTGTTAGTGCTTTTATTATGCTTTTAATTATCCTTTATGTTTTTATATTGCTTTTAACTATCCTTTACCCCTTTTCCATTCCACTTTCACAAAAACCTAATATTTCAGACCTGTCTGCCTTACCTGTCCCTTGGTCGGATCACCACTTTATAACCTTTAATTTTATTTGGTTTAAAACTACTCTTTTACATCTACCACTTAAAACTAAAACCATTATTTACAGAGAATTCAAAAACCTTGAAGACAAAGACATAACCTCTTTTCTTGACTCAGATATTCTAACGTCTTTCTCCGACTCTACCACAAATCAAGTGGCAGCCTGGAATTCATCTTTGACATCCCTTCTTGATACAATATCACCATTAACTTCAAAAACCATTTCCTTTCGTAGAACTATTAATCCTTGGTACAATGCAGAGTTACAACTTATCAAACAACAACTGCGTTCTCTGGAAAGAAAATGGCGACATAATAAGACACCTGATAATCTTCAAAAATATAGGGAAAAAGCTTCAGTATATAAAACCAAAATTAATCTGACAAAGAATCTTATTTTTCCAACAAAATCGAAAAAGCAAAAAACTCCTCTATACTATATAATATCCTAAAATCAATGGACCCAACAAACAAATTAAAAACCCACTTGCAAAAATCCTCGTTAAAAGCCCAAGATCTAGCTGACGCTTTCAATTATAAGATAAATAACATTCGTAATTCTTTTCCCCAGAGTACATTTACTACCTCTAATATCCCTGATCAATCAGAACACATACCAACAGCAAAATGTTCTAATTTCAAAATTCCTTCACTACAAGATATTGAATCCCTCTTCACACAAGTCAATATAAAAAGCTCTCGATCTGAAATAATCCCACCCTTTTATTTAAAAAAATATTTCTCACACTTCGGCCCATTTATACTATCTATCATTCAAAGTAGTTTACTTACTTCTACAGTTCCACCCCAATGGAAGTCTGCCTCAATTACTCCTATTGTTAAAAACCACAAAATCGGCATCAATGAGTTATCCAATTACCGTCCAATAGCTAACTTACCATTTCTTGCTAAACTTACAGAAAAACTGATATATAATCAACTTTCCGATTTCATTGAAAAAACAAATGCATTACACCCGAATCAAACTGGATTCAGAAAATATCACAATACCGAATACTCTTTAATAGGTCTAACCTCTAACATCCAATACTATCTAGACCATCATAAATCGGTAATCCTTTTTTCCTTAGACATCTCAGCTGCCTTTGATACCATTGACCACGATTTGCTCTTAAATAGACTCGAAGAAAAAGGAATAAATGGGAGAGTCTTAGATTGGTTTAAATCTTACTTCACCAACCGAACTTCCTCCGTTAGATTCAACAATGATGAATCCACTTCCTATACCTCAACATTCATAATTCCACAAGGATCCATTTTGTCCCCTTTATTATTTAATATTTTCCTATCACCATTATTAGAAATCTGCCAGGCCATAGGTTTTATTCCATTTTCATACGCGGACGATATTCAACTGATACATCCTTTAGATCCTGAAAGTAATACAGACATCTTTTCCATAAATCAAAAATTAGAACAAATACAAAACTGGTTGAACATAAACAAATTGGCTTTAAATATTAACAAGACTAAATCTATCCTATTTAATTGGAAAAAAGATATTTCACTCATAAATCCGTTTTCCCTTAATAACATACCAATCAGTATGGTACCCTCAGTTAAAATTCTTGGGGTACTTATAGATGATAAACTAACCTACCACGAACATGTTTCTTCTATTGTTAAACATTGTTTTTTCAAATTACGGCAGATAAGATCTATCGCCAAATTTCTTAACCCATCATCTTTAAAGATATTAATCCACTCCTTCATTATAGCAAAAATCGATTACTGCAACGCCTTACTTATAAACATTACCCAAAAAGAAAAAAGGAGACTTCAAATTATCCAGAATACGGCCGTAAAACTAATTTACAATGCTAAAAAATTTGATCACGTATCCCCATTATTAATAGATGCACACTGGCTACCAATTAGTCATAGGATTTTGTATAAACTAATGTTTCTAATCTTTAAGACCTTAGCATCCAGTGAACCGCAATTTATATCTAAATCATTGATCCCTTACAAAACCCAACGATCTCTGCGTTCATCTGATCAAAGCTTATTAACTGTACCTTCTTTAAAAATTATAGGGACGAGAAGAACAGATATGTTCACTGTTGCGGGACCACAATGGTGGAACACCCTCCCTCAGTATATTAGAACAGAACACGATATTGTAAAATTCAAAAACTTTTTAAAAACTTACTTATTTAAGGATGCTTTTAACCCCTAGAATTTTTTTACCTGTTTAATTAATGCTTACGAAGTGTGCTTTGGTAAATTTTTACCCTACCTTTTGTTTTTCCTTTTTACTTACCATACCCTATATTGTAACTTTACCCGCTCTCCTTTCTCTCATGTTAGTCATAATAGGAATTTATTGTTACTATGTTAAGTTTCTTTACTGTATTTTATTATAATATGTACATCGCCTAGAATTTGAAATAGGCGATCTATCAAAAGCAAAGATAAACTTGATAAACTTGATAAACTTTACGCATTTTAAGGATTCAACATCATCGCTATCTACAAGGTTCTCAAACAATGCACCATAGGATTACACTTCTCCCTCCATATTCGTTGTGATAGGGGATTAACGGACCTGCGAATACAGAAAAACCGCAAATAACTTTTTCATAGGTTATTCGCTGTTTTCTATTAAAAACCATCGTGAATATGGTGAAACCGCGAATAATATTGTGAGAGACCTGGCCTGTTCCTGAAGGAGAAGCAAAACGCGATGAAGAAAGTGCTGGGAATTGGCAATTTTTCTCTGTAAACTCTTGGAATCAGCGATTTCTCTATGCAAGCTGACGTAATTTCTCTAAGCAAGCTAAAAACCGTGAATAATCAAAACCGCGATTGCTGAAACCACGAATAAGGAGGGAGAAGTGTTCTCAATTTTGTCTCTTCGCATGATTTCTCCCTTCAATGTAATTTCCAACCTCACATACTAACTTTAACTTGGTACACCATCAGAATCCACTTTGATACTCACTTCTCGTAATGTTATCCTTACATACACCATTTCGGATCTCTTTATCTCTTCATTACTTTGGGATCTATTTATCACCCACTGTATTTCTCACCATCTCCCACACCGTTGGTCATTTTTCACCGTTAGTTCAGCTCACATAGGTGGCACACACTTAATAGGAAAATCTCATACCTTGCTTATCTTCCAATAGGACCCCTAAGTAAGGAGTGTTTCTCCAATACATGAACCGTGTTGGATCCAGTCCCCATGCATATGAGAGCCATTCTTTGGATTATATTGTATTGACTTTTAATAAAATTCCTGTGACTTGTATATTTTACTCTGCAGTCCTTTTTGTTGTTTGCTGACTGGAAGGTTGACATTTCACAATAACTGTGGATTTGCATACTCATTGCATGCTGCATATGTCAGTATTTTTGAATTCCTAAGTTTGTGGTAGAAGCCACACGTAGAGCCGGTTTTGTCGCGTGGCTTTCTGAATCAGCCTGCTAGCTTTGGAGAGTTTGGAAGGTAGGCCATCTATTGCATGACACCTAGAAGAATGAATTAAAAGTCTTTCTGCACATCTGATAAAGACACATGGAATTCTTTACCACTCTTCAATTGTTAACATTCTTTTTAATGATTGAAAAAGCTTTCAAGACATTTTATTGTCACATGGAATTTTCAGAGTAAATCTTGAACTAAGCAGTTACAGATTAAGAGGACTGAAAATAAAATACTCATCTGTGGTTAATCATTTGTTCAGCATTTCCAGATTCCTTGAATCCTATAAGGAAGGCAGTGGCCCAACAAGGAGTATTGCACAGAGTAAGACAAGAAGCACATTTTAAGCAGTAAATATTAGGGAAAGATGTTTAAGAAATCAGCAATGCCCATTATCCACTGCAGCATTCTTATCCCACAAATTGCTCTTGGCTAACCAAGTTTGTTGTTTGAATTAAAAGCAAATATGGGGAGAAGAGTGTGGCTGTGAACCTGAAAAAATGGTAGAGAACATTTAGGAAGGAGCCCAACAGCAACAATGGTGGTGTTTGATGTCACTTCTGAAGGCTCCCTGGATCCTTGAAATTCAACCAGGAGCCACAGAACAGTGGATAAGAGTGTAGCTGTGAACCTGAATAAAGCGGTGGAGAGCAGTGAGGGAGGAGCCCAGCAGCAAGACTGGTGGCGTTTGACGTCACTTCCGGGCACCCCGGATCCTTGAAATTCAACCAGGAGCCTTGGAACGCAGCCCGCGGGCAAGTGTCCATGGCAAACTGTCTGAAAACTGGAACAACGAGTGAGGCGATTAAATTTGCAGATGACACTAAACTGTTCAAACTTGTTAAAACGCATGCAGATTGTGAAACATTGCAGGCAGACCTTAGGAAATTGGAAGACTGGGCAGGCATCCAAGTGGCAGATGAAATTTAATGTGGCCAAATGCAAAGTGATGCATATTGGGAAGAATAAACCAAATCACAGTTACCGGATGCTAGGGTCCACCATGTCCAAGAAAGGGATCTGGGTGTCATTGTAGACAATATGATGAAACCTTCCGCCCAATGTGTAGCAGTGGCCAAAAAAGCAAACAAGATGCTAGGAATTATTTTTAAAGGGATGGTTAACAAGACTAAAGATATTATAATGCCTCTGTATCACTCCATGGTGCAACCTCACCTGGAATATTGCGTTCACTTCTAGTCTCCTTATCTCAAGAAAAATATAGGGGCACTAAAAATGGTTCAAAGAAGAGCGGCCAAGATGATAAAGGGGATGGAACTCCTCTTGTATGAGGAAAGACTAAAAAAGTTAGAGTTCTTCAGCTTTGAAAAGAGAAGGCTGAGGGATGATATGATTGAACTATCGCCACCTGACGTCAATTCTAACGTCGGAGAGGATGTTCCGGCCAGCCAGGCAGCGATTGGCTGGCCCGGAACGTCCTCTCTGACGTCAGAATTGACATCGGGTGGCGCGAGTTGGTCGGCCCCACGGGAAGGGAAGCAGAGAGAGCTCAAAATTCAGCGGCGGCCTGTTCCCCGATGGCGGCGGTGGCAGCCTATTCCCCAGTTGCAGTTGCAGCCTGTTCCCCAATGGCGGTGGCTTGGGGGAGGGCAGTGAGAAGGGAAGGGAAGCAAGTTGGGCACCCCTGCTCTAGACGAGCCGCGAGCCGCACTCAAGTGACTAAAGAGCCAGATGTGGCTCACAAGCTGCAGTTTGCCAACCACTGTTTTAGAGGATCCTCAGATTGCCATTAGAGTAAATAACTCTATAATAGCTCTATTCTTCATTGATCCTCATTAATTTTCATATATCCATGCCATTTACTCTTTGTTTTTTGGGTTTTTTTAACTCAGTAAACATTATCGTTATCGTTGTGTTGCATTCTTATATTCTTAGTATACAGTAATTTAGAGATGTTGTTGCAAAATAAGCTGTTACTGCTATACTAGGGGCTCCTTTTACAAAGGTGCGTTAGGGCCTTAACATGCGGAATACCATGCGCTAAATTACCGCTACCGCCTTCTTTTAAGCAGGCAGTAGTTTTTCAGCTAGCGTGCGCTAATCTTGTGCGTGCACTAAAAACGCTAGCGCACCTTAGTAAAAGGAGCCCTAAGAATATAAGAATGCAAGATAACGATAACATTTATTGAATTAAAAAAAAAACCATAAATATAGATACATATAGATACAATATGTGAAAATTAATGAGGATCAATGAAGAATTGAGCTATTATAGAGTTATTTACTCTAATGGCATTCTGAGGATCCTCTAAAGCAGGGGTAGGGAACTCCGGTCCTCGAGAGCCGTATTCCAGTTGGGTTTTCAGGATTTCCCCAATGAATATGCATGAGATCTATTTGCATGCACTGCTTTCAATGCATATTCATTGGGGAAATCCTGAAAACCCAACTGGAATATGGCTCTTGAGGACCGGAGTTCCCTACTCCTGCTCTAAAGAATCATATAAGTTATATACTTACCAAGTCTGTCATTGAAAAACCTTAACCCCTTCTTCTACAAAGCCACACTAGTGGCTACCACGCGGCAACAGCCCCGAAGCCCTTTAAATCTCTATGGGCTTCAGGGCCGTTACCGCGCAGCTTTGTAGAAGAGGAGGTAAGTATTCTTAAAGGCTTTAGATACAATATATGACATGATATTCTGATTTTGAGTAGCTTTACCTTATGCAATAAAGTGTGACATTGTAATGTGGCATACTATGCCATACTTTGATTGTAATTTGAATATTTTTACTGCTCTAATTGTCTATTTCTTATGTTTGACTTATTCTTGCTATAAACCGCCTTGAGTGAATTCCTTCAAAAGAGCGGCAAATAAGCCAAAATAAATAAATAAACCTTTTCATAAAAATTATACATTTATAGTAAGAAGATTTTATTCTATTTTAAACTTAAAATGTTAAGCTCAATCCAGATTCTGTTTCAGTTCAAAAAGTTTTTTATTGAAAATTTTTTACAAAACACAAAAATGAAATATTCAGTACAAATTTGTTGCGCAGTGATACGTGGGCTCCTCTCATTGATTCCACCAGCCTATCACTTGGCATAATCCAGATTCTGTTTCATTAAATTTTAAAAAGTCATATTAGATCCTATATAGGTTACTACACTCATGTCCCATTTTATAAATAGATTTTAGAATATCATTATACAATGATTTTAGAATTTATTTGGAATCTATCTAGGAGGGAAAAGAAGCCTACCACTTATTATATTATTGTAATTTATCATGCATCTGTTTTGTAATGAAATTATATATATTCTACCTCTAGCTTGTTGTTAGCTTCCTCTATTAAACAGATGTCAACTTCTCCTACCAAAGCTACTCTTGCATTCCATGCACAGATTATAGCCATTCGTCCATCTGTCACTTTATCTGTGCATATGTCTGTTAGATAAATGACTTAATACCTTTACAGAGGAAAGATACAAAATAAAAACAGACAGGAAGATGGTGATAAAGGGCCATAGTTTGATTTGACATTTTGATCACTTCTCCTCCAAAGAACCTTAATGCTAAGGGCCCATTTTACAAAGCCACAGCAGTATCGCTACTGTGGCTATCAAAACAGGGGCCCTAACTTTTTATATATTTATTTAGGCTCTCAATCTGGAGCTTTTATAACTAAAGTTCTAATGTAGCCTAGAAATTACCTTTGGGGTTGTTGTTGTTGTTGGTTTATTTTACAAAAGCTTAGTGTATCCATGGGTGCAAATACTTAATGGGATTCTTGATCGTGTGGTCAGTCCAGACTACCAAGAAAGTTAAAATACATTGTTTTGTTTAATGTTTAAAACATCCAAATCATCATACTTGGAAACTTCAACTTCACAAACTACCTACACAAGACCGGAGCCCGGCAGACTTCATCACTTCACTGTCAGACCTAGGCTTCCAACAAATGGTCCCCTCGCCAACTCACTCTGTGGGCTACTTCCTAGATCTAATCTTTATTTAAAAAGACACCCTCCCCCCCAGCCTGTACTACCTAACCAGTACCCTGGTCTGATCACCATTTGATCACATTCAACCACAGCAACCATCAACCAGGAAGCAACACCAACATATGATAATATACAACGACACAAACAACCTAGAGAATCTCTCCACAGGCCTTTCTAACCTAGTGGGAACATCAAAACCAAATTCTCAATCTGTTGACGAAGCTGCCATGGACTGGCACACTAACCCCCTCTTTTACTAAGGTGCGCTATGCTTTTCAGGGTGCACTAAATATTAGCAAGCACTAAACACACTAAATGCTAACGTGTGTATGTTATCCTATGGACATGTTAGCGTTTAGCGCACACTTCGATTTAGCGCGTGATAAACGTGCACTAAAACGCTTAGAGCACCTTAATAAAAGAGGGCCTAAGGCCTTCTTTTACGAAACTGCGATAGCAGTTTCTAGCAAGGGGAACTGCGCTGAATGGCCACGCTACTCCCAACACTCATTGAGTTCCTATGAGTGTCGGGAGCAGCGCGGGCCATTAAGCGTGGCTCCCCGCTCTAGAAACTGCTATCGCATTTCGTAAAAGAGGGAGTAAGGTAAAAATCCTCTACAAAGGGCTAGCCCCAGTCAAAGAGATCAAATACTACCCCCACAAATATTCCTCCCCCTGGTTTACCGACGACTTAAGGACTAAGAAAAGAGAACTAAGGAAAGCAGAAAGGAAATGGTACAAATCCAGACTTAACAAAAAAAAAAACACCCAACAATCCAACCAATGTGCAGAAGAGAAGTCAAACGCTATAACAAAAGAAGAATACTGCAGACCTGGTGTATCCTATATAATAAAACCCTAGCCGCGCATGCGCACTCAAATCTGCGTGCTTCCATGATCTCTGATCTGTGAGATGTAGGTCCGTGGCCGCAGGAGTGCACATGTGCGTGTCCCCAGCCTTACTGCTTCCCAGCACCTACCTACAAAGGACTGGCCACCAGCGTTGGACTCCCTGCTCTCCAGATCGCGGTGTCGGCTTCTCCCATGAGCCACACCAGTATCGGAGAAGGCTTCCAATGCTGGCGGAGATCCAGAGGAGCCGCTGCGACACTCGCCCGGAGCAGGCCAGACTGCGTGCCGGGCAGGGAAGCACCGACAAAAAGAGACTCCAGCCGCAAGCCGCTCAATGGGACCAAGCAGGCAGCCACATGAGGGAGGGAAATAGAATGAAAACAAAAAGGTAACGTGCAGGGAGAAGCTTGGCCTGCCTGCGGGAAACGCGATAAGGGAAGGCTAGACCGCGGGAGGGAAGGGAGAGGGGCCAAAAGGAGCAGGCCACATCATGGTAAGAGTAGGGAAGGGAGGTGGGGGAAAATGCTGCTACTGCTGCACAGGGATCTGGAGGGGTAGGGAAATACCTGCTGCTGCTGCACAGGGAAGTGGAGGGGGAGGGAAATGCTGTTGCAACTGCACAGGGAAATGCAGGGAAAGAATGACAGACAGCAGGAGGGAGGGAGACAGAAAGAAAGGAGGAAAGACATAGGGGCAGGGAGAGGGACAGAAAGACAGAGAAAGGGGGCCAGGGAGAGAGAGACAGTGGGAGGGAGAGACACAGAAAGACAGACAGACATATATTCTAGCACCTGTTAATGTAACGGGCTTAATGACTAGTAAGGGTATAAAAGTCTTATCTTTATTTTAAAAATGCAATAATAGCTTTCCAAACAAAAGGTCCTCTTGTGTGACTTAACAGTGTCAGGTCCAAATGGAAGGAACTGCATGAAGAATATAAAATAGCCACCCTAGAGGCTAGAAAGAAGTATTACTCTGAACAACTATTAAAGACCTCCAATAGATTAAAAAACCTTTTCAAACTAACAAAAAATATACTCACAACATCACAAGGAGACAATCAGTATCGTAACACTGAACTTGACAGCAAAATGCTCTCAGACTACTTCGCTGACAAAGTAGACAAAATACGGTTTCACCTTGATTCCGCCACGCTACAGACATTGTCCCCCTTGACTCAGACAAAACAACTAAAACCATAACTGGGAACTTAACTAACTTCGATACTGTCTGCTGCAACAACGTCGCTAAGATACTAGATCCAATTCGCCCTTTCCATCTCTGACCTGGACCCCTGTCCGCCACACCTCCTAGTAACCGTGAAAGGCGCCTTTGTAGACTCCAACCTTCCTCTCATCAACACCTCTCTACAAACAGGCATAGTGCCCGCAAACTTGAAGTCGGCGGTCATCAGACCGATTTTGAAAAAACCCACACTTGACCCTAACGTGCCTGGCAACTTTAGACCTGTCTCCAACCTACCCTTCATCTCCAAGATCCAAAGAAGAGCGACCAAGATGATAAAGGAAAGACTAAAACAGTTAGGGCTCTTCAGCTTGGAAAAGAGATGACTGAGGGGAGATATGATTGAAGTTTACAAAATCCTGAGTGGAGCAGAACGGGTACAAGTGGATCAATTTTTCACTCCGTCAAAAATTACAAAGTTACAGGGAAATACTTTTAAAACCAACAGGAAAAAAAAAATTTTTCACTCAGAGAATAGTTAAGCTCTGGAACGCATTGCCAGAAGATGTGGTAAGAGCGGATTTAAGCTGGTTTTAAGAAAGGTTTGGTCAAGTTCCTGGAGGAAAAGTCCATAGTCTGTTATTGAGAAAGACATGGGGGAAGCCATTGCTTGCCCTGGATTGGTAGCATGGAATATTGCCACTCCTTGGGTTTTGGCCAGGTACTAGTGATCTGGATTGGCCACTGTGAGAACAGGGTACTGGATTTGATGGATCATTGGTCTGACCCAGTAAGGCTATTCTTATGTTCTTAAGAAGTGCAACCAGAGACTGGGAAAGCATGTTGTGACAAATCTATCTCTCCTCCTAGCTTTGTCTCAGGTCTAACTAGGAAGAGCAGGAAGCCCCTTTGCAGGAGAGCTGACCAGGTTGGCTTTGATGAGTATGAGAGTGCTGACCTCCCTTGCACCGAGATTGGTGAGTCAAACAGTGACTGCCAGGGAGAGTACAGACCAGTTGCAGGTTACTCTTCCAAGCCGGCTGTTAGAGCTCATAGGACCTCAGGGAACAGGAAACTACATCTCCCAGAAAGGCAGAGACCTAGTAGGAAGCTGTCATGTGACCAGTCACAGCTGCAGAGGGAGCTTTCTCCCTTCCCCCTCTTTAGAACATGGAGGGGTGATTTGGAGCCTGTTAAAACGAGGCAGCAGAGACCCAGAGAGGGAGGAGCAGAGGAACTGGGAACGTGATCCAGAGAGGCAGCATGATTTCTCTGCCCGGCTGAAGGCTGATGAGCTTGGGGAAGAGTGGGAGATGGTGGACCTTTCAGAAGAGTCTGAACCCACCATTGAGAAGCAATTTGAAAGCTGTGAACTTATGGATATTGGTTTGTCCAGTGAGCCTAGTGAGAGGCTAGAAGTCATGGACACAAGCTGAAAAGGTGGGAAGTGTTTGATACTTTTTCTTACCTGTTTCTTTTGGTGAAATCCTGAGACTGAGTTATTTTGGTGTACAGCAGAAATGTCTCACTTTTCAGAGCTAAGTTGTGAAGAATGATGTTACATTGTTTATAACTTTAAACTGCTTGAACAATTCACTAGGGAGCTTTTTGTTTACCTCCTCTCCACACAACTGGAGACTAATTGCTGCTGATAAGCTACTGCAGGGAACATCAGGGAACTCCATTTGAATAAGTTCCTTGATTGCAGTCAGCCAGTATCAGAGCCCTCCAGCTTTAACAGTTTACTTTTGGCTTATGAAAATTTTATCGTCATGCAGATATTGTTGCTATCACAGAGACATGGTTCAGTGAATCACATGGATGGGATGCAAACATACCGGGATATAATCTTTTTAGGAAGGACAGAGATGGTCATAAAGGTGGAGGAGTAGCTCTCTATGTAAAGATCAATATCCAAGCGACCGAAATGCAAGGGACCTGGGGAGAGGAAGAAGCGATATGGATTGCTCTGAAAAGAGAAGATGGAACTTCTATCTACGTGGGTGTGGTCTACAGACCTCCGACTCAATCACAGCAAATTGATAAGGATCTGATTGTGGATATCCAAAAGTTTGGAAGGAAAGAGGAGGTTCTGCTGTTGGGAGATTTCAACTTGCCGGATGCGGACTGGAATGTTCCGTCTGCGGAATCGGAAAGAAGTAGGGAGAGTGTGGATGCCTTTCAAGAGGCTCTGCTCAGACAAATGGTGATGGAACCCACAAGGGAAAAAGCGATATTGGATCTGGTCCTCACAAATGGAGAGAGTATCTCTAATGTTCGAGTGGGTGCTCACCTGGGTAGTAGCGATCATCAAACGGTTTGGTTTGATATAACGGCTAAAGTGGAGAGCGGCCGCACGATACTTAAAGTCCTAGATTTCAAACGTACGGACTTTAATGCAATGGGAAAGTACCTGAAGAAAGAGCTGTTAGGATGGGAGGACATAAGAGAAGTGGAAAGACAGTGGTCTAAGCTGAAAGGAGCGATAAAAATGGCTACGGACCTTTATGTGAAGAAAATCAATAAAAACAAGAGAAAAAGGAAGCCGATATGGTTCTCCAACCTAGTGGCTGAGAAAATAAAGGCGAAAGAGTTGGCGTTCATGAAATATAAAAAAACCCAAGAAGAGGAGAGCAGAAAGGACTACAGGGTGAAATGAAAGAAGCCAAGAGAGAGATACGTTTGGCGAAGGCACAGGCGGAAGAACAAATGGCTAAAAATGTAAAAAAGGGAGATAAAATTTTTTTCAGATATATTAGTGAAAGGAGGAAGACAAAAAATGGAATTGCTAGGCTAAAAGATGCTGGGAACAAATATGTGGAGAGTGATGAGGAGAAAGCAAATGTGCTAAACAAATACTTCTGTTCTGTGTTCACAGAAGAAAATCCTGGAGAAGGACCGAGATTGTCTGGCAAAGTTACACGAGAAAATGGAGTAGATTCTGCGCCGTTCACGAAGGAGGGTGTTTATGAGCAACTTGAAAAACTGAAGGTGGACAAAGCGATGGGACCAGACGGGATCCATCCCAGGATACTAAGGGAGCTCAGAGAGGTTCTGGCGAGTCCTATTAAAGACTTGTTCAACAAATCTCTGGAGACGGGAGTGATTCCTGGGGATTGGAGGAGAGCGGATGTGGTCCCTATTCATAAAAGTGGTCACAGGGATGAAGCAGGAAACTACAGGCCGGTGAGCCTCACTTCAGTTGTTGGAAAAATAATGGAAGTGTTGCTGAAAGAAAGGATAGTGTATTTCCTTGAATCTAATGGGTTACAGGATCCGAGGCAACATGGCTTTACAAAAGGTAAATCGTGCCAAACGAACCTGATTGAATTTTTTGATTGGGTGACCAGAGAGCTGGATCGAGGACATATGCTAGATGTAATTTACTTGGATTTCAGCAAAGCCTTTGATACAGTTCCTCATAGGAGGCTGTTGAACAAACTTGAAGGACTGAAGTTAGGACCCAAAGTGGTGAACTGGGTCAGAAACTGACTGTCGGACAGACGCCAGAGGGTGGTGGTTAATGGAAGTCGCTCGAAGGAAGGAAAGGTGACTAGTGGAGTCCCTCAGGGTTCGGTGCTGGGGCCAATCCTGTTCAATATGTATGTAAGTGACATTGCTGAAGGGTTAGAAGGAAAAGTGTGCCTTTTTGCAGATGATACCAAGATTTGTAACAGAGTAGACACCGAAGAGGGAGTGGAAAATATGAAAAAGGATCTGCAAAACTTAGAGGAATGGTCTAATGCCTGGCAACTAAAATTCAATGCAAAGAAATGCAGAGTAATGCATTTGGAGATTAATAATAGGAAGGAACCGTATATGCTGGGAGGAGAGAAGCTGATATGCACGGACGGGGAGAGGGACATTGGGGTGATAGTGTCCGAAGATCTAAAGGCGAAAAAACAGTGTGACAAGGCAGTGGCTGCTGCCAGAAGGATTCTGGGCTGTATAAAGAGAGGCGTAGTCAGTAGAAGGAAGAAGGTGTTGATGCCCCTGTACAGGTCATTGGTGAGGCCCCACTTGGAGTATTGTGTTCAGTTTTGGAGACCGTATCTGGCGAAAGACGTAAGAAGACTTGAGGCGGTCCAGAGGAGGGCGACGAAAATGATAGGAGGCTTGCGCCAGAAGACATATGAGGAGAGACTGGAAGCCCTGAATATGTATACCCTAGAGGAAAGGAGAGACAGGGGAGATATGATTCAGACGTTCAAATACTTAAAGGGTATTAACGTAGAACAAAATCTTTTCCAGAGAAAGGAAAATGGTAAAACCAGAGGACATAATTTGAGGTTGAGGGGTGGTAGATTCAGGGGCAATGTTAGGAAATTCTACTTTACGGAGAGGGTGGTGGATGCCTGGAATGCGCTCCCGAGAGAGGTGGTGGAGAGTAAAACTGTGACTGAGTTCAAAGAAGCGTGGGATGAACACAGAAGATTTAGAATCAGAAAATAATATTAAAGATTGAACTAGGCCAGTTACTGGGCAGACTTGTACGGTCTGTGTCTGTGTATGGCCGTTTGGAGGAGGATGGGCAGGGGAGGGCTTCAATGGCTGGGAGGGTGTAGATGGGCTGGAGTAAGTCTTAACAGAGATTTCGGCAGTTGGAAGCGCTTTGGATTCTCGCCCAGAAATAGCTAAGAAGAAAAAAAAAAAAAATTTAAATTGAATCAGTTTGGGCAGACTGGATGGACCATTCGGGTCTTTATCTGCCGTCATCTACTATGTTACTATGTTACTATGTTATGCAACAAGAACTGTGTATGTTTCCTGATTGCTGAACTTACCTTTACCTATTTAGGCTGGTGAAGAGGACTGAGCTGTAGAAATTGAAGTCCAGCCATAGTTTTGGTTTTTGTGTTTCTTTTTTCCTTTTTGATTTTGGAAATAAGGGTCATTCTGACGGTGGTGAAACCAGCGTGGCCAGGTTGGCCTAGCATTGTATGTTTTGGCTTTTTGCACCAATGTATTGGAAAATATTATATAAAGCCTGCTAAGAACCTCAGAGCAACCTGACTCAGGGTTAGGAATAAAAGTCTAACTTTATTTTTGAACCTCTTTGAGTGTGTATGGATTCCTTGCTTGCTTGCACTGTGGACATTGTACCTGCTGTTTTACCCTAGACTGTTGCCTAGGGGGCCTGAAGGATTCCCTAGTTGGAGGGAACACGCTGGGAGCAGTAACAGTCACGGTGAACCCGACTTGCTGCGGTGATCAGGAGCCCGGGGATTGCGACAATGTTAAAAAAATTAAATCACCAGACAACAAAGGTAGAAAAATTATTTTATTTTATTCTATTTATTTGTTTCTATTTTTTTATACCGCATAAAAACTATGCAGTTTACATGAAAAGGTGTTTTCTGTGTTCTGTGTGTATGAAAGACAAGGTTCTCAGTTAGCATTGACTATGCAAGATCAATCTGTATTAGTCTGGCTTGTTTAGTTTTACAATGGGTGTATTGATGTTCTATTGCTCACTGCAGTATGTAAGATGTTGTCTTTCTCTTGTGTGATGTTAACTAAAAATCATGTTTTTCATATAGATGAGGGGGATGTCAAAAATGATGGGCCCCGGATGTCACATATTCTAGGTACACCACTGGGCTTTATATATAATTTTTAGCATTTCAAATAACTGCTTTATTTATGTATTTACTCATTTATAGCCTGCCTATTATCTAGACAGGTTACAATAAAAACATCCATAATAATAACTTATCAAATCACAAACAAGACAACTTGCTCCATCTAAGTTTCCAAGTTTATTTAAATCTTGATTTACCGCTTATCAAATTTCTGAGCTGGTTACATAAAAATAAATATAATTTAAAAAGTTGAATACAGGGATTACCGAGTAGATAAACAATGAGATACATATGGAACATGGGTAAGAAATACAATATTCACGGGGGATTATATGACAATCTAATATCTAAAAACCTTCATTATCAGCTGTAAATGCAAATAGAAAGCCTTGCATTGCTTTCTAAAGCTAAAGAAATCTGAAACCAATTATAGATTTTTCTGGCAGCTTGTTCCACAGAACAGAGCCTGCAACAGAGAAAGCTTTTTCCAGCCCTGACAATAAGAGTAGTCTTGTTCCATTAGATCGCAATGCTCCTGAAGGATGATAAATTCCGAAGCCTCATAAACAATGGCGCTAAACCAGCAAAAGCTTTAGGCACTACTTTCAACAACTTAACCTGTATTCCATAATACACAAGCAAGCAATGTAGTTATAGCATGCCAGAGTATTATGCTCACATCGACTTAATCCCACTGTCGCACTCTATATAATTTGTAATTCTCTACATCATGCCAGTGACATTCCTAAATACAAAGCATTGCAATAATCTATTCATGATAACACTAAATTCTGTACCACTAAGTGAAAATCATTCATAGATAAGATTGGTTTTATTTTCTTTAATACCTGGAGCTGATGTAGAGATGATTTCTATCACCTTAGAGACCTGAGCTTGCATAGTTAGTTGTTAATCCACCATTACTCCCAGACTCAAAATTTGATTTTTCACAGGGAGAACGCCTCCTGGAATTACAACTGTTTCATACTGAACCAATGTAATATGTCTGTTAAAGGTCATAATTTTTTTAGATAAATTCAGGGCAAGTTTATACTTAATCGTCCATACTTGAATTTGTTCCTAGAGGGGATAAAAAATAAATGTCATCCATGTAAAATCTAAACTTGAAATCTAAGGTGCAAAACATTTTACAGAATGGTATCAAATACATATTAAACAGCAAGACAGAGAGTGTCTTCTGAATATATCAAAACCTCAGAAGTGTCCTTAGTTCAAAGAAGGAATATTCTGCAGTCCTTGCTCCTAAACAGAGCTCTGGATAGGATGATGTCACGAGGAAGGACATCCCTATCAATCAAATGGTAGGAGGTGGTTCCATGCACATTTTGGAATAGGATCGACAACTGGATCCAGATTCACCTGACAGGGTTGATCTAGTCTTGGGTTTATCACATTGCATGCAGGGACTTGTAGTCTTGCTTTTCATAGAGAATGCATAGGAATATCAGAGTTACATGTCCATGCATGCAATGGAGTAAACCAAGGATTGGATCAACCCTGTCAGGCAAATCTAGATCCCATTATCAACCTTATATTGGAAAGAAGTATGAAAGGATATGCAAGCTGACACCTAGGGCTCCTTTTACTAAGGTGCACTAGCGTTTTAGCACACGCAGGATATTACCGCGCGCTACGAGGCTAGAACCAAGATCTGCCATGTGCAGCAATTCAGCACACGCTATTCCGCGCGTTAATGCCCTAATGCAGCTTAGTAAAAGGAGCTCTAGTGTGTTCTTTCCCAAAGAACCAAATGAGAAGAAGTGAGGAGAGGCTGACTGAGGCCAATGTAACCCTATTTTTACCTGGATAACTTGAGAAGGTTACTTTGGTAAAATATATAAGGTTTGTTGGTGGGTCAGGGCCAGCCAGAGACCATTGACACTAGTAATCCACTTTGTCCGCACTCCACAGGCCATAAGAAGCCTATCCAGGTCAGAATGTAGTGTTCTGAACCAAATTTTAATGCTGTACATAACAAAGTAATTTTCAAATCAACAATATTAGTATCCACAATGAAGTAGAGTCTTGATGTAATAATCTTATACTTCATATAGAATATGCAAGGGAGCCAATGCACTTCTCTGAAAAGGGGTGTTACCGTATCATACCTAGTACCAGAAAATATCCTTATAGCCATGTTTTAAATAGAGTGGCATCGCATGACAGTATAATTTGGGAGGCCATTAAACAGAGCATAGTCCAGCCTGCTCAGTACTAGAACATGTACAAGTTTATGTAGCAAGGATTTGCCTATTAATATCTAACAGATCTAATCAAATGTAGAGCTCCAAAGTTGCGTCAGCTCACTACAGAAATGTGTGTTTCAAAGGACAGCTGAGAATCAAAATAACTCCCAAGATGTTCATAGAGGAGATCAAAGATAACACGAGTATATGTCCAGACTTTGCTTGTTTTAAACTTTGATACAAACTGCAAGTAAAGGATTTCTGACCATTCGGTTGGATTTGATATCTCCAGTGCCTCTTCTTGTTGGATCAGACAATTGTGGGGCCATATAAAAGACCATCAAGAAATCAGTGAGCCATATGGTTTTGAACTTCAAGGAATTAAGCTTTAGGTGATGATCATAACCATAAAGCAATTCTCCCAAGACAAAGATTTAAACCAGAAAGATCAGAGTTTTTTGTATTAACAAAGGTAACTAAGTGGATATAAGCTGAGACACCCAATTCCTGGATCGGTAATGCTAGAGGACATGGATTAAAACATGGATTAATGAGACAAAGCCAACATGGATGTAGTCGAGGAAAATCTTGCCTTGCTGATCTACTACATTTCTTTGAAGGAGTGAACATGTAGATAAAGGTGAGCCAGTTGATATTGTGTATTTGGATTTTCAAAAGGCATTTGACAAAGTACCTCCTGAAAGACTCCTGAAGAAATTAAAACGTCATGGGATCAGAGGTAATATCCTATTATGGATTAAAAACTGGTTAAAAGATAGAAAACAGAGCATAGAATTAAATGGTTAATATTCTCAATGGGAAAGAGTAAATAGTGGGGTTCCCCAGAGGTCTGTGCTGGGACCACTGCTTTTTAACATATTTATAAATGATCTAAAAATGGGAATAACCAGTGAGATAATTAAATTTGCTGATGACACAAAGTTGTTAAATCTCAAGAGGTTCTTGCAAGACCGGGCATCAAAATGACAGAAGACGTTTAATGTGAGCAAGTGCAAAGTGATATATGTGGGAAAGAGAAACCCGAACTATACCTGTGTGATACAGGGTTTCACATTAGGAGTCACCAACTGGTTAAAGGATCTAGGTGTCATCATTGAGGATTTGATGAAACCCTCTGCTCAGTGTGTGGCAGCAGGCTAAGAAAGCAAATAGGAATTATCAGGAAAGGAATAGAAAACAAAGATGAAAATATAATACCTTTGTTTTGCTCTATAGTGCTGCCATACCTCAACTACTGCACTAACCATTAAAGGCTAGATTCTCTAATATTGGCAGTAAAATCCAATGGGCCGCTGTTGCGGTCATCAATGTAACAATTTCAAAAAGATGAGTCATTCTTGAAAAAACACACTTGCAAATGAGATTTGCAGAGAATCACCAAATTTACATGAGATGAGTCGCTGGTTATAGCGATCTGCACATGAACGGAATAGACCACAGTAAGAGGTGTATATGTGTGCATGTGCTGGGAAAAGCTATATAAACTAATCTCTAGAGGAATAAATAATTATACTCTGTGATGATGATCTATATAAATTTCAATAATCACAGCTCTTATAGCAAGTAACTAATATATAAATAATGCTCTTATTAAAATGTGAAGTGCTCAGACCTTATAACCTGTGTTTTTTAGTGTAATCACCAAAACGAGGTTAACAAGGGGACCATCATTGCCTTCACTGTCCCCCGACCACCTGCATTATATAAACAAACTTTCAACATAATTTGTTCATAATGATGAAAAATGTACTTATCTTTGCCAGGTGGTAGTTGATGATGTTAAACCTCGTTCAAACAAACGTGAACCAAGCGGTGTGACATTAAAAAATTTTTTCTCTATGTGTGCGATTCAATTTATGGTCCCTGTCCCCCCGACCCAGGTTTCGTCTCTTCGTCAGGGAGGGACATTGATGCTAGAGAAAATCAATAAAAACAATAAACTTCTTTATTATAACTACTATTGTTAAAAGATCCAAATTAGTATCTTAAAGATTACTCGTAATCTTACAATGATAAATATTATGTGAGAATTATATAACAAATATCGATAAATCTACATACCTATTACTGGCTCACTAGGATTAGACCGGACCAAAGAGTGGGAGAACTAAAATCCAGAGACCGGGATTGTGATTTTATAGGTAAAACAACCGGAACTAATGAAATGGATCCAACCGGAAATGAGATCAAACAGAAAATGTCATAGCGTTCGCCATTGCTTTATATTAATAGCCATTCAATATCTGAATTTAGGCCATCTGGGATAAGGGTACGCCAATTGTAAATAAAACGCTGTTCCTTCTGAATCAATACTCGCGCAAGATCACCTTGATATTGTTTTATATGTATCAACACTGTGTATTGAAGATCTTCCAGCGTGTGTGCTTCGCTCAACCAATGAGGAACTAAAGGGGCGGTAATACGTTTTGTACGAATGCTGCTCAAGTGTTCTATGATACGAGTTTTAATTTTACGGGATGTTTGTCCTATATATATTTTGGAACAAGGACACTGAATATAATAGATCACTCCTTTGGAGTCGCATGTTGTGTCAGTGTTTAATATAAACTTACGACCACCTGAAAAAGGGATTGTCACTTGAGCAGCATTCATAACATGATTACAAACTTTACATTTGCCACATGGTTGGTGAGGCAACTTCCGTGTGGTAGAAATGTCAAACTTTTTGTGTTTTAATTTCTCGCACAATATAATTTCTCTCCTCCCATCATGGTCCAGCATTTCTCTTTTTCTCTCTTCCCTCCCTCCCACTGTATGCTGTGAAGGAAGTATTTACAGCTCTTGAAGAGGAAGGAATCCTTACAATGATAATATCGGGTGGCCAAGTTACCAATTAGTGGCAACGATGGGGAAGCCATTTTCAAGATGTAAGCAAACAGGTTTCCTGAAAGAAATGTTATCTGTGAACCTTGGGAAAGGGTAGAGTTAGGGGTTGTATATGAAGCAAAGCTTAGGTAGTTGGAAATTGAGTCTCACAATAACCATTGTGTAGCCCAAATAAGCAAGAGGGAACTTATTGAATACAATATTCCCTCTACCCAATAACAGAAGTTTCACACTGTTTTATGAACCAAATGAATTTCTGTTTTATCATAAAACCGCAGCATCTGTTTCCTTGGCATCTTCCTTCCCCTTCTGTTCAGCTCAGACAGAAGAGCAGACAGGCAACATAAAGAATGTAGCCACTAGAATCACCAGCATCACAATAATTTACAATCAACTTCCCTAAATATGACATTCTTCGAAATGTGGGTTGGATAAATGGATAGGGACCTTGAATTAATGATAGCATTCAAGCTAGCAAGGAGGATTAAAATGATTACTCCAAAGACAGAAGATTTTCTTGCCTTGCAACTAATAATTTTCATTTCTAAAGACTGAAAAATTTTAAGCAACAATCCCGTGTCCTAATTGGCTGCCAGTCTTTAAGGAAAATAACAGCATTACAAATGAGCAGGAATTGCTGAAAACCTGTCTTTACTCAGAAATAAATGACTCTCTTTTCCAAGTTTAATGCATTCTTTCCATTTCCTACTAGCAATTAACACCATTCTTTCCCTTTTTGGTATTAACTTAAGCTTCTTTGGGATATCATTTACTCATGCTTGGAGCAACAGAGCTTCCGATCAGATGCCTTTTTTATTGCCTGTGCTGTTATTTGGATTAAAAAAAAAAAAAGTATCATCAAAGTCCAAATTCTAGCTTGGACAATAGGAACTGAAATTTTTTTGTCATTTTTTTCTATTGTTCATTAGGTGCTGTACTTTTTGGCATTCAGTTGCAAGAATTATATGGCAAATATAGATGCATTCTGATAGCTCATACAGGTGATCTGCTTTCAAGTCTTAGCTTGGCTTATTGATTTTTGGGCAGCCGAGACTGGAAGTAATGGAAAGGCTGTTGTTCTTAGTCCTTGGAGGAATGCTGTTATTGCTTTCGTAATTAGGTCAGACTGACGATGGAGTCGTTATATATCCAACCCAGAGTGTTTTATTTGAAAGAAGAGAGGAAATAATAGGGAGCAGAGGTCATCAGCTGTGCATTATTGTCTCATGGGGGAAAGCCTTGAACCTTCTATATGGTAAACGGCTGCTATCAGCCTCTGCTGTCATGGAATTATGCACTCAGTAGCAGGGGGGCATAAAAAGTGGTTAAGGCTCTTAGAGGAAGAAAAAGAACAATCAAGATTCAGAGTTTTTTTAGACTTAAGACAGTCAGCAAGAGATAAGGTTACCAGCATCTGGATTTGCCTGGACATGTTCTCTTTTTAGAGGACTGTCTGGGGTGTCCAAACAGTTTCCTAGACTGGAGGAAGTTTGTCCAGATCTTGGACTCACTCTCTCCAGACCAGCCCCAAACCCGAACTCAGGTCCCCAGACTCGGGTCCGAGTCTCCCCTGTCCCCAGTACTTCCTTTGGCACTGCAATTTCAAAACTTCAGGCAGCCGGCAGCACTTAGGGCAGGATCATGCTGCTAACACTGCCAGCAAATTGCAGCGCCAGAGGAGGGCATTCCTATTTGGTTTTGTTTTAAATAGCAAGTAAAATCTCTGCATATCACATGTACCTTGAGACTAGTTGTGATTTTTTCTGTTTTATATGGATTATGTTAATTTACAGTAAAGTTTGTCTATTTATTGTGTATTGAGATTATACCAAAATAAAACAAAGGGCTATCATCATATATTCTTTTCTACACTGTTAGGTGACACTTAAAGGGCCAAATGAGTGATATATAAACCTCTTAATAAAGAAAGCATTGGGAGAAATTAATTCACTAAACAGAAAAGTCCATACTCAGCTGTAATATAATTAAGGCTTTTGATTTCACAAGGCAACAAAAAAAATTTGGGGGGAATCATCTAATTAAAACCAAAATCACTTTAATGGATAACACCAAAATAGTAGGCCATCTTAAGAACTACTTTTTGAACTTAGCAGGAGGAGTGTTGTTCCGCACTGTTTTGGCATTTTCCCCTGACGAAGTCTTTGGGTACTAATTGCAGTGCCGCTTTTTCACAGATAAGTGCTGTTTATTTTTCACGCACTACTGTGACAATGATAGACAATGCATTGAAAGAAGTGCATGCACATAGATTTCATGCATATTCATT
Organism: Geotrypetes seraphini; assembly: GCF_902459505.1. Taxonomy (NCBI): domain Eukaryota; kingdom Metazoa; phylum Chordata; class Amphibia; order Gymnophiona; family Dermophiidae; genus Geotrypetes; species Geotrypetes seraphini. The sequence continues at coordinate 26,502,424 of NC_047084.1, forward strand.
GGGGAAATCCTGAAAACCTGACTGGATTTGGCCCTCAAGGAGAGAATTTGGGGACCCCTGATCTAGATAATGCACTTGTAACAAACTGTTACAAAGCCCGTTGATGTCATGACAAAAGCACAATGAGCCATTTACAGTGAAGAATGTTGTTAAGTTATGATTACTTTTTCTGTAATGAGTTATATTACCATCTTTTGCAAACAAGTGATTTTGCTTAAGTCTTGAAGCAAGAAGTTCTGCTTTTTCTTTTGAAAGATTTAGATCACGAATAAGATCACTGAGCTCAACTTGTGTAAAGGTCTCTGGTTTTGAATCTTCATTATTCACATCATCAGGATCAGATAATTCTGGATTGTGACCAGCTGCTGCATCATCATCACATTCCTCATCATGTTCCACAGAAGCAAGTACATCTTGTGGAGGTACAGGGACAGGCAGTGAGTCATCATTAGGAAAAGGCCTAATAGAATCATTTTGTGCTTAGTTTTAGCTGAGAATCCACTTGTGTTCATAAGGCAAAAGTAGCAATCTTTAATATGGTGTCGCGGTTCCCTCCATATCATTGGGATTGCAAATGACATCACTGCCTTTCATCATTGAGCCAGTCACGAAGTCCATTGGAACAACTGGTACAGATGATATGTGGAACCCAAGACTTATCCTGGTCACCTAGTGGATAGCCAAAGTAAATGGGCGATGTTGTGCTTTTGTCATGAATGAACCATAGACATAACAGAAACTATCTGGATGATTAATACAATGTCTTAGCATGATAAAGACTAATATTAATCACCGTCTGTAGCATAAAAATACAAAGAAAAACTGTTGTTAACCCTCCTTATACGTTTATCCTATAAATGCATGATATATCACCCAATTAATGTTTATAATTATATATATAATGAGCCTCATTACAAAAATGTGACGTGCTAGTGAAAAATTAAACACAGATTTGAAATCAGCATGAAAAATGCTGCAAAAACCACCCAACATTAACTCTGATGAAAATGATGTATTGACCTGTGTTTTAGGTGTTAATGGATAAGCATTAATAAACATTTATCATAATAGTTGTTTACTAGACAAATACTGGAAAATTCCATTCCTCTTATATCCTTTCACCCCTCCCCCAGCTTATCATGTGTCTTCCACCCATTCCACCCATGAAGGTGAAGGGCTGGTATCATGGCGCTCTCTGGTCGAGCTCAGCAGCTGTTGGTCTTGAAATGTGCACGCAGAGGATATGCTGTACAGCGTACTCTGAATGATGTGGTGATTGTGAGTGCAGTGAGGACACCCATAGGATCATTCTAAGGAAGTCTGTCATCTTTGCCAGCCACTAAACTTGCTTCGGTCACTATTAAAGGAGCGATTGAACAAGCAGGTATACCAGCGGATGAAGTCAAAGAGGTGTCCTCCAAGACAAGCAGTACTGGGTGCAGGTATTCACTAATACTGAATGCTGCTTTGTATTTTCAGGCTTACCTATCTCAACACCGACGACAACTGTCAACAAAGTTTGTGCTTCAGGCATGAAATCTATCATGATGGCAGCTCAGAACTTGATGTGTGGTCATCAGCAGATTATGGTGGCTGGAGGCACGGAGAGCATGTCAAATGTCCCATACGTGATGAACAGAGGTGCAACACCATATGGAGGAATGAAACTGGAAGACTTGATTGTAAAGGATGGGCTGACTGATGTCTACAACAAAATTCACATGGGCAATTGTGCTGAGAATACGGCTAAGAAGTTTAACATCCCACGAGAGGAACAAGATAGTTTTGCTGTAAACTCTTATACTAAGAGCAGGACTGCTTGGAAATCTGGCATTCTATCAAAAGAGATTGTACCTGTCACCATTTCCCAAAAAGCTAATGAATTTTTACCTTCTATTTTGTAGGCAAACCTGATGTGGTGGTAGAAAAGGATGAAGAATACAAACGTGTTGGCTTCAACAAAATTCCAACTCTAAAGACAGTTTTCCAAAAGGATCATGGAACTGTGATTGCTGCCAATGCGAGCACGCTGAATGATGGGGCTGCTGCTGTGATTATGATGACCTCAGATGCTGCCAGAAAGTTGAAGGTTAAACCTTTGGCAAGAATTGCAGTTCTTTATTCAAATGTTCAATTTGGGGATTAAAAGAGTTTCCCAAATTCGCCACCAAATTCCAAAAGGCTTCATGGGTGACTTCTGGGGGTTTAACAGAATTTGCAGATGCTGCTGTTGATCCCATTGATTTTCCAATTGCACCTGCTTATGCCATACCTAAGGTAAGAATTTATCTCACATTCTTGCCGTACTTCATTCATCCAACATTGCAGCTTGTCTTACTGGTCCTCAGCGGTCCACCAGGCACTCAAACTACTCTCATAGTGCTGGGCTTTATGCTCCCACTCGTCATCGGATCCAGCTTAATAGTTGCTTTAAATACTTAGAATAGTTATAATTTACTTTAATGTTAATCTTAAATAAGTATGTACTAAAAGTACTTAGCTGTGCAAAAGCCGCTTTTCAACGGGGGTAGAGTCACCAACATGTTTCGCCCATATAGTTCAAAGGGCTTTTTCAAGGCTACCACTCCCTAAAGAAATAAAAAAGAAACCTAAGTCTCCATAGCCTATCGCTACATTTTAGTGCATATTTTAAGCATTCAATAATCCTTATGTAGTTTAAAACCACTTCATTCACCCCTGCTTACCTATCCACTTACACCATTCGACCCGACCATTGCGTCTAAGGAGGAATGGTGGGCAAGTTATTAATCACCGAATTTAAATGCTCCACGTCCCTGACGTCAACGTCCCATAAGTGTTCGAGACGCCAACGTCTAACGTCAGAGCGTACCCCCCTTAACAATTAATCCTTCATTATCTTATGAATGACCCTAGTGGGACACCCCCCCAAAACAACCCTCCTATAGCAGGGATGCCCATTCAAGTTCGTTATTTAACCCATAAGGGGTAATAGTATTCAAACTATAAATCCACCGTTGCTCCAATAAATTTAATCTACCCTCCCAATCTACCTCAAGCTTACCCTCATCCATACAATCAATCACTCTCCACTTAATTGTCCAGCCTTCTTCGAATGTGAACCGCCTAGAAGTCTTTCGACTATGGCGGTATAGAAGAATAAAGTTATTATTATTATAAAGTTATTATTTCTGCATTGACAGATAAGTGAAACAAACATATATTTGATTCTACCACAAAAAGATACACAGTTATAGCACAAAAATGCCAATATACAGTGATTTTTGCATGTTCAAAGAACACATTCTTTTTCTCTACATCATATATTCTTCTGCTGCGGGGGGCTGGAGAGAGAGAGAGAGAGAGGCTGCACTGGAGGAGGTAGGGGCCAGACTACTGGGAGGCAATGGCATGGCCTGGCACTGTGGGTGGGGCATGTGCCAGGGTGGGGTCAGGTGTCCTTTTTTTTTTTTTACTTAACCAATATAGTAACCCTAGCAGGAGAGAAACTGAGCAATGCAAGCTCTGTTCCAGGAAACAGAACCCTGCTTTCTGATCATTCATAGTAACCAAACTCATTTATGTTTTCTTAACCAACAACTTATACCCCCCCCCCCGCAATGTTATTATTAAGCTAGCCAAATTACATTTCATTATAATGGTCGGATGTGTTTTAAAATGAAAAGACTGAAGGTGCATTCATCTACTCTAAAGAATTCATGGGACTAGCCTGAAGTCTAAAAATGATAAATTGCTGTGGAAAAGGATAAAGCAAGTTGTGGATGTCATTTGTCAAACTGCTTATCACACTTTCTAAAGCTTTCTGGCAATGAAATGTGAGTTGTATTATGTGTGGGAAGGAAGATTTGGTTAACATCCTTGCAAATTATTAGCAGCAGGCACCACAGTCTAACATGACAACCTAATGAAATAGCTTTGAAACCAGGCAGCCATAAAAATAGTGTGGAGGGGCTGCCAAGCATGATGGTAGGGTTCCCACAGTCAAGACTGAATTGAATAGGACCACATAAGAGCAAGGAGGTGGCTGCCAGGGTTGATTGTGCTTTACTCAGTCATTATTTTTCTTTTCTTTATATACTTCAACTCCTTTTATTTATTCTTGCCCTTCACCTGAATATTTCATGCAGCAAGAAACACTTGGCTCCAGTTGGAAAGTATGCATTTTAACATTAGTTCTACATGTTCTTAATATTAAGATTTGAAAACAACCATTATGCAGGGTGAAGGACTAGCTGAGTGGTTAAAGCAACATGCCAAGTAAAAAGGTAAAAGGTTATGGATTTGATATACTGCCTAGGGAAGTTGGAGTTCAAACCCTACTGCTGCTCTACATGACCCTAGGCAGGTCACCGCTCCCCACTGTCCCAGGAACAAACAGAGGCTCCTCTTTTACTAAGGTCTTTTATTTGTCAATTATGTGTAATTTTTGTAGAAAACCCCACATAAACTAGATTATTGTATGAAAATTATCAACTTTACAAGAAGCGATGTTAACACAAACCCCCTTCCACTCTCCCCCCAATATTGTCTATTAACTAAGGGGCTCATAATTTTTTTTTTTTTTTTAAAAAGGTCCATAAAGTGGCCTAAGTCGGTACATGGATGATCAAAAAGACAGATCATCCAAGTACCCATAATCAAAACTGGTTTTAGATGTATTTAAAACCAGCTTAGGCCTTTCCACTGCCTCTGTACGTCCAGAATAAAAAGAGGCGTTTTTGGAGGAGTGGATAGGGCGGGAGGTGGGCCAACCTAGACATAGTCGTCTGGCAGCCATATTCAAAAAAGTTTGACAGATTGCCAGACAGAACTTATACATTTTGACTTAGCCCAAGTCAAATCAGCTTAGCGGCCCAGGCAACCCGTCCCTCCCCCCCCCCCCCCGCACCAGTAATGATCGCGGCAGGAGAGATGCCCAATCTCTCCTGCTGCAATCCCCCGTGACCGCCCTGAATCTTTCCCAGCAGGAGAGTGCCCAATCCCTCCTGCCAAACACTACCCCCCACCCATTCCCCCCTTCCCCCCAAACCCCTGCCGGTCCATGCACCTCCCGGAGCCCTCCTCCACCCCTCACCCCAGCCCCCTCCTTAACCTGGACCGGTAGGCCCATCTTCCTCTGAGGACCCATCCAACATATAAGTTTGGGGGGATGGGGGTTCAAGGGGTGTCCAGCAGGAGGGATTGGGCACCCTCCTGCTGGTGATCGCATGGGGGGGGGTTGTGTCCAGCAGGAGAAATTAGGCATCTCTCCTGCTGGGGAAGATTCGGGGGGAGGTCATGGGAGATCATGGCAGGAGATATTCAGCATCCCTCCTGCTGCGATCATTGCGGGGAGAGGCGGTACCAGGATTCTGTAACCGGCGTTATTTATGACAGACGCCGGTTAGAGAATCCTGCTTTTAAGAGGACTGTCCCCTCCTTCGCCTAAAATGTCTTGTTTTGGGTGTTTGGGACTTGGGCAATTTTTTGGTCAGGAATATGTTGTAAGGATACACCTAGTGGCGGTCTAGGCAGGTAGACCATTCAAAAAAAAAAAAAAAAAAGTTCAAAATGAAGGGGTATTTTTGAGAATGGTCTACCTGCTGCCTCCTTTCTGCGCCTAGGAACTTAGGCCAAAAAGTGGACTTAGACATTTCTTTTGATTATGTCCCTCTTTGGCTGCACATCGATTAATCGCAATTAAAATTTTTAAGCACATAAAGCGTCGTCGTCCCCCCCCCTCCCACACACACACACACACATTTCTTTCTATTCTCATACAGTGACAAATATAGACAGCAGAAGTAAATTCTCAGTACTGACAAGTTTTAATAACTTAAATGAAAATAATTCATTTTTCTTACCTTTGTTGCTTGGTGATTTTATTTTTCTAATCATTTTGTTCCGTCTTTAAAATCACCAGGCAATAAAGGTAAGAAAAATGTTTTATTTTCATTTTAGTAATTAAAACATGTCAGCTTTGAGAATTTACTTCTGCTGTCTATATTTGCCTTTATACGAGTATAGAAGGAAATATGAGGGGGGGGGGACACATTATGCGATTAATCGATATGCAGCCCTACTACTAACACATGACCAATATTGCAAAGGACCAATCTAAAGGGGTAATAAAGCACCCTCATCCTTTCTTACAAAGAACTTTCCTCTCAAACCCTACTCCTTCTTAAAATGAATTTTTCCCACCTTGATCCCTTTGTCTTTATAAATTGTGGGACACCCTCTGCCTCCTTTCCCCCACCCTAGGATGTGCTGCTTATCCCAGGGGTCTAGTAGGGGGCAGTACCACAACTGGAGCTCAGGATAACAAATAAGGGAGAGCTCCTTTATTTGGCAGACTGAACCCTGATAGTGTCATGAGATTTCTGCTAAAGGCAGCACCATTTTGGAAGATGGAGCCACCAGGACAGGGGAGACCAGGGATTCCTCCTGCCTCCACTAGACCCAGGGATCAGTAGTATGTGCAAGGATGGGGTGCTGGGGATGAGGTATAGAGAGCATTCCATGATTTGCCAAAATAATAAATAAATAGGGAGCACAGAGCAGAAGACACAGGAGGGGACTATGATTTTCTTTTAAGAAGAATATTCATTATAAAAAGAACTGGAAAATCAGGAGGTGGGGGATTGGGTAGGGATTATAATTTAAGAAGTAAATAGAGGTAAAAGGATTCTGGCTGAGAATATCCATTTTAAGACATAATTGAGGAATCAGAGATGTGGGGGATACATGGGAGGAGAATAGTAATTTAAGATGTATTAGCATTAAAGAGTGAGTTATAGGGGGGGATATTCATTTTAAGAAGGTGGGGATCCAGGAGGAATATTCATTATAAGGGATTGGGAGACTAGGAAGTGGGGGTTTGGGCAAAGATTATAATTTTAAGAAGAAAATAGGAGTAGGATTGCAGGATCAGATATGTAGGGGTAAATGGGAAGGAAAATGTAATTTAAAAATGGATTGGGCATTAAGTGAAGTGTTATAGGGGTAATGTTCATTTTAAGAAGGGATGGGGAACTTCTAGCTTTGTCTTGCTGTAACTAGGAATGTGCAGTGCTCCTGGATGTAATGCACAAGAATATTTTACTGGGAGTATTCATTAACCTGCGACACTAAAGCATTGTGGGCTAGTGTATCCTACAGCAAATATTCTTGTGGTAAAATAGTGCACCAATGCACTATTGTACCATGGGTTGGTACAATGTATTGTGTGCTGTGGCGAGATTCTGGGTATGCTGCGAAAGATAGGTCATGTAAGTTTCTGACACTGCTGACACTAGCGCCTCTCCTCTGCCCCCTAGCATGCCAGAATTTTAGGATTACCAGATGGAGGGATTTCCAAAACCCAGCAGTTTATCCAGGTTTTGGAAAGCCTCCGAGCTCGGGGCCGCATCTAGAGGGCCTCTGAGCATGCATGGACGTCGACATCATGACATCATGCACATGCATATGACATCATCGGTCGATGTCCATGAATGCTCGGAGGCCCTCTAAACACAGCCCCAAGTTTAGTGTGCCGCGGCTAAAAAAGTTTGTGAGGAACTGGGTTAGTAAATCGCACTCTTAACTTCTCCACCCTCTGGGGACAAGCAATTATGTATGATACATGAATGTAAATCTCCCTGAACTACCATGAAAAAGTTTGAGCTAAAACAAAAAAAAAAAAAAAAAAAAGGGAGTATTTCTTCACAGAGGTGATGGATACATAGAAAACTCATAATGCTGGAGGAGAAAACAATAACAGAATTCAAGGAAGCATGGGGACATGATGACAGAGATCAAATACTCTGCAATATTGCTTCAGGAGAAAATAATGGGCAGGCTAGAGAAGCCTGGGATTCTTTATCTGACTCATATTTTAGTTTCTATGTAAGTTCCTGCTATACTTTCTTTCACATTATTCATTTCCACTCCCCAGTTTCTCCCCAGCCCTCATATTTCCTGCCTCCACCTCTCTTTTTCTATGTAGTCTCATCAGATATAATGTGCAAAATAAGAACATACATAACTCTGGAGTAATATTTTCATTTTATTTCAGAATTCCAAATAAGACAAATATAGACTGATGACATTAAAATGCCAGCAAGGAATGTCTGCTCATATTGGAAGAATGCATGTACATAACAAATGAAATATGCAAAATAACTCCCAAATTGTATATACAAGTATGGTACCTAAAGTTGTATTCAGACATTGTGCACTTAGCCAATGTATGAGCACAACATAACTGATTAATTGGCCTAATCGGCACCAATAACACTAGTCTGCATGATATCGGATGACTGAAAACTAATATGTGATATTACCTCACTTTTTTATGCTGATTCCAGAACTAAGAACATAAGAAAATAAGCAATGCCTCTGCTGGGTCAGACCTGAGGTCCATCGTACCCAGCAGTCCGCTCACGTGGCAGCCCAACAGGACCTGTGCAGTAATCCTCTATCTATACCCCTCTATCCCCTTTTCCAGCAGGAAATTGTCCAATCCTTTCTTGAACCCCAGTACCGTACTCTACCCTATTACGCTCTCTGGAAGTGCATTCTAGGTGTCCACCACACGTTGGGTAAAGAAGAACTTCCTAGCATTTGTTTTGAATCTGTCCCCTTTCAACTTTTCTGAATGCCCTCTTGTTCTTTTATTATTCGAAAGCTTGAAGAATCTGTCCCTCTCTACTCTCTCTATGCCCTTCATGATCTTATAAGTCTTAGTTTTCTTCTATCACATACAGTTTTTTCACAATTTTACTTCAAAGATTTATTGCTGTGCCAGTAGGTAATGAGTATTGTTGGAGGGGAATTTCTCAGTAAAGACCTGTAAGCCTTTAGGTTAGCACAGCTGTTGCTGCTAGTTGTTGTTGTATGACCTTGGAAGTGTTGTTTATCTCAGACGCTTGCATTACCAGTGCTGTTCTCATTTTATTTCTCTATTGTGATTGCAGGTACTACAACATCTACATGTAAGTGTGTGAACAATCCAAATGTTTTCTGTTACATTTGTGGAAATTATACTGTGCTTATTATGCAAAGAACGGATATAACACACTTTGTAAAAAAAAGCTTACTAGACTTATTTTAAAGTGAAACTTGGTGACCAGGATAAGGCATACCATCATTGCTTCAACTTGTGGTCATTTATGCCTGACTGTTATGTATACATTCTAAAATGTCAATAAAGATGATTGAACTATAAAATGCAGACTGGTGTAATTGGCAATTAAAACCTCATAATTGATGCTAATTGGGACTAATTAAAAGTTACACATATAACTACAAACATGTAGTTGTATGTGTAACTTTTACAAATATGTAGTTATATGTGTAACTTTTAATTAGTCCCAATAGAGAAATCCACATATCAATCCTTATGGTTGAACTCCAAGATTCAAATTGGACAGTCTGGAATCTTTTGGAAGGAATGGATGAAGGCAGGTATACGTACATTAGATGATGTTTTATTAAATGGGAAACTGATGGATTTTTCAAGACTGCAACAGGCATTTGGTATTTCAAAATCTCAAAATTATAGATGGTTGCAGTTGAAGCAAGCCATTCATAAGGGGTTCCCTGAATAGCGGAATTTAAAAAGTCATTATAGCTTGCAGATCTTTTGCTTTCAGACAGATTTTCTAGGGCATCAGGCTGCCAAGTGGTATAAATTAATATCTGGATTCTTGAATAAAAAACCAAAATCTAGTCTTAGAGACATTTGGAGCATTGAGATCAAGCAGTATATTTCTGTGTCTCGATGGCCATGAATTTGGTCTTGGAGGATGAGATGTACAGCGTCAGCATCTATGAGACAAACCTGTTTTTTCTTGTTACATAAATCTTTTTGGACCCCTGTTAAGTTACAAAAGTTAGATAGTTCTAAATCAAACAGATGCTGGCACTGTCATCTAGACATAGGGATGCTGGATCATCTGTTGTCCTTTAATACTCAACTTTTGGAAGTCGATATGGGGACAGATTAATGCAATACTTGAGTCATCATTTCCATTAACATATGAGTTAGTCATATGTGGAACATTATTACATATTAGACTCCCCATGGATCGATATAAAGGTCGTCTTTTTTAAATTATGACTGGAATAGCTATGCAGATGATAACACGTAATTATGATTGTCTAAATCAGTGTTTTTCAACCTTTTTTGGGCAAAGGCACACTTGTTTCATGAAAAAAATCACGAGGCACACCACCATTAGAAAATGTTAAAAAATTTAACTCTGTGCCTATATTGACTATATATAAAGTAATTCTCTTGAATAGGAATCAAATAAACACAAAGAAAGTATTTTATAATTACTTTATTATGAAATATTAAGTAAACAGAATAGTGAAAAATTATAAAATACTTTATTCAGTGCGAAACCTGGGCCTGTTTGGCTGAACACAAAGCTGATATTCTGGCTGGAATCGAAGAAAGACACACACGTAGCTCTTCGTCAACAGCTCTCAGTCTCTCTCTGTATTTGGTTTTTATAGCATACAAAAATAGACAAATATACCCTCCATCCTTTTTATTAAACCACAATAGCAGTTTTTAGCGCAGGGAGCTGCGCTGAATGCCCAGCGCTGCTCTTGACGCTCATAGGCTCCCTGCGCTAAAAACCACTATTGCGGTTTAGTAAAAGGTGACCATATTGTAAAATATAGACAGCAGATATAAATTCAGAACTGTGCCTAGTAAGTGAAGGGAAGTTTTCATCTCTGGGAATTTACCCAGTTAACTATTAAGTTATTTGGGCAAATTCCTTTGAAAACTGTGGTAATACTGCCTCCACTTTGCTAAATTTAAAATAAAATCATTTTTCCTACCTTGTTTGGTGATTTCTGGTTGCACTTTCTTCTTCTGACTGTGCATCCAATCTTTCTTCCCTTCTATCAGCCTGTATGCTTTCTCTCCTCCACACCTCATTCCCTCCCCCAACTTTTTCTTCCTCTCTCCCTGACCTTTCTTTCTTTTATTCTGTTTCTCTTCTTTCCTTCTGTTTCCCTGCCTGCCCCCTTTCTTTCTTTCTCCCTGCCGTTCCCCAAGCCACTGCCACTGCCGCTGCCATCGGGGAACAGGACCCACCAATGGATAACAGGCCCCAAAGCCGACGCCGACGCATGCTCTCCCTGACGTCAATTCTGCAATCGGAGAGGAAGTTCCGCCCAGCCAGGCAGCGATTGGCTGGCCCGAACTTCCTCTCCGACTGCAGAATTGACGTCGGGGAGAAGAAGACTTATCGGCTCGATAGATTAGATCGCCAAGACAAAGTGAGTCCTGGGTGATCGACTCACTTTGCCTTGGCGAGCTACTGGCGCCCCTGCCTCGGGCCCCCTGTCAGCTCCGGGCCCCTGAATGCAGGACTGGTAGTACTGCCCTGATGGCGGCCCTGCGGCACACCAGGCAACATCTTGCGGCACACTAGTGTGCCGCGGAACAGCGGTTGAAAAACACTGGTCTAAATTTTCCTTTTTGGTGGGCTAATTTATGCTCCACTTATAGGAATGAAAAAATGAATGCAGATTTGATGGGGCATAGTAAGTTATTTAAACTGGTTTGGGGTCCGTTGACATCTTTTATGACTGCATTATAATTGATTTTTCTTTTTAATTTGGTTTAATTCTATTCACATTCAGGGTGGGAGGGAGGGATTACTTTATTATTTAAATAAGGGAAGGATTTTTAAAGTATATATTTATTTGTTTCTTATAGATTATTCACTGAAAGGGTGGGTGGGGTAAAATGATAGTTTTGGGGTATTGGTAAGTTGTATGTGCTTTTCCTGTTTTATTATATGCTTCTAAATCTGTACATTGCACTGTTAAATATTTTGAAAAAATAAAATATTAAAAAAAAAAGTTACACTTATAACTTGGAACACATCATTGTATAAAAAGTATGTACCAGTTGCAGTGCACAAATTTTAAAAAGCAGCATACCCAAGGGCAGATCGGAGATGTTCCTAAAAGTTGTACACATTGCTATAGAATATGCCTGATCTGTGTACAACTTGTTAGGTTCCATTGACTCGTATTCAAGTTGTAGCAACTTGATGATATCATCAAGTTTTTGTGGCAGAATACGGAAGTAGATTGCCGGGCCTTTCTTCTGCACAGTATAAATTTGATGTTGTCACCGTTGGAGTAATTCTTCACCTCCAACACTGCCCATCTGCTGCTGCCCAGACGAGTGGTACATCATTAGTCCGACATCTCTGCTGATACCTGTCTGCCTTGGGAGGCCCTGCTGGTAGCGAAACTACCGACGGCATAGCTTTCAGCTTCACAGATGAACGCAAGCCCCAGTGGCTCGACAAGCCCATGTACCATGACTGGAGTGCACAAGTTAGACACAGGCATTTAGGCTTGGTTTTAGCTGTTCAAAAATGCCTGCGGCTAAGTTATGTATCACACATAAGGCCTCTATTACAAAGCCGCGCTAGCAACTGCGCTGTGCTAATGGCCCTGAAGCCCATGGAGATTTAAAGGGCTTTGGGGCTGTTGCCGTGCAGCTTTGTAAAACAGGCCGATAGGCACTAAGCTCAATGTTATATGAGGTACATACACCTTGTAAAATCACACTAAGTGCCATTCTAATCAGCGCCAAATTTTGTTAAGTGTCATGTATAATATGGACCGAAGAGCATAAGAGCATAAGAACAGCCATACTGGACCAGACCAGTGATCCATCTAGCCCAGTATCCTATTTCAACAGTAACCAATATAGGTCACAAGTACTTGGCTGAAACTAGTGCTGCCCGATTCACGATTTGAATCAATTCACTGATTCACTTTGGGTGAATCAATTCAAATCGATTTACCAAGCCCAAAAATCGTCCTCCCGATTCGTTGACTGACCCTCCCCCCTCGCCTCTAAAGCAGGAGCGGCAGCGCTGCCTCTTGCTGGCCTGCCGCTCCTGTTTTAGAGAGCGAGTGGGGAGGGTCAGTCGGGAAGTGGCTTCTCTGCTGGTGCCCGGCTTCCCCGCATCAATTTACCTAATATCAGCAGCCTGCCCTGCATAAGATCGCTGGCTCTAGTGATCTTTGCAAAATGCCATACGACGTCCGAGTTGTCTTCTCTCTGCCACAGTCCCGCCCCTTCTCTGACATCAGAGGAGGGATGGGACTGCGGCAGAGAGAAGACCATTCTGAAGACGTATGGCAGCTTACAAAGATCGCTAGAGCCAGCAATCATGCAGGACAGGCTGCTGAAATTAGGTAAATTCAACACGCAGGCTTTCTGAGGGGGGGTTTAATCCTTCATGGGGGGGTGCATGCCTTCTGAGGGGGGATGGTACATGCCTTTGGGGGGGGTGCAGCCTTCCAGGGGGGTACAGGCCAGAAGGGACAGGCAGGCCTTCAGGGGTGGGGTGTAGGCCTTCAGGGGGGTGCAGGCTTTCAGGGGGTACAGGCTGGCCTTCAGGGGTGGGGTGTAGGCCTTCAGGGAGGACATGCAGGCCTTCAGGGGTGGAGTGAGGGCCTTCAGGGGGTTCAGGCCTTCAGGGGGGACAGGCTGGCCTTCAGGGGTGGGGTATTGACCTTCAGGGGTAGGGTATAGGCCTTCAGGGAGTGCAGACATTCAGGGGAGGGGGCCCTGGTGTAGAAGTACACGGAGGGAGAGAGGGAGGGAAGGGGGAGTTCAAAGAGATGTGCATATGCCAGACTTTGGAGGGAAGAAATAATGGGTCTAAAAACAGAGGAGAAGGAGGGAGATGGTGGATAATGAGATTTAGGGATGAGAGGAACAGAAAGGGAGAGATGGTGGACCCTTGGGTGATGGGGAAGGAGGGAGAGATGCTGGATGAAAGGGTAGTTGAGAAAAGGTGGATCTGTAGATGGAGATGATAAAAAGAAAAGATGCCAGACCTCCAGGGGAGGGAAGGGAAACAGAAGGGGAGGACAGAGATGGCAGATGGATGGCTAGCACGGAGAAAGAAGAAAGAAGGAGACCCTGGAAAGCAAGTTATCAGAAGATAACCAGAGCCTGGGACCAACAAGATTTGAATAATGACCAGACAACAAAAGGTAGAAAAAATAATTTTATTTTCTGTTTTGTGATTACAATATGTCAGATTTGAAACGTGTATGCTGCCAGAGCTGGTGTTAGACCGCAAATGTGAGCAAGGATTTAACAGAGAGAGGGAAAGTCTTTTTGGTTTGTTTATTGTGTTTACACCACAGCGCCAGTGTGGCTAGGAGAAGGCAAAGGGGGTGAAGAGGCTATAAAAGGGGTGAAGAGGCTATAAAATAAACCTACCAGGATGTTTTTTAAAAAACACCCCAATTGGGCAGGAAAATCGAATCGAAAAATCGATTCAATAGGCTGAATTGAATTGAATCAAAAAATTTTTCCTGAATCAGGCAGCACTAGCCGAAACCCAAATAGTAGTAGCAATCCATGTTACTGATCCCAGTGCAAACAGTGGCTCCCCATGTCTGTCTCAATAGCAGACTATGGACTTTTCCTCCAGGAACCTGTCCAAGGCTTTTTTTAAACCCAGATACGTTAACTGCTGTTACCACATCCTCTGGCAATGAGTTCCAGAGCTTAACTATTCATCAAATGAAGAAATATTTCTTCCTATTTGTTTTTAAAGTATTTTCATGTGACTTCATTGAGGTATACTTGGAAATGGCAAATTGAAATCTAATAGATATATGGAGTAGAATGCAACAGAGTATTTCTTCCATGCTAGTTGCTTCTTTGTTTACGAAAGAGCCCAAGAGATTGAAATCCTTTACAAGTTCTATCACCTTCAAGCTCAAAATCTTCTTCATTTTCCATATTCATGATCTTTGTCTTCTTTATGTTCTAATCCCATGGTAATGTGCACAATGAATATACTCCAGAATTTATGTGCCAAAAAAATCAAAGTAATGCACTAAGGCCCCCTTTAATCAAGCTGCGTTAGGGTTTTTTTTATCACTAGCCGCTGTGGTAAAAGCTCCAACACTCATAATGCCTTTGAGCATCAGAGCTTTTACTACAGTGGCCGATGATAAAAATCCCTAATGCGGCATGATAAAACCAGTTTTGTGTTCATGTATTTTAGTGGCGGATTATCAAAACAGCTCACTGTGGTCTTTTATGAGCTTCCTAGTACTCTCCAACTCTGCCATGCAAATGTATTATAAAGAAGTCATTAATATTTAAATGAGCACTCCAGGCAATTCTCTGTCGCAGGGTGATACCCTGTCGCTATCCTACATTTGCAAGCAAAATTTTCCAGCAGGTCTGAACTATTGTAGCCTTACTTTCTGGTCAGTGCCTGAGCACTGATTGGCTCAGGCATTGACAGGAAAATAAGGCTTGACAGGTCAGATCTGCCAGAAAATTTTGCCGCCATCAAGCAACCACCCCCCACCCCGGCAGCAGAAGGGATGCCCACTCTCTCCCACTGCTGCCATTAAGCAACCACCCCCCACCCCGGCAGCAGAAGGAATGCCCACTCTCTCCCACTGCTTCCATTAAGCAACCCCGCCACACCCCCAGCACATGCACAGAATAGTCCAAGGAAAGAGACGTAAATGTGCCATGTGCCAAGAAAAGCTATGCTGTAAGCGCACCAGTGCTATAGGATAGAGGGGAAGGGAGGGGAGGTGCAATCATTAGCTTTCAACAAGCATGTATAAGACACGCCTTTAATACATATGCTTTTGATATTTTTTCCCATTACTATATTACACTATCCTGGAATTCTTTCAGACCTGACACTACCAGATCCACCCACAAACTCAAATTATCTTTCCCTCGTTAAAAGGCGTCATGTATGCAGGTAAATTAGGGAAATCCCTTTTCTTCAAATTCACTGAGATTTGGAATAACCTCCCTGCCCCGCTGCTGAACCTAGGCTCATTCCAATTATTCCGAAAGCATCTGAAAACCTGGCTTTTCTCCAAAATGTAAAGCTATCTATTTAAAATGTAAAGCTTGCTATCCTCTTCATAACCTCTAATTTCTTATTATGTCCTTCCCTCATTTATTGAATTTACCTGTAAATCGTGCCAAGCTCTATCTTTATGGAGATGATGAGGTATACAAACTTAAGTTTACTATAATTTATATGAATAGTGTGTGTGGGGGGGGGGGGGTAGAGGTTCTCATTTTTATCATGAGCCACGGCCAGATACACGTGCCTGAGACACGTTTTTCATTGTACTGACACCCCTGGACCAGCCGGGGGAGGGTACATGCACAAACAACAATGCAAAAAAATGCAGTTATGCACCTGGGCAGCCAAAATCCATGCAAGTCCTATACCCTTAATGGTGAGATCCTAGCAAAAACGGTAGCAGAACGAGACTTGGGGGTAATCGTCAGTGGGGACATGAAGTCTGCCAATCAAGTGGAGCAAGCTTCATCCAAGGCAAGACAAATCATGGGTTGCATACGAAGGGGTTTTGTCAGCCGTAAGGCGGAAATCATTATGCCATTGTATAGATCCATGGTGAGGCCCCAGCTGGAATACTGTGTGCAATTCTGGAGGCCGCATTATTGAAAGGATGTACTGAGGCTGGAGTCAGTGCAGAGAATGGCCACCCGGATGGTCTCGGGACTCAAGGATCTCCCATACGAGGAAAGGCTTGACAAATTGCAGCTTTACTCGCTTGAGGAGCGCAGGGAGAGGGGGGACATGATCGAGACATTCAAGTATCTTATGGGCCGCATCGAGACGGAGGAAGATATCTTCTTTTTCAGGGGCCCCACGACAACAAGAGGGCATCCATGGAAAATCAGGGGCGGGAAACTACGAGGTGACACCAGGAAATTCTTTTTCACTAAAAGGGTGGTTGATCGTTGGAATAGTCTTCCACTACAGGTGATTGAGGCCAGCAGCGTGCCTGATTTTAAGGCCAAATGGGATCGGCACATGGGATCTATTCACAGGGCAAAGGTAGGGGAAGGACATTAGGGTGGGCAGACTGGATGGGCCGTGGCCCTTATCTGTCGTCTATTTTCTATGTTTCTATGTTTCTAAAAGCCGGTGCTTCATTTGGAGAATCACTCAGAGATGATAGAGAATTTCCCGCAGTGCTCATTTAAATATTAATGACTCCATTTTACTACCATTTTAATAGTAATGACCTCATTATACTACATTTGCATGACAGAGTCAGAGGCTGCTAGGATGCTCAGAAAAGACCACAGTGAGCTATTCTGAGAACTGGACAGTAAAATACTGGCATGCTAAACTATCTGGAACTGGTTTAGCGACCATTATTAAAGGCATGGTGAGTTTTGAGAATCCGGCCCTCTGAGCGCTGAAATCCCCGAGAGTGCATCAGCTTCCCTTTATGAGAAATAAGCATGACTTTATGAGAAATAAGCAGACTTGTTTTGTGCTATCTAGCAATATTGTCACAGTACTTGCAAGCCATTATGATAACTTCTCAAATATTTGGTTCAGTTTAATCTTCAGATACTTGATTATATCTGGAATCAGCAATTTATGCAGCTAAGTTGTTTTCATGTGCAAAGAGATCGCAGAATTACTGATCTTGCCTTTGGCTTGCAATAAGTATTCTTCCCAGACAGAAGCAGTGATGTGGAGCAACCCTAAATGGATTATCCCTGTACTGAGCAAGGGCAATGTGGAGCATTCAATGTGGAAGGTGGCCCAAAGCTTTTGAATGATACTTAGATGAGCCAGTTCCTCTGCCCCACTCCAAATGGAAAATATTTTTATTTTCTGGAAGTGCTGGTGACTGTGCAAATCCAAGTGCCTCTCTAGTCTCTCACAAACTGACACAATGGGTTCATTAACCCCAGGAAAGCAGATCTAATGAATAACCAACTCCGCAAACACCCAGTACAATGGCTTCCATTCAGACCAGCAAAAGGGTCTAACTCCAGCTGCTTATCGGACAGCCGAATCCTGTCACTCATTCCTTTGTGCTTCCAATCGCTGTTAGGAAAAGCTTTTCTTTTACAGAGAAACTCCTAGCTCTGTTGTGGAGCAAAACTCCTTAGCAGTGCCAGGGGAGGAACACTCCAGTCTACACAATGGGCAAACGGAGCTTCTGCCGGCAGGAGGCTAACAAGCAAACGGCAATTTCTGTCTCCAGGGCCTGAATGTAATCACTTTTGGCAGTGTCAAGACCTATGTCAGCTCCCTGCCCTGCCAAATTTCCCCACAATGAAGAAGGATGTCTGCATTCAGGGGGCAAAACCCTCCTCAGGGGAATCATCTCGCACAGCTCTGAGGCCCAGTTAAGAATAAAGAGTCGAGCTGGTGAAAGACATTGTGCCACGTCAAAGCCACCATTCATGCTAGCGCAATATCGACATGCTGCCTGGAAGAAATGAGAACGGTTGCCACTATTAGCTCTGGACAAAATGAAGTGTGCTTAATCCCATTTTATGGTGTAAACTGGAAAAAAAATCAAATCAACACCTTGTAACATTAAAATAATAAAATCGGCTCCAATGAAAAAAAAGAAGTACTATGGCCTGGGTGAAATATTTCTGACAGCAAGCATTGAATCTTGAAAGCAAATTATGTGAGTGTTTGCTCTACAGACAGATACACACACGCACTACACACACTAGATTCAGTAAATGCCATGACTAGATACAGCAAATTATCAGTGTTTGTTTTACACACACACTAGACTAGATTCAGAAAATTATCCCCCCCCCCCCTTTTAAACAAAGCTATGCTAGTGTTTTTAGTGCTGGTCATGGCGGTAACAGCATTGACGCTCATAGAATTCCTATGAGCATTGGAGCTGTTACTGCCACGGCCAGCGCTAAAAAAACATGCTGCGGTTTTGTAAAAGGGAGGGTATGTTTGTTTTACACACACACATACTAGACTAGATTCAGTAAATTTGGGCAGCAAAATTAAGGGCTCCTTTTACTAAGGTACACTAGTGTTTTTAGTGCACGCACAAAATTACCATGCCCTAAACCACGCGGTATACTTCTAGAATAACACCAGCTCAATGCTGGCATTAAGGTCTAGTGTGCGCTATTCCACGCATTAAGGCCCTAACGCACCTTTGTAAAAGGAGCCCCAAATTCTGAGTGCTAGTCTATAAATGGCGCATTGAGTTGGGCGCTGATTATAGTATATAGCTCTGGGATCTACGCCCAACTTTCAACATGATCCATGCCCAACTGAAACCTGATGTAAATCCTTGCATGTAAATTAGGCGCAGGTCCTACAAGCTCTATACTACTGCACGTATCTTTAGTGAACGTCCCTGGCCTTTCCATGTTCCTCCAACGGCCATGTCCTCTTTTCAGTTGCGCTGATGGGATTCGTGCGTGCATCTTTATAGAACAGCGCTTAGCAAGATGTATATGTAAATCCAAATTGTTGCCAACTAATGCAAGTAATTAATAATGCTCAATTTTGGGCAGTCATAGATTCGTTACTCAAATTGCATGTGGATACGCAATTTTAAACATCATATATAGAATCCAAGGCCAATGTTAATCCGAAATATATAGAGACTGGTGCAATAACCTTTTGTTGTGCTGGGATGAAATTATGGAATTTGTTGGTAGCGCAGTTAAAGGAAATGCGCTGACAGAAGAACTTTCAGAAAACTCTTTAAAACCCAATTGTTTGTCAATGCTTTTTTTATAGGGCCTGACTTGTCGTGATTGAAGATTAACTGTGAATTTAAATTCTGTTTTGTCTCTCTTTTGTACTGTTTTTAAGTATTATGAATGTGGATATATTGTAAACTGCTTAGGATTTAGAACAGTGGTCTCAAACTCACAGCTTGGGGGCCACATGCAGCCCTCCAGGCACTATTTTGAGGCCCTCAGTATGTTTATCCTAATCACAAAAGTAAAATAAAACAGTTTCCTGATCATATGTCTCTTTAGCTATGAATGACAATATTATTATTAAGACTTAGCCAAAAGGAAAGATTTTACCTCATGCAAAATTGTCATGTCCTTAATAAGATATTAAATATTTTTTCTGAGGCCCTCCAAATACCTACAAATCCAAAATGCGGCCCTGCAAAGGGTTTGAGTTTGAGACCACTGATTTAGATGGTTTAGAAATGTTATAAATAAATAAATAATTTCATTTAATACCAACTGGCATAAAAGTACATGCCTTGATATAATGGCATGTACTTTGCCAAGGGTTGGAGTTTGGTAGGAGTGAAAGCAGAGGTAGCTATACTCGTGCAGATTATATAACAGGCGAATCTGCATACTAAAATATTATAGGTGTGGACGTTTGCACCTACTCCATGGCAGGTGTAACTATCCGCACCAGAAGGTAACCATGATTTCTGCCACTTACAGTAGTATTTTATGAGGGTGGTTTGAAAAGTATGGTAGAAAAGTAAGTTAAACAACATAGGGCTCCTTTTACTAAGGTGCGCTAGCATTTTTAACGCGCACTAAACCCACGCTACGCTTCTAGAACTAATGCCAGCTCAATGCTGGCGTTAAGGTCTAGCGAACATGGCAATTTAGCATGCGCTATTCCGTGCGTTAAGGCCCTAACGCGCCTTTGTAAAAGGAGCACATGGTCTCCATCAAGGGTTATACACTGGGGCCTGGGGCTAGCGAGTTTCCTCTTTTTTTTTTTTCGTGTCATAGGAAAATTATCTTATGAAAAAAACTGGAAACTCATTGGACTGTGTCTAACTTATTTTTTACCAAACTTTTCAAACCACCCTCATATAAAGATAAGTTGACACCTTCTTGTCTTGCCTACGTATCCTCTTATACAAGCAGCACTGTTATAAAATTATTAGGCAACATAGTTGTAATTTTATGCTATGCATGTTTTATATGGAAACTGTCTAGATAGAGACGGTATATAAATTTTAAAAGTAGATAAATAAATATTGGAATGACTAAAATGACAAACACATAGGAAATATGGTTTAATGGGACAGTCAGCATGGATTCAGCAAAGGGAAGTCTTGCTCACCAATTTGCTTCATAAACATATGGCTATAGGTGAGCTAGTTGTTGCAGTGTATCTAGATTATCAGAACGCTTTCAACAAAGTTCCTCATGAGAGACTCCTGCAAAAATTAAAAAGTCATGGGGTAGGAGGCAATGATCGCTTGTAGATTAGGAATCGGATATTGGACAGAAAACAAAGAGTAGGGTTAAATGGCCAGGTACATTAGATAGATTGTGAGCCCACCGGGATAGATAGGGAAAATGCTTGAAGTATTTAGGGGTCCTTTTACTAAGGCGTGCTAGTGCATCTTAGCGCGCACTGCATGCTAACGTGTCCATTGTACTTAGTTAGGGGATCTTTTACTAAGGCGTGCTAGCCGATTTAGCGCATGCTAAATGCTAATGCGTCCATAGATGGGCCATTTGACCTTTATCTGCCGTCATGTTTCTATGTTTCATAGAACATGATGGGCGCATTAGCATTTAGCGTGCGCTAAATCGGCTAGCGCGCCTTAGTAAAAGACCCCCCCCTTAGGGCTCCTTTTACTAAGCTGCGCTAGCAGTCATAGTGCGCGCTTAGTGTGCGCTAAATAGCCCCGCGCGCTAGACGTTAATGCCACCATTGAGCTGGTGTTAGTTTTTGGCACGTAGTGCTGGGTTAGCACGCGCTAATCTGCAGCGCGTGCTAAAAACGCGACTGCAGCTTAGGGCTTCTTTTACAAAGGTGCCCTAGCGGTTTTAGCACGCGCTAGCCGAAAAACTACCACCTGCTCAAGAGGAGGCGGTAGCGCCTAGCGCTATTCTGCGCGTTAAGGTCCTAGCGCACCTTCGTAAAAGGAGCCCTTAGTATAAGGAGCTCTAAGTTAGTTATTTCATGTTCTATCCCATCCTCCCCTAAGAGCTCAGAACGGGTTACAGGCTAACATACATAATATACTATACAGTTAACATAGTTACAGTACAAGTTTTATCCTAACTCAATACATATATTTACTGAACAGCTAAATTTAAGAAGAAATAATCAACTTTTTGCATGACGGGGTTTGCAATAGCAAATTCCTGTTACAGGTTTTACCATTTCATTTGGTTTACTATGGAATTGTCTTTTACATTTTGCTTCCATTTTTACTTTTTACTGCCAGTATCAGATGTAACTAGGTCAGGGGTAGGCAATTCCAGTCCTCGAGAGATGGATTTCCATGCACTGCCTCCTTGAGATGCAAATCTATCTCATGTATATTTATTGTGGATATCCTGAAAACCTGACCCGGCTCCGGCTCTCGAGGACCGGAATTGCCTACCCCTGAACTAGGTAAATGTAGTGAAAACTAGTGAACTTATTATTTCAATAAAAATAACAAATGTTGTTTTGTACTTCTTTACATATACAAGTAACAAAACTTTTACTTAAGTACAGTAATTAGTTACATGTACTCAGTTACTATACCACATTTGCTAATGTTGCCAGGCATAGGGGGCAGCTAGATGAAAGGAATGAAGTCTAGAATTGGCAATGGAGGAGAAGGGTAAAGCTAAGAGCAACTTATCTGAGGAATAGAGTTCTCTGGGAGGTGTATAAGGAGAGAGAAGAGAGGAGAGATATGGAGGGGCAGCAGAATGAACACACTTGTAGGTCAGCAATACGATCTTGAACTGTATGTGATGGCAGATAGGGAGCCAGTGAAGTGACTTAAGGAGAAGGGTGACATACGTGTAGTGAGGTTGGAAACAAAATGGAGCCCAGCACAAAGTAAAACAGTGTGTTGAAAATGAGGTAGTTAGTTTGGATGGAACATGGGTGAGGCACATATTTACAAGTACATACAATCCTATACTCTACGATTGTTCTTTACTAAACTAAACTAAAACTTAGCTTTATATACCGGATCTTCAGCTAGAAAGGAGCTTGACTCAGTTAACAGTAACTAAAAAAATATTTTAAAAAAGTAACAATCAGAAAATATTAATATGACTAGTTTCCAAAGTGTTTGGCAAATAAAATAGTTTTTAAAGATTTACCTAAATGTAAGCACCCTTTTAGAATTACCATCCACATGTTTCTTAAATCTTTATTGATTTTCAATTTAAATTTCAAATATTACACTTGTACAGAAAGCAATAATAGCATAGATATTGAATACAATGTAAATATAGCTCATAAGTTAATAGAATTTACTATTTATGCTCAAGTCCTCAACTTAGGGTCCAAGAATCAAAAAATGGCGAAACTTAAAGGAAAATACTAATAATTACACAAGAAACTGAAAGCTGTAGTACTGAAATGAGGTCATCAATAATCAAATTATAGGGCTCAAAGATTACTTCCATTCAGACAAGACATTGCCACAAAGTTTGTCAGTTGAGATGGTTCAAAAAACACATACTTAACAGTATAGTAACACATAATACATTTACACTGATGTCTCAAATAGAAAGTTGCCCCCAAAGATATAACCCCAGGTTTCAAAAGAAGAAATTCATGGCGGTGCTTTTGCGTCTCTCGTGCCAAATCTAGAAACATTTGTATTTTGTGACCAAGGAAACTTTTTTGTCTATTTTTGAAGTAAAACTTTAACAACCATGTTTTATCAATTGGTAAGGCTAAAGTAATAATCATAGTGGTTGATGATGCTAAGTCCTTCTCAGATGTCTCTAGGATTTGTGAAATAGTTAAGGGTTCTTAGTCTGAATATTTTTCTTTTTGTTGTTGGTTTTGTCCTTTATCATCATGTCCAAAGGGAAAACACTTTGAAAATAAGAGCTAGATTTACTAAACTTCCTAACTCTAATCTACTTTATAAGTAAATAGAGCACATTGCATAAAATGGGACCTGTGGTAAATAATGCATGCTAGCTCATTTATTTAAGTAAATCTAGCCCTAAGTTTGTACTGGAGGTTGTAGAGAGTGAAGTGATTATCTAAGGTCACAAGGAGTCTTGAGAACTGAATTCTAGCATCCCTGGCTTTAGCACACTAAGAAATTCCCCCATTCTGTCAAAGCCCAAAAGTGATGAATTTTCTATTACTAAAGTGCCACAGTAAACCTTCTATCAAGCATGGAAGATACTTAGCTTGGGAGGAAAAAAGAGGGGGAAATGCAAAGAGAAGTAGATAGAGATGGGTTATTGGATGACCCTTCCAGTTGTTATTATCACATTCTCCTTCTATGTTTCTATGAGAGTGCAGCCTCTAGCAAGTTAGGAATTCCAGTTTTTCAAGACAGAAACATCAAATGTTCATTATAGGCTTAAGTAAAGTCAGCATTCATATCAAAATCTCATAATTGTTCTCTGCTCATCTTACCGGTAGTAGTCTTGAACAATAAGAGGTCTACAAATTCCTGAAGGGGAAATTACTGTTCTTTATATCTTCTAAAGAGAGGCATTGAGGTGTTAAACTTTCAGGAAATAGGTCTGCTTTGAAGCTGTATGGGACCATTTTGAGTGGTGCTAAAGTTAATTTTAATTTTCTGTTGTTTGAGCTTCCAGTTAGAAACATAGAAAATGATAGTAGATAAAAGCCTCATGGCTAGGGAAAACCCAAACATGTCCTCTTTTTAGAGGACTGTCCAGGCTCCAAGATGGGCTTTCTAAAACCCAGCATTTGTCCAGGTTTTAGAAAGTCCCTACAGGCTCCAGCTGCATCTAGAGGGCCTCTGAGCATGCGCGGATCACATCACATGCATCCGCACATGCTCCAGGCCCTCCAGATGCAGCTGGAGCTCGTAGCAAAGAGAGGAGGCTTTCTGGGGGCAGGGCTAGAGGTGGAATAGGGAAGGGCTGAAGGCAGAACTGGGCGGAATGGGGCGGGGTTAGAGGCAGAACAGGGTGGGGTCATGTGTCCAGGGTTTTCTTTTTTTTAAAATATGGCAACCCTACTCATGGTCCATCCTTTCTGCCCATCCACATCATCCATAAGAACATAAGCAATGCCTCTGCTGGGTCAGACCTGAGGTCCATCATGCCCAGCAGTCCGCTCACGCGGTGGCCCAACAGGTCCAGGACCTGTGCAGTAATCCTCTATTTATACCCCTCTATCCCCTTTTCCAGCAGGAAATTGTCCAATCCTTTCTTAAACCCCTGTACTGTACTCTGCCCTATTACTCCCTCTGGAAGCGCATTCCTCAGTATCGAGTCCACATGCCTCAGTATCGAGTCTCCCACCAGGATCGTTGACTTTCCCTTCTTCAATTTTCGTTTCGGTCTCAGGTCAATGTCCTCAGCGTGCTTCACTCTCTCTTCTTCTGGGCATCGACTAGCCAATTCTTCCCCCTCGTGCGGTATTCTTCTGTGGGTGTCTTCTATGAGGTCACCTGCTTCTTGCTCCCCCTTCCAAGTTGGTGTTGGTGTAACTTCATCTCTCCTCTGGAGTTCGTTCTCTTCCACCCTCCTCCTGTATGCTTCCTCAATGAATTCCTCGAGTTCCCTGACTTCCTTCTCGATGTGTCTCTCACTCTTGAAGTCTTCAAATACCCTGGTAGGGTCCTCTGTGGTGTGCATTCCTTCTAGCTCCTGTATCTTGTCCTCAAGTCGCTTGACTTCTTTCCTCAAGCTTTTCAGCTCCTGACACCGACTGCATACGTATGACTGTCTCCCCGAGGGGAGGTAGTCATACATATGACAGTCCGTGCAGAACACTGGAAAGCTCATCTTCTGGTTACCTTCTGCTTCCATCGGGGTTACTACTTTAAGAAAACAGTTAAGTTTACGTGTTCCTTCTGTGCCTGCTGCCTTTGCACAACCTTGCCTAACTTTTGCTTGTGTGTGGTTGTTCCTTCTATATCTGCTTTTTGCCTTGATGCCTTCTTATGTGTGCTGTCCTTTCTCTTCCTTACCTTACTGCTGCTTGAATGTGTTAGTCCCTTCTGCTCCTGCTTATTCTTACCTTCTGTGCTTGCCACTTCTTTACCTTTCAGTCCTTCCCTGTGCTCTTGGGTGTAGTGACTTGGCCCTTCTTGAGGCCCTTCGCAAAGGCGCTCTCGCTAAGGCGAGCGCCTTTGCCGCTCGCCTTCGCCGCGCGCCTAACGGCTGCGTGCCATTGGCTCCACCCCCTTTTATGAGGGAGTTCGGTTTCTGACTCTCTGACGCGGTGGGGGTGGGCGGAGCTAACTCTCGCCCTGCCCCTAGCCTCCTGCTCTTCTCTGTCTCCCTCCTCTGCCTTAAAACAGCTTTAAAACTGCTTTTCTCCCTTTCTCCTGCTGACTCTCTTGCCTTCCTCTTTGCTTCTGCTGCTCCTCCTGCCTGATGCTATTGCACCGCGTTCGCTGTTGGCTCCGCCCCCTTTTATGAGGGAGTTCGGTTTCTGACTCTCCAATGCGGTGGGGGTGGGCGGAGCTAACTCTCGCCCTGCCCCTAGCCTCCTGCTCTTCTCTGTCTCCCTCCTCTGCCTTAAAACAGCTTTAAAACTGCTTTTCTCCCTTTCTCCTGCTGACTCTCTTGCCTTCCTCTTTGCTTCTGCTGCTCCTCCTGCCTGATGCTATTGCACCACTATCTCTTCCTCCCCTTAAGATAACTCGCATGC
Source organism: Geotrypetes seraphini (assembly GCF_902459505.1). NCBI lineage: Eukaryota > Metazoa > Chordata > Amphibia > Gymnophiona > Dermophiidae > Geotrypetes > Geotrypetes seraphini. Next base: position 26,528,820 of record NC_047084.1, read on the forward strand.
CTTTCCCATGCTAGCTTGAATTCACTTACAGTCCTTGTCTCGACTACCTCCACTAGAAACGGATGGTAAGTTGGATGACAGCGGTTCTGTGTGGATCCCTGACGAAACTTTGGTGAAACATGTTGGGTCCTACCGCTCAATTCACTATGAGAAGCAAACATATCGCCATTACTAAGATAAGTAATATTAACTATAAATTAATGAGCAATAAGAGTCATGTACTAATTCAATCCATAACAAAGAAGACAGGTGAGGAGTTCACCACTTGTATCTCCCCGTTAAAACACCTAGGGTGCTGCCCAGTGGTATAAATTGATTTCTGGATTTTTAAATAAAAAACCAAAAAATAGTCTTAGAGATATTTGGAGTATCGAGTTAAAACAGCATATTTCTGTTTCTCGTTGACCACGAATCTGGACTTGGAGATTAAGATGTACAATGTCAGCATCTATGAGACAAACATGGTTGTTTTTATTACATAGAATTTTTTGGACTCCAGTTCGGTTGAATAAAGTAGATAGTTCTAAATCTAATAGATGTTGGCATTGTCATATTGATATTGGGACTTTGGATCATCTTTTATTTTTTTGTCCATTGATACTTGGCTTTTGGAAGTCGATTTGGGGGCAAATTAATAATATTCTTCAATCCTCTATTCCTTTGACATATGAAGCAATAATTTTTGGAACGATTCTGCATGATAAACCCACTTTGGATAGAAATAATAGTCGCCTTTTCATGATCTTATCAGGAATAGGGGTTCAAATGATCACATCTAATTGGAAAAATCATGATAGGATTAATTTTAGTTTTTGGTGGGCAACTGTATGTGCAACATATAAATATGAAAAGATTATGGCAGAGCGTTTAGGGTTTGTTAAATCCTTTAAGGGGATTTGGGGTCCATTAACTAATTTTGTCACATTATAATTAAAGTGATTCCTTTTTCTTTATGTTAGATTCCTTTGCACATCCAGGGTGGGTGGGGGGGTGGGGGGGTGTATTATTTATTTAGAGGTATAAATTTCTATAATATTGATGAGTATAATATAATATCATTACTGTTATAGGTTAAGAAGGGATTTAAAATTTTTATTGTAATATTTCTGATGTTAATAGTGTATTTTCATATAGTTGGGGGTTTTTTTTTTCGATTTTTCAAATGTATACATTGTCAAGTTCAAAATATCAATAAAGAAATAAAAAAAATAAAAAAAACACCTAGGGTGGGACAGAGGAGTGGTGGTTCTGAGGTCTTAAAGAAAACTTATATACTTCTCAGAATGAGAAGGGGAAGCTGAAGTACAATATATTTAGTACCTTAGAAATCTGGATATAAGTAGACTATTAATTTTCTAAGGAGACAATTTTGCCATATTCTGTGAAAGTTTGAACATAGAAATTCTGTGAGCATCAAAGCTGTTACCGCCCATGGCAGGTGCCAAAAACCGTGCTATGGTTTTACAAAAAGGGGGGTTAATTACCAAAATTAACATACAATATCTCCAAAAGCACTATATAAACTTTTAGAGGTGTTTCCAGCATCTTCTGATACAGTTAAAACATAATTATTTATTTATTTATTGGGTTTCATCAATCACCTTTATGAAGAGATCCACCCAAGGCAGTGTACAGCACGTACAATTCAACATAAAACTTACAAATACCTGTATATAAAACTTACAAATATATAAAAATATAAATATATAAATTCAATAAATAAATAAACATAAATACAATGAACTGAAATTTAATAATAGGACTACAATGAAAGTGTCAAAATATACTTATTAAAAGCACTGAAATTCAAGTAGCAGAGATATAATACTATATTGCAATGTCAGTATACTTATGAAACATCTAAAAAGCATACATTCAAATACGGTAATATCGATATAATGCTACTGCTTTTCTCACAAGAAAAATAATTTAATTGCAAGAATTCAATCTCAAAAATATACCACAATGTTATTAGCCTAGTGGTGAAGCTACCCACTGAAGCACATTTACTAATAGTGGAGAAAAAGCCTCAACTGCGTTCAAAAATGCTTTTAATATCAGACGGCAACCCAGCGGGTTATAAGCCGGTCAATTTCTGTCTCATAGGCAAAAAAACTCCACAAAGTACAAAATGCTTCTTTATTCTCCATATGCTGGGGAAAGTGAGATCCTGCTTCCACCAACAACATTTTGCTGTCCTCGTACAATCAATCATTCTTTCGAGGTTAGATTATTGCAATTCGGTCTATCTAAGTCTAACCAAGAAAAGTCTTCAAAGACTTCAACAGATCCAGAATACTGCAGCTAGGTTGATCTTTGCAAAAAGCAAATATACCGGTAATCATGTTTCTCCGCTTTTCTTAAAACTTCACTGGCTTCCTGTAATCTCTAGGGTTTACTTTAAATGTGCCTGCCTAACATTTAAGATCTTGCATTGCACTCTTCCCCCTTTAATTCCTCTATCCTGGAACTCTGTGAGACCTGATATTACCAGATCTATCCAAAAGCTTAAACTATCTTTCCCCTCGTTAAAAGGCATTATCTATATTGGAAAATTAGGGAAATCTCTCTACTTTAAAATTACTGAGCTTTGGAATAACTTTCCTGTCCAGCTGCGTAATTTGGGCTCTTTCCAATTATTTCGAAAACATTTGAAAATGTGGCTGTTTTCAAAAATGTAATTTCCGCTGCTCTCTATATAACCACTAATTCTTATTATAGTTTCCTTTCTTAAACTCTTGTAAGCCGTATCGAGCTCTATCCTTATAGAGAAGATGCAGTATATAAGCTTAAGGTTTAGTTTAATTTACCCAACACCACGGTGCACAGGAGAAACAATAAAAGAAAAAACAAAAAGAACAGGAAACAGACCTTCATTCATCTTCACTAGCTGGTATACTTTCTCACAGACCGTTGTGATCGCCCCCGCTGCTGATCATGATGAAATTGCGCCTCAGCTAGTCCACAGCGCTGCAGTGAAGAAAAGCAGTTCTTCCAACAAGGCTCTTGTTTCGCCTCAGGGAAATTTCCAATGTTCTCACTCCCTCCAGCTCTGTGCTTTTCTGCAATACAGCTTATCATATAGCCAAGGGGCCAAGTGCAGATATTAGAAGGGGACATGTACCTGTCTATTTTTTTCCTTATTTTAATGTTTTTCAAATGGAAGAATTTTATTATTCTTTAGCATGATTCCGTTCTTCAAATTGCATGACTTACTTTATCTCTTAAAGAAGAAGCCACGATATTTCAACACAGACTTATCTCCTATCATTTAATTGAACATTGGCAGGTTAATCATTTAACCTCAATGTGTTATGTCAATGACCAATACCTCTTAAATTATGATGTGTAAGAGAGAGTTCTTTATTAGAAACCCCCTTTTTAAATTAAGATTTTGTATTTTTAAAGGCTGAACAACCTATTGTGAACTCTCCTTAGTCTCAATTGCCTTTCTTTTATTACTCTTTTTTTTAAATTATTTTTCTTATCTTTTTTATATCTTATTGACTAATTCATATGGTGATGGTAATCTATCAACTACTACTCAGCTGGTGCTCATGGCTCCTGGCTGGGTGGCAATTGAGCGAAACAAGAGCAATTGCCACCCAGCCAGGAGCCGTGAGCACCAGCTGAGTCACTGTCATAGCCATTCTATACAGCCGGGAGCTACTAGCACGACCATAACGGCAGGACCTAAAAAGCTAAGTATTATAGGCTTTATAAATTAAGCAAGCCTTAATATTGATAAATACCAACTTGAATAATGAGCTGAAAATAGTAGGTCCGTTATGAGTAGTAGTTGATAGATTACCATCACCATATGAATTAGTCAATAAGATATAAAAGAAGATAAGAAAGAAAAAAAAAAAAAGAGTAAGGCTTTGAGCATAACCGGTACATTAGCCTTTGACATGATATTAGTGCTCGCACCTAAAATTAGGCCACATATGCAAATTTATGCTCTCTTCTGTAACAATAAATCCATGCGCACTTGATGTTATGGAATTAGGCCTGGATTCTATAACTTTTGCCATTGTCAACCATCTTAAAAGCAGCTGCCAATCATGTGTCAATCAAGCAATTACGGATACGGAATCATTCCTCCGGCAAAGGTAGTTGACAGACATGTAGGCCTGGATTTTCCAGGCCTACATTTCCCACACCTTCCATTGATGGGAATCACACCTCCTTAGGCACTTTAGGCTGCCTATCACCACTTCCAGTGTTAGCCATGCCCACAGTGGCGTTAGGCAGCTTAAAGTGCCTACAGAGGTGCGATTCTGGCGCTGAATTTTTAAGCACCTTGAAACTCAGTTCAAAGCATTGTTTGATGATGTTTTTTACTGAGCTTGGGTACTACTTGCATCTAAAAAAAATTGGGACCTTAGTGCTTAGTGTCCATATTTTTAGAATCTAATGGCTCCTTTTACAAAGGTGCGCCAGCGTTTTTAGCGCACGCACCAGATTAGCGCACGCTATAGTGCGAGCTAGCCGAAAAACTACCGTCTGCTCAAGAGGAGGCGGTAGCGGCTAGCACGCGCTATTCCACGTGTTAAGGCCCTAACGCACCTTTGTAAAAGGAGCCCTAAGTTTTGGCGCACTTTCTTGAATCCACTCCCTGCTTTTGCTATAAATTCACAGACAAGGGATTTTTCTGTTAACAGCTGCTGCTAAACACACAAGCCCCTTTGAATACCCAACCTTGGGATTTTAAAGTCGTTCTCTATCACTATACTGTAGTTCATACAAAAAAAAAATAGTGGTGATGCCAGAAAAATAAAGAATGTCTAATTAGAGGAATCATCAGAGCTTCTGGTCTAAAAGCTTTTTCCCCTCTGCTGATGCTAAGTACTCTTTCCCACATGAACAGCCTGCTTACAGCTTTTTTGCACTCTGTAAGCCTCCCTTTCATGTAGCTGGCATTCCTACACCCCAATTTGTGCTAAAGCAGTTGCTGCTCTTTGCAGCCTATGTGTAATTTCCGACATCAGCTGGAATTCACCTTCATGTAATTATTTGTTCAAGGAGCGCTTTGATCTGTGCACTTCCCTTGTAACTTGAGTGCAGTCAGTCTCTGAACTGCAAAAAAAAATGTACAAATTTTAAGGTTCGTGTAGCAAACACCATAATACCTAATCCTAACAATAAGGTGTTAATTGCTTGGTTCTTCAAGAACCAGTGACAGTAGACTGCCGTGCATGTTTACAACCGTTGTGTTTCATCCTCACCCCCTTAATTCCAATTGAATTCTAGTAACTGGGCTAGATTCACTAACCCTCCAATCCGTGAGTGATTGGAGGCAGGCCGACTGATTCACCAACCATCTGCATGCAAATGGTGGCGATCGGAGGCACGCCCCCAATCGACTGCACGGATCACTAGAGCCCTGACAGTAGTGACAGGAGAAGCAGCCTCCTGTCACTGCTGTCAAGGCTTCTGCCAGCTTTAAAAATTTTTTTTTTAAATCAGGCAGATTCACTAAGCAAACTAATCTTGTACCGATCGGTTTGCGACCCGATTTTACTCCGGCCCGATTCACTTACCTCTCTGCCGATCCGATTCCGATCCGCGCAAGCAAATGAGGGGAATGGCATGCAAAATAGGCAGGGATGTGATTCACAACACAAATTTCGCGATCCAACTGGGCTGGCCAATCAACCCAAGAAGCAACTGCTGGTTACCAGTCACAAACGTCCTTTCCATCTCTCCAGCTCCATTGCCGCCCTGCTCTCTGCCCTCCTCTCTGCACGCCCTGCTCTCTGCTGCCCTGAATCTCTCCTGCCTGCTGCCCTGCTCTCCCCAGAATCTCTCCTGTCCTTCCCCGTACAGTAAGCCCGTGGTTTTAACCTGCATGTTTAAAGCGGGTTAAAACCACAGGTTCCCTGGGCTAAAAACTAAAGTTAAAAAAGTCACAGCTTAGATGGGTCTTAGACGCATGCGCAGACCATCTACAGATGGTCTGCGCATGCGTCGGGATTGAATACTAGCGATCCATGCCGGCAGATGTGGACGTTCCTCCGATCGCCCCCATTTGAATAGTACTGGTTGACAAATCCATCGGACTTCCCGGATCGGACATGGATCGGTCACGATCGGGCAGATTAGTGAATCTAGCCTATATTTGTTTATTTGGTTGGTTGGTTGGTTGGTTGTTGTTTAAAGCTTTTCTATATAGCAAATCAGAAAGGTCTCAGCAGTTTCCAATAAAACACAGACATCTTGGAGACAGTCATTTTCAAAGTATACATGTGGGTAAACCAGTCTCTCCATGCACAGCTTCAGCCAGACTCAGCAAGGGGATTCTTGGAGGCAGAGGGCTAGATTCACTAAGCAAACCGATTGTGTACTGATCAGTTTGTGAGCCCTTTGCAACCCGATTTCCCTCCGACACGATTCACTAACCTGTGTACCCATCCAATTCTGATCCATGCATGCAAATGAGGGAAATGGCATGCAAAGTAGGCAGGGACACGATTCACTAAACAAAAATCTTGAACACCAACTGGGCTGGCCGATCAACAAGAAGTGATTGCTGGGGACCAGTAACTCACCTTCTTTCCGACTGTCCTGCCAGTCCTGCAGACCTGAAATAAACCCGCTCTCTGCCGCGACCTGCTCTCTGCCTACCCCAGCTCTCCTGCTCTCTGCCACGACCTGCTCTCCTCTTGCCACCCTGCTCAGCCCCGACTCGCCTGCTCTGCTCAGCCCCAACTCTCCAGCCCTGCTCAGCCCCGACTCACCTGCCCTTCCCCGACTCACCTGCCCTTCCCCGACTCACCTGCCTTTCCCCGCAGTGCGAACCCGTGGTTTTAACCCACAGGTTTAAAGCAGATTAAAACCATGGACTCGTGTAGTTCAAAAAAAACCAGTAAAGTAAATAATAAAAGAAAAAAAAGCTCTGCTGTGTACGACGGGCTATCACATGCGCAGACCATCTACAGTCAAGGAAGATGGTCTGCGCATGCTCAAGGATCGCTCTCCAGCGATCTGTGCGGTCGGTGGGGGGTGTACCTCTGATCGCCCCCATTTGCATGCTGGCCCTTTGTGAATTCATCGGCCTGTCGCAAATCGGGCACGATCGGGAGAGTTAGTGAATCTAGCCCATAGTTGCAAGTGTTTGCATGTACACACATAGCCTTTGAAAATCTGAGTGTGTGTGCATAAATTAACTGAGAGTATTTGTGAATGATCATGAGCAGGTGTAAATACAAGTGCTTACATTTCCTGAGAAAAAAGTTTTTGGCAAATTAACTTTGAAAATTTGTCACCAACTGCTCAAGGAAAAGCATGCCAATTCTGCTTGGGAGTCATTTTATAAAATCTTTTGTATGTAAAACACATTTTACACATGTAAAGGACTCCCATAAAATTGCACAACTGAATCCATGCTGATAAATATGTGCACCTACAAGATAGCATGTACCTATATGCACTGTTCCCTCTAAACTGAGTGGGAATCCTCCACCTACAATCCTGCCAGTAGGGGGTGCTGTTTCACTATTACATTTCCAGTAGGGGAGGACAGGCAAGGTCTGCAGGACTCCAGAGAACCTGCCTGGCCCTAATGATTGAAAACACAATATTGAAGCACCACCCCCCACTGTCAGCAATGCAGTTGGAGGACTCACACTCAGCGTAGAGGGAACAATGCTTACATGTACATTGCAGAGAAGAGTTCTCAGGGGTGGAATTTGGGGGAAGAAGAGGTTGAGTTGTAATGTACATGCATGTTTTATAACAGGCTTTGGAGCATGTACAAATGTATGATAATGAGTCATGGGTCAAATGGGTCAACAATACTGGATGGGTCATATGGATCACGGGTCAGTGTCTGTGACCCACGATAAAATTATATTTATGTATTTATTTATTTACCCGCTTCCTTCTGCTTGCCTTGCTCTCCGGGAGTTAGTGGCCTTGATGATCGCTGTAGTGTATGCTTGTGGCTTGGCCCTCCTACAAAGCCTGTTGGACCACGGTGGGGGAGTGGAGTGCTGCTGCTGCTGCTGCTGCTGCTGCTGCTGCTGGAGATTTGAGATCTGCTGCCTGCTGTAGAATGTAGCTGCCTGTGGCTGCGGGGAAACAATTTACCTCAGATTCGTGAAGCTGCCACAGGAAATGCCTGCATAACTTAGCTGCACCCACGGGGAGAAAGAAAACCGCGATGAAATGAGTGAACAGGTGCAGCCCAACCCCCGACACGGACTCCCTACCCCCCAGTAAAAACAAATGCGGCAGTCCTGAATTGCTGTGCAGGGGTCTTCAAAAGAGATGCGTTGGCTGCACAGCCACGCAGCTTAAAGGGAATTTTGTTACCATTAACATTGATACGACACAAATAGGTACCATTACTTTATTGGTTGTGCTTTTATTCCATCAGCTACATAAAACCAGAGACTCCTGATATAGACCAAAGGGCTGAAACACATTTATGTTGAGTTGTTGTTTTGAAGACTGAAGCATTTCAGCCACATTGATCGCCTTCACTGTTTTGCTTGTGTAAGGGAAAGCCTGCCAGATACATATGCACAAAGGTCTGCAGTAAGGGTATTAACTGTACACATGTCTGAACCAATGGCATAGCCACAGGGGACTTTGGGGACCAGTCGAGCTCAGGCCCTCTCGAACACTATGGAGATTCTCAAACCCCACCAGCATGGAAGTGCTGGGTGTCAGAGGCTGGAGCAGCTTTATCCCAACCAGCAAAGGTATGGTAGGGAGGCGTTTTAAACAACAGCAGTGGTGGTAGCAGGGGGCACAGCAACAGCAGCAGCAGTGGGAGATGGGACCAAGAGGAATGCTTGTCCCATCCCTCAAAAAAAATCACTTTCTGGCAATACCCCAAGACTCCTAACAAAGCAAAAGTGCTAGCATACATCTACACCTGTTATTTGGCACATCAATATTAACCTTGCAGATAAAAAATTTTGTGAGGCTGATATTTTTGTGCTGATCATCAAGCACTTTCATTTTTTATTTTTTATTCTTTTTACAGATGCTCATTTGTGTTCAGCGCTGCTACTTCCCATCTGTCTTTTTAAGTTCCAGACAATTGTTCTGGTCACTGAAACAAAAAAATATCAAAACTGTAAACCCCAAAACTGACACTAAATCTTCTTGCACGAAAAGAAAGAGAAGCAAGAAACTCTGCACCAATCAAGGAAAGTACAAAAAGGAGCAGAGAAGACCAGATCTTCAAGCTAGAATGTATATTCTAAAGACAACCATAAAAAATGGAAGCTAAGACGGACCTAAATCTTCTTGACCAACCTTTCTGCACTGCCTCAAAGCTGGTGATATCTTGGGCACTGTGAGAGAGCAACGGTTCTTTGGTGTAGCCCTCCAGTGGCCCTTACAGGGCTTGAGGAAAGGAGGTGGCTTGAGGGAGGAAGGATTTGTTACTCAGGATGCTGCCACACAGGTGCTTCAAGTCAGGAGGGAGGTGGGGTTCGTGACTCAGGACTGCCACCACTTGTAGTTTTTCGGGGCTTGTGGGAGGGAGGGAGATTTGTGACTCAGGACTGCTTGCCGCTGGTGCTTAAGGGGACTTTTTTTTTCCCACCAGCAATTTTTTTGCCAGTTGGATGAGAGTCCCAGTTAACTGAGATTCTGCTGTACTATGTTTTGTTTTTTAAATATTTATTCATATTTTTTGTATTATAGATTCCTGATGCACGCCATTTGGGCCGAAACACTTACATGTCGAGTCTTTATTTGGATGAATAAAGAATTAGGCCACTTTACATTAAAATACATTTCTAGACCGCAATACCTTCCAGATCGATGCAGTTTACATCATCAAGAGGCTGCACATCACAGTAAAATACAAAAGAAATATCTTCCTTACTTTCCTAAGAATTTTACATAAAGAGATGTCTTCAATAGTTTTCAAAAATGCATATATCAAATCAAAGAAGCAAACAAAATACGCAGTTCTGAATCCTAACTAGCAGCCTGATATGCAACTGTTCGATGCAAAAATTTATTGTAAATACATCCTCGTAATGGAGGGAACTCAAACAATGAAGTTATCCTTAGTAGATGAACCGCCTTAAAATATTTAAATTGTTCTAGTAAATAACCAGGTGCCTGACCATGTAAAGTTTCAAAGTTTATTTACAATTTGATATTTCGCCCATTCAAAGTTTCAAGGCAGATTACATTTAAAATTAGCATATAGCCTAACAAAAAAACAGCACAGTTCTCAACAAAACACACACCAAAATAACATACTTGATACCAAAAGGGTAGATGGGGAGAGCTACAATATTAAATAGGAAATAACAATATGGGCAAGAACAATAGGTACGGCTTTATAACAGAGCGTCCTAAATTTAAACCAAACCCTGGCCTCAGAAGGCAACCAATGGTGTTGTCTATAGTATTGAGTAACATGATCGGATTTCTTCAAATCAAAAACAGACGCACAGACGCATTCTGGATTTTGTGCAATCTATACAAATTTGACTGAAGACCTGCCAAATGAACTGAATTACAGTAGTCTACCCTATGGCTTCATTACCATACATTTTAATGCAATCTCATCTATGTGCACCTTGCAAGTTAATTCCCTCGCTCAACCCTTTACTGTGTTTTATGTCCAGCAATGTGTACATATACTGTGCCATAACTGTGCACTTTGGCCAGTGATAGCTTTCTATGTCAGCTCCTCGCCCCTTTATGGGTCTCTGCTCCCAGTGCTCTTTCCCCTCTTAGAACAGGCAAATTGATCAGCACCTGAGTTGGTCCTATCTCCTTTTAGATTCTGGTGAAATCTATAGATTTCTCAGAAAAAATGTATTTAAATGCATAAAATAAGATTCAAATATATAGATTGTATTACAAAGGAAACCAGTTATGCTCAAATACAGTTATCAAAAAATAAATAAATATGTGTTGACCATGATTTATTTATTTCTAAAATTTTTAGATTCCCTATAACTAAGTGGTTAACAATAAAACAATAGTTTGTGGGCAATACAGTTACAAAATAATCAATTGCACACTTTTGGAGAAAACAGATATTTCACACAGCCAAATATATTCTGCTTTCATTTTATTTTAGGGTACAATAAATTTAGACAGGGTCATTTATTAAAGTTAATAAACATTTTTGGAGTCTATATAAATTACTTTGTTGCCTACATTCATTACTGAATGAAAACCTAAATTTCAGTTACAGGTCACTTAAAATAAAATCATAATTTTTTTCCCATCCACGTTCAAAGACCCTCTGAAATATATACGTGGGTCCCAGATTACAAACCCCTGTTCTAGAATTAGGACCATAATGGGTCTAATGAAGCCACAGAACTAACCCCTTCTTTTATTAAGCCGCACGGCAAAAGCCCCGAAACCCTATGGACTTCAGGGCAGTTACCGTAGTGGCAGCCACTAGCGTGGCTTTGTAAACGAGGGGTAACTGATTATATTGTATTTATTTACTGAGATTTATTTACAGCCTTTGCATGAAGAGATTCACCCAAAGCAGTTAAAATACATTGAATAGTAATCAGATACTCTTAGGGCTCCTTTTATGAAGCCGCGCTAGTGGCTTTATCACACGTAACTTTTTATCGCACGCTAACCCCCGCGCTAGCCAAAAAACTACTGCCTGCTCAAGAGGAGACGGTAGCGGCCAGTGTGGCCGGCAAATTAGCGCACGCTATTACACGCATTAAACCGCTAATGCGGCTTAGTAAAAGGAGCCCTTAGGTATTTTCCCTATGTGTCCTGGCAGGCTCACAATCTGACTGTGGTACCTGGAACAATGTAGGGTTGTGACTTGCTCAGAATCACAAGAGACAGCACTGGGATTGAACTATTTTGAGTAGACAAGTTGGTTTGGTTGATTAACTTTTCTAGTTAGTTAGTTAACTGCCATCGACTCATGTTCGAGTCCTAGGGACTTGATGAATTACAGATCTAAAAAAATCAATTTTGTGCTAGTCCGGTAAGGTCCTTCAGCGTCATTCCTATTGTTGTTTTCAACATGTCGCCCTCTTCACCTGGTTCCTTCAGTCTTCCCTATCTCCCCCCTCCTTTTACAAAAGCGTAGCACGGTTTCATGCACCGGCCACAGCAGTAACAGCTCCGATGCTCATAGAATTCCTATGAGCGTAGGAATTGGAGCGTAGGAGCGTAGGAGCATAGGCGCTAAAAAATACACTATGCTTTTGTATAAGAGGGGGATAATGTCTTTCACCAATGACTTCTCTCTCTTCTGACAGTGTGAGCAAAATAAGATAGTCATATGGGCTTCGAGTGACATAGCCGGTTTGATCTCTTCCAGAATCAATTTGTTAGTTCTTCTGGTGGTCCACAGCACACACAAAATCATTTTCCAGCACCAAAACTCAAATGAGTCAATCTTCTTTCTGTCTTGTTTACGTGAGTGTCCAGCTTTCACATCCATAATTGACCACTTTTGTCACAGCCTGCTTATACAGTGTTACTAGTGTAATTGTTTTATATCCTGCTTTTACAAAAAAAACATTTCATTATGATAAGAGGGAAGGAGGGTGAGAGAGAGAAAGAGAAAAGCTGCGGTGCCTAGGGGATCCTCCCTCAGCTTGCTGAGATGTAAAATTCCCCTGTGCTTCCTCATCAGAAAGCTATCTGCTGGAAAGAGGCTTTCATTCAAGGAACTATTGTCAGACCTTAAATTTCCCAGCTTGAGCCCTGGCTAAGATCCATGCCCTTCCTCCCTTTGATGTAAAGCCAACAGAAAAGGAGCACTGCAGGGGATTAGCAGATATTTAAGATTTTGTTCAATTCGCTGTGAAAATAGAATCCTGTTATGAAAATTAACTACTGGTAGTGCAACAGAATGGGCCATCAGGACCAGAACCAGAGGAAATGTTTGCCACACACACTAATTTTAAATTCCAACAATATCTTAATTAAAATATTATCCGTAGAGAAAAAAATAAAAGTTTTCCAGGCACATAGGGGTCAATTCCATATAGAGCACTGTCTCTCAAAGTGTATGTCATGGCAAAGTGGTTTGCCCCAAAGAGATTCCGGGTGCCATGAGAGATTCCAGAATTTAACATAGTAACATAGTAGATGACGGCAGATAAAGACCCGAATGGTCCATCCAGTCTGCCCAACCTGATTCAATTTAAATTTTTTTTTTCTTCTTCTTAGCTATTTCTGGGCGAGAATCCAAAGCTTTACCCGGTACTGTGCTTGGGTTCCAACTGCCGAAATCTCTGTTAAGACTTACTCCAGCCCATCTACACCCTCCCAGCCATTGAAGCCCTCCCCTGCCCATCCTCCTCCAAACGGCCATACACAGACACAGACCGTACAAGTCTGCCCAGTAACTGGCCTAGTTCAATCTTTAATATTATTTTCTGATTCTAAATCTTCTGTGTTCATCCCACGCTTCTTTGAACTCAGTCACAGTTTTACTCTACACCACCTCTCTCGGGAACGCATTCCAGGCATCCACCACCCTCTCCGTAAAGTAGAATTTCCTAACATTGCCCCTGAATCTACCACCCCTCAACCTCAAATTATGTCCTCTGGTTTTACCATTTTCCTTTCTCTGGAAAAGATTTTGTTCTACGTTAATACCCTTTAAGTATTTGAACGTCTGAATCATATCTCCCCTGTCTCTCCTTTCCTCTAGGGTATACATATTCAGGGCTTCCAGTCTCTCCTCATACGTCTTCTGGCGCAAGCCTCCTATCATTTTCGTCGCCCTCCTCTGGACCGCCTCAAGTCTTCTTATGTCTTTCGCCAGATACGGTCTCCAAAACTGAACACAATACTCCAAGTGGGGCCTCACCAATGACCTGTACAGGGGCATCAACACCTTCTTCCTTCTACTGACTATGCCTCTCTTTATACAGCCCAGAATCCTTCTGGCAGCAGCCACTGCCTTGTCACACTGTTTTTTCGCCTTTAGATCTTCGGACACTATCACCCCAAGGTCCCTCTCCCCGTCCGTGCATATCAGCTTCTCTCCTCCCAGCATATACGGTTCCTTCCTATTATTAATCCCCAAATGCATTACTCTGCATTTCTTTGCATTGAGTTTTAGTTGCCAGGCATTAGACCATTCCTCTAACTTTTGCAGATCCTTTTTCATATTTTCCACTCCCTCTTCGGTGTCTACTCTGTTACAAATCTTGGTATCATCTGCAAAAAGGCACACTTTTCCTTCTAACCCTTCAGCAATGTCACTTACATACATATTGAACAGGATTGGCCCCAGCACCGAACCCTGAGGGACTCCACTAGTCACCTTTCCTTCCTTCGAGCGACTTCCATTAACCACCACCCTCTGGCGTCTGTCCGACAGCCAGTTTCTGACCCAGTTCACCACTTTGGGTCCTAACTTCAGCCCTTCAAGTTTGTTCAACAGCCTCCTATGAGGAACTGTATCAAAGGCTTTGCTGAAATCCAAGTAAATTACATCTAGCATATGTCCTCGATCCAGCTCTCTGGTCACCCAATCAAAAATTCAATCAGGTTCGTTTGGCACGATTTACCTTTTGTAAAGCCATGTTGCCTCGGATCCTGTAACCCATTAGATTCAAGGAAATACACTATCCTTTCTTTCAGCAACACTTCCATTTATTATTTTTCCAACAACTGAAGTGAGGCTCACTGGCCTGTAGTTTCCTGCTTCATCCCTGTGACCACTTTTATGAATAGGGACCACATCTGCTCTCCTCCAGTCCCCAGGAATCACTCCCGTCTCCAGAGATTTGTTGAACAAGTCTTTAATAGGACTCGCCAGAACCTCTCTGAGCTCCCTTAGTATCCTGGGATGGATCCCGTCTGGTCCCATCGCTTTGTCCACCTTCAGTTTTTCAAGTTGCTCATAAACACCCTCCTCCGTGAACGGCGCAGAATCTACTCCATTTTCTCGTGTAACTTTGCCAGACAATCTCGGTCCTTCTCCAGGATTTTCTTCTGTGAACACAGAACAGAAGTATTTGTTTAGCACATTTGCTTTCTCCTCATCACTCTCCACATATTTGTTCCCAGCATCTTTTAGCCTAGCAATTCCATTTTTTATCTTCCTCCTTTCACTAATATATCTGAAAAAATTTTTATCTCCCTTTTTTACATTTTTAGCCATTTGTTCTTCCGCCTGTGCCTTCGCCAAACGTATCTCTCTCTAGGCTTCTTTCAGTTTCACCCTGTAGTCCTTTCTGCTCTCCTCTTCTTGGGTTTTTTTATATTTCATGAACACCAACTCTTTCGCCTTTATTTTCTCAGCCACTAGGTTGGAGAACCATATCGGCTTCCTTTTTCTCTTGTTTTTATTGATTTTCTTCACATAAAGGTCCGTAGCCATTTTTATCGCTCCTTTCAGCTTAGACCACTGTCTTTCCACTTCTCTTATGTCCTCCCATCCTAACAGCTCTTTCTTCAGGTACTTTCCCATTGCATTAAAGTCCGTACGTTTGAAATATAGGACTTTAAGTATCGTGTGGCCGCTCTCCACTTTAGCCGTTATATCAAACCAAACCGTTTGATGATCGCTACTACCCAGGTGAGCACCCACTCGAACATTAGAGATACTCTCTCCATTTGTGAGGACCAGATCCAATATCGCTTTTTCCCTTGTGGGTTCCGTCACCATTTGTCTGAGCAGAGCCTCTTGAAAGGCATCCACAATCTCCCTACTTCTTTCTGATTCCGCAGACAGAAAATTCCAGTCCGCATCCGGCAGGTTGAAATCTCCCAACAGCAGAACCTCCTCTTTCCTTCCAAACTTTTGGATATCCACAATCAGATCCTTATCAATTTGCTGCGATTGAGTCGGAGGTCTGTAGACTACATCCACGTAGATAGAAGTTCCATCTTCTCTTTTCAGAGCAATCCATATCGCTTCTTCCTCTCCCCAGGTCCCTTGCATTTCGGTCGCTTGGATATTGATCTTTACATAGAGAGCTACTCCTCCACCTTTATGACCATCTCTGTCCTTCCTAAAAAGATTATATCCCGGTATGTTTGCATCCCATCCATGTGATTCACTGAACCATGTCTCTGTGATAGCAACAATACCTAGATCTGCCTCTAATATCAGGGCTTGCAGATCATGAACTTTGTTGCTTAGACTGCGAGCATTTGTGGTCATCGCTTTCCAGCTATTTTTCAGCGATAATCTCCTTTTTCGTGTGGATTTTTGTGTCGTTTCACTTTCTGTTGCAATACTAAGAAATGAGTTGCTGATATTGCTTATGTTGCAGCCTTTACTACTATCACATCTTTTCTTTTGCCGGGGGTGGTCTCTATAATTGTCCTTCGTACATACACCACCCCCACCTTCTAGTTTAAATGCCTAGAAAAATATTGTCTAAATTTCTCTGCAAGGTTTCTTTTTCCTGCTGTAGTAATATGTAGCCCATCAGTGCAATATAGCTTCTTGTCCTTCCATGTATTTCCCCATCCTCCTATGTACCTGAAGCCTTCTTGATGACACCAGGCTCTGAGCCATCTATTAAAGTCCTCTGTGTTTTTCACTCTTTGCTCTCCTTTTCCATATGCAGGCAGTATTTCAGAAAAAGCTAAAGTCTTTACAAAAGGTTTCACGCCCTCACCAAGCTCCCGAAAAGCTTTCTGTGCTGCAAGTGTGGAGTTGTTGGCCAGGTCATTTGTTCCCAGATGGATAACAACATCAGTGTTAAAATCCTTAGTTTCTTCCTTAATTATAGTCAGTATTTGCCTGGAACTCCTGGTAGCTGAGGATCCTGGAAGACATTTCACTATTTTGGTCTCCTCGCCCTGTGTTGCAAGGTTAATGCCTCTGATGATGGAATCCCCCAACAGTAATAGTTTTCTGTTTTTGGCTTTTTTATTTGTACTTAGGGTGCTCTTGTTCTCTTGAGTTTCCTTCATTGGTTCCAGTCCCACCTCCCTTCTGTTTTCCTGAGTATCGCAGTGCACTAATGGAGCGAAGGAATTCTGTAGAGGTAATATTAGTGAAGGTGGATGTTTCTGTGTTACATGTCGCAGTCTTCCTGAGCCTACTGTGACCCATTTATTCCTGGGCTGTTTTATTCTTTGAGGTAGAGGTGGTAAGTTGGTATGATTTTGTGGAGTGATGGAAGCTGCTTTAATTGTATTCAATTCCTGTTTAAGTTTGCAGAGCTCCTCCTTAATACTGGCAAGTTGAAGACAGATGGGGCAAGCCTTAAGCCTCCAAATAGTATGTCTTGGAATTAAAGCACCACAGTGATTGCATAGAATAAAGGTCATCTTGATTGGTTGTGAAGTGACTTGATTGGTTGTGAAGTGACCAGAAATATAGGCTCTATACCACCTAAAACACAGTATTTTAAACAAAAATGCAGGTTCTATCAGTGCTACCCTAAAATACAGGATTTATAACAGGATTTTCCCTACTTTAGTCACCCTGAGCCACAGGCACAAGAAATATAGGCTCTATACCACCTAAAACACAGTATTTTAAACAAAAATGCAGGTTCTATCAGTGCTACCCTAAAACACAGGATTTATAACAGGATTTTCCCTACTTTAGTCACCCTGAGCCACAGGCACCAGAAATATAGGCTCTATACCACCTAAAACACAGTATTTTAAATAAAAATGCAGGAAGAGGAAATAAGATTTAACAGAGGAAAGAGAAGGATTTATTTTTTTGTGCTTTTTTATATTTTTCTTTAGTAAGAAACAGGGAGGAGAAGAGAAATTAAGCAGATATAATGCTGAAAACCAGTGAAAAGAGCAGAATATGAAATGCTGAGTATCTTAGCTTTTAGAAGTTCACAGGGCAGCCTTGTTTCAGCAATTTGACTTTATTTTTAAAAATTCCCTTCATAAGTACACACTAGAATAGATGACATGTATGTCGCATACGCAAGAGTCTTGTCCATGTTATAAGCGTCTGTGTGCATAATGATGCAACTGCCCAGACAAGCATCATTCTGTGACGTCCTTGAAAACTAATGGCAAGTAATTTTAGTTTTAGTTATTTTTTGTGTAATAGCTATCCTAACTTGAGCAACAAAACAATCAAGGCTTTGTTACCATTTGGATCTTCTTATCTTTGTGAACTTGGATTTTCAGCTCTGATAGAAATTAAATCGAGAAAAAGGGAACGGCTGCAGATGGTGAATGATGAAATGTGTGTTTGCTTGTCAACTATTGAGCTGCGTTTTGAGTTAATTTGCACTCAAAAACAAACACATCCATCGCATTGATTAACAATTATATTCTATCTACTTTAGTTTCACTGTTGTTACAATTATCCATACATAGCTTAAAGAACTTTAAATAAATAACTCTCAAATACAATGTTTTTTGGTTTTATAATTTCAATTATAATGTGCCACGAAAAACATTTGCCTTCATGTTGCCTACATTACAGGTACCTAAGTTTTTTCTTAGGCGTCATTAGCCGTGATTCTATTAATGGTGCCTAAGCATGATTAATAGGCAGCCGACAGCTATTTTTGTAGACGTAGCTGATTTAGGTACTGTTTACAGAATCCAGCCCCTAGTGTGTGCTAATCATTAATATTCAGCTTAGTAAAAGAACCTCAATGTGGCAGCATTTACACCAGCTCAATAGTGAGTGCAAGTGGACACACCTGAAATATAAGAACATATTTGCCCTTCTTCACTAATATTCTATTAAAGGTCTATGCTCCTTTCTAGAATATGCTTCATAAATAGCCTTTGTAGAATTATCCTTAAATTGCAACAGCAATGAATTTATTATATGGCAGAAGAACAATACAGACTGAAAGTAAGACCAAAGGCTTGTACACTAAGGGCTGGATTCTGTAAACAGTGCCGTTATCGGTGGCCACCTAAAAAACGTCCACCGATCGCATGTCAGTCATGCAATGGTGCCATTTACAGAATCATGGCTTTCATCAAAGGTAGGCACCAGAAATGTAGATCAGGGTTTTAAAGGCCTACATTTCAGGCGCCTATCTTTGATGAGAATCATGTCTATGGAGGTGCCTTAGAATGACTAAGGTCGTTTCTAGCCTTAACCATGCCTACTTCAATCGTAGGTGCCTCCATAGAAATGAAGAAGGCACCGTTTTTCTAGGCATCAGTAGGTGCCTACATTTTTTTTAATGATTTTGAAACAATTTTTAAATGGCTTTACCAATTAAGTTGGGCGCCAGTAGGGCACCTACCGGCACCTCACTTAAAGCAATGCTTGTACCTTATGATTTTCGAACTGTTGTTCAGGCTTTGATTACTGTAATGCCCTGTACCTTGGGATAACAAAGGCAAGATGCAGAGCATTGCAGGTTATACAAAACGCACGACTTATAATGGGTTTGTCCAAGGATGACCATATCTCACCATATCTTAAAAAATTGCATTGGCTTCCAGTCATCTTCAGAGTCCAGTATAAAGTTGTGATGATTTGCCATCAGCTTATGTATGGCAATATTCCAGAATTGCTTAAAAGCAATATACTCAGTTATATACCAAAAAGATCTTTGCATTCTGAGAATTTAGCACTACTGAAGACATCTTTGAACCCATGATTTGTTGAAACTAGCAAAATAACTTTCTGCTGCGCAGGAATTAAGTTATGGAACTCCTTGGTGAGGCAGATACGAAATTGCTGTGAAAAGGGTAGCTTTAGAAAATGACTGACTGCATGTCAATCATAAGTTAGGCACCGTTTATAGACTCGTGCCTACCGGTGCCTACAGATGCCGAAAAGCGTCCTTATCTCAGGTGAACCCTATTTATGTCAGGGTTTTCTTGGCCTATATGCCAGCACCAATGTTCAGTTTTAGTGCCTTTCATCCCCAAACACACCCACATTCCACCCTTAATCATGCCCATTTTGTGGTAGACGCCTACCCAAAATCAATAGGCACCTACCAAGTTAGGTGCCTAACTAACAAGTAATTTTAATTTAAGCCAATTATTGAGCCAATTAAGTTTGTTATCAGTGCTGATTAAACTTATTAAAAAAATTAATTAGGTGCCTAAATCAACTAGACGCACAAATTTAGGTGCTTAATCTGGGCCACAATGAATACGCTATAGTGCTCATTTGTTAAGACTCTTTCCTACATGTGCAAAATGGGAGAGATTTGTTCAATTTTCTATACCGTTCTCCCAGGAGAGCTCAGAACGGTTTACATGAGTTTATTCAGGTCCCAGCAGGCACACAATCTATCTAATGGGGAATGGGGGGATTAAGTGACTTGCCCAGGGTCACAAGGAGCAGCATGGGTTTGTTTGAACCCACAACCCCAGGGGGCTGAGGCTGTAGCTTTAACCACTGCACCACACTCTCATTTAATAGAATGTAACTCTTATTTGGCTCCTGCTTTTCTCAATAGTAACTCAAGGTGAGTTGCATTCAAGTACACTGGAGGGTTTACGATCTAAGGTGCCTATTCTATAAGTGGGTGCACTGATGCTGTGGGGTGGGAGCCTATTCTGTAAGGGCATCTGGGTGCCCAGATTCTATTATACAATACTAACATTGCTCTAGAATTGGTGTAGCTGTGGGTACCTAGATGCAGGAAGGGCATGGATAAATGAATGTAATAACAATAATAGTAATAATCCTAATAATTCATCGTTCTTATATTCAACATGAATCACAGACTAAAAAAGCAGTATTCTGTAACTTATGTGTGTAACTTGGAGCCCCACCCATAAGTCTCCTATGTGTGATATAGTAAATGTCAGCTTTGAAATGCCAAAGCCACAAAAAGGTGGTATACAAGCTGCCTTTCAAGTTTCAAGTTCAAGTTTCAAGTTTTATTAAAACTTGATGGATTGCTTAATCTTAACACAAAGCGATGAACAAATCTAAAAAACATAATACATCACACAATACGGGGAGACAGCATCAATGACATAAGCCAATTACTAGATAAAAACAGACCCGAAAGGGAAGTGGGGGAAGAAATACAATATATGATAGTAAGTGAGACGAATATGGAGAAAACAGCCTAAATAATAGCCACCACATTATTTCACAATCACGCCAAAGTCCCTCTCCCAGTCATTGTAAATCAACTTCTCACCCCCTAACATTTACAGCACTTTGGATTTTCATTCCCCATGTGCATCACTCTGCACTTCTTCACATTAACTTTTTAACTGCTAAACCTTAGACCATTCTAGCTTTTGCAGATCTCATGTTTTCTGTTCCCTCCGGGGTGTTCACTCGGCTGCTATTCTTCGTGTCATCTGTAAAGAGACACACTTTTCCTTTTAATCCTTCAGAAATGTCACGCACAAATATATTGAAAAAATACGGGCCCCAGTATGTGCCCCCTCCCCCAAAGCATTTCCATGTGCCCATAAAGAAGAGTACTTAGGGTGCTAAACATGTGTAAGCGGTGGCGAAGTAAGGGGGAGCATACCACCCCAGGCGCCATCTTGGTGGGGGCACCAGTACCTCTCCGCACTCCCACGCCATGCTCGTTCCCTCTTTAAATGTTCGCTAGCACAAGGAACTATTCTGGACTGCTGTTCGCGCCGGCCCGGCTCCCTCTGAAATCACTTCCTGGCCACGGGGCCAGGAAGTGACATCAAAGGGAAAGCTAATGCCGGCGTGAGCAGCAGGCCAGAGAACCTGTTTGCACTGGCGAAAGGAGGGCATGGGCCCTGGAACCTTGCATGTTCTTGTAAGTATAGTAAAAGGCAATATATCTGCTGGGAAATCAAAATCAGATTGCAGATTCTCTAAGTTGGCAGCTGGGTCCCCATGAATTTTCTCTTGACCCACAAGTGACACAACTTCTCTTTGATTATTGGGGCACTCCAGAAATAGACTTATTTACTTCTATAGAAAATGCAAAGTACTCATTATGACAGGGGTTGCCATACAGCAGATTACAAATAACTGGAAAAATTGGGAGAGGCTGAATTATAGCTTTTGGTGGAACTCTTTGTGTCACATATTCAAAATGGAAAGGATAATTGCCATGCAGCAGGGAAATTTCAGGTTATTTGGGAGCCTTTAACAAAATACTGTAAAGATTGAAATTACTGCATAGAATAAATATAAATATATATATATATATATATATATATATATATATATATATATATATATATTTTAATTCTTTATTCATTTTTAAATTTACAATAAGTGTAACAATATATCCAAACAAATTAACAATAAATATAATACTTAATAATCATCAATGATACAAATAATATGCTCTTATCTCCTACCCTTTTGTTCATACACGTCCAGGGGAGGTGGGGGGGGAATATGTTATGATTTCTTTTGCTTATGAATAACTGTTGGGTATAAGGGAGGGGGGTTATTTGATGCGAGTTAGAATTTGAAGATTTATTAAGTGATGTTAAAGTATAAATGATTGTATTATTTGTTACATTTATTGTGAGCTTTAAAAATGAATAAAGATTAATTTAAAAAAAAGAAAATGCAAAGTATATTCTTTTCTGTTCTTCTCGAGGAGAGGATGGATGGGGGGTGATATGATACAGATGTTTAAATACTTGAAAGGTATTAATATAGAACCAAATCTTTTTCAGAGAAGGGAAAATGATAAATCTAGAAGGCATATATTGAGTTTGCGGGGTGCTAGACTTAGGGATAATGTTAGGAAATCCTTTTACACAGAGAAGGTGGTTGATGCCGGGAATACCTTCCCGAGAGAGATGGTGAAGAGGAAAACATTGACAGAATTTAAAAAAGTGTGGGATGAACACAATGGATCTCTTATCAGAAAATGAATGTTATTAACTGAAGAACAAGAGCCGGTACTAGGCATATTTGCATGATCTGTGCCCTGTATATGGTAATATGGTTTAGGATGGGCTGGGGAGGGCTTCAATGGGAACTCCAGTAATTTAGAGCATGAGAAAGGTGCTGGGCGGACTTTTACGGCCTAAATCCTGCAAATGATGTGAAGGTTTGGATGGGCCGGAGTGAGCTTCAATGGCAATTCCAGTAGTTGGGACCCAAAATATCGAGCTAACCACTACCGGTATTATGGATGTCAGCTTGGAACCTTGTCGCTAACCTTTATTATGTTTGTAACCCGTTCTGCGCTCTTTTGGGAGAACAGGCTAGAAAAATCGAACAAACTAAACTAAAACTTGAATTTATAGACCGTGTCATCTCTATAAAAATAAAGCTCGACTCGGTTTACAGTAAATAAAAATAGAAAAGAAACAGTAAGCTGAAGACTACAATTTGGAGAATAGCCAAGTTTTTAAACATTTACGAACACATAAATAAATAAATAAATAAATAAATAAAAACAGGCAGGCCCAGTTTGGGCATGCAATAGTTCTCACTACTTTCTTTTTCAAGACACAAAGATTTGTATTCACACGGGTTACTTAATCTCAGCATGCATTTTACTCTTTCTCTTTGTTCCTCCTCTGGTAAACACACTTTCATTCCCAGGTGTCAGCAGTTTCCTTCTTTATTCAAAGCCTAATGCTACAGAGGCAGTCACAAAACAACACATAAGCAGAAACAAAAGCCTAGGAGCATGTCCTGTGTGTTTCTGGCTATTGCTGTGATAAAATTTGACATTAAAAAATTACAAAATTCAAAAACCCATGAAATATAGGCGTGTGGGAGCCACGCATATTTTGTGCTACATTGACGGTATTATGGATGGAGGTTCTTATCCTCACACTTTCCATGTTGACCTGATGAGAAGATATATAATGAGACCCAACGATGATGATGACAGCGTTGCTTTTCCCAACGCATGCACACATTTAAACCTCTTTTTGTGGCATATTCTGGGCATGTGCCGATCGCTATCACCAGCAACTCAACACATATATTTAGCGAACCTTCACAAACCTCATTTGCATGTGTGGGTTTTTGAGAATCACTTGTCTTTTTGAAATCGTTACAATAATGGCCGTGGTAGCAGCCCGTCGGATTTTACTGAGAACATTAGAGAATCTTCCTGAGTCCCATCTGTGTTCATGGCAGCAGTTCCTACCTTGTGAACTGGGTACAGTAGTTTGGCTCCTTCTTTTCCCCCAAACTAAACCTTGTCTGCCCAGTACCTCAGTAGACATTTCCATGAACTTGGCTCATCCTTTGGCTATTATCTGTGCTCAGTCCCTGATATGGCTTGTGCATTAATAATTTCAGGCTTCATAGGATGGCTTCCAGTCATAGTGTCTTGGCACCCAGGTTGAATGGATCAACCCCGGTCTTTATTGATTTGGGGGGCATTAAGTCTTCTGGTTTCAGGCCTACCCAAAGCCTTGCAACAACAATCCACTAGAACCAGAGACTTCCATAAAAAGAATATGGACTGAGACAGAGGGGTCTTGAATATCAGTAAGAGTTTTTCTTTCAATGTCCTGACCTGTTTGACCTAAGTTCCAGATGCCAGAAACCATGGCAAGGAATGGAAAATACAATTGATCAGGTTTTTATAATCAAACAAACTTTACCTATATAGGAAAGATTTAATTATATAAGCCTGACCAATATTATTTTATAATTAATATTTTTCAGTCTAGGTTGGTAATAAAGTTACATTCCCTGTTATTCAGATTTATAAGAAAAGAGATTAGACAAAGAGTGAAGCCTGCTAGATGCAGAGAACCCAACCACATGGGAAGTATTTGAGGCTAAGGAGCATCTAACTCCAGGCGCAAAGCCTGAGTCAGAAAGCAAATTTGGCCTTGCAAAAGAAAGATCACCCACAAATCTTCTTCCAAGGTCCCCTTATTTGTTCCTCTGTTTGATGAGTCACTCATGGGGGAGCACCAATCTTCTAATAATGATCTTCTTAGTCTTATACCAATTCACATTTCATTCCATGCTTTTGTAAGTCCATTAAGTTATAAACTTAATCACGTTTAACACATCAGTCCATGTTTTGCCACAAGGGCGTCTTCAGGAGCTCTACTGGTTGCGGCTCCACTCCTGTTTTTTCATCATACCAATGTCTCACCAAGCAACTAAAACAGTTGAGCTTTCTTAATCACGGTTGCTCAACAGGACATCGGAATAAATTCATTTCCATGTGTTAATGCTATTCCCAGTTTCTAAAATTGTAGTACTGCCATGATATGTGAGCAATGTATTGTGCGTAATGTAGTTTCATACATACTGCAACCACCCCTGATTATCTGTATAAGCCTTGCTACTAGTGATCTTTTCTCTTGTAAAGACCTCCTCCTTTTCTCTCTGTTTCTCATCTGAGCTTGATTCCTTTGTCTTCCTGCTGTTATTTCCTGTTTACTTCTACTGTCTTTGCTGTCAGCAAGGATATGACCTCCTCTGTAACCTGGTGTCAGGTTCTGTCCTCTATTGGTCCCTTCACCTCACACCCCTAGCCTTGTTGGTATTCCTTTTGAACCTGAGTGAGCTCAGGTATGCTTCATCTTGCCTCTGAAGCGCATGTGCTTCTCTACCTACCCCCTTGGAATAAAATTAGTATTTTTACCATATATATAAACATAGGCCTCCTTTTACTAAGCTGCATTAGGGCATTAATGCGTGGAATAGCGCACGCTACAAATGCGCATTAGATGCTAACAACAGCATTGAGTTGGTGTTAGTTCTAGTGGAAATTTGAGTGACATTCCTTTACACAGCACCCTCGAGCAGGACTGTATTTAGTCTTTGAGTCACGTTTCTTTGCCTTAGGACTTTCAGGGTCCCCTGAGGAAGACAAGGTAGTCGAAACATGAACCATGTTGGGTAAATAGATCTTATATACATATTTATGAAAGTCATGCAAACAGATCTCATGCAGAGCCATTAGGAAAATCCTGAAAATCTGACTGGATTGCAGTTGGACACTTCTGCTCTAAACTCTTGATGATCATCAGAGGCCCCTGGTCTTGTGAGGTGCTAACAGAACAGGAGCTCAGAAAGACCAGATGTCATCCAGTAGAGGGATACAGACCCAAAAGCTTCATCACTGGCCCAAAATTCCAGGAACAACAGGAACTCTCGCACACGCTACATACCATGATCAAAGACTAAGACAACTTACGTCAGCAAGGAATCCCCATTTCTCCCAAACACGACAATAAAACGAGTCACCCAGTAGGGCAATGAATTTGGTGCACAGTAAGGAAATGAATTTGGTGTCCTCCTCACCTGTTATTCTTGAGGCTGCTTAGCACACACAACACTTAGGTAGTTCCACAGCTCCCGCACGAACTAGCTACCCTTTTGTATGAGGAAATTGAGGCATGGACGACATGCGCACATTGAGCCACAGCTCGCACCAGAGCACCCGGGTAGAAGAGGCACTCACGCCGGTGCGACCAGGTGGCTGAGGCGGGCCGGAAGGAGAAGATGTGCACGATGAGCTCACGTCTCCGCACAGAGCCATGGCCACCTTCGCACAAAAGGTTCCACGACGTAGAGATCAGCAGCTCACCCTGATCCGCCAACAGATTACCAGGTGCCTGCGACAAAATCATCAATGAAAAGACTGCCGGAGGGGGATGAGGCTCCTCTGCTGAGTCTGTCCTGGTAGGAACCTACCACCTTGCCACGTGGAGAGGGGAGTGCGCAAGCCCCCACAGAGCCAGTGCAAATTTTGGGGGAGGCCATGGCCCCTGTGCCCCCACTCCCCGTTCCAACGCCTATGACTCTATGGTAGGGCCGCAACTTGAATACTGTGTGCAGTTATGGTCGCCGTATCTCAAAAAAGATGTAGCGAAATTAGAAAAGTTACATAGAAAGGTGACAAAAATGATTAAAGGTTTGAGATGACTTCCCTATGAGGAAAGGCTAAATTGGCAAAAGCTCTTCAGCTTGAAAAAGAGACGACTCAGGGGTGACATGATAGAGGTCTATAAAATACTGACTGGAGTGAAAAGGGTAGATGTAAAACACTTGTTCACTCTTTCCAAAAATACTAGAACTATGGGCTATGTGATGAAGCTACTAAGTAGTAGATTTAAAACAAGCTGGAGAAAATATTTGTTCACACAATGTGTAATTAAACTCTGGAATTTGTTGCCGGAGAATGTGGTGAAATCAGTTAGCTTAGCGGGGGTTTAAAAGAAGCTTAGATAATTTCCTAAAAGAGAAGTTCATCGGCCATTAATGAGATGATTTGGGGAAATCCACTGCTTATTCCTAGGATAAGCTGCATAAAATCTGTTTTACTACTTGGGATCTAGCTAGGTACTTGGGACATGGGTTGGTCACTGCTGGAAACAGGATATTGGGCTTGATGGACCTTCGGTCTGTGCCAGTATGGCAATTCTTAAGAGGCATGCAAGAACGTGACGTTTGAAAACATGCCAAATGGTAGATAAATAACCTCTTTTAGAACACTCAATGGGAAAAATTTATATTTGGCTGTTACTTACCTCTTGGAAGACAAAACAGCCAGTTAAAAATCAAATCTATAGTTCTCATCTCAATATAAAAGCACAGTATAGTAATGCCAAATAGAATCTACACTTGTGGAATTTTCCCACACATCCAACAGAAGAGACCATTTATTATTTCTCTGCTATGCATTTATGACATCATGTCTTTTCCCTAAGGCAGTGATACATTGCTGTGGAAGTTAAAATTCTTTTAGGACTGAAATATTAGATCATTACTGCTCTTCTGCTTAAAACCTTTCTCAGGTAAGTCTTGTTAAATGCAGTGGCACTTTTAAGTCTATTTAGAGCAGTACAACATGATCAAAAATCATGTTGTACTGCTCTAAATAGATTTTGGCTCTCCCTATTTCCAGTTGTAGCAAAAGGTGATTTACATTCAGGTACAGTAGGTACTTCCCTATGCCTAGAGAGTTCACAGTCTAAGTTTGTACCTTAGGCATTGGTAGGGTTACCAGACGTCCGGATTTACCCAACCATGTCCTCTTTTTTAGAGCTCTAAATAAGACTTTAGTTTCCACCTAGATTATGTCCAGAGATTACCAACACTATGTTCCTCAGAAAGCTACACCGAGTATATTTGATTCTTGATTACTTAGTGTGGTAGCCATCCTCATGGGAAGGTTCACACGTGGATCTTTTTATATTAGTATATATTAATTTGTAACAAAGTGCCGGTGCTTGATAATAATAAATAGATCAATCATCGTAGCTTAATAGTGTACATATTAGATTGCCACTTAACTTAGAACTGTTACAAATTAATATATACTAATATAAAAAGATCTAAGTGTGAACCTTCACCGTATATCGGTTCCCATGAGGATGGCTAACACACTAAGTAATCAAGAATCAAATATACTCGGTGTGGCTTTCTGGGGAACATGGTGTTGGTAATCTCTGGACATAATCTAGGTGGAAACTAAAGTCTTATTTAGAGATTTATTCAAGACTTGTGCACATTGATTACTGTGAGAGCTCTTTTTTAGAGGACATGTCCGGGCGTTCGGATGGCTTTTCAAAACCCGGCATTTTGTCCGAGTTTTGAAAAGCTTCCAGCTCAGGACCGCATCGGTAGGGCATCTGCGGTAATGTCACATGCATGTGCATATGCGCGCATGTGTGTGACATCCTTGTGTCACACCTGAATATGCACAGATGCTCTCCCGACGCTTCTCCATGCATGAGAACAGGTTGAGGGGCGGGGCTGGGGTGGAATGGGGTGTGACTTGGGTGGGATGGGACGTGGATGGGGCGGGGCTATGGGTCCTGATTTTACAGTAGTAAAATATGGTAATCCTAGGCATTGGAGGGTTAAGTAACTTTTCCAAGACGTCAGAGAGAAGGCTTCCGATGCAGCTACGGATCGCACAAGGTGTTGACACCCGCGGCTTTGAATGGAAACCGGCTGTAACAAGGAACCGGCTAGAAATGTTGCTGCTGCACAGGGAAGGTGGGAAGAGAAATGCTACTGCTGCACAGGGAAGGGAAGTGAAGTGAAGGGGGGGAGAAAAATGCTGCTGCTGCACAGGGAAGTGAAGTGAAGGGGGAGGAAAAGAAATGCTGCTGCTGCTGCACAGGGAAGGGGGGAAGAGAAATGCTGCTGCTGCACCCAATTGGGGAGAGAGAGGGAAGGAGGGAGAAGGAAGACAAAGGAGAGGAACAAGAGATGCGAAGTCCATGGGAGGGAGGGAAAAGAAATAAGGAAAGGAGATAGCAGACCATAGAGTGGGAGAGAGAGATGCCAAGGCATGGGGGGAGGGAAGGAGACAGATTCTAGACCAGGGGAAAGGAAGGAGGGAGGGAGAGAAAGGAAAAAGAGGTGATGCCAGATAATGGAGGGGGAAGGAGAGTTGGAAGGAAAGGAGAGAAATGCCAGGGCATAGGGGGAGGGAAGGGAAACTAAGGAGACAAATGCCAGACAGGAGGGAGAGGAGATGCCAGAGCATGGAGGGAGAGAGGTGCCAGGGCATAGTGGGAGGGAAGGGAATAGAGATGCCAGACCATGTTGTGGAGATGGAAGGAAGGAAAGGAGAAGAGAGAGATGCCAAAGCATAGGGGAGGGGGTGGAGACAGAAAATGGAGAGGGGGTGAAACTGAAATGAATCAAAGGAGAGAAGGGGCACAGGATATACAGTTTATTGAAGGGACATAGAAATAGGGAAGATGTCATATTAAAGAGGGAGAGGGTGGACAGTGGATAGAAGGGACAGAGAGGGTGGGCAGTAGATGGAAGGTGTAGAAAGAGAGCAGAAACTGGGTGGAAAGGGCAAATAGAGGGCAGATGTTGCATGGAAGGGAGAGAGGACAAATGCTGTATAGAAAGAAGAGAGCAAAGAGAAGATGATTAAAGCAGAAATGACAAAAGGTAGAAATATTTTTTTGTTGCTTTACTTAGAATCAAATCATATTGTAAATGTATTGATTAAAGTTTATAAATAGGAAATGAAAATAAGGCAATCTTTTTTTGGACTAAACCCCTTTCCTCAGGACAGGACAGGATACCATAACAGCAGTATACTGTACTGTTCTGAAGAAAGATTGTCCTCTGAAAGCTAATTGAAAAATGGATTAATGCATTAAAATGGTATTTTCTTATTTCTCATAATTTGTTTTATTTCTATTTGTTAATTTGTAAAGTAGTGATTGTTATGTAGCAGTATTAGAGGACATGTGTCACTGTTTCTGTGGTGTTGCATTGTATGCAGAGTATGGTTTCTTGGCGGTTCAGTTTCACTTTTGTCTACGTATTTCTATTTTTAGTTTGTGATTATTCCATATTGGGCGAGGGTGTATCTGTTCTATGTGTATGAAAAGGACTTGGTTTTCTGATGGCATTGACTGTACAGGATCAACTGACTGTGCAGGATCTGGCTTGTTTAGTTTTGCAATGTGTGTGTTGGTGTTCTAGTGCTTACTGCAGTGTTTAAGATGCTGCCTTTTCCTAGGTATATTCTTGTGCGATATGTGGATTGTTGCTAAAAACCATATTTTTCATATAGATGAGGGGGCTGTCAAAAAAATAATGGGCCCCAGGTGTCACATATGCTTGGTACGCCACTGCAAGGAACCACAATAGAATTTGAACCATGTTCCCCTAGTTTTTAGCCAGTTGCTCTAACCATTAAGCTACAGCCAGGTCAGGAAATGTATAATTCTGGTACTATTTTAGAACAGGATATGCTGACATAGAGCCTTATCTGTAAAATACTTTCAGGAGTACATGAATGTGTGTCTGCATGGGCAGTGGGAACAGCCATTTTATAAAGATGCACACTGAAAAAACTGAATGGTAGAACACAGCCTACATGAGTAAGTTACACATGCAAAGTGCTGCTCCACAGCTTACATATGCCTGCCATTTTGCAAACCTACATGCCACTAATTAAAAACAGAGGCAGCAATCCTCATTTACTTTCATTTTGGAGGAGGAAACAAGCAACTAGGGATAGAAGGACTCTCACATGACGAAAGGCTAAAGAGGTCAGGACTCTTCAGCTTGAAGAAGAGTCAGCTGAGGAGAGATATACCGGTAATAGAGGTCTGTGTGGAGTGAAACAGGTAAACACAGATCAATTGTTTACTCTTTTTAAAAGTTGCATAGTAGCACATTTAAAACATAAGAATTGTCATACTGGGAAGTTTTTTTTCAGTCAACATACTGTATAGTTAACCTCTGGAACTCATTGTTGGACAAGTGGCAAAAGTAGTTAATGTAGTCAGGTTTCAAAAAAGTTTGGGCAAATTCCTGGAGGAAAAGTCTATAAACTATTTTTAAGGTAGACCCAGATCGAAGCTGCTGCTTATTCCTGAAGTAAGTAGCATAAAATCTTGTGCTTTGGGGGGGAGACTCTGCCAGGTACTTGCAAACTGGACTAGCACTGTTAGATGGGCCTTTGGTCTGACCCAGTGACTCTTATATTTTTATGTAAGTCTTTAATCTCTCCTGGAAAGGACTGGCCCAAACAAGCAATTTTTAAAAACATATATATGGTGCAACTATAAATCCTGACATTGAAGTATCAAGACATAAATGTGTATTTCCTTTCTGATATGGGGAATACACATGCAGAGTCTGTTTCCACCCAAGCCCTGCCCAAACCATACTCCCTTGCAATCTACATGTTGCCCACATTTAGTTAGGTAGATGCCATCGACTCGTGTTCAAATCCTAGTGATTTGATGAATTACAGATTTAAAAAGAAACCGGTTTGTGCTAGTTCGGTAAAGTCCTCCAGCGTCATCCCTATGGTTGTTTTCAACTTATAAATATTGGCTTACTCTATTTCTAAATCCATGCTTTACATTTGCATTCAATATGCTGTGCACTTGTAACTACCAATATTTGCACATATAACTACCAATATTTGCATGATTAGGGCTTCTAAATTACAGTCCTTATTGTATACATTTGTCCATTTAACCCAATATCCTGTTTCCACAGGGGCCAATCAAGGCCACAAGTACCTGGAAAAAGCCCAAATAGTAGCAACATTCCCTGCTATCATTCTCAGGACAAGTAGTGGCTCCCCCTATCTCTGTCTCAATAGCAGACTAAGGACTTTTCCTCCAGGAACTTGTCCAAACCTTTTTTAAAACCAGCTACATTAACTGCTGTTACCACATCCTCTGGCAACACGTTCCGGAGCTTAACTATTCTCTGAAAATCTATTTCCTCCTAGTGGTTTTAAAAGTATTTCCCTGTAACTTCAGCATGTGTCTCCTATTCTTTGTAATTTTGGGATGGAGTAAAAAATTGATTCACTTGTGCCAGTTCTACACCCCTCAGGATTTTGTAGACTTTGTATGTACAGCACAGTATATAAAGCACACTGATGCATGATGGTTCAATATACTGTATAATAGCCAAATATCAGACTTCTTCTATCTTAGAAAATAACTATTTATTTATTTACAGTATTTATTTATTCATTCAATTTTCTATACTGTTCTCTCAGGAGTATAGAACGGTTTACATTAATTTATTCAGGTACTTAAGTATTTTTCCCTCCCCACATAAAATTATCCTCTATAACCATGTAAATTTCAACCCATGTCCAGAAACTTCTAATAGTATGCTTGCAAACATCTGTGTCACACTTCATACTTTTTCTAAGTGGCTGTCCCTGTGGTAAATTAGGGTGAAGACAAATGGCCTGAATGCAGTTAGGTTTTGACAGAAGATCTGTATAGCCTTGGCTCACTCCTCAGTATGAGAAAAGCACAATAGTTCTTGTCAGGATTGGGACGGGAAAGGGAGAAATAACCTCCAAGAATGTCCGGAGAGGGAATAATATAATTCAAGTCCTGGTTTCTTTCAAATAAAACTCTACACATATGCTTGATGTTCCCAAAGATAATGATACTAGGTGGCAAGGAGATACAACAGAGCCTTCTACTGTATTTGCATCCATCCAGTTTGTTCACAGGGGTACAGTTCGTTCATGTCCTCATGTATCCCTCTGATAGTAGAATAGTCTTTAGAAGGGCATTTTTGATAGAACATCTAAGTCTGACTTTGGACGTTTCCGGAAGGACTTCCAAAAGTCGAGTAAAATAACCATTTTCAAAGATTGGGGGGTGCATGACGTAGCAGGGAAGAGTGGGGGGTACATGGTACAGCAGGGAAGAGTGAGGGGTGCAAGGCTTGGTGATGCCAGGTGCCACAGCCCCGGGAGCCACCCTCCTCACTACACCACTGCTTAGGACATCTATATTATTATGCCATTTTTGAAAATCAAAACATCCAAAACAAGCCCATTTGGATGTGGGAAGGGCCAGAATGTTAATGGACTGGGCCAAATAGACAACCCAACAGAGCAGTAGGACATCTTAGGAGGCACTGTTGTGAACTTCACATAAAGGGTGCCAGGTACACATTTCACCATAACCCTCTCATAGTATATGCTGAGCCTCCAAAACTCCCTCAAAATCTACTGTATCCACTTTATGGCTGCAGGCAGTGGAGTAAGGGGGTGCAGGGGGCCAGACAGCCCCGGGTACCATCTTCGTGGGGATGCAGGTGCCGGCGTCTCTCCTCTCTACTCCTCTGCATTCCTCTTTAATGCCCTCTTTTGCTAATGCGTAACTGCTCCGACGCTCATAGAATACATTGAGGAGAGAAAGTATGGAATCCTGTTGAATTTACTCGATTGTTAAATGTTTGTGGAACATGGCTGTGTATGAATATTTCTCTTGATCTCCTGAAGAAGCCAAGGGCGAAACGGGCCCCGTTGGGATCAGAGATTGGAAGCCCAAGTACAATGGTTATTTGAAGCTAAGTTCCATATTTATATTTTCAATAATACGATATGGTACAATATTAGTAAATTGCATAATTTGATTTATGTTTGGAGGTAGCAGCGGACATAAGAACATAAGAATTGCCGCTGCTGGGTCAGACCAGTGGTCCATCATGTCCAGCAGTCCGCTCACACGGCGGCCCACTGGTCAAAGACCGGTCAGCCAAATTTATTGGAAATGAATGAATAAGACAATGAGATTCTGAGATTTTTATTAATAATTTATACTTGCTCCACATTTTAGCAATTTGTCATCTCTTGACCATTTTGATGGAGTTTATTGTCTTTTTTTTTTTTTTTGCTGTTTCTATCATATATTCACCATCCTGCCTGTCTTCAAAGTAGTTATTTATTTTTGAAAATTTGCTTGACCACTAAAATTATGGTCCAAACATCATAATAATAACCTACATATCAAAACAAGTGAAACCAAACACTATCATAACATGCATTATGGGTATATTAAAGTCACAGCTAACAAAACAAAATTATATAACCAACCACAAACAAGGCATCTCCTTACCACAACCATTCATACCTCACTATGTAAATAGACAATACACAACAAAGAACACCTGCTAATCAAAACAGTGACATTAGGACTCCATAGTAGAGAATGACATGGTGACAAAATTCATCACCATTCCCAACCCTGAGGATAACCGCAGGAAACCATCCCGTGTCATTCTTTAGAGCAGGGGTGCCCAACGCGTCGATCGCGATCGATAGGTCGTTCGCTCAGGCGACCCCAGTCGATCGCACAGCAGGTTCCCTTCTTCCCTTCTCTTTTTTTCCCCTCCTGACTGGCCGCCTCTTAAAGAACGCTGGCCAATCAGAGTGCTGGAAGGGCGGGGTGAAGATCGGTGGGGGACGGAGCTCAGCGCATCACAAGAAATAGAAGCGCCTTTAATGATTGAGGTAAGAGCGAGGCCTAATGCTGCCCGATATACAATTTTAAAACCCCCAAAATCGGCCTCCCAATCAGTGGCGTACCGAGGTGGGGCGGTCCGCCCCGCCCCGGATGCACGGCTTGGAGGGATGCATAGCCGTCCGGGTCCTCCTGCCCTTCCTTTCCACCGGTCTGCGCACGGGGCTCGCACCCGCCGCCCAAATGGTCCTGTTGGTTATCGCGAGACTCGTGGGAGTTGACGGCACCATTCGAGCGTCGGTGCGGGACCAGGCAGGCGCAAGCCCCGAGCGCGGACCGGGGGAAAAGAAAGGCAGGATGACCCGGACCTGGCCGGCTGTGCACCCCTCCAAGCCGTGCATCCGGGCGGATCGGACCCCTTCTAAATCCATTGTACTTGTCTTTTATTCAGTTCCACTAATGAGCATTGTGACAGGCAGTTCTTATGGGGCAGTTCTTGGAAGTATTTCTTTGTTTTTCTGTGCCTAAGTATTCTATTAATTTAACTTCCTTATTCCTGTGGGGATCTCCAAAGGGGACGAATGGGAGACGGCCGGTGGCAGGTGGTACTTTAGCAATTCTTACAGGTTGCCATAGGCCTCAGGAGCTGTCTTCCCTCTGCCGTGGTCCTGCCCCTCCTCTAAGTCAGAGACAGGCTTGGAGCAGAGGGAAGACAGCTCCTGAGACCTATGGCAACCTGCAAGGATCGCTAAAGTACCAGCGATCCTCTCTGCAGACTGCTCTCTGCTGGAATTAGGTAAATGGATGTGGGGAGGGTAGGCCTTCGGGGGGGGGAGGGTGCAGTCCTTCAAGGGGTAGTGCAGGCCTTCAGGGGGGGAGTCAACCTTTGAGGGGGAATGTGCAGACCTTCAGGGGGGGGGGGTCAGGCCTTCAGGGGAGGGGGGTTGTATAATAAAAAAATATTTGAACATAAATACAAAGTACACTCGGTGTGTATATATATATATATTGTCACCTGCCGGGGTCTCGGTAAGGTTAAGAAGTCCCCCGGTAGAGGGTAGCACACTCCTGACGCGGCTCCCAAAGGGGGAGACCTCACTGGTGTCTCACTATCTTGGGCTTTGCTAAAAATAAAGCACCGTGAGTCAAGTTGAACCAAAAATAATGTGTAAAGTTTAATTAGTCACTTAACACACAAAACTATAAATCATATCAGATATTATTATAGTCCAAGTTTCCTTTCTTCCCAAACAAGGGCAAAAAGAAAGAAAAACAGAAAATAAAAAGACTTTTAACTTTCACCCAGTCCAGTGAAAGCACAGCAAGCTTTCTATCAGGTATAATTCCAGTCCAGGTTTTAGGACTTGCTCTACCTGGTCACACAGTCTCTGAAAAAACACAGCATAATTAGTCTCTTAAGAAATTATCCAGCCTTGAGCTGGAGTCCTGGGCTTACCAATCAACACAGTCCAGTTTCTTCACCAGGTATTTACATTCTTGGATATAAAGTAAACTTTAAGCAGGAACAAAAGACAAAACTGAAGCCTTACTGCAGGCTCCTATACTTCCAGCCCTGATTAGCTCACAGTCCTTTGGTTCCTCTTGAGCTTCTGCACAGCTGCAGTGTAGCAAGACAATCAAGCTGGTGCAGCACTGCTCTAAGCTTGTTTTTACAGCACAAACAATCAAAATTAGTTCTTCCAAAACTCCTCTCCACTATTATTCCTGTACAGCCTCGTACCTGCAGTGTTTAGTGGAAAGTTGCCAAGCCCACATCCATGGCTTCTTCCATAACGGTCTCCGGCATACACCCTTCATCCAGGTCCATGCTTTCTGGTGTATCCAGCTGCTCTGCTGGTTCCTGAGGCATTGAAGCCTCACACTCCATTGGCTCTGGAGTGAGGTCTGGCCTTTGCCTGGCCCGGAGGACTCTCTCCGCCAGACTCTCTTGGGCAGCCTCCTTTAATGCTCTGGAGAGCTGCTTAAAAGGCTTGGGGCCACGCCCTACACTGGGTGTTTGTGTGCCTAGCTTGTGTGTTCTTGGGCTCCCCCTCAGGTTACAGGGCAGAATACCACTGGGAGCTTGATTAAACCTCTTAGTGTGGCTGGAGGTTTTTCTGGGCCGTGGAGTAAACCTATACTCTGGGTACTACTCTAGGTTGGAAGGCTCAGGATAGGCAGCTGGGCTTTCAGGATCTTCTTCCTGATCCTTTTCAGGGAGAGTCTGGTCTCGAGTAAGAGACTGAGACCGGGATTTCACTCTGACATGACCGTCTCGGGGAGCGGAAATGTCACAATATATATATATATATATATGTTTAGCATTTTTATTGTTGGTAGATCATTTTGACTTGGTCATTTTAAAAATAGCTCGCAAGCCCAAAAAGTGTGGGCACCCCTGCTTTAGAGTCTCTCTCAACCTCAGTCCTTCTACACCAGCATTCTTCAATGCAAGGCTTGAGATCCAATGGCCGTGCCTATTCATACTCTGATTCTTCCCTCTCTAATTAAAAAAATGATAAGGGAATGATAGGGGACAGGAACAGTGATGAATTTTGTCACCGTGCCATTCTCTACTCCATAGTCATATCATGACAGATGTCAGAACATCTAGATCACCAGAACAAACAAAAATAATAATTAATTATTTTTTTTTTTAAATGGTTTACATATTTAGAAGAATATATATTTAGATCTTTAATGGGTCCTTTTACTATGCTACGGGATAAAGTAGCCTATGCACGGATCTTTCCCATATGCTAAGGCCATTTTTAATGCAGCCGTAACATGTCTGATTTTTCTATTCCTCCCATTAATATTTATGTTTATTAAAATTTGATATACCACCAAATCTTACAATAGTTCTTAGCGGTTTTACATCAATAAAATTCCAAAAACAAAATATAAAAGGAACGCCATAAAATATAGGATAGCACAGAGACCACAGCAAACAACATCATACAATGTTAACATTAGTAGTCTTCCGTCTCCTGTGCATTTAAGGAGTGCCTGAGAAGTTCTCAATAAATATGTTCTACTTGCAGAGAGTTACACCAAATGCCAACTGAAAAAAAATGTGTCTTTAATAATTTCTTAAAAGCCTTGATATTTACTTCGGTATGAATATGCCTTGGAAGATGATTCTAGCAATTAGGTGCTACATAGAAAAATGCTTTATTACGGGTGGTTTCCCACCGTGTTCTACTTACAGCCGGAAGTACCACTCCCCGCAGCCATTTTCTTTGAGTGATCTGCACGGGGCAGGAGTGTAGGAAGATCGCTCCTGCCACGAAAGCCCGTTAGACCACCAGGTAAGGTCTGGGATGGTGGGAGGGAGGCGGGGAAGATCCAGAATTAGCATTTTGTTAAAATAATAAAAAATTGCAAATAACCGAATCCGTGGATACTGAAACCGTGGATTCGGAGGGAGAAGTATACTATTATTA
This sequence comes from Geotrypetes seraphini, assembly GCF_902459505.1. Taxonomy (NCBI): domain Eukaryota; kingdom Metazoa; phylum Chordata; class Amphibia; order Gymnophiona; family Dermophiidae; genus Geotrypetes; species Geotrypetes seraphini. The sequence continues at coordinate 26,566,742 of NC_047084.1, forward strand.
ATTATTTCCAAAGTGATACCAGATGTACAGAGTCACGAAGAATAGCGGTGCAGCGAGGGTGAGAGGCACCCAAGGTGGTAGCGCTCCTTCCCTGATCCTGCCTGCCCTCCTCCCTTCCCTTGTACCTCTAGTTGAAGTTGTTGCTCGCGATGGTCAACAACATGCTCCTTGAAACCTTGTCAGCTCTCTGACATCACTTCCTATGCACAGCACCCGTAAGTGACATCAGCAGAAGAGCCGACGGGGTCGCAAAGAGCACATTGTTGACCACTGTGAACAATAACTTCAACTAGAGGTATAGGGGATAGGAAGGGTTGTGTGCACAAGGGGTGGCAGACAAGAGGGGTGCCAGCGCCCCCACCAACATGGCACCCAGGGCGGACCACCCCCTCGCCTCCCCCTTACTACGCCACTAACGAAGGAGACAGTCCCTGCTCGAAAGAGCTTACAATCTAAACAGTTAAGACAGGATGCCAGGGTACAGTTATGTAGATCAGTGTTGATGACCATCTCCCCTAACAACTAACACTATTATTATTTCTAAAGGGCTATCAGATGCACTCAGCATTGTACATTAAAACTGCAGGAGACAATCCCTGCTCAAAAGAGCTTACAATCTAATTATGACAGACAAACAGGACAAAAAATAATCTATACCTGCTGCTCAGGTAGGGGATTACAAAGGGAATGATGAGGCGGAGAGGGTGGGGGGACTATAGAGGGAATGACAAACAGATATGGATGATTTACAAGTGCATAAGTGGCGACTGCCCCAATTCCACTTCTGGACAGCCCGCGATATCCCAACATAGGAGCTCTCCTACCAGTTAAATCACTTTGAATACGAGTATCAACCCTGTAATATTTTCTAAGCAGCCAAGAAGTTAATTTTAAACTTCTCTTCTTATCCATTGTGTTTTAACTTAACATGCTGTCAAAAACGTGTTAACTGGGTTCATTGGGTCTGAGTATTGCAGTAAGGCAGAGGGTATAATTAAAGTATGCATTTGCAGTACTATACCATACAGGGGCAAGTTCAGAGGGGAGTCTGTGCTGTGCTGGTGATAGCTTGAGAAATATAATTGGCAGACCATTGTGACCTTACTATGTGACTCCCCCCCATGGGAAGCATAATGTGCTGGCACAGTCCGAAGGGGATACTGAATATTTTATTGACAGTAGTGTCCCAATTAACTGGTTTCAATAGTCATTATCTGAAGCTGTTCACCTTAGGGTCATGGGAGGCTGGCGTATGTCCTTCTATCCAGAACCCCAGCTGAAAACAATGGAATAGAAAACAAAGTAGACAAACACATTACCATCAAGGCCTCTAGTTCATTCTTGTGAATTTCTCTCAGATTGCCGGCATTGCGTATATATGCCAGAATTTAGAAACTCTTAAGAAGAATATGCCATGGCTATCTAAAGCAATAGATTGGATTCTGGAAACTTTTAAAAGGGAGGCACAGAACAGTAAAGAATAAAGGTTCTCTTCTGTGTTGTAGAATCACTTTTAGGTGCAGAAGAATAAAACGTAGATTTTAGCTTCATTAGTCATGTGAAGGGTAATTATATAACAGTTCATTTATAAAGGAAGACCAAGTAGGCACCTACAGTATTTTGTGGCTCTTCTATAAAGGAACATGCCGGTAAGTGTCTGTGTGTCTTTGTTAAACAGCTTCACCAAAGCTCTAGAAACCATGCGTAACATGTACCTGCATGCATTTACACCTGCTGAAGAGTAAGATGCATGTGTACATGCATTGTTTAATATATATATGTGTACTATACAACTCTACACTATATACTAGGGAGATTACCCAATGGTGATAAACTAACAGCTCTATTACTGATCACCTTAAATAGATAATAATAAATATAATATATATAATAAAATTACACTATCAAACTGGCTTCAAAATGTGCTATTAAATGAACGCTCAGACCCACAACCTAAACTCTTGTGTTCAGGATGTGAGTCTGAGCGTTCACTTAATAGCACATACATGGGCAGCCTGTTTTGAGCGCTGCCTCCTGCTGACCAGTTGTCACTTTGGGTAAGGAAAGAAGTGAGGGAGAGAGCGAGGGGATTCGTGGCACAGGACTGCTTCAGCTGCTTTGGGGCTTGAGGAAGGGAGGGAGAGGGGCTTTGCGGCTTAGGACTACTGCCACGCTAGTGTTTCAGGAGAGAGGGGGGAATTGAGATCTGTGTTAGACAAAGTTTCTAACACACTCTCAATCAACCAGAAAAACTGTTATATGGCATCCACCAATCCCCATGGTGCCGGATAACTGAGATTCTACTGTAAATGCTACTACTAATCATTTCTATAGCACTGCTAGACATACATGTACAGTACTGTACATCAAAACACAGAAGAGACAGTCCCTGCTCAAAAGAGCTTAGAGAAACTGGATAGGAGCTGGAGGGTAAGAGGAGGGGGAGGGGAGAGAGAGGTTAAACTCATTAAAAGACTAAGGGACTGATAAGTCAGCCCACAGGAGGCAAGCCAGCTAACCCATTCAGTTGGTACTGACCATGGATATTCAATACAGGGCCATTTCAGGTGACTGGCGTTGAATATCTGGTTTATTTTTGTCTGGCCTAAAGTTAGCCATCTAAGTCAATATTCAGTGCTAGCCAGCAGGGCCGGCATTAGAGGGAAGAAAAGAGGGCAGCTACCCCGGGCCCCATGGCTTTAGGAGGCCCCTGTGACCTGGCAAATCCTACCCCTTGAAAGACCTGCACCTCAGCGCTACTACCAGTCCACCCCCTCCAACATACTTATTCAGGAGCAGAGTCGGCAGCCGCGCTGAAGTGCAGGAAGGCCCCGTGATGACTGCGTCTGCCGGCTCTGCTCCGGAAAAAGTGACGTTGGAGGGGGTGGACCGGCAGCTGCAGTCATTGTGGGACCTTGCCGCAACTTCATGCATCTGCCAGTCCACCCCCTCCAACATCACTTACTTCTACAGCTGCAGTCATTGCGAGACGCACGTCCTGTAGGCATTCAGCTGGTGCCTCTCCTCACCAGTATATCATGGCACACCCGGAATCTCGCCACGGCACAGTTTGCGATACACTGTTCTAGGGGAAGCTCTGTTCTCTTGAGTTTCTCCCCTCTATCTGAGCATCCATCTTACACAAGTTTTGTAGGGTTTAGCTCCTCCCCTATTCTCTCTTTGGCTCCTTCACACATTTTTGGTAACCAGCGAAACTAAATATCATCCTTACACCTAGCCTAATGGTTAGTGCAGTGACCAGAGGACAAGTTTCAAATTTGTTAATTCTTCATATATCACCCAATGGGGAGTCCTTCAGAGCAATTTATACTAACTCAATCAAAATAGAAAACAGGAAAAGAAATAGCTAGCAATAGGAAAGAGAAGCCATCGGCTCAAAGCACCGATGCCCAACTGGGTTCGGGTTCTACTGCAACTCTTTGTAATTCTGGGCAAATCATTTAACTCTCCATTGCCCAGGTACAAAATAAGTATCTGTATATAATATGTAAACTGCTTTGATTACAGTCACAGAAAAACAGTATATCAAATCCTATCACCTTTCCTTTCTGACTAGCTTATGTCTACCAGTTTTCAGTCTAGCACAAGGTTAGGGAGCTACGATAATCAAGGGCCACAACCCTGTTAGGTTTCAAGACTTCCATAATGAATATGCATGAGATCCACAGGTATTTGCATACAATGGAAATCAATCTCATGCATATTCATTGTGTAAATCTTGAAAACAAAACTGGGTTGTGACTCTCAACAACCATGATTGCCCACTCCTGATCTATTAGGGTGGAAAGGATTACTCTCTTCCACTGTCCAGCCCAGCCCTTTCCTTTTCTCCTGTAGTATTTCCTATTGGAGTCCTGGCTTGCAAAAGGCCTTGACATGTCCTTATCACTTCAGCATTGTACAGGGGTGGCATATGGGCGTATGCACATAGATTATGAAACAGGCTATGCTATGCACATACTTAAAAATTATATGTGCAGACTTTTACATCTGCCCCACCTGATTTCTGCCACTTACACTAGCATTTCAAGACAAGTAGGTGCATATTTGTCTATAAAACTGACCTAAAATAGATGTTTGAAAATGCACTTGCATTAGGTACCCACTTTTAAAATTACCTAAACTAAACTAAACTAAACATTAGGTTTGTATACCGCACCATCTCCGCATGCGCAGAGCTCGGCGCGGTTTACAGAGGTTAGGATGAAAGGAAATTACAAAGAAGGGATATAGGAGAGGGACTGAGAAGATAGAGAGGGGTAGGGAACCAGAGAACGGGAGGAGATTAGATTTTTGAGAAGAGCCAAGTTTTCAAGCGTTTACGGAAGGATTGGAAGGAGCTAGAATTTCTGAGCGGGGATGAGAGGCTGTTCCAGAGTTCCGTGGTTCTAAAGGGGAGGGATGTTCCAAGTTTTCCTGCGCGGGATATACCTTTTATAGATGGGAAGGATAGTTTCAGTTTTTGGGAGGGTCTAGAAGAGAGCGGGTTTGAGGAATTCCAGAAGAGTGGGATAACGGGAGGAATGACGCCATGTAGAATCTTGAAGGCTAAGCAGGCACATTTATGGAGGACTCTGGAGTGTACTGGGAGCCAGTGAAACTTGGAGAGGAGTGGGGAAACGTGATCGAACTTGCCTTTTGCGAAAATAAGCTTGGCAGCGGCGTTCTGAATTAGCTGAAGTCTATGGAGGTTTTTCTTAGTTAGGCTTATAAAGATGGAGTTGCAGTAGTCTAGTCTAGAGAGGATGGTGGATTGGACGAGGATTGCGAAATGAGAATGATGGAAGCAGGATCTTACTTTTCTTAACATATGGAGGCTAAAGAAGCATTTTTTTACCAGGGAGTTGAGGTGATCATTGAAGGAGAGAGAGGAGTCTAAGATGATGCTTAGGACTTTGCTTGAAAACTCAAGCTGAAGAGTGGGGCCGGAAGGTAGAGGGATGGAGGTGGGTAAATGGTCTGAAATTGGGCCGAGCCAAAGTAGTTTGGTTTTGGACTCATTCAGTTTCATTTGAACAGATTGGGCCCAGGATTGGAGGTTCGTAATACATGTGGAGATGTTGTCAGCGAGGTTCGAGAGGTTCGCGTCGGTTTCAAGGAGGATGAGGATGTCGTCGGCATAGGAGTAGAGAGTTTCTAGGGGGGATAGATGAAGGAGTTTCAGAGAGGACATGTAGATGTTGAAAAGAATAGGAGAAAGGGGTGAGCCTTGCAGGGACTCCACATTTCGGCTTCCAGGCGGGGGATGAGGAACCGTTTGTGTTAACGGTGTAGGAGCGGAAGCGTAGGAATTTCGAGAACCAGTCAAGGACTGTGGAGCTTATGCCTATTTCGGAGAGTTGGAAGATTAGGATGTCGTGGTGAACGACATCGAAGGCTGCGGAGAGGTCGAATTGAAGAAGAACAGCGAATTTGTTGCGAGAATGGAGTTGTTGCACCTTAGAGATTAGTGAGGCCAAGAGGGATTCGGTGCTGAAGTTGGGTCTGAAGCCGAATTGGTGGGGTAGGAGGATAGAGAATCGTTCTAGGTAGGATGAGAGTTGGGTGGATATGATGGATTCTAATAACTTGGTTAGGAGAGGGATATTTGCTATAGGACGGTAGTTAGATGGAATGGTGGGATCAAGGTCGGTCTTTTTCAGTAGAGGGGACAGTGAGATGTGTCCCATGTCGGGGGAGAAGAGGCCCGATGTTAGGGCAGAGTTTATGAGGTCGGTGAGGGAAGCGATGGCCTGTGTGGGGATATTCTCGAATAGATAGGAGGGGAAAGGATCCAAAATGCACTTGCAAGTTTTAAGTTTGAGGCAGAGTTTGGAGACTTGCGATTCGGAGACAGGCTCGAAGGCGGTCCAGGATCTGTCGGCAGGAATGGGGGTGGATACAGGTGAGGTAGGGTTGAGATCGATAGGGGTCAGGGAATTGTAGGAGACTGTGGGGGGGAAGGAGCGTCTTAGAGTGGTAACCTTTTCATTAAAGAAATTTGCCAGGGCATCGGCTGATACCTCTCAATGTCTATTGCCAGCTTAGCTCCAACATCCATTTTCTGCTTCAGCATGGAATCAATCCTTGTATTCGATGGTTTTTTTTGATCTGAGACAACTCCATTTGTGCTGTCCTATATATAGTACATTTTTGCACATTGCAATTCACACCAAATTCATAGCAAGCCATAGATCTGCAATAGAATAAGATATTAGAGCTGTCTCTCTTCATTTCCAAGGCTTTGATATTTTGTCTGTTGGCTGCACAATGTCCTATTAAATACTGGACAAAGAGTGATGTTAAGATTTCATTTTAATAAACATATGCCAGGCACTGTATAACAGCCAGTTTTCATGCAATTCCATATAAAAATCCAATGCAGAATTATGTGACATTCAATCTTCACTCTAGAAATGGATGTGTCAAAGTAGGAATATAGGCAGACAATGGCTCTATGCAATTTGCAGTACTTAAAAAAACACTTTGGGAATATCTTATTCTTAGTAGCACTGAAGTACATGAGACAAGTGGAAGTCAGATGGGAAAAAAGTGAAGAAGAGATAATAGAAAGGAAGTGTATACAAGGGGTGCTGAAAAGTTCTCAGCCCAACCAATCAAGTTCCTAAATTCTGAGCGTTATTTTGCCACTGTAGCTGAAAAGAGTGTTAACATTTCGCTAAGTGACAATTTGTAGAAATAAAGTTCTATGTTTTTGACATTGTTTGAAATCATTGATTGAACCATAACTTCTTGGCTGAGCTGAGAACTTTTCAGCTCCCCCTCATATATGCCACTGTCCAGTTAATTTCCAGGTCAGCACACCTACCTAGATATTCAATGCCAGGAGCTGTACATGGATAGAAGAAAAAGAGATGGGTCAAAAGGACAGAAAGTTAAAGAAATGAAATTAGAATATACTGTATAGGACCAGTGCAAAAGGGAAATATGGCCGACAAGAGATAAACGCATGAAAGAAGAAGCAGTTAAAACATAAGTGATTGTTAATGTTATTATAACAAGAAATAATACCATCTTGAAGAAAACGAGCATCCTAAGGTATTTCACTTCGATAGCAACATGAAATGCATTCTGGCAGACCATAACTTTACAGGATAATTGCTCTTGTGTGTGTGTGAAAAATGCAAGAACAGCTGTTTGCACGGCTTGGACTTCTTTCATTCCAACACACATAGTTTAGACTGTGGGTAAGATTTATTGCATTATGGGGGCAAGAGAAATTCCCTAGGAAAACTCAAAGCACACCAGATTTTACTTGGCACTTCTAGAAGGAAAGATGAAATTTCAAATACGGTACAGTAGCAAAGCAATCTGTCAAAAGAAACCTGTTTCAGCATGCAGCAAAAAGCCACTTACAAAACATAAAAATCATTCAAGGGAAGGAGAAAGAGCGTTTTCATGTTCTTCATTCCTTATCCAGCAAGTTGTCATCACAGTCTGTCCAATAACTTAGGATTTGTGGGAGGGGGGTGGAATTCAGTTAATGGCAATGGGTACCTAGCATATGTGACACCCGGGGGCCCATCATTTTTTGACACCCCCGCCCCCCCATCTATATCAAAAATATGATTTTTTTAGTAACAATCCACATATCGCACAAGAGTGTATCTAGGAAAAGGCAGCATCTTAAACACTGCAGTGAGCACTAGAACACCAACACATATATTGTAAAACTAAACAAGCCAGATCCCGCAGAGTCAATTGATCTTATAGTCAATGCCAACTGAAAACTATGTCCTTTTCATATACACAGAACAGAGATATACCCTCACCCAATGTGGAATAATCACAAACTAAAAATAGAAATATGTAGACAAACGTTAAACTGAACTGCCAAGAAACTAGACTCTGCATACAATGCAACACCACAACACCACAAAAACAGTGACACATGTCCCCTAATACTATTGAAAATATACAGACAGTAGATGTAAATTTGAAAAAACTGATACATAACAATCACCACTTTACAAATTAACAAATAAAAATAAAACAAATAATGAGAAATCATTTTATTGGACTAATCCATTTTTCAATTAGCTTTCAGAGGCCAAATCTTTCTTCAGAACAGTACAGTATACTGCTGTTAGGTATCCTGTCCTGAGGAAAGGGGTTTAGTCCAAAAAATTGCCTTATTTCCATTTCCTATTTATAAACTTTTATCAATACAGTTACAACACTACTTGATTCTAAGTAAAGCAACAAAAAAATATTTCTACCTTTTGTCGTTTCTGCTTTAATCGTCTTCTCTTTGCTCTCTTCTTTCTATACAGCGTTTGTCCTCTCTCCCTCCCTTTGCCCTCTCTTTGCCCCTTCCACCCAGCTTCTGCCCTCTCTCTCTACCACTTCCATCTACTGCCCACACTTTCTCTGCCCCTTCCATCTACTATCTACCCTCTTTCTCTTCCATATGACATCTTCCCTCTTTCTATGTCCCTTCAATAAACTGTATATCTGGGGTCCCTTCTCTCCTTTGAACATGATTCATTTCAGCTTCACCCCTCTCCATTTTTCTGTCTCCACCACCTCCCCTATGCTTTGGCATCTCTCTCTTTTTCTTCTCCTTTCCCTCTTTCCTTCCCACTCCACACCATGGTGTGATATCTCTAACTCCTTCCCTTTCCTCCCCCCATGCCATGGCATCTCTTCCTCCCCCTCCATGGTCTGGTATCTCCTTTCCTTTTTTCCTTTCCCTCCCTCCCATGGACTTGACATCTCTGGTTCCTCTCCTTTGTCTTCTTTCTCGCTCCTTCCCTCTCTCTCACCAATTGGGTGCTGCTGCAGCAGCAGCATGTCTCCCCCCTTGCCTGTGCAGTATTTCTACCCTCTCCTTTCCCTGTGCAGCATTTCTACCCTCCTCCTTCCATGCCCAGCATTTCTAACCTCCCCCCTTCCCAGCATGTCTACCCTCCCCCCCTTCCCTGCCCAGCATGTCTGGCCGGCTCCCCTGCTGAAAGCCGCGGACGTCCGCTCCTCACGCAATCCACGGCTGCATCGGAAGCCTTCTCTCTGATGTCAGAGGGAACGCTTCTGACGCAGCTGCGGATCGTGCAAGGAGCGGACGCCCACGGCTTTCAGCAGGGGAGCCGGCCAGAAGATGAGCAACGCCGGTGAGCACCCGCGGACACCCCCGTTTACTGCCACTGCTGCTGGTTAAGGAAAGCAGCAGCAGCAGAATAGGGAGGGTGGCCGGCTGTGGACTAGAGAGTTGCATGGGGACAGAAATCCCACCCATCCCCGTGAGGAATCCCTCCATCCCCACCAGTCCCCGTGAGGAACCCCTCCGTCCCCACCCATCCCCGTGAGGAATCCCCTCCGTCCTTACCCGTCCCCATCTGTCCCTATAAACTTCAGAAATAGTTATTTCATTTAATTATGCTACTGAATTAAAGGCTATGGTAGAGACCCATTTACAAATAAGCAAAGACACTTTATTAATTTGGAAATATTAATTGGGAAGAATACATACTTTGTAAATGGCTTTCTACCAGAGCCTCTAATGTAAATATAAAATATAAATATTCAGCTGATGAGAACCCCCAAGCTGTCAGCTGAGGACTTCCTTTGCAGTTGGCCAGGGTCCCTTTTGCCAAGCTTGGCAGGCAGCAGTAGCGTCCCTGAGTCACAGATGCTGGCACCTCAGTGGCTCATGGATGTTGCCAGCAACTGCTGTGCTTGGTGGAAGGGAGTTCTGGCCATCTCTAGAGGAGGTCCTCTGCTGGAAGTGCTTGGGGATCCCCACCAGTCACAGCAAGGGTCAGCAAGTACTTCAACACTGTAGAAATAAAACCAGAAATGCATTTTCTTTTCTTTTGAACACAATACAAAGACATCTGCTATATACATTTCCCAAAGCTAACATATTTTAGTCAATAAATTCCGTTTTTTACCTTTGTTGTCTGGAGACTTATTTTTCCATAAAGTTGGTCCCAGTTTCTTTTTTCCGCTTTCCCATCTTCTGTAAATTCTTCTGTTGCTGTCCATTGGTTCCTCCTACTATGGTCCAGCATTTATCCCTTTCTTATCTTTTGCCCCTGCTCACCAGTCTCATGCCCAACATTTCTCCTTCTATCACCCCTCTCCAGCACTATGCCACATCTCTCCCTCCATTCCCTTCACCACTATGTCCAACATTCCTCTCTCTTGTATCCATTTCAATCTGTCCATTCCACCACAATATTTCTCCCTCATCTGTACCTCACTCCCTCCCTATGATCAAAAATTCTCCTTTCTTCCATTCCCTGTGTACACAACAATCTCTTTCCCTCCCTTCCTCTCTCCCAAGTCCATGCCTTCTGTGTCCAAAAACGCACTCCCTCCCCCATCTATTTCCCTCCCTTCCTCCATCCTCTCTCCCAAGTTCATGCCTTCTGTGTCCAAAAACGCAATCCCTCCCCCACCTCAGCATCTCTTTCCCTCCCTTCCTCTCTCCCAAGTTCATGCCTTGTGTCAAAAAACGCACTCCCTTCCCCCCTTTTGTGTTCCACATTTGCCTCCCAATTTCGACCTCCTTCTGTCCCGCTTTTGCCTCCCACGTTCGTGTCCAGCCCTCATCTGCCAACAAATTACCAACTTTCTCATCCAAATGGAGCTCGAGCCGCGAGGCTCGTCTTCTATTTCCTGCCTGCCCTGCAGCAGCACACATAGCCGACCAGAAGTCTTCCCCGATGTCAGCGCTGACGTCGGAGGGTGGGCTTTGCATAAGCCCTCCCTCCGACATCAGCGCTGACATCGGGGAAGACTTCCAGTCGGCTATGTGTGCTGCGGCAGGGCAGGTAGGAACAGAAGATGAGCCTCGTGGCTCGAGTTGTATTGAACCCTGCGGGTCCCCCGTCGTCCCCGTTCAGCTCTCTACTGTGCACCCCCTTGGGGCGTGCACCCGGGGTAGACCGTCCCCACCCTAGGTACGCCACTGGTTAATGGCACCCAAAGTTAGGGGCTGGGAAAATCCATGCTAAATTAGTATTCTGCAAATGGCACGCTACTCAGAATATGCAGACTGGACATATTTAATAGCAATTTGCCTAACTTTTAGAAACACCCACAACCCGCCCATGCTCCTCCACTGGCTAAGCCCCCTTCTGAGATTGCACACACTAGTGTAGTAAGAGGGGTCAGGGAGTGGACTGTCCTGGTCACCTTCGTGGTGGGAGTGCCGGCACCTCTCCTCCTCTCTGCCTCCCTGTTCCTTCCCACCTCCCCCCCCTCACTTAGTTGCTAAAATTTCACAGAGCTCCTTCAAATGCGTCCTTTCATGACATCATCTTGGATCCTTAGCCACAATTTCTGCTGCATTTGTAAGGCTATTTTATAAAAACACTTAGGTGCCTATGTTGTTTTTATAGTTGTTATGTGCCATTGACTCGCGTTCAAGTCCTAGCGGCTTGATGAACATCAAGTTGTCGTGGCAGAATACAGAAATAGATTACGGGCCTTTCTTCTGCACAGTATAAATTCAATGTTGTCGCATCAAATGTGATCCTCCGTCTCCAAAACTGCCCATCTGCTGCTGCCCAGATGGGTGTTGTGTCGTTATTCTGAAATCTCCACTGAAACCTGTCTTTATAGAATAGGCACTTCCTATACCCTTCTCCCTCCATATCAGCGGTTTCCGTATCTGCGGATTCGCTTATTCGCGATTTTTCGGCTGCTGACTCCACTTCCTAATTTTCATCACTGAACCCGGCGTTTCACATTGGAAATCGCTGCTCCCGGTGGTTCCTGAAGGAAATCACTGCTCCCCGTGTTATACGGAGCAAATCACAGGTCGGGTTATTCACGGTTTATTAACTTTTTCAGGTCTATTTTACCGAAAAACCATGAATAGCATGCAAAAAGTTATTCGCGGTTTTTCGGTATTCACAGCTATGTTCTGCCTGCATCCCCCACGAATACAGAGGGAGAAGTGTACTTTTCATCCAGGTAATCTGTCTAGTCTGATCTAATACAATGCTTATGTTCTGCGAATATCTTGCTAGTTCATTGCTGATTGCATCAGAAAGAAGCTGAGCATACCCAGGATAACGCAAATGTAACCCTCTCATACTCAAGCAATACAAAAAATCCTAAGTAAATGATGTCTTATCAACCAACCTATAATATATATCTTTCAAATGACCATGTTTTCAGGAATTTCCAGAATAACAAATAACCATTAAAATATCTAAGATCCATAGGCAGATCATTCCATACCTTCGCTGCTACAAAAAAAGAGACTGATAAACCTTTTTCATGTCTGATCCCTTTAACTAATGGCAGATGCAAAACCAGAAAGTCTCTCAGTCTTGATATACTGTTGTAAGTTGGAAAGATAATCAATGACAGCATGTATTGGGGAGCCAAACCATGTAAGATCTTGAAAACTGTTGTACACAAACTTTAAAATAAATCCTGGCCTGCACAGGCAACCAAATGAGCCTTCTAGCTTTCATTCAATTTTTTAGGTTGGCCGGATGGTGGCCTGGACACAACATGAGCCAGCTCCCCATTCCCTTAACCCATCCCACTGCCTTATCATAAACTGTGGTTCCTCTTTACCCCATTTATTTTTACATTTTCCACCACAACTTTACTTTCTCTTTTACCTATCATTTTATTGTTAATATCTGTAACCACCAAGAAGTACCACTATGGAATTTGGACTTGGAGAATGAGATGTACGGCAGCAGCATCTATGAGACAAACATGGTTTTTTTTTTGTTACATAGAAGTTTCTGGTCCCTTGTTCGTTTACAGAAATTAGATAGTTCTAAATCTAATAGATGCTGGCACTGCCATCTAGACATAGGGACACTGATCTAGACATAGGGACACTGCTTCATTGGTTGTTCTATTGTTCTTTGATACTCAACTTTTGGAAGTCAATATGGGGACAGATTAAAACCATGCTGGAGTCATCGATTCCATTGACTTCCATTGACATATGAGGTAGTTATATGTAGGATGATATTGCATCTTAAACCCTCATTGGATAGATATAAATGTCGGCTTTTCCTTATTATGACCGGGATAGCCATGCAAATGATTACTCGTAACTAGAAAAATTGGGATCGCCTTAGTTTTACTTTTTGGTGGGTGAATTTATGCTTAAGTTATAAGTATGAGAAAATGAATGCAGACATGCTAGCGTATACTAAGATATTCAAATTAGTTTGAGGTCCATTGACGTCTTTTGTAGAGTTGTCTTTTATTTTTATTTCCCCACACATCCAGGGGAGGGGGTATATCTTTTGTTTGGTATTATTCCCTGATGGAAAATGTTGGACGGGAGAGGGAGTTTTATTTTTGTATTGATATTGATTGATTATAAGTGCTTATTTGATTATTGTTATTTGTATGTATATTGTATTGCACTTTTTCTTGGATTTGAAAACTAAATAAAGATTTTTAAAAAACAAACAAACTCCAACTTGGAAACTTGGGTAGCTCTGTCAAATTTACCAACAGAATGGATCAGCCTAACTGCTGTATTCTGAAGGGATTGAAGCTTTTTTAACAATGTATATGTACATCCAGTTTATGGCAAATTATAATAATCCAATTGGCTTAATATCATGACCTGCATATTACCCTTCATATGACTGCATGCATAGCTGTGAGATTTTACTTTGTAAAGGACTTTGTTCACAAAGACGTCTTGGAAATCGACTGTTGAGAATATTCATGTGACAGAAATTGCTTACCAAAGAAGGGACACATTGCAACTTTTAAGAGATGTTCCAATATCAGCACAGCATTCTTGGAACAGGAGGTCTTCAAGCAGAATCCACCATGACATCACAGTACTTGCTGTCCTAAAGTTTCCTGCCCCCGTGTCCACACAAGGCTGAAGGCTGCTACACTAGCAGTGACCTGGATAAATGGAAGTAATACTCTCAGAAAGAATTAGATTAAGAAGATTGAAGCTTCCCAGGAGTCTAAAAGAAATGGCATTTAGGTTTTCATGGCCCACTAGAGCCAGTTAATAGGTCTGAAAGAAAAGGTTATTGACCTCTGTATTTCCTTGAGGCCATGAGGGCACTATGACTTCAGCCCCAAAGTTCTTCTCACAGGTCAAGGATCGTAAAAAGTTTGCAGGTCACTGACCCCAGAGCTTATGAAATCAGGGAAACAATTCGTAAATTTACTCAGAATTGTATTTGTTTTTTATTGGATATAAATGCGTTACTAGGATATTCTCTGATGCTTCCTTCAAGAATTCCACATTAGCATGGCTGTGAGGTATCAGATCTGGTTTGTGGCACTAAGGTCCTTTAAAAGAAAGTCTGCCTTGGAATTCTCTTAACCCCACAGAGCAGCCCTTTCTTCCAGAAGCATAGAATATCCAGTTGCAATTGTGGAGCGATATAGTCAAAAAGCTGACAATCATCCTCTTTTTCAAGAAGAATAAAAAAATACAGGGATTTCCTATGACTTTGGGGCTTATGCACAAGTGTAAAACTATGCATCAGAATCCTAAAATGTCCTCTAAACTGGTCCAAAATGCCATTAGCATGAGCAACACATATTTCTTGCCATATATTTCTCTAGGGATGCAAATCCAAAATTAGCAATCACTCAGTAAATAAGGTTGCATGCCTTCCTCTATACACTCTTTAGCATATAGTATGTAGCTAGGGATAAAAGTTTAATATCTTCCTCAGAGCAGCCTCATGGTAGATTTGATATGGTTGTTGGAGTAAGCAGGGCCAGATTTAAGATTGTAGATGTGATATGGTTGTTGGAGTAAGCAGGGCCAGATTTAAGATTGTGATGGTTATAGATAGAACCAAAGAAGGATTATGGCTGGGTTTGGCTCTATCCCAGAAATCAAAGAATTGGGGAAGGGAGCAGAAGCCAAAATGCCACAGTGGCATTTCTTTCAAGTGGTGACAGCCTACACCTCAAATGTAAGAGAGAGCACATAGCATGTTCCTCTTCAACCCTAATATTTAGCATCTTCAAATCTTTGCACCCTAGATGATTTGCTTATCTATTAATGTATTAGGATTTATTTACCACGTTTTTGAAGAAATTTGCCCATGGTTGTGTACAGCTAGAATAACTGGGCATAGGCAATAACCCCTCCTCCTCCCCCTCCCCAATTCTATATATGGCATCTAAAAAATTGTCAGTTATGTGCACCTTATAGAATCATGCTTAGTACCAGTGCATGTCATAACTTTTAGATACAACCATTTAAGCCAGGTAAAACCAGGCCTAAATACCTGTGCCAATGTTATGTATCGACCAGTTGGTCATTGCATAACTTCTAGGAGCACCCAAGATCCGCCCACGATCTGCCATGCCCCCTTTTAGATTCATTAAACACCAAAAGACCAATGTGAGCTAACTCATCAACTTTACGATTGTTTTAGGGCTTCAGACATGCCATTTTTGTTCGCCCATATTTTTGGCGATACAAAAAATTGTTTCTTAGTGGCTATGGCTGTGGCTTCTTCATTCGCCCACTCACTCTGAGTTTTTTTATCTTTTTTCTTTCTTTATAACGCTTTTAAATATATTTTTGTGTTTTTCCTTATTTTATATATAAAGTGCTTCTCATAAATAATTATGATTAAAAAAATTAACTTATCTTAACCAATTGTCATTTCCTTAATAGGATCGGGTCGGGGCTTGTCACATCGACATGTTTCACCGTGAGGATTTTTCAAGATTAAGTCCCCTATAGGAATGAAAGAAGACATTATAATTCCCATCCCCATGCATTCTATAACCATGTCTATTCTTATCTTTTAAGGGGACCATATAATAGATATCTCCACAACCATATGTTCACCCTTTTTCAGTTCAAACAGACCATCCCGATATCCAAACTTTCTGATCTATCAAAGATGGCCGCGGCGTCTTTTTTCTCAAGTATAAATACCTCCCCTACTTCGTGACTTCACTACTCCAAATAGCGAATCAGGAAGACACATTACAGTAAAGTGCTCCACTCCACTTCCTGGTTTAAACCCTCTGGCACCACTGTATTCCACACTTTTTTATCATAATTATTTATGAGAAGCACTTTATATATAAAATAAGGAAAAACACAAAAATATATTTAAAAGCGTTATAAAGAAAGAAAAAAGATAAAAAAAACTCTGAGTGAGTGGGCGAATGAAGAAGCCACAGCCATAGCCACTAAGAAACAATTTTTTGTATTGCCAAAAATATGGGCGAACAAAAATGGCATGTCTGAAGCCCTAAAACAATCGTAAAGTTGATGAGTTAGCTCACATTGGTCTTTTGGTGTTTAATGTAAAATATGGACCAATGCTAAAGGAGTGACTGGACCCTTTTAGATTCAAGCATTGGACAGGTAAAAAAAAAATAGGTAAAGTTGTCCATGGGTACTTCTTCTTTGAAAATTATTACAAAGTCTATGGGTAAAAAGTGCCTGCAGATATAGTCCTACGATGGTCACTTTGAAAACTATCCTCGGAAAATACATTTCTTACTAACATTATTTTAAAAAGAGCAAGGTAATTAACTACTTGATTAATGAAAGTTGAAACAAGTTTATTATATAGTATGTGTAAAGTGTGGTGATTTATTTTGATGAGATAATTTTACTGGCATTGCTATATAATCATCTCACAGCTGGTAAAAGAACACTTAGACACATGATAAATTACATTGGCCTTTCCAGAATATCTTAAAGTGTTCCTGAGGAAAAAACATTTCAAAAATTCACTTCTGTTTTAGTATCTGAAATACTGCAAGATGTTAATTCTAAGTAAATGTAATAATGAATTCCGATTATGAGTCCAACCTGCCATGATTAAATTTTATCTCTAATGATCTCATACTGGATTTGTATTTGGATTCATAGTCTAAATCAGGATGATGTCACCCTAATTCTGCGTTCCTACTCCCACTTCATATAGACCTACTGGAATCGACTGCCCCCACAGATAAGATCCCTTGAAGGACTCCTCAACTTTAGGAAAGCAATGAAAGCAAACCTGTTCACCTAACTCCCACAACTGATAGATTACATAGAAATGTATATTGATACAAGATCCTTGGTATGTGTCACGTTAGGATAAAAACTTGTAAAATCATTTACTGTAACTGTGACAAATTTAACCTGTAAACTGTATATTACGGATATTGGTATTAGATCCCTAGTATTTGTCGAGAAAAGAAATCATGTACTGTAACTATGGCATATTGTAACCTAATCTTTGTTAATCTGTAACCCGTCCTGAGCTGTTTGGGGTGGATGGAATAGAAAATGAATTAAATAAATACAGTATTCTATAACCTTAAAATGTAATTAATTTAACACACAACTACCATGAAAGTGGGTGTAGCCACGAAAAGGATTTGGCAGGTCAGGAGCTTGCTTAGCATTTACATGTACATGTTATAGAATATTGTTACATGCCTACACATTTACATCAGCCATTGAGCTAGCATAAATGCTTACCTACCTAGAGTTTAGGTAGGTAAGCATAAGCCTAACATAAAGTTCAAGTATGTAATTGTAGAAGTGACATCAGAAGGCAGCCAAAGCCAATACGACCAGCAAGTGGAAGATACTGTTTGTGCAAGCAAACATTTAAAGAGGTATATGGGGGATGGAGAGGAGGAGACATTCAGCGCCCCCTGCAAATACAGTGCCCAGGGCATTCTGCCTCCCACCACCACCACCACCACCACCACAACCACATACTTCGCCACTGCTTAGCACACACACTTTAGGAACCTACGTTTAGATGACTCTCTGAGAATTACCCCCATATGTCTATCAAGGCAATCCATCTATTGAATTAATAGACTGAGTGAAGTGACAAGAATTCATTGCAAGTGAAAGACCCCTGGATCATTTCCTTGAGTCTGTATGACCCTCAGGTTGAGATTCAGAACTGCTCTACCACTCTGTCCACTCTGAACTAATTATAAAGCAAGACTTTTCACACCTAGACTGGACAAGGGAACATTTCTGGAACTGCTGGGCCACCAAACTACCCATGGGCTTCTCAGGACTAACTCCAGCAGGGGAGGAGACTTGTTTCAAAGTCCTTAAGACTAAAAACTTCCTATTGGGTTTCAGAGCAAAGACATAGCCATTACTGTTTGTGTTCTTTTGAAAATAAAATATTTTACTAAGGTACTTCTTGTAGGGAATCAGTTGACAGAAAACATAGTTCCTGCAAACTGCATCTATAAAACATATCTAAGTAGCCACAAACACAGCCCATGAGAAAGCAAATGCAGATTTGACTCTGGAACCCCTTTCAGGTTATTCTTCAGGACACCCTAGCTTTTGAGACTCCTAATTTTTTGGTACCAGAATAGACCTGGAGAATTTCTCTCTTCCTCTAAATCCTCTGAATACTTAGGGTAGATTCTCAGCACCAGAATAAGGTCCTTTTGACTAGTCATTCTCCACTGAGATTTCTCTGCTAATGTACCTCCAAAGAAGTTTCTACTTTTCAATCTTCTGGGTAACAGGATTTTTATATGATGAGTTCACACCGGAGTTTATCCTTCTAGATTACCGGAATCTGCACATTGAATATTCAGTGCCCAATTAAATATTGAATATATAAAATATTCAATATTTAATTGGAAAGTAAACGCTTCTGCCCAGCTAAATGAGTATGGGTCGGGAAAAGATATTCACTGGCACGTAACTAGTGAATGCCTTTAAATATCTGCTCTGACCACCATGGCACTCTCCAATAAAAAGGAACAACAAAATGAAAAAAAAACAACTGTTATGATCACAGATAACCAGTGCATTTTTTTCTAGAATAAAAAGGTGCTGGTACTCAAAGACCAGGCCATGCTTCAGGAGTGGAGTGATCACTGAGTGACCCACCCAAAGTATCCAGGTCCTCTGCAACCAGCCACAGAATCCATGAAAAGACAGCACTGGGTGTACAGAACCGGAGCTCTTTTATTAATAATTTAGTTATTTTTATCAAGCAGTGGAAAAGGTGCCAGTACTCACCCTGCAGATAACTAATCTGCAGATAACTAATCTGCAGATAAAAGCCCTGCAGATAACTAATCTTTAAATTTCTTAGATATGATAAATATGCTCAACTATTTACATCACAGTTATATAATCCTTGTTTTCCTATGGACTTTTGCTTAAATTATTAATACATGTATGTGTATGTGAAAGAGGGGAGCATCAGAAGACAAAAATAAATCATAAAAGGTTACAAGATGTTATAACAGGCACACCAACCTCTTATACTATGTCCAGGCCTATCTTTTCTCACTCTTTGATTAGTGTCAAAGACATTCTGGAGGTGGATCTGGAAGTTATCCGAATACTGTCATTGTTAAGCGCTTGTGCCTGGATAACCAGTTGGGCAAGAAGGACCACATAAAGAGCAGTCCTAACTTGCCAGATAGTTATCTGGGTACCGGCACTGAATATTGGCCAGGCCCAAATAACTTCCGTAACCCACAAAAGTCTCGAACATTCAGGGCCAGATTCTATAAACGGCGCCTAACTGTGCTTAACTTTCAGGAGTCGGTCCAAGCGGTTGTCAATCAACTGCTAGGAATTCTTTATAGAATCACGTCTAACAACGCCTAAGCAAACTTAGGCATCGTTAGACATCCTAGAGGTAGATGCCTGTATATCAGACCAGCTTTTACCTGGCCTAATTTACCAGCACCTATCTCAGACACCTAGTGATGCCTAGTTGTACCATGCCTATTCTCCACTCCTAACCACACCTACTTTTCAGGTAGGTATTGTTAGGCGCCTTGATTGAGAAGTCACTAGACACCAGGCAGAATTTTGCACACAACTTTTTATTAATTGTGGTTTGTTTGGTTTTTTTAATTAAAGATCAATGGCATGGTCAATTACCACACCAATTAAGCTTGTTAAATCAATTTGGATTGCGCACAGAATTTACTGTATTTTTTGGCTCCATAAGACACACCTGACCATAAGACGCACCATAGATTTAGAGGAGGAAAACAAGAAAAAAAACACATTCTGAAAAAAAATTCTCCCTGCCAGGCTCTGCACTCTATCCCCCCTCCCTGCCAGGCTCTGTCCCCTGTCCCCCTTATGGTGGTCTAGTGGTAGGCAGGGACAGGGCAAAGGGCAGGCAGGCAGGCCTAGTGGCCTAGTGGCAGGCAAGGCCCCCCACCCCAAGGCAAGCGAGCAGGCAGGCAGGGCCCCCCAAAGTGTATAATCTTTCTTCTCTTCTTCACTATTCATGTATACCATTAACTCCCCTTCCATTAAGTATCACATCTCTGTATCTTTATTCCTTCCCTTTCCAGCATTATTCCATGTCCTTGTCCCTATGCTCCCTCCTCCTTCAGTATTTCTTTGCTCTGTCTCTTTCCCTCCCCATGCTAAGCTTCATTTCCTTCCTCCTGTACTCCTCACCCCAACCCCCACCCTGAGGCAGGCAGGCAGGCAGGGCACCCCACCCCCCGAGGCAAGCAGACAGGCAGGCAGTGTCCCCCGTACCCCCTCCGACCTCTCCCCGTACCTTATAATTCCTCCAGCGCAGCTTGACAGGCCCATTCCTCCATGTCCCGCCCGAACACGAAGGGAGTCAAAGGAGCTGCGGTGGAAGCAGCTGAGGCCATGATGTGCCACCCAGCACTGCTTTGGGGGAAGGGAGGGAGGCAAGTGGGAGGCCAGAACCAGCCGCCGCCGCTGCTGTTAATGTAGTCGCTTGCTCTTGTTAGGGCCGAATCTCCGTTTCCGGGGAGTGTGTGGGAAGCAGGACTTGCTGTCTCCAGCGGCAGAGCAACGCTTAAGGCTGCCTGCCTGGTCAGCCGATGCAGCTGCATCCTCTTCCCTTTTGTAGTGGCAGAGCGGCGAACAAGGCTGCCTGCCTGGTCCTGCACCAGTTCCCGTGAGAAAGGAAGCAGCGCGGAACTAGGCAGGCAGCCTTGTGTGCCGCTCTGCCACTACAGAAGGGAAGAGGAGCCAGCTGCATCAGCCGACCAGGCAGGCAGCCTTGTGCGCCGCTCTGCCACTAGAGAGGCAGCCGCGTCCAGCAAGGGAGGGCACCAAAATTAAAATATTTTGAAATCTTGGGAATGGTCGCGTTGTGGGAAACCAACTCTAACTGAGGGATTACAACCCTGATGAAACCCGAGCTGGGTGAAACATGTCGGTGACAGGATCCCTTAGAATGGACCACCTAAGCTAAGCTAAGTATTAGCTTTATGTTTATAAAAAGTTTTATCTATGCACTGATGCACTTTTTGAAAATCATCAATATAAAAAATTAAAAAATAGTTGGATTGACCCGGTGAGGAATTAATGTATAAATCCAACCATTATGATATGCATTTGAGTGGCTGGTGGCATTTCTGAGGGTCTGTTAAAAGATACTATATATAAATAAGAATAGTTGGGAAAATTACAAGGAGGTCTCAACATTGACCAACCATTCATAATTTCTGTTGATACGTATTTCCCATCTAAATAGACTTTCTTGACTAAATAAGACGTAATGGGGCCATAAGATGACTTTCTAATATCAGCCAGTTCGGCAGATTCTCCATGAGTTCAGGAAGGATCCAATACATACCCTGACGCAAAATAAAGGCTTGGTGATACCTGTAAAAATTTGGAAAATTTACCCTTCCCACCGATTGTGATTTTTGCAAAGATACTAAGGGGCTCATAATCAAAAGAGAAAAACGTCCAAAAACAGGCCTAAGTCGGCACTTGGACTAACATTTCCCAAATATGTCCATGTGCCGATAATAAAAACGGGTTTTGGATGTATTTCTAAATGAACTAGGCCTTCATAGTGCCGCTGAACAACCAAAGCTAAAAGGGGCATTTCTGGAGCACTGTCGAGGGCAGGAGTTGGGCGGGATGTGGGCCGGCTTAGACTTAGTCGTACTGCATGTATAACCAAAAGTTATACAGCCCAGGATCGACGTAACTTGAACGTTGTGACATAGACCATGGCTGTTTTTTAACTTTGGACAACTTGCGACTTAGACGCAAACGGACTTATACGTCCCTTTAGATTATGCCCCTCCATGGCTATTCTAGCAGTTTTACCCAGCCAAATAAATTTTGTGAGAATCCCATTTAATTTCTTATAAAAACAACTTTGAAAATAAACCGGTAACATACTCATTTGGTAACAAACCAAAGGCAAAATCATTATTTTGATGGTTTGGACTCTCCCCCACCAAGAAAGATGTAATGGATTCCAATGCTCACACAATTTTTGGGCTTTCAACAATAAGGATTTTTCATTTACTGTCATTGTGTCTTCCAATGTTTTTTAAATCATTATACCCAAATATTTTTATACCCTCTTCCTTCCAAAGGAATGGGAATGGATCAAATAAAGCTTTTATACAGTGTACATTCAATGGAAGAACCTCAGATTTACTCCAATTTATTTTATATCCAGAAAATTTTCCGAAACGCTCAATCAATTCCAGTAAATGAAGGATAGTTGATTCTGGATTTTTCAAATGAAGCAAAATATCATCTGCATAAGCCAAAACTTTATAATCTCGACCTGTATATGGAATTCCCTGTATCTCCTTTGCCTGTTGTATAGCCAACATCAAGGGTTCTAAAACAATATCAAAAAGGCAAGGATATTCACCTATCTCCTTTTCTAACTCCCCTCTCCAGACAAAAATGCTCCGAGAATGTATTATTAATATATAATCTGGCAGAAGGGGAACTATACAGGGTTTGAATCATTTAAATAAATCTGGATCCTATTCCAAACCAATCCATTGCTTGGTACATAAAAGTCCATTCTACATGATCAAAGGCTTTCTCTGCATCCAGAGAAGCAGAGAAGGCCGGATCCTCCATTGTTTTTGCTAAATTTAGCATATGAAGTGCCAATCTGGCATTATTTGCTGAATGTCGTTGAGCAACAAAACCCGTTTGATGTATTCCAATCATTTAGGGGAGAGCCTTGGCTAATCTCAGAGACAATAGTTTAGCCCAAATTTTCCCATCCACATTAATTAAAGAAATAGGCTTGTAGTTAGAAACCAACATGGGATCCATGTTTGGCTTTGGTAAAACAATTGTTAAAGCTTCCGCTATAGTACCTGATATACTATTACCTCATCTTTTAAAATTATATCAATCACAACTGAATACGGGTCATATATTTTGAAAAGACTTGAAAAACTCCACTGTGAATCCATCACTACCGGGAGTGGATCCAACTCTGAGAGACTTCAATGCTGCCTGGAGTTCTAGAAATGATATAGGTGCCTCAAGATTTTCTTTTTAGAAAATGAGCCCCATAGTGCTTTAGCACATAACTGCAAAAGGGCTGTACATGTGCGTGGGATATGGGTGGATCACACACTTAGGTGCCAAACTTACAGAATATTGGAAATTGTATACTTAGATGCCAACATTGACCAAGTTATTGACCAAGTCATTGACCAAGTGAGGATCATTGAATCACCAAGGGGTATTACGACGAGGTTCTGCGTCACCTTCATAACGCTGAGAGACACAAACGGCCGGACCTGTGGGCAGCGGGCAATTGGCAGCTCCATCACGATAATGCATCTGCCCATTCTTCACATGTGATACGGAGTTTCCTAGCCAAACATAACACACCTATAATTCCTCAGGCTCCCTACTCTTCCGACATGGCTCCGTGTGACTTCTGGCTTTTCCCCAAGCTGAAAATGCCCCTGAAATGGACCAGATTTCAGTCAAGAGAAGACATCATGCATAATGTGACAGACCAGTTGCGAGCAATCTCAAAAGAGGCGTTCCAGCGCTGCTTCCGACAGTGGCAGAACCATTGGAAGAAGTGTGTGGCAGCCCAAGGAGGACTACTTTGAAAGAGATTAGTATAAGATTGTGGTATCTGAATATGAGTATTTGAACAGCCCTCGCGTGTGGTGCAGGCATAGGCAGCAGGCTTCACTGCTTCCTTCTGTGCTTCCTTAATAGGGTTACCAG
Organism: Geotrypetes seraphini; assembly: GCF_902459505.1. Classification (NCBI taxonomy): domain Eukaryota; kingdom Metazoa; phylum Chordata; class Amphibia; order Gymnophiona; family Dermophiidae; genus Geotrypetes; species Geotrypetes seraphini. The sequence goes on from NC_047084.1 coordinate 26,590,674, forward strand.
ATGTCTCGATTTTCCCATACATGTCCTCCTTTTCGAGGACATGTCTGTGGGGTTCAAGATGGCTTTTCAAAACCTGGCATTTTGTACAGGTTTTGAAATACTTCCTCGAAATCTCGTCGGGCAGGAGGGCATCTGCGCATGTGCAGATGCCACATGATTACATCACATGCACATGCGTGTGTGCACATTACATCCACACATGCTTGGATGCCCTACTGCCCGACAAGAGCGGGCAGCAGAGGGGCAGGGCTATGATGGGATTGGGGGCGGGACTAGGGCATAACAGGGCAGGGATGGATGGAACTGGGTGGGCCTTGGGGCGGGTCTAGGGGGGTCCGGATTTTACTAAAGTAAAATCTGGTAACCCTATTTCTTAACCTAGCTGTGCCCTTAGCCTTTCATACTTCCTGTACCATGCCTCCTAGCTCTTCTCCTCCCATATTACTTCTCCCTTGGGCAAGACTCTTGAGTTTTATGGGTAAGTTAGTTCTGACACTGTGAAGGAATATTAAAAAGGGATGTGGTATCCTCCTCTAGGTTCCCTCACACTGCCATGCATGATATGAAAATCTTCATGCTTGCTCATTTGAACCTGTCCTGGACCAGCCCCCAGCATCTCATTTTTTTTAAATCTCAGGAGTTAAAATATGCAGTGGCAGTATATATGCTTTCCAAACAGAGATAATTCCTTTGAAAACTAACCCCTTTATGAACCAAAGTTGAAAGCTTTAATGTGTCAAACCTATAGTTCCATGAAAGTGTAAAACAAATTTAAAAGATAGAGCGTTCAATGAACTGAACATCGGCATACAAAACAATTTTGAAGTGTTGGAAGCTTACCCCCCTTTTACAAAACCGAGAAAGCGTTTTTTAATGTAGGCTGGCACGCTGAATACTCTGCGCTGCTCCTGACGCTCATAGAGTTCTTATTAGTGTTGGGAGCATCGCAGAGCATTTAGCGTGCCAGTCTGTGCTAAAAAACCCTTCTGCGGTTTTTTAAAAGGAGGGTAGTTAAGCACAGCAATATGGGAGCTTATGGTGCTCCTCACTAAGGAGTGTGTCATTCACTAACGATTAGCATACACTAACAACCACAGGACTATAGGAACAAAAAGGACCCATTAGCATGTGCTAACCATTAATAAATGATCTCCAATTTTAATGATAAAACTAACAGCAAAATCTACTGTCCTCAATGAACAACGAGTAACCACAACTTCACCACAATTTCACATAGAATTAGGCCTTCAATCGCTGAAAAACATCAGCGATGCATAGAAGAAAGGGTGAACATTTTGCATGCCTGTCATTTGGCTTAAAGCCAAAACCTTTACAAAGGTCAAAATTCGATCATTCTCTCAGATTACTTAGATGGCAGTGCATCTGTGAGGAATTGTAGTAGCAGACTTGTAATGTGAGTTACTGACACACGTACCATGAATAATTGCCTTGGTTTCTTAGTGGTTAAGGCTGAATTTCAGTTTTCCCTGGACCGATAAAATACTGCAGTCATTTGACATTAACACAATCGTTTGTTTGAAGACCATGGGGAGGACTATTTTCAATGAAGTTTGCAGGCCTGGGGGTACTTGGGAACCAAGACTTGCAAGCAGATTTTGAAAAGGAAACTCTTTACGGAGTTTCCCTTTGAAATGTCACTAGCTGGCTGGTGCTGAAGGGAAGCTTTTGAATCCCCATATAAGAACATAAATTGCCATACTGGAGCAGACCGAAGGTCCATCAAGCCCAGTATCCTGCTTCCTTTTCCTTGCAGGCAAAATAGTATGCAAAGAAAAGGAAGCAGAAGCAGGCCCAGCGATTTCAAAATCAAATCCCTATGGGGCTCATAATTTAAAAAAAAACAAACGTCTACAAAGTGGCCTAAATGGGTACTTGGATGATCAAAAAGCCTGATCGTCCAAGAACCCATAACCAAAGCTGGTTTTAGACATATCTAAAACCAACTTAGGCCTTTCCCCTGCCTCTAAACGCATAGAGCGAAAAGAGGCATTTTTAGAGGAGGGGAAAGGGCGGGAGGTGGGCTGACCTAGACATAGTCGTACAGTAGATATAACCAAAGGTTTAAGCAGGTTGCCTAGTCGGCACTTATACGTTTTGACTTAGACCAAGTCAAAACAGGTATAAGTGCCGAAAAAGGGGCCGAGATCCTTACCCCGAAATGCTGCGGTTAGGGGGGGGGCAATCGCTATCATGGCAAGAGAGATGAGCCATCTCGCCTGCCACGAATCCCCCCACCCCGATAGGATTGGGCAGGAGGGAGCCCAACCCATCCTGCCTGACACAGCCCCTACCATCCGACACAACATGGGAAGGAGAGAGCCCAACCCCTCCTGCCCCGGTGACCCCCTACCCCCCACCCCCACTAAGATATGGGCAGGAGGGATCCCAAGCTCTCCTGCCCCGATGCAGCCCCCCCACGATCCCCTGCTTGCAGAACCCCCAACTCCACCTGCTGACCCCACGACACCCCCGCTGACCCCGCAACTCCACCCCGATACCCCCTTAACTTAGAAAAGTTGGATGGATGGACGGGTCCCAAGCTCGTCCATTCGGTAGGCCTGCCATCCTCAGAATGACAGGCCTTAGGGCCTGATTGGCCCAGGCGCCTCAAGCCCCACCCACAGGAACTAGATTTTTTTATGTGGAAAGAGCTATTTCTATTTAATACACCAGATACATGTGTTAAGAGTATACATTTTCAAACACTTTTTTAAGTGGGTGTTCCTTGGGTCAGAGCAAGCATATATAACATGGGGGTGGGGTGGGGTGGAAGTGCATCAGTGGCCTCGGGGGGGAGGGTCTTTTTGAGATGTGGAACAAATCATCCAAGTGCTCGTATATCGAAACGAGTTTCCTCATACAAAATAAGGGGAAACTCACTTCGATATACGAGCACTTTGGTTTACGAGCATGTTTCTGGAACGACTTATGCTTGCAAACTGAGTTCCACTGTATATTTTATTTTTTATCTTGTTTTAATTTTTTTTAGCATTGTAAACCACCTAAGTACTAGTTGATAGATGGTATATCAAGTATTGGATAAACTTGGAAACTTAAATTATTTGACACTCAATACAATAGGTAAATCCCATTTTTCTTTATTGTCCTGTTAAGGAGCTGAAATAGACACAGGGACAGATTTCAGCTTGGACCCTACTACTTACCCTAGGGCTAATGTCATCCAGTTCTGAATCGTCATGTGATTTACTGAGCTTCGCAGCACTTAAACGACTCTTAATTAAGCTTCTAATTTGGAAGGAGAGTAAACCAGTCAGATATAAATCTAATTTCAGCACTCAGATGGGAGCTTCCTTGTCTTCAACACCAGGGAGTTTATTTTAACAATCAATTAAATGCTATTCTGCAGCCGCTCTTAAAAAGGAATCAGAGGAAGTGACTTACCCTTTACTTGTAGACCTTTCTGTGATTTAAAATTACCTACTGCGTATTTTGTTTTACTTTACTGGATTTAGCTCATGCCTTTCCAGTAGCAGTCAAGACCTGTTCCCTTCAGGTAAATTTGGTATTTCTGTGACCCCCAGAGGGCTTCCAATTTAAAGGGCCAATGTAATGAGCTACATTACCTTTTAGTACAAGGATTTTCACACCCTAATATTACTACCCAAAGCAGTAGTAAGTTAATATGAAAAAATCCACAGTAAAATGACCATGCTAAAGTTTTCAAGTTTCAAGTTTTTATTAAAATTTGATATGAATGCATTGCCAAATATTTCAAAGCATATTACAAATTTAAAAATGGGAGGAAACCAATAAAGTACATTAATACAAAATAATATATACATACAAAATTCAATACAGGTACAAAAGGAGAAGGGGATGAACTACAATAATTAAAGCAAAGAGAGAACATATATGAGGGGGGGCAAAAAGTGAAAAGAATTAAAAAGGGGGAAGATAAAAAAATTGAATCCTGCAAATGAAGACTGATTAGAAATTGGAAATTAAAATATAAAATGTTAAACATAGAATGATCGTCTTGTCTATATCTCAAAGGCATCCTTATACAGAAAACTTTTTAGAGAACCTTTGAATTTTTCTAATGATGTTTCTCCACACAAATAACTTGGTAAAGTATTCCAGAGCTGAGAAGCTATGACTGAAAAAATAGTAGACCAACTTGTAACAATAACTTTTAGGGAGGGAATAGTGAGAAGATACTGCTTTGTTGATCTTAATGTCCTAAATGGAGTATATGGTATAAGTAAATGGTCAAAAATAGCCTTACTGGGTCAGACTAATGGTCCATCTAGCCCGGTATCCCGTCTTCACGGAGGCCAATCTAAGTCACAAGTACCTGGCAAAAACCGAAATAGTAGCAGCATTCCATGCTACTGATCCAGGGCAAGCAGTGGCTTCCCCCATGTCTGTCTCACTATGGACTTTTCCTCTAGGAATTTGTCCAAACCTTTTTTTAAACTAACTACATTGTCCGATTCAGGAAAAAAAAAATTTGATTTGATGTAGCCAATTGAATCGATTTTTCAATTCAATATGATTTGATTAATTTTGCTTTCTGTGATATAGCTTTAAAATTAACTGGTGGGTTTATTTTGCAGCCTCTTCACTCACCATACCCCCTTTACCAGCGCTGTCATGTGTAAACAAAACAAACACTGTTAGGTCCTAGCTCTCACTCACTGTCTAACACCAGCTCTAGCAGGATACACATTTCAAATTAGACTTATTATAATAACAAAATAGAAAAAAAAAATTTCTATTTTTTGTTGTTAGGTCATTTTATTCAAATCATGTTGATCCCAGGTTCTGATTTTTGTTTGCCTTCTGTTAACTCGCTCACCAGGGTCTCCTACCCATTTGATATTTTCTTCTTTCTCCATGTTCATCATCCATCTTGCATCTCTGTACCTTCCCTTCCCTTCTTTCTCCTCCTCTCTGCAGGTTCAGCACCTCCCCAAGGGTCCAGCATACTCTCTCCTTTCCCCTTCAGCTCCAGCCCCCAGTCCAGTGTCTCTCCCCCTTCACTCCAGCACACCCTCCAATCTATGTGGCCAGCTCCCTCGCTCTCTTCCCTTTTCTCCAGCCTCCCTCACCCCATGTGGCCAGCATTCTCTCTTCCCTTCCCTCCAGCTCCTCTTACCCCATGTGGCTAACACTTTCTCTCTCTCTCTCTCTCTCTCTCTCTCTCTCTTTTCTCACTCTCTCTTCCCTTTCCTCCACCCCACCCCATGGTCTGGCATCTGTCTCCTTCCCTTCCTCCCCCCTATGCCTTGGGATCTGTCTCCTTCCCTTCTCTCCCCCATGCCCTGGCATCTTTCTCCTCTTTTTTCCTTCTCTCTCTCTTTCTCTGGCATCAATGGCATAGTAAGGGAGAGGCGGACCACCCCAGGCACCACTTTCGCAGGGGTGCCAACACCGGCACCTCTCCTCCTCCCAAACCCCTGTTTAATGTTCGCTGGCATGAGCCCCATCTTCCACTTCCTGCTCGTGCTGGCTTTAGCTCCCTTCTGACATCAATTTCATGTCACAGGACCAGGATGTGACATCAGAAGGGAGCTGAGGCCTGCGTGAGCAGCAGATGGAATATGCTGCTCATGCCAGCCAGCATATGAAGAGGTACATGGGGGGGGGCGCTGAAATGGTGGGGTAAGAGTGGGGTGCGCTTAAGTGGTGGGATGGAGTGGGGGGGTGATCAGTTATTACGTTCAGTAGATTTATTATATACTGCTGTTACCAACTGTTGATCTTTACATCTAGAAAAGGAATTTGTGTAAAATCATGTTTGACCATGAGCTATAATTTCTCATCTCACGAGTTTAACCAACTCACAAATTGTTCTAATGCACTTAATGAAGAGGTCCATACCATAAAGAAGTCATCTTTGAATCGTAATCAGATTTTGGTCCACCATACTGTGGGTACAACCAAGTTTCTTCAAATTGGGTAACATAAAGGTTAAAGAGGTGTAAAGGAAAGGAAGGAGCGCACGCATGCAGCAAGGGGGCTCGGGAAGGAGTGGGGGTGGAGAGGAGGACAGGTGCCAGGGTGGACTGCCCCTCTCTCCCCCCACCCTTACTACGTCACTGTTTAAAGGCAAATAATGCACAATTTTTCTATTTAACAAGCATTATTTGGCCAAATTTAAGCATTATTTCCTTAATGTATGTAACACTCCTCCCCAAGTCTCCTGTAAGCTAATGCCTTACTACAAAACTATACTATAATCAACAAATAATAACGGTTGTTTAAATTTACAGTTTGTAAATGTTTTATTTAATTTATAATGCAAAATATTTAATGTAATTTTCATGTAACATTTTTATTGATTGACAATATAACATAACATAGTAAATGATGGCAGATAATGGTCAGCTGTACCATTCTTTCCTTTTATCTGGAAATAGTCTGAACTATTTTGATTATTAGGATTGCATCTCTGTTTCTCACTTATCTGTTCTTTAATCTGAATAGACTTCAGTGGCTACAATTTCTGTTACTCAGTTTCCTCTTATTCCCTCTCCTTCTATCCCCTCACTCCCTCATCCCACCCCCAATCTGAATTGCACAGCAATGTTTTATTGCAAGCATTAGTGCTTTTGCCACAAGACTTGGTATGCTTCAATATAAAAGATGCTGACTAAAATTGGTTTTATATTGTAAGGAATTAAATCAAAGATGGCTGTCATGTAGTAACATGGTTGACATATTTTTATACCTGTATAAGAAAATGAGAGTGGTGCACATCATTTTAATAAATTGTTTCAGTCTGAGGGCAATCAATCTCTGCCTCATTTTCTCTGAAGGTACAACTCCATAGTTCCAGTTTGATTTATGATCCCATCAATGTACAGTGCACTGCAGCAAATTCAAAACAAAAATTGGCTTCCTGAAAGAAGTCTATTTTTTAACAAAATGCTTTAAAAAATGATTGTGTTCAAGGCTCGGATTCCTTCACCTAGAGAGCAATGTTCTAATGAGTACTGCTGTATTCATTCTGATGACTGAGCTGATGGTAAAACAAAAAAATTAGGGTATGGGGTGATAATGTAGATGGCTGAGACAATGAATTCTCTCGGGTTTCTTTTTATTATTTATATGATTTATTCATAGACTTAAATACAGTAAAACCTTGGTTTGCAAGCATAATTTGTTCCAGGAGCATGCTTGTAATCCAAAGCACTCATATATCAAAGCAAATTTCCCCATAGGAAATAATGGAAACTCAGACGATTCGTTCCACTACCCAAAAACTTTAATACAAAATATTATACATACTTGTATTCCAAGACCTCGCTCATTTAGAACAGTCACTACACTCCTGCAGCATCAGAGAGAGAAGAGCCATCGGCTCAGTTGGGATGTGTGTATACTGTATGTACTTGTATTGCAAGACATTGCTTGTATATCAAGTTAAAATTTAAGAAAATGTTTTGCTTGTCTTGCAAAGCACTTGCAAACCAAATTACTTGCAATCCAAGGTTTAACTGTATTTCTGGAAAATCCCATCAGAAGCTATTGTCTTGTCATGTTGACAGAACTCATTTCAGTTTTCCATCTTCCTTGTGTAAACCATGTCCCTGCTCTATCAACCCTGCAGAATACAAGCCCCGTATATCTTCAGGCTTCTCGAGTTTGTGTTTGAGCTGGAACCTCCATTACCTGAAATCAAAGTTCTGTGATTTGTGCCAGCTGAAATGCAAATGGCTTACATTAAAGAGACAGTGGGTCCCCTTATACCCCAGAATTCACCCCAAAACAAGCAGTGTTCAACAGCAATAAGTCTTTACATATACAGGTAACTGTTCTGAACAAGGTAGCAAGCAATGGTAAGCAGACTTTAAATTAGTGTCAAACACAAGAAAACCCTGGCCTTGTAGCACTAGGACAAGACTGCAGTTGCAGTTCTAGGCCAGATTACCAAAAACAAAAGAACTGGTAGCCAAATGGTTGGAACTGTTCAAAAACAAGGAAGAGTGCACTCTGCAGGATGTGTGCACAGTCCAGCCATGGTCACTCTGAAGATTTGTGGGATTTTAGTTTCCCCTTTGACTAGAGTTACCAGATTTGTTTGTGCAAAAAAGAAAACACTTGGTCCTGTCCTGTTCCACCTCCATCCCTGCCCCGTTCCAGCCCCACCCCCACACAAACCTTGTATTTTTTTCCCCCGAGTTCAGGCTGTGTCTGGAGGGCCTTGAAGCATGTATGAATGACATCAAATGCATGTGCATAAACATGTGACATCGTATCACATCCGCGCATGCTCGGTGGTTCTCCAGATGCAACTCCAAGTACAGGGCCTTCCAAAACCTGGACAAACTTCCAAGCTTTGGAAATCCGTTTGGGTTTTCCTAGACATTACATTACATTACAAAGCTTTTTATATTCCGCCATAGCCCTTATGAGTTCCAGGCGGATTACAATAAAGAAGATGACCGGAAACAAACCCAGTTAAACAGACAATATTGATTTAAAAAAACCAATCAGTTCAAAAAATTTCTTGAATAAAACTGTTTATAAAAGCTTTCTAAAAACTAAATAATTCGTTTCTGATCTAACAGTGAAAGAAAGCTTATTCCAAATAGTCGGAACTTGATAACTAAAAGAAGCACTAAGTTGATGGAATAGCTTAATTGATTTAGGTGTTGGAAATTGTAAACAGAATTGATTTTGTTGTGTATGACCCTGTCTACCAATCATTAGGGAACTAAATCCAGCAAATAAGAAGGAGCTAGGTCATGTAAAATATTAAAAACCAATACACAGAGCTTATAAATTATCCTAGCAGAAATTGGTAACCAATGTAATTGAATAAAATTAGGTGTAATCCTTTTATATGTGGGAAATGAGAATATAACTCTAACCCCCTCTTTTACGAATACATAGCATGGTTTTAGCGCCGGCAGCGGTGATAATTGTTTTGATGCTCATATGAGCGTTGGAGCAGTTACCGCCGCTGCCAGCACTAAAACCCGCGCTATGCATTCGTAAAAGAGGGGGTAACTGCAGTATTTTGAACAGTTTGTAATCTCTTTAGGAGTCTTGTAATGCACCCAAGATAAACTTACAATAATCCAACTGCAAAAGAATTAATGAGTGGACCACTAGTTAAAATGCTGAAATATCAAAACATTTTCTGACTAATCTTAATTTCCTTAAAAGCCCCCCAATTTTTTTACTCACTAAATTAACCTGATATTCCATAGTTAACATATAGTCTAGTTGAACTCCAAATACTCTAGTTTGCATTTTAAACTTATAACTATTCTGACAGAAAGAGGACAAAAGATCTGATCTAGCCAAACCTACCTTTTGGTTGTTCATTGAAGCCTCTCATGCTAAATAAATCTTAACAGGGTAAGAAATATCCCATGTATTTGGACCTTTGAAGGACGTTTTGAGAGGACGAATATTTGGAAGCAATGATGATGTCAAAGAAGTGCTGCATTTCTGGCTGAAGGCACAACCAAAAACATTTTTTTCCAATGGAATAAGGAAGTTGGTGCAACGGGGTGAGAAGTGTGTTGAAAAGGAGGGTGATTAGGTAGAAAAATGACATTGAACACAATATTCCAGATGAGGTACAGGTCCGTGGTGAATTTTGGAGGCCACATTATCAAAAGGATGTGCTGAGAATAGAGTCGGTTCAGCGAATGGCCACTAGGATGGTCTCAGGACTCAAGGATCTCCCATATGAAGAACGTCTAGGTAAGTTGCAGCTATACTCTCTTGAGGAACGCAGAGAGAGGGGAGACATGATAGAGAAGTTCAAATATGTTACTGGCCGTATTGAGGTGAAAGAAGACATCCTTTTCCTTACAGGACCTACGGCAACAAGAGGGCATCCGTTAAAAATCAAGGGTGGGAGATTTCATGATGACATTAGGAAGTATTTCTTCACCGAAAGGGTGGTTGATCGTTGGAATGATCTTCCACTTCAGGTAGTTGAGGCAAGCAACGTGCTTGATTTTAAGAAAAAATGGGATAAACATGTGGGTTCACTTCGAGGAAGTGCTTAGGGGGAGGGTTCTTCAAGTGGGCAGACTTGTTGGGCCGATGGCCCTTTTCTGCCGTTATACTCTAAGGCCCTGATTCTCTAAAAGTGCGTCCCGATTTTAGGCAGCTGTAGACGTCCTACAGCTGTCTAATCAGCCAATCGGGATGCACGTTTTTTTAAAAAAAAATGCTCCCCAGGCAGGCCTGAAGGCGCATCCGGGAGCCTAGCGAGACCCGCAAGATGCCTAAGCTCGTCTAAGGGCCTTAGGCGGGCCTTAGGCTGAACATAGGCGGCCCTACGCGTCTCCCTAGTAGATGAGAAGCTTAAAAATGTAGGCCAGCAAAATGCTGGTCTACATTGTAAGTAGACGCGGCCGCTATACTTATCGTGGCAAGGGATCTCTCTGCCGCTATAAGTATAGCGGGCCGTGGCCCCCTGACCGATCACTGGCAGGAGGGTGCCCAAACCCTCCTGCCCGAAGACGCACCCCCCTCCCCGACACTACCGACCGCCCCCCCCAGCACTACCGATCGCCCCCCCCCCCCCGACATTACCGATCTCCCCCCCCCGACAATATCGGTCGCTGGCAGGAGGGTGCCCAATCCCTCCTGCCCGAAGACGCACCCCCCCCCGGCGCTAACAACCCCCACTCCACCAAACCTGTTCTTACAGATGGGTCTTGCAGGTCAAGCAAGCAGGCACGCCTCGTCGAAATGAGGCAGGCCCGCCCCTTCCCGGCCCATCCCGCCGAAGCCTAAGGCCTGATTGGCCCAGGCTCTAGAAGCCTGGACCAATCAGGCCTTAGGAATAGCGGGTCCGCCCATCCCTACTTAGTCTAAGGCCTGATTGGCCAATCAGGCCTTAGATTAAGTGGGGATGGGCGGACCCGCTATGCCTAAGGCCTGATTGGTCCAGGCTTCTAGAGCCTGGGCCAATCAGGCCTTAGGCTTCGGCGGGATGGGCCGGGAAGGGGCGGGCCCGCCTCATTTCGACGAGGCGTGCCTGCTTGCTCGACGTGCAAGACCCATCTGTAAGAACAGGTTTGGTGGAGTGGGGGTTGTTAGCGCCGGGGGGGGTGCGTCTTCGGGCAGGAGGGTTTGGCCACCCTCCTGCCAGTGATCGGTCAGGGGGCCACGGCCTGCTATACTTATAGCGGCAGAGAGATCCCTTGCCGCGATAAGTGTAGCGGGCCGTGTCTAATCTAACCCGATTCTCTAACCCGCGTCTGTAACATGGACGCTGGTTACAGAATCGGGGTTTAGTTTAGGCCGATTCTGAATAGGACGCCTCTCCCAGGCGTCCTATACAGAATCAGGGCCTAGGTGTCTTGCGGGCCTCGCCTTCAATATAGGCGGCCTGCCTGGGGAGCATTTTTTTTTTAAAAACGTGCATCCCGATTGGCTGATTAGACAGCTGTAGGACGCCTACAGCTGCCTAAAATCGGGACGCACTTTTAGAGAATCAGGGCCTAAGTTTCTATGTTTCTCTTTAATTTGCATCTCTAATTGAATTATATGTATATCTGAAAATATTCAATTTGCTATTACTTTTTGAAATGCCCTTGAATGTTAAATAGCACCGGCCCCAGTACAGATCCCGGTGGCACTCCCTCCTCCATTGAGAAAAATGGCCATTTAACCCTACCCTCTGTTTTCTGTCCAATAACCAATTCCTAACGCACAATAAAATATTGCCTGCTATCCCATGACTCTTTAATTTTCTCAGGAGGCTCTAATGAGGAACTTTGTCAAAAGCTTTCTGAAAATCTAGATATACTGCATCAACTGGCTCACCTTTATCCTCATGTTTATTCATACCTTCATATTGATGAGGCAAGACCTCCTTTGGCTGAATTTATGCTGACTCTGTCCCCTTAAACCATGATTGTCTACGTGTTTCAGGTTTATTAAAAAAATTTTAAACCGCTTAATCAGGTTCTAAGCGGTATTCCATAATTTTATTATTTTCTTTTTTTTTTAAATAGTTTCCACTATTTTGCCCAGCATTGAAGTTTGCTTATGTTTATTTTAGAAGTTTGATATTCTGGCCAGCCTTCTTATATCAGGATGGTTTACAAATATTAGCTCAAATTTGATCATGTTATGATCACTGTTTCCTAGTATACCCAACACTGTTACTTTTTGTACTATGTCCTGCATTCCATTAAGGACTAAATCTAAAATAGATCCCCCACTTGTCGGTTCCTGGATCAGTTGCTCCAAGAAGCAGTCATTTATTACATCTAGGAAGTTTACCTCCCTAGCACTCCCTGATGTAACATTTATCCAGTCAATATTTACTTCTGGCGGAATTCTGCACAACTGTACAGTGCAGAATTTGCGCAGACCTTCCGTTCTGCCCCTGTCCCCATCCCTCCTCCTTCCCCACACGGTTCTCACCTCTCTCTTTCCCTCTGACCCATGACCCCCAACCCCCGTGAGATCAGACATACCTGTGGGCCTCCCAAGGAAGCAGCATTGGCAGCAGCTGGCTGGCAGAGGCAGTACTGAGAACAGGCTGCTTGCAGCCAGTCCCCCCAGGACCTTTCCTCTGCCACATCATTTCCTACAAGCAGCTCATTCACAGCGCTGCCTCTGCTGGCTAGATGCTGCCTCTGCTGCTGCTCTGGGAGGCCCGCATGTATGTCTGATCTCAGGGGGGGTCAATTGGAAGGAGAGAGACCAGACCCATGTGGGGAAGGAGGGGATGGGGACATGGATGCTAGAATATAATGGGGGTGAGGGAACATGGATGTGGTGGAGGGAGAGTAGGGGACATGGATGCTGGACTTCAAGCGGGGGGAGAGTAAGGGACATGGATCCTGGACTGCAAGTAGGGGGAGGGGAGAGGAGGAGACATGGATGCTTCACCTGCAGGGGAATGGGATTTAGATGGAGACAGAACTGCAGTTGGAGTGAGAGACAGAACTGAGGAGACTAGAACCTGTGAAATGAAAAGGCAGGAAGGAATTTTAGGCCTCAGGATAGGAAAATTCTATGCAAAATACTACAGATAAATTTTGCAGAATTTTGAAATATTATGCGTGGAATTTTCAAACATTTTGTGTACAATTTTCAAAATTTTTCCACAGAATTCCACCAGGAGTAGTTCTAGAGCTATAATTGCTTTATTTGACCGATGCCTGAGGTGTAACTACTGTATTTGCTATATTAAACTATAGCAGTAGAATCCTGGCTAATATGGCTAATACTGAGGTCATACATCATCCTTCTCCCCCAACTGTACTATCTTTTAAAGAACTTTCAGCTTTATTTCAGAACTTAGCAGAGCATACTCTCTCCCCTTTTACTCCTAGGGGATTTTAATCTCCCACTTTCTGAATGTTTTACTGACTTTTCATCTTTGGCATCCAGAATTGATTATTCTCATCATGTTAACTTTCCAACACATTCTCAAAGTATCACCTTGGACTTTGTTTTCTCTCATTCTTCTTCCTTTGTTCTGACTTTTCTCACCATGATCTCCCTTGGACTGACCACCTACTTATTACGGTATGTTCAAAATATTTCTGCAGTCTACTTCTTTTTTTTTTTTTTTTTTTCATATATAAATTTTTATTGAAAAGTTTTCAATATAATGTACAATAAGAGCAAAACCACAAGACACACGTAGTATCAGTTACAAGTACAATATAAGTAGTACAATATTAAAAGCAATAAAACCACAACCCAAAATCAAAAACAAAAACCATTCAGCCCCATCTAGTTTTCACCTTCCCTTCCCCGCCTCCAGCCCATGTTCCCCATCCCAAAGTACCCCACAGTCCCCCCCTCCCCGGTCACATAGCAGACAACAGAACAACCAATACTAGGCGATCCCTCAGAGTATGTCCAGCAGTTCTTCCAACTTATTCCAAGTGTGGAAGTAAATGATATAAGTATGACGCCTCCTGGCCACTGCTATCTCCATCCTCCCCAAAGATAGCAATCGGTTAACCCATGTAGAATGAGAGGGGGCCTCTGTATTTTTCCAATGGTTGGCAATGAGGCATTTAGCTGCCGCCAACCCCCAACGAATAAACTTTGTTTGCCAGGTATGCTCCCTGATATTATACAATCCCAGAAGGCAACTCAAAGGAGAAAGCACAACACATTCACCCAAACACTCAGATAAAGTACCAATCACCGCTTTCCAAAAGGATTTGAGGACCCCACATTCCCACCATATATGTAAAAAGGAACCCACATGTGAGCCACATCTCCAACATTGATCAGATGCTCCAGGGAACATTCTGTGCAGGCGTTCCGGGGTATAATACCACCGTGTGAGAACCTTATAAGCATTTTCCTGAACCAAAGCACAGGAAGAAGCTTTATATACCTCCCTACATATTGCCTCCCAATCTTTAACTGTCAACCTGGAGTCTAAGTCCCTCTCCCATTGCAAACGAAACGAATAAGTAGTAGGTGAGTATCCCCTCCTATATTGATACAGCACAGATAATGATTTAGGAACCCTCTGTAATAACAGCCACAGGTTTTGTCTACTTCTTTTTTTTTTTTTTTTTTTTTAATTTCAAATAATGTTTACAAAGAAACATAACAGGATATGGAAACATAACAAATCATTTTACATAATAATTATTATCATTACAAAATCAGAAATTCCATCTAACCCTCATTATCTACTTCTACCATACCTATCTCTAAGATCAGTGAGGCTCTTAAGGACTTATCACCATCTTCAGATACATTATCTTTATCTGAACAAACGAACCACCTTCATGACTCTTTCCCGTATATTTACTATCATAGCATCCCTCCAGACTGAAGTCGCTGCAACGTGACTCTTTGGTACCATGCTGAAATACATATTCTTAAGACTCAAATACAAAGTGAGGAAAGAAAATGGTGCAAGACTTCTTCTTCTGCCTAATTCTATTTCAAATCTAAATATCGAGAATATACCACATTACGCTCTGCAAAGAAAACCTTATTTTTCTGAAGCTATCAAGCATGCTGCCAATACACCTCACAATTTTTTTTAGTATACTAAAGAAAATTTCTCCTTTTTATAGCTCCACTTCTCTTCTGGATGGCTCTGTTTCACCATTAGATACATTAGCCGTAGCAAGGCAAAGCAAAATTTCTAACCTTAGACACATTGCAAATTTACCCCTTCCTCCCCCCTTTTATCAAGCTGCCAAATGCCAAGCCGCCCATGGGAATAGAATGGGCAGCATGGCATTTAGCTCACGCTCCTCGGCAATGCAGCTTGATAAGAGAAGAGGTTAATGAATTCATCAATAACTACAATACCCTCCTGTCCTCTTGTTGATCACGAAGCTCTACAGCAGGGGTCCCCAAAGTCCCTTCTTGAGGGCCGAATCCAGTCGGGTGTGCAGGATTTCCCCAATGAATATGCATGAGATCTATGTGCATGCACTGCTTTCAATGCATATTCATTGGGGAAATCCTGAAAACCTGACTGAATTCGGCCCTCAAGGAGGGACTTTGGGGACCCCTGCTCTACAGTCTCTTAACAGTCAGTTCAGATCTTTAAAAATACCATCTCTACAAGAAGGCTTAGAGATTTTAGACGGCCTTCATCTTTCATCTTCTTTTCTTGACCCTTGACTGCTGTGCTTGATCAAAAGATTTTGCTTATTTATTTATGTAAACCATTTATTATCTGCCTAAAAACTAGGCGTCAAACAATAAAAGAAATATCCACAATCACCAACAGATATATACAAATTTCAAAAACCATCAGTTACATCAATAAAATTAACAGGGCATCTTTAAGATTGATCTGATACACAGGTCTTCCAAGATTCAATCAACCCTTACATCAATAAAATGCCTGGGCTTAAAGATATGTCTTCAACAATTTTCTGAAATGAAACACATTCTCACATAAATGCAAGTTTCCAGGAATACCAACAATAGAGAGAAGATTTTGTTGTATTCACATAATGTGTGCTACCCCTCTTTAATCAAATAATTCAACAAAGTTTAGAGACCAGTGAGGTACCAATTTGTTGGAAATAAGCAGTTGTCAGTGATGGAGTAAGGGAGGGGCAGGGGGGTGGTTCGCCCCAGGTGCCTTCTTGGTGAGGTCACTGGCACCCCTCCTCCTCTCTGCTCCCCTGATCCTTCCCACTCTTCCCACCCCCCTGCATGTGCACTTTCACTTCCCCCCCCCACCCCCCACTATACCCTTATCTCTTTGCTGGCGCAAGCAGCAACTCCAACCTGCTGTTCACGCCATCTTAGGCTCTCCTTCTGACATCACTTGTGGGTCCCACGCCTAGGACATGATGGCAGGGGGAGAGCCAACACCAATTCGGGCAGCAAGTTTGTGTGGCTGCTCATGCCGGGGAACTTAAAAGAGGCACGGCGTAGGGAAGGGGTACGCGTACATGGCAGGGGGTGCAGAGAAGAAGTGGGAGTGGAGATGAGGGCAGGGGAGGTGCGCCACTGCCCCTCGGGTGACTCTCTCACCCTCACTACGCCACTGGCAGTAGTGACTCTGATTTTGGGGAAAAAAAAAAAACCCCATCAAGTCTTGACTCAGTGAACCCCTAAACCAGTGTCTTGCAAACTTCTGGCCGGCGGCATACTAAATCCAGTGCCCTGCACCTGGAAGTGCGTGGACGTGGATGCGATGATGTCACGCGTGTGATGTCACCATTCGCGCATGCACGGAGGCGCATTTGGCTGCAACCCGCTTCAGTGGAGGGATCCGAGAGGCGTGGGGAGAGGAGGAGAGACGCCAGCCAGGAAGAGTCATCTGCACCGGCTGACTTCCTACAGGACGTGCCTTTGGTGCAGTCAGCCAGCGTGGATGATTCTCCTCCTCACCAGTGTGTCACGGCACACCTGACATCTCAGGAAGCACCCTGGTGTGCCGCGGCACACAGTTTGTGATACACTGCTCTAAACTATCAACCTGTGTCTAATTTACTATTTTTTTCTAAACTCCTGGAGAAAATAATTTTGTTTCAACTCAACTTGTAATTGATAGATTGATAGTACATTTATGGAGAGGTAAAGCTGTTTATTGTGCAATAAAATGTCCTATTGTACTTTCACAGACCAACTTCTAAATAGCACCCAGCTGAGGCTCAGAATGGAAAGAAGATATAGTATAAACCACCCTTTTATCTCAGAGGGGTTTGTTTCCACAAAGATTGTACTGAAATGCAGTCAGGGTGGGGGTGGAGAAAGGGGAAGAGAAGCTTCCACTATTCTATAATAGGCAATTAAATCACAAACAGGGCCACTTCAGAAATGTGCTACAATTGCCGAGGTCTTCTAATGGCCTTGCATTCCTCTGATTCTTCTGCCTTTCTCTTTTATTCTGCAGTTTGTGTAACCTTTAAGTTGTACGTCTCTCTCTTGGACAGCTTATTTGCTTGTGTGTTGGAGCAGGCTCCAGGCTTCTCTGGAGCTGGAAAGGAGGGCCAGGCAGAGCAGTATAGTAGATTCAGAAATATACTAAGCAATAAAAAAAGAACTAGAAAGTACAGCAAATGAAGAAGCAGCAGAGGCCCCAATGCACAAAGGTCTGCCATGCATGTAAGACTTCTTGTATCCAGTTTTACATGCTTGGCAACTCAGCCTTTGATGCTCAAAAGGGTTCTCGGGGTGGGGGTGGAGGGGAGCTTCTACCGATTGCCCTAGCACAGTGTTCTTCAACTGCCTGTCCGTGGACCGATGCCAGTCCACAGAAATTTTCTGCCGGTCCACAGGGCCGGCACCTCCATCGGGCCCAAGGAATTGTTCTGTAGCTGCTGGTCCTCAGTGCGATTAATGTGGCGTCTTCGGTCGGCTCCCTGAGTGCTACAGTGCACAAAGCCATGGGAAAAAGCCCAAAGTCAGCACCTGACCCGGAAGCCTTCTCTCTGATGTCGCAACGTCAGAGGGAAGGCTTCTAGATGAGGTGCAGTTCGCGGGCGAGGAGCCGCTTCCCACAGTTTTGTGTAATGCAGCACACAAGGAGCCAGCCCAAAGACCCTGCGTTGATCGCACCGTGGACCGGCCTGAAGCTAACACCGGGGGGCAGGCCAGAAGGCAAGGCACATGGAGGGAGAGAGACAACAACAGTAGGGAAAATGCTTTTATTTTTTTTATTTAGTGATTTTGCATCTGCTGTCTGTTCAGGAAGAAATGCATTTGTTTGATTTTCTCTGAGGGTTGTACTGCTTGCAGAGTCTTGCATCTTAGGGTTTGTTTGTGAATATTAGTACTTTTAGTTTTTGGTCCTGCATTTGCATGGGATTATCTGTTTTCTGGTAGGAATGAATGATGAAAAGCATACAGTGTGCTTTGTGTATTTTAATTTTGTGGTTAACCATTATGTGTTGCTAATACGATTATATTGTATGTGTGTATATATGAAAAATGGATGGAAAAAATGATGTTACAATTAGTACTATTATGGGGGTTGGGTCTGGGACGGAGATTGGGTGGAGATGGGCACCACTTAGCCCAGTGTTCTTCAACTGCCGGTCCGCGAACCGGTGCCGGTCCACAAAATAATTATTTTATTTCCGCCAGTCCATAAGTGTCAAAAGGTTGAAGAACACTGCCCTAGCAGCCTCTGGGAACCCTATGCAAATGCATTACAAAGAGTCCATTAGTATTTAAATGAGCTCTCCTTGTGAGGCATAAAAGGGAATACCCACCTCTTACCTGGTAAAATTTTAGGAAGGTCTGAGCTGCTGTTAGATATTTGTGTGTCTGTTACATGAGTATATGTCCCACACCTATGGGTAAAATACAGCTGTTAGGCACGGAACATACACTCATAACAGACATACAAAAAGCTGCATTTGTTCAAATCACTCTAAAACTTTTGCTCAGGATCAAATCTTCAGCTTCAGGTTGTTGAGGCAGGAGCTGTAAGCACTCTGCCTGTGCTTGAGCTCTGACAAACAAAAAAAACCCACAAAAACCTTCCAGCCTCAGTTGTTGTTATTATTGCTGCTGCTGCTGCTGCTTATCAGAGCTCAAACACAGTGTGGAGAAGTGGCTTATTGGTTAGAGCTTCTTCCTGTTACCAAAGGTTATGGATATGATCCTGGGCAAGTCACAAATGCTTGTGAGAGCTTCAACACCAGGCACAGTGCCTCCCCTTTTTACCATAGCATGCATTAAGGGCTAGATTCACTAAGCAAACCGATCGCGACCCGATTTTCCTCCAACCCGATTCACTAACCTGTGTCCCAATCATCCTCCAAGCCGCTTATGCAAATGAGGGGGAACGGCATTAAAATGTAGGCAAGCAGGGATTCACTAACAAAAACCCTGCAACATCGACTGGGCTGGCCGATCACAAACAAGCGACTGCTGGGGACCAGTCATTCACTGCTTTCTGACTGCCATCTCCTGCTCTCTGCCTGCTGTCTACCCCGACTTTCCAGCTCTCTGCCACGATTTTCTCCTGCCGGCCTGCTCTGCCCTGGATCTCCTCTCCTGCTCCCTGCCCCGACTCTCTGCCAATTTGCTCCTCCCGGCCTGCTCTGCCCCAAGCGCTGCTCTGACCTTCTCACGCAGTGCGAGCCTGTGGTTTTAACCCACTGGTTTAAAGCGGGTTAAAACCATGGGCTTGCTGGACTAAAGTTTTTTTTTTAAAGTTGCTGCTCTTCGACGCATGCGCAGACCATCTACAGATGGTCTGCGCATGTGTCGGGATTGCTACAGAGCGATCTGGGCGCTTGGTTGGGGGCGTGATTCCGATCGTCCTCATTTCCATGAGGGCGATTCATGAATCAGCCCCCCGGACATGGATTGGATTGGATCCCTCACGGATCAGATCCAATCTGTGCCCTTAGTGAATCTAGCCCTTAGTTTGGATTCTATTTGTACTGAGAATGTCTTTTGAATGTTTTTCTTTTTTGAAAATAAGCCCCTAAGTCTGTGATGTCCAGTTAGCACATGCTAATCAGAGCACAATAGTTAGATAATGCTTTCATGACCCTGTTGTTAAAAAAATAATAATAATTTACAAAATAAATAGCGCATGATTAGCACACACTGACAGGCAAATTACTACAAAACATTAAAACAGCCCCTTTTATCAAGCTGCGCTAGAGGTTTTCAGCACGGGCTGGTGCAGTAAATGCTGACGCTCATAGAAATCTTATGATCGTTGGACCACTTACCTCACCAGTCCGTGCTAAAAACCTCTACCACAGCTTGATAAAGGGGGGGAGGAATAAAACTCTTTAACGCATTTTGCAGTAGCCTTTTTCTCCATTAACCCCCTCCTTTACAAAGCCGCGCTAGTGTTTTTAGCGCCGGCTGCGGCAGTGACAACTTGGACGCTCATTGGAATTCTATGAGTGTCGGAGCTGTTACCATGGTGGCCAGTGCTAAAAATGCTAGTGAGGCTTTGTGAAGGAGGGGGGTAGATGCTTGTGTACACTTGATGCAGATTAGTAAAAGGGCCATGACGTGCAAGCAATTTGCATCAACTTTATGACTTAAGTGTTCATGCCATAAATGTAGCCACTTTCCTAGCCACCTACACTAGAATTCTCTAGTGAAAAGCAGACACCTCTTTGTTCTTAGACTTCCTCTCTTTTTATCCTGATATATTTTATTTTACTGTTTTTTTGAGGATGAGGGTTGGAATAGAATATATGCACTTTTTATTATGCTCATGAGCCCTGTTTTAGATGCATCAATCTTTGAGATCACTCTCTCGTGGGTCAATGCTCAGAACCTAAAGCCAGTGCTAGAGCCAATTAGGCCCAGATTCTCTAAATGGCGCCGTTGTCAGCAAGCGCCTTAAAAGTGGCTGCTGTTCGCATGTCAAACATGTAATGGTGTTGCTTAGAGAATCACGTCGCCAGCAAAGGTAGGCGCTGAAAATGTATGCCAGGGTTTTCAAGGCCTACATTTCTGACACCTACCTTTGTCGTGAATCGTGCCTACTTTATGGAGTCTAATACCACTTCTGGGGATAGCTACGCCTACAGTGCTGTTAGGTGTGATTCTGGTGCCTACTTAGGTGTGATTCTGGTGCCGTCTATAGAATATGGGCCTTAGTGTTGGACTAGCACCTGCGTTAATCTGCACAGAATATTCAACGGGTTCCAGCTCAGGAAATAACATGTACAGCATAGATGAATGCAAATACAGTACTCCCCTGATATTCGCGGGGGTTCCGTTCCAGGAACCCCCGCAAATCTTGAAAAACCGCGAATACGGTTTTTAGCGGGGGAGACAGGAGAGAGCAGCCGGAGTGCCGACGACTGAAGGAAATCACTCGCAGTTTGCTCCGACCGCCTCTTCCTGCACTAAAGTCAGGCCTCACCAATCAGGAGCTGCTTTGACACGCATAAAACAAAGCCACCCTGAAAACCTAACGCCAGCTCAGAGCTGGCCTTTGGTTGTTTAAAGACAGGATTTCCCACAGTTTTTTCTTAAAAGTCTGATGGGTTTTATTTGATTTGAAAGCAGAAGAAACCCCCATGTAAGCTTTTAAGTCAGTGTCTCTCAAATTGTGTGCCTTGGCACAGTGGTGTGCCATGAGAGATTCCAGAATTTTACAAATGACCTTCGTAATTATACACTATAATAAATGACATGTATGTCACATATGCAAAAGTTATGAGCATCTGTGTGCGTAAGGATGCAACCTCCCAGACAAGCATCTTTCCTTGACGTGATTTGTCCTTGAAAACTAACACTAAGTAATTTTATTTTTTATACAGTAGTTAGTTATTCTAACTTGAACAAGAAAGCAATCAGGGCCTTGTTACCATTTGAATCTTCTTATCTTTGAGAACTTGGATTTTCAGCTCTGACAGCAACTAAATCGAAAAAAAGAGAACAACTGCAGATGGTGGATGATGAAATGTGTGTTTGCTTGTTGACTATAGAGCCATATTTTGAGTTAATTTGCACTCAAAACAAGAATATCCATCACATTGATCAGCAATTCTATCTACTTTAGTTTCACCATTGTTACAATGCATAACTTAAACAACTTAAATAAATACCCATGCATAACTTAAAGAACTTAAATAGATAACTCTAAAATGTAATTTCTTATTGATTTAGCAATTTTATAATTGCAATTATAATGTACTGCAAAAAACATTTGTTCCATTTAGTGTGCCGCGAAAAACATTTGCCGGAGCTAAAAAAAAGTTTGAAACACATTGTTCTAAGTGCTGGTAGTGAAATACAAATATATGTGAGACAGAGCAAACCCAAAAATGAAAGCACACATTGGTACCTTAAATATAAACTGTTCAGGCAAAAAAAAAAAAAAAAAAAATCAAAAGCTTATATTAAAAGGCACAGAAGAATGACACTGATACGTTTTTCTGGGTTTGCCTGGTGCATACGTACAAGAGCTCTGCTTACCGCAAAATTTGTGTGCCATGCATCAGGCATGTTCCACCCTCTTGCTTTCAGTCATCATATACATTTGCAACTTTTTATAGTTGAGCATTGGGAAGCTATTTTTTTGCACTGCTCCTGCAGTATTGGCAGGGCACTGCTCTATATAGTGCCAGAGTTAGTAGGCCTGCGGGGATAATCAAATGTTGTACTAGACATTCTAGACAAAACTTAAACGTTGTGAGTTATACAATGTAACAGCTGATATAAGTACCAAAAAGGTATCCAAAGTGACCAAATAACTACTGCAGAAACAAAGTAAAGACCCCCACGCACTCCCCCAGTGTTCATTGACCCCTCTCGCACACCCACAAAGATCAGAATAAAAATGTACATATCTGTCTCCAGAACATCAGCACCTGGCATAGGAAAGCCTAGTACAGCTGCACACAAGTGTCTTAAATAGCCTAGGGGGTGGGCTAGTGAACCATAGAGAGGAGGACCCAGGCCCATAAGCCACTCTAACCACTATATTTATGGAAGAACATCTTTGCCCATCAACCCCCCTCCCCCAACCCTACTCTACTGCCATATAGGTGGCATCTGCAGCCATAAGGGCTATTGGGGTTGTAGACAGGTGGGTATAGTGGGTTTTGGGGGTGTTTGGGGGGCTCACCATAACCTAAAAGGAAGTTCTGGTGAGATGTTTATCTGGTACCCTTTTTGTGAAGTTCATAGCAGTGCCCTCTAAGATGCCCCACTGCTCTGTTGCCATGTCTGGGTGGCCAGTCCTTTATAGGATAAGTCCCTCCCACTTCCAAATGGTCTTGTTCTGGGCATTTGGGACTTGGCCAAAATTTTAGTCAAAAATGTGGTATAAAGATGGACATTCTGGTAGTCTAGTCAAACAATAGCCTGGACGTCCAGATAGACAATTTAATATATATATACTGTATATATATTCTAGATGTATTTTTTGAAAATGGGCATTTTCCCACTGCCGACTTTGGGCGCTAGCAGCATACGTCCAAATCAGACCTACACATTTATTTAGATTATGCCCCTCTACACCTATGGGGGGGATCTGGAAAAAAAAAAGCCATTTCTTCTATTTTTTTATTTCTTATATACCACCTGCAAACTAAACAGCTTTCAAAGTGGTCTAAATTCAGGTACAGTAAGCCTTTTTCTGTCATTGGCTTACTGTCTAATGGGCCCTTTTACTAAGCTGGGGTAAGCGCTACCACTACCAGGCGTACCACAGTAATTTTGTGTTTGGCGCATACTGCCTATGCACTAAAACCAGAAAATATTATTTTAGAGCGGGGGCATGTTTGAGTGTGTAGGCGTGCCCAGCACTAATTGGTCAGCACAGCTGCATTGCCACGTGCTAACCAAGTAGTACGTGATTAGCATGGGAGCCCTCTCCACCAAGTACAGTGTGTCGCAAACATTTTGAAGCCACGGCACACTAAACTCAGGGCCACAGCTGGAGGGCCTCCGGACATGCATGGACATTGACGTGATGACATCATACGCAAGACTGACATCATCACGTCGACATCTGTGCATACACAGAGGCCCTCCAGGAGGAGAACTGCGGAGAAGAGGAGAGGCACCAGCTGACTGCCTGCAGGATGTGCCTTACCGCAAGAGGCATGTCCTGTAGGTAGTCAGCCAGTGCCAGTGCTTCTTCTCCTCACTGGTGTCTCGTGGCACACCCTGAGTCTCACCACAGCACAGTTTGCAATGCACTGACTTATTAAAAGGTGTTGGTAAGGGCTCCCATGCTAATGGCCATGCGCTAATTGAGAAATTAGCATGTGGCCATTAATGGGAATATAGGAAATGTGGATTTTTTACAGCTGCACTAAAAGTGGCCTCAGTGCATGGGAAAGCCCCTCGCTACTGATACTGCAGGCCAATTTTTAGCTTCGTAAGAGAGCCCTAAGTTAATGTTATTTATTTTATTTTTAAAACTTCTATACTGTCTAGGTCCTAGGCGGTTTACAATATATCCATATACATAATGCCTAAAAAACAATACAAAAGAGAGACAAATCATCAAAATTTAAATTCACAATAATCCCTCGAACAGGACAAGTCAGACTCTATAAAAAAGTATTAACAAACAATTGTGTTTTGATGAGCTTTCTAAAAGTTCCTCTATCAGCACATTTTACCAGCGAATTCCATAATTTCACCCCAGCACAACAAAAGGTCATTTCGACATACTTTGGGTTAACTTTGGCCTTTAACAAAGCAGAATTTTCAGAACCTGAGATGATGGTGGGTCAATTGGCTCTCCCAAGATCACAAGGAGCAGGCAGCAGAATTTAAACTGGGCTCTTCTGGTTCTCAGCCCAGTGCTCTAATTAAGGTACTGCTCCACTTCATCCTAAGTAGAGCTCTCATTTGTGGTGTGTGGTGCAGTGGTTAGAGCTACAGCCCCAGCACTCGGAGGTTGTGGGTTCAAATCCCACACTGCTCCTTGTGACCCTGGGCTTGTTTCTTAATGCTCCAGGTACATTAGATAGAGTGTGAGCTCACCAAGACAGATGAAGAAAAATGCTTGAGCACCTGAATGCTTGTGTGTGATGTCATCGTGTGGCATCCGCACATGCACCGATGCCCTCTTGCCCAACATAATTTGCGGGGAAGCTTTTCAAAACCTGAACAAAGTTCCGGGTTTTGAAAAGCTGTCCGGACCCCCGGACATGTCCTCAAAAGGAAGATATGTCCAGGAAAATCCGGACGTCTGGTAACCCTACACATGTTAAGGGATGCCTCCTGTGACAATATTTATGGATAGGAATGGTAGTAGCCGTTCTCTTCCTTAACTGCAGCTGTTTTGCTCTTAATCCCCTTTAATAACTGTTCCTATTGCAGACTACACTGTAACTTGCCATCTGTTACAGGGTGAAAGGGGGAGAGAAAGGACTAATATCCTGTCTAAACTTCAAGAACCTTGTTTCCTTCGCACTGTTCATCTGTCCTCTGCAGTGTCCAATTATGGACAGACTGTAAGCTCATCTGAGCAGGGACTGTCACATCTGTGCATCTGTAAAGCACTGCAACGTGACACCTTTCAGTGCTATATAAATGTTTCACAGTGGTAGCACTAGGATACACACAGACACTATGAGGCCAGTATTCCAAAGTGATCTAACCAGTCAGAAACAGCTCCAGGCCTATCAAATCACTTGTTCGGGGCTACCCACTAATATTCAGTGACACTTAGGGAGGAATTCATCAAGGGGTGCTAACAGATTTAGCACGCATTAATGATTAGCATGCACTAAACTCTAAGACCCAGATTCACTAAAGATAGCGACTCATTCGCTGTTGGCCGATTCTCTGGCCGATTTTCAAACAGCGATTGATTCACAATCCAGTTTGCACGCAAATGATTTGCACAAAGGTGCAAATCGTTTGCATGCAAACTCACCGACTCAGTCGCTCATTGAGAATCGGGGCCTAAGACACCTATTATATTTCTATGGGCATCTTAGTATTTAACGTGCGCTAAATCTGTTCACACCCCTTGATGAGTTTTCCCCTTAACCAATTAGTGCCACTGAATATCACCACAGACAACATCACCTAAACAGACCAATCCGCGCTCACTACGCTTTTTCCCCCTACAAACCCGAAGCAATCTTCAGGCAATTCCTACCCCTCTCACTTTCCCTCCCCCTTTCAACCCCTCTTACATTCCCTCCCCTACAACCCTTTTCTTCTGTAACATTCCCCTCATGCATTTGTAATTCGCTGAATGTCCAGCCTTCTTTCGATGTGAACCGGCTAGAAGTCGTCTGACTATGGCAGTATAGAAAAATAAAATTATTATTATTATTATTATTAATAAACTCAAAGCTGGTCATTTGGTGGGGGCAGATATTCAGTGCTTAATTAACCACCTTGGTTGTCAAATTGGACCTCATAAAAGTCAGTCCTAGTTCTATGTAGTGTTGCTTAGGTGGTTATGTGCTATATATCACACTTAATTACATAAGAGGCAGATGGCTATATAAACTCATGTATTCAATACCACAGCCCAGACGTGGTCTGCCATTGAATATCTGGGAATAACACCAGTGACAGCTAAAAAGACACTCACCGCTATCAGATCAAGATCAACTTATGATTTCATAAGATCCTTTTTTTTTTTTTTTACCTTTGAAAAAGAACACTCCTGTTTGTTTTGTTTGCTGTCAAAAACAATTTTTCTTTTTCTCATCCGAATTTAAGCACGCTTTCAAATTTGTAATACTATTATATTTTAATATGAATAATTTTTTTTTTTTAATCTGTTTTGGATTGCAGGGTACTGGGACCAGATTGAGTAAAAGCATGCCTAGTTTAAGTGAGTCGGAAAGAAGAGATGAATCTCAGAGAAATGCCAGGCATTTTAGCATATTATGGTATTATAAGGATGGTCCTTTTTCTTATCTGGCTGCTTGGTAGGCAACCCTCACAAGTTACTTATTTGTCTGCTGATTAGGGCCACAGCAAGCGCTTCTTTCACGCTCCCCTCACCTCTGAAGAACTTCAGACCACACCGGTAATTATGAACCTTCTTCTCTAAATTTAAATCAAACCTGAAAACATATCTTTTCAAGGATGCCTTCAACTGTTAATAATACCATAAGTATTACCTTCCAGGCAGGCCTCTAAGCCCCCCTCCTTTCATATCTCCCCTTAATTGGTTTTCTTTCCTATCAAAAATTGTATTTCCACTCCCACCTCTCCTCAATTTCGCTTGTATGTCCTGTTTTTGTGTCACATCAATTTATTTTATATTTTAGCCTTTTGAATTATGTACACCATTTAGATAATATGTAAGCAGTATATCATATTTTAATTAACTTGAAACTTGACCATGAACTCCAACTTTATTTCTTCTCTCCAATGTAAAAGAGGCACTTATTCCACAGTACAGTTGCAACCCAAACAACAACACTATTTACAATCTCTTTCAGAAGAATATGTGTATGGTGCAGTGGTTAGAGCCAGTGGTGTACCAAGGAGGGGGAGGGGGGCGGAGGGCGGTCCGCCCCAGGTGCACACCTTAGGGGGGGTGCACAGCCAGCCAGGTCCAGGTCGTCCGATGCCGGTCCGCAGAAAATTCCTGCCAGTCCGTGCAGGGCCAGCAAGATGGGATTGGGGCCATCGGCAGCATCTGGCAAAGAGCGGCATCAGCATCCCCCCCCCCCGCGACACAATTCATGATCAGCAACAGACCTCCCCCCTCCCTTGACGGCACTCAAGTTCGGCAACGGGCCTCCTTCTCCCCCTGGCATCAACAGAACTTCAGGTCGGCAATGCGGTGCTCAGCACAAAGCTTCCCTTTGACTCAGTTTCCTGTTTCCGCCCAGGCAGTTAGAGTCAGAGGGAAGCTTTGGAGTGAGCACCGCATTGCAGATCTGAAGTTCTGTTGATGCCAGGGGGAGAAGGAGGCCCATTGCTAATCTTGAGTGTCATCGTGGGGAGGGGGGCGTTGCCAATGTTGTTGCTAAAATTGGAAAAAAAGGTGAGAGGAAGGGAGAGAGATGGGCCTGTGGTGGATGGAGAGATTGAGGGAAGGGGGCAGATGATGCAAGTGGGGGGAAAGAGAGAGAAGGGGTAGATGATGGAAGTGGGGGGAAAGAGAGAGAAGGGGCAGATGATGGAAGTGGGGAGAAGAGAGAGAAGGGGCAAATGATGGAAGTGTGGAGAAGGGGGAGAGATAAGAGGGCAGATGATGGAAGTGGATAGAAGGGGCAGATGATGGAAGTGGGGATAGAGAAGAGGGCAGATGATAGAAGTGGGGAGCAGGGAGAGCAAATGCTGAATGGAAGTAGAGAAAGAGAACACATACTGGATGGAAGGAGGGATAAAGAAAAAGGACATATGCTGGATGGGGAAGAAGATACAGTTAGTGAGATAGTGGAGGGGTGAAGGAAAGGGGTGGCATCCTGTGGGTAGACACAGTTAAATGAAGGAAACTGAGGACTGCATAGTAAGAAAGAATTTAATTTAGACGGAAGCAGAAAATAAAGAAGGAAGACCAGAGAAGGAAAGGGAAGAGAGAGAGAGGAGAGAGAGATGCCAGAGAAAGGGGAAGGAGACAGAGATATCAGATCTGAGTGGAGGAAATGAGAAGAGAGAGATGCTAAAAACCACAGGGGGGAGGGAAAGAGAGATGAAAGGAGATAGATGCCAGACCATGAAGGAACAGAGAGAAGATGATGGATGCCAGACCAAAGGAGGGGCCTAGATGAGAGATGGCAGGGGGAGACAGACAGTTTCTGGAAGGGACAGACAATGGATGGAACGGGCAGATGCTGGATTGAAGAGTCAGGGCAGACGCTGGAAGGAAAAGAGTGAAAAGAAGATAAAAGCAGAAACCAGAGACAACTAAAGGTAGAAAAAAATCATTTTATTTCTATTTTATCATTGAAATATATATCCTGCTAGAGACATAACTGGGGACTGCAAAGCCCAGGCAGTGCTTCTTTAGCTTCCAGCTGGCTTAGGGCTCTCTCGGACCAGGGGGCACTCCCCTAACACAATTCCTGTCATGTGTGACTGCAATATTCTGTTTGCATGATATTTCTTTGTAGCATTCTGTAATAATTTGGCTTGTTCAGTTTTCTTGATAGTAGAGGGGATATATGTGAAGGGGAGGGGAGACAGGGATTTTGTTGGTCCTTGCTCTGTATATTTATACTTATAAAATGGTAATTGTACAGAATATTGTTTCTTTTTATACTTTAATAAAATATGTTCAATAAAAAATCATAACTGAGGCTTGTGCGGATGGGATCAGATGGTTTGCGGGGACCGAGCTTGTGGAGATGGGGCGGAAATGTGTTTTTTTTTAATTTCAGTTTTAGTAGTTTGTCGGTCCACAAAATAATTCTTTTATTTCTGCCGGTCTACAGGTATAAAAAGATTGAAAAACATTGCTCTAGAGCAGAGTCAGCAGCTGCGTTGAGGTGCAGGAAGGTCCCCCGATGACTCGTCTGCCAGCTTTGCTCTGGAAGAAGTAAGTTACATCGGAGGGGTGGACCCGGCAGACGCAGTCATCGCGGGATCTTGCCGCAACTCCCTGCGTCTGCCGGGTCAACCCCTTCCAATGTAACTTACTTCTTCCACAGCAAAGCCTGCAGACGAGTCATTGCGGGACCATCCAGCGTGCGGCTGCCGACTCTTCTCCAGAGCTAGTACGTCAGAGTGGGGTGGACTGGCAACCAGCAGCTACAGTCATTGTAAGAAAGGAGCAGGACTGCTGGAATGAAAGAGTGGTGCAGGAAGAGAAAGGGAGCAGGGTGGTATGGAAGGGTGGTGCTGATGGAATTG
This sequence comes from Geotrypetes seraphini, assembly GCF_902459505.1. NCBI lineage: Eukaryota > Metazoa > Chordata > Amphibia > Gymnophiona > Dermophiidae > Geotrypetes > Geotrypetes seraphini. The sequence goes on from NC_047084.1 coordinate 26,620,332, forward strand.
ATGTACAGGGAAAGGGGAGAGAGACATAAGGTGGATTGATACTGGATGGAATTGGATCGGAGGGAAAGAAAGGGGGCAAATACTGATTGAAGAGGGGTGGATGGAGAGAGAAAGGGCAGACATTGGATGGTAGTGTGGTGGGTAGAGGGGAAGCCTATGCTGGATGGAAGTGCGGATGGGAGAGATAAGGGAGCAAATGCAGGAAGGAAATGGGAGGAGAGAAAGAGGGGAGCAGACAATGGAAGTAGACAGAGAGAGGAGAAGGTACTAGATGGAAGGGGTAGAGAAAGAGGGCACATGATGGAAGGAGGGGATAAATAAAAGGAGGCCACATGATGGGGGAAAAGGATTGAGTTAGGGAAATACTGGAAGGGGTGAGGGAAAGAGGTGGAGAGCTGTAGGTAGACAGTAAAAAAGGAAATTGATGAGAGTGTAGTAAGAACGTAATCTAGATGGATGCAGGAAATAAATTGAAAAGGAAAATGAGGGAAGTAAGGGATTGCAGAAGAGAGGTGTGGGAGAGGGAAGGAGACGAGAGAGATGCCAGACCAATGGGGGTGAAAGGAGAGATGGAAGGGGGAGGCATACAGTTTCTGGAAGGGGCATAGAAGGAGAGAAGATGCCATATAGGGGCAGAGAGACGGCAGACAGTGGATGGAAGGAAGAGAGTAACAAGAAGATGAGGAAAGCAGAAACCAGAGAAGACAAAGGTAGAACAAAAATTTTATATTTATTTATTGCTTTAGGAGACATGTGTCACTGTTTCTATGGTTTTGCATTGTATGCAGAGTCAAGCTTCTTGCTGGTTCAATTTAACCTTTGTCTATGTATTTCTATTTTATCCCCCCTTTTACAAAACTGTGGAGCATTTTTTAGCGCCAGCATGGTGGTAGCAGTTCTGATGCTCAGAATTCTATGAGCGTCAGAGCTGTTACCACCGTGGCTAAAATCCACACTACAGTTTTGTAAAAGGGGGAGGGATTAGTTTGTGATGACATATTCCTTACTAGGTGAAGGTGTTTTCTGTGTTCTGTGTGTTCGAAAGACATGGTTTTCTGTTAGGATTGACGGTGTAGGATTGATCTGTACTAGTCTGGCTTGTTTAGTTTTAGAATGGGTGTATTGATGTTTTACTGCTCACTGCAGTATGTAAGATGCTGCCTTTTCCTAGGTACTCATGTGTGACGTGTGGATTGTTACTAAAAATCATGTTTTTTGTACAGATGGGGGGTGTCAAAAAATGATGGGCCCCTGGTGTCACATATGCCACTGGTTAGAGCTACAGCCTCAGCACCCTGAGGTTGTGGGTTTGAATCCCGCACTGCTCCTTGTGACCCTGGGCAAGTCACATAATCCCCTATTGCCCCAGGTATGTTAGATAGAGTGTGAGCCCACTTAGATAGATAGGGAAAAATACTTGAGTACCTGAATAATTTGAAATCTGCATAGAAAATTTTTTTTTATATATACTGTATATTTTAGTTGTAAATCTCCTAGTGTTGAGCTCCTCCTTGTTGGCAGGCTAAAGGTAAAGGTGGAGAACTGTCTAAAGACAATCCTCCCTCCCAAGCCAAGAGCTTATGAACCCGCTGATGATGTCACTCAGATGTTTCTTTACATCCAGTGAGATTCCAGCTCTGCCTGCAGGCTTCCAGAAGTTGCTGAAAACCCAAAGGTTGGATTTCCAACTGAACATTGTTTACTCTGCATTACCAGAAATTTCAACCACCTGCCCCAAATGTTATTGCCCCAGTTCAGATTTTAGGGAGATTCATGCACCAAATTTTTATTTAATTTTCTATACTGTTCCCCCAGCAGAGCTCAGAATGGTTTACATGAATGTATTCAGGTAGTCAAGAATTTTTCCCTGTCTATCCCAGTGGGCTCACAATCTATCTAATGTACCTGGGGCAATGGGGGGCTTAAGTGACTTGCCCAGGGTCACAAGGAGCAGCATGGGTTTAAACCCACAACCCCAGGTTGCTGAGGCTATAATTTAACCACTGCACCACACTCTCCTGGTGCATAAATCTACCCTAGGCTACAGTATTTATTTCTAGTTATAAGCAGTAAACAGGGTCTGGAGGCAATAAATTCTCTAGATTTGTACTCAGATCTTCACCTCTGAAAGCAGAAGAGCCTTGTTTTCAGTTAGAAAAGGCTTCCGAAAAACCAAACCTTCTGTAATCTGAAAGGAACCCTTATTAGTGAAGGGATTAGACTGCTCCCAAGGTTGAAGCCCTTTCTGGGACTATTTGCAAGGACTTTTGGCTATCTTGCAGTAAAGCTGCAGGTGGTCCCAGGAAACCCTTTTAGCTGCAAGAACACACAAGCAGATTGGAATTCCCAGCAGGTACCAGGAAGAAACATCCTAACAGCCACTGCTTTGAACCATCTGTCAACAACTGCCGCTCAATTACACCAAGGACTCTCCATATAATCAGAGGCTCCCACACTGTCCTTGGCAACCCTATCAATTGTCAGTCAAAAAAGAGCCGACCTTAACAAAAAGTTTACAAACACCTTGTGAATCTAAACTTGAAGAGGAATGTTCAATAAAACAACCTGCAATAAATAAAATTTTAAGTCTTCTAAACATCGATAGGACAGAGATGTTTGTCCTTCACATAACTTTAGGCTCAGACATATCCTGCTGCCTATTACTTTATTAATACCTTCAAAGATGCAGTAAATAATGTAAATCTTAACAAATACATAACAGTGGTTTATCGACTTTAAACTATAATGGCTATTTGTTTGAATTAGCCCTGCTATAACGTTTCCTTCTACGGTGGATATTACCTGTAAGTGCATTCCTACCAGTGTCTCTTAATATCAGCATAGGTAAGTTATTGTGATCTACTTTTGTCACTAGGACTTAAGGCTTTCTTTCTCTACTGACATGCTTCAATTCCTAATACAAAGAGGATATCATTCAAACCTCAACAAGGCACAGGTAGCATTATAGAGTCCTTTTTCCAGGCTCATACAATCCAGCTGACCTGAAGAAGAAAGTTCTGGCCTTCAGAAGCTAGTCAAACCCAACCACCACCCCCTGATTCTATGTAGAGTGCCGACAGGCACCAAAATGAGCATGAATTGGCCACTTAATTGGCGCTAATTGATGCTTGATTGAAGTTGTGTGCAGATCTCCCCTGCATGCTATTCTATACATTGGTGCCTAACTTCTCCCGTGCACATCCCTAAAGGAGACATAGCCATTAGGAGGGGCAAAGGTAGGTTATGGTTGTTCCCAAAAGTTAGGCACTAAATTAAAGAATAATATTCTTCTGCGCCTATGTTGTGGCACCAGACTTACACCTGTTACTATCAGACATAAATCTGATGTACCCTAACATAGAAACAATGGCAGATATACAGTAGGCCAAATGGCCCATCCAGTCTGCCCATCCGCAGCATCCGCTATCTCCTCCTCTCCCTAAGAGATCCCACGTGCTTGTCCCACACTTTCTTGAATTCAGATACAGTCTTTATCTCTACCACCTCTACCACTATTCCACGCATCTACCACCCTTTCTGTAAAAAAGTATTTCCATAGATCACTCCTCAGCCTATCACTTCTTAACTTCATCCTATGCCCTCTCATTCCAGAGCTTCCTTTCAAATAAAAGAGACTCGGCTTATGCGCATTTACGCCACGTAGGTATTTAAACGTCTCTATCATATCTATCCTTTCCCACATTTCCTCCAAAGTATACATACTGAGATCCGCAGCTTCAAAAAGATATAAAAAGGATGGAGTCGGTCCAGAGGAAGGCTATTAAAATGGTATGTGGTCTTCATCATAAGGCATATGGGGACAGACTTAAAGATCTCAATCTGTATACTTTGGAGGAAATGCCGGAGAGAGGAGATAGCAGGCTGAGTGCTCCTTGAGGGAGCAGCGCAGAGCTTGCCAGCCTGCGCTAAAAACCTCTATTGTGGTTTTGTAAAAAGGGAGGGGGGGGCAGATGATAATCTTACTGTGGCTCCAACTGCAAGAAGTGAAAATTCGAACTTGGCTCTCTAATTTCTCAAACATTGCTTCTTGACCTGGGTTGTGTGAGTGTGTGGTGCAGTGGTTAAAGCTACAGCCTCAGCAACCTGAGGTTGTGGCTTCAAATCCCAAGCTGCTCCCTGTGACCCTGGGCTCCAGGTACGTTAGAAAGAGTGTGAGCCCACTGAGACAGACAGCAAAAAATACTTAAGTAAACCACGTGGGCTATAAGTGGTAAATGTAAATACTTTAAAAATAAATATATTGCAAGGACTAACATAGTAACCATAATACTTTATCCATTAAAAATTTTAATTGGCTTGATTGATTTGCTTAATAGACATGTATGGCTGCAGCATGCACAGATATTTGATGTGTAATTACAAAATATAAACAATGTTAGGCATAAATGGTTGCCAATTAACCCTTTCTTGTCCACAAATGCTCAATTTATTTCAGTTGCTATATAGCAACAAGGGACATGAAAGGGTCTAGATCAGGAGTTGGCAACCTCTGTCCTCAAGGGCTGCAATCCAGTTGGATTTTCAGGATTTCCTCAATGAATATGCATGAGATCTATTTGCATGCACTGCCTGCATTGTGAATAAATAGATCTCATGTATACTCAATGGGGAAATCCTGACAACTCTACTGGGTTGTGACCCTCGAGGACCGAGGTTGACCACTCCTGGTCCAGATAGATATTAACATAAGATAGATATGAAGCTTGCCCGAATTCATGTGACACACCAATCCTACTATACAAACTTGTACTCAACACAGATGTATTTATGAAATAATCATTGCTAATATACTAGATTTACTTTCTCAGGGAGAAAAGACCTTAGCTGCATGTCTCAAAGAGATGGCACAGCCTCACAAATTTCCCATCATCAGTCATAAAAACCCCTCCTCTTTTATCGAACTTAGATAAGTTTACTAAATAATATATTTAAAACATGCATCAATAGTTTTATGGAGTGCATACTCTTCAAACAAATTTTATTAAGCTTATTATATCTCTAATGTGACACACTTATATTGAGACTATCATGGCTCTATGAAGCCATCCGTCTCGGCAAATGGCTTCTTCAGGAGTCTAGCATTTGTCTTCAAACTTGTCGGTTGCAAACTCAAAGCCAAATTTGAAGAAATGTTGTGGCAATAGATGATAGACAGAGAATTCTAGAGATTTCCATAACTGCACCAATCCTTATAGTGATAATGATGATGTTCCTGATACTCAATGTTCTCTGTCTTCACCTACTAAACACTAGTGCTGCCCGATTCAGGAAAAAAAATTTTGATTCGATTCAATTCAGCCTATTGAATTGGTTTTTCGATTCGATTCGATTTTCCTGCCCAATTGGGTGTTTTTTTCAAACATCCTGGTGGGTTTATTTTATAGCTTCTTCACCCCCTTCGCTTTCTCCTAACCACACTGGCACTGTGGTGTAAACAAAATAAACAAACAAAAAAGACTTTTCCTCTCTCTCTTAAATCCTAGCTCACATTTGCGGTCTAACACCAGCTCTGGCAGGATACACGTTTCAAATCTGACATATTGTAATCAGAAAATGGAAAATAAAATTAGTTTTTCTACCTTTTGTTGTCTGGTCATTATTCAAATCTTGTTGATCCCAGGCTCTGGTTGTCTTCTGATAACTTGCTTGCCAGGGTCTCCTTCTTTCTTCTTTCTCCATTCTAATCATCCATCTGCCATCTCTGTCCTCCCCTTCTGTTTCCCTTCCCTCCCCAGGAGGTCTGGCATCTTTCCTTTTTTTCATCTCCCTCCACAGATCCACCTTTTCTTTACACTTTCATCCAGCATCTCTCCCTCCTTCCCCACCATCCCAGGGTTCACCATCTCTCCCTTTCTTTTCCTAACTACCCTCCTATCCAGCATCTCTATCCCACCTCCACACCATCCCTTGTGTCCAACTTCTCTCCCTTTCTGTTCCTTCCCTCCCTAAATCTCATTGTCAATCATCTCTCTCCCTCTCCTCTATTTTTAGACCCATTATTTCTTCCCCCCCCCAAAGTCCGGCAAATGCATGTCTCTTTGAACCCCCCTTCCCTCCCTCCCTCCGTGTACTTCTACACCAGGGCCCCCCCCCTTGAAGGTCTGTCCCCCCTGAAGGTGTGCACCTCCCCCTGAAGGCCTGCACCCCACCCCTGAAGGCCTGTCCGCCCCCTTGAAGGCCTGTCCACCCCCTTGAAGGCCTGACCCCCCTGAAGGCCTATGCCATCATTCCTGGCCTGTCCCCCCTTTGAAGGCCTGTTCCCCCATTAAAGGTCTGCACCCCCCCTTGAAGGCCTGTACCCTCAAAAGACCTGTCCCCCCGAAGGATTGCCCCCCCTAAGGACTGCACACCCCACCTGAAGGACTGTGCACCCTCCCTCCCCCGGGTAGGCCTCCGTGTTCCCCCTGGCCTCCCCACACCGTTTACCTCATAGCTGCAGTCTGCAGCGAAGATCGCGGTTACAGCGTCTTTGTAAACTTGCTTTGAGCTGTTTCCTCTGCTGCGGTCCCGCGCCTCCTCTGACGTTAGAAACAGCTCAAAAGCAAGTTTACAAAGATGCTGTAATAGAGAATGACACGGTGACAAAATTCATCACCGTCACCGTCCCCGCGGATAACCGCGGGAAACAATGCCATGTCATTTTCTAGTGTCTATTTCAACCTCAGTCCTTCTACACCAGCATTCTTCAAAGCAAAGCTTGCGGGTCAGTGGTTGTGGCCATTCATACTCTGATTCTTCCCTCTTTCCTTAAAGAATGACATGAAGATGGTTTCCCGCGGTTATCCGCAGGGACGGGAACGGTGATGAATTTTGTCACCGTGTCATTCTCTATGCTGTAACCGCAATCTTCGCTGCAGACTGCAGCTGTGAGGTAAAGGGTGCGGGGAGGCCAGGGGGAACACGGAGGTCTTCCCGGGGGATGTGCGCAGTCCTTCGGGAAGGCCAGGGGGGAAACCAGATGCCAGGGAGAGGGGGGAAGCCGGAGACCAGCACAGCAGCACTTCCCGACTGATTCTCCTTCCTCCCCTCTAAAGCAGGTGTGGCAGTGGCCGGCCAGCAAGAGCAGCGCTGCCGCTCCTACTTTAGGGGGCGAGGGGGGAGGGTCAAACAAATTGGGAAGCTGATTTTTGGGGGTTTTAAATTGATTCGAATCGATTCACCTGAAGTGAATCAGTGAACCGATTCGAATCGTGAATTGGGCAGCACTACTAAACAGGGAGCACAACCCTCTAATTTGGACTGGTTTAATTAAGGAATAGCTCTTTTAGCGCAAAAACCAGCATTTGTATCATCTTATATAGCAGCATTACTGTAATGCATGCCACAGAAGATATTATTTTGCTCCTAGATGAAAATTCATAAGATGTTTATGTTTATTAAAAACTTTCTATACCATATAACAGCCTACAAAAGGATCCAAGTGGTGTATAATATATAATACAATACACATTCATCAGGAAAGGAACTCCATTTAAAAATAGGATAGAATAGAATAAAATCAAAGGTTAAAAAAAATGTTTTTCCCTAAAATACTAAGCAATCAACATCTCCATCATAATAATTCTAATAACAATTCTAATAAAAACAATCAAATCTCAGTAAACCATAATTAATACATACAATTAAAAATTGTTTTTCCATATCAAAAATTAATCATTACATTAATACAGATTACAGACTACAGTCCAAAAGTCAATTATTCAATTTGAGAAAGTCAATTGAAAAAAATGTGCTTTTAGATGTCTTTTAAAGTTTATATATGATTCTTCTTTTCTCAAATCTGTGGGCAAATTATTCCATAACAGTGGAACTAGATAAAAGAATGCACAATCTCTAGTAGACGCAAGATGTGCCTTTGAAATATGAGGGACGACTACCCTGTTGTCATTCAGAGATCGAAATAAACATAGTATATTGTCATCTAGAGAACCCAATTTAACATCTTGGGGCGTAAAATAACACCAAATTAGAAAGATATGAAGACTGTAGCTGAAATAATGCTCTATGTGCCAACATCAAGATCTTAAATTTGATCCTAAATTCCATTGGTAACCGATGGAATTTTAAATACAGAGGTGTCACATGATCACGAATATATGCACGGCCTAATAATCTATTTGGGTGATATTTAGTCCACGGCAGTCAGCAATTTTAAAGTTGCTGACAGCCGTGGACTGAACTAGGCCTGAATGTTTAATCTGGGCCATGTCCAGGCATGAGCACTGAATATGTGGGTCCTCAGCAGACTGAAATATGCGGATCTCAGTCAATATTCAGTGCCAGTACCTGATTATCTAACTTGGGCTGGCAAAGATAGTGTAACCCAGCTTAATAAGAGACTCTGCACTTATGCAGAGCTACAAACTGGGTGTGGACTGTTTGTTGATTTCTTACATTGAAAACTGAGCATGTCCAGGCAGTCAGTTGATCCTCTTAAGAAGCCAGCTAGAAGTCTATTTGCTCTGCTCTGGGCAATGCTTAAAGTTATTATCTGTTTGTAATTAAGTTAACACTCCATATTTCCTATTGTTACAAAAGGAATTGAACTGGGGGTTGTAAATGTTCTTGAGGAAAATGCATTGGAGTTAACCAATATTTCTGTTTGTGCATGAATACATGTTAGAATATGTAGTTTGTGAGCCTATTATGATTCAGCTGCAAACTGAAATAAATGCAAGTTATCTGTTTGTAATTAAGGGGTAAGGACTTCAAGATAACCTGGTGCCAGAGAAGTTGGAGATCTCTCTGCGGTGAGCTTCTAAAGCAGGAAGTCCTGGGATCTACAGACACAGCCTCTACCAATCACTTCATGCGTACTAGGAGCACAGGCCCAAATTCACAAAGCAAACCAATCGTGTACTGATTGGTTTGTGAGCCCTTAGCAACCCCGGCCTGATTCACTTATCTCTCTGCCAACCATCCTCCGACCCACGCTTGCAAATGAGGGCAACGGCATGCAAAGTAGGCAGGGACCTGATTCACAAAGCAAAACCCTGCAACATCGACTGGACTGGCTGATCACAAACAAGCGACTTCTGAGGACCAGTCGCTGAAACCCTTTCTGTCTGCCCTGCCTTCTGCTGCCCTGCTCTCTGCCCTTTCAGCCCCGGTTCAGCACCATGACTCGATCAGTTAGTAGAGGGATGAAACGCTCTATTTTCAACAGCATTTGTGCAGCTTCTTTCTCCCTATTCGGCGGAACTGAAACTCAAAGCTGTAAGCCGCCTGCCTGCTGTATAAGCCGCCTTCATGCCCCGATTGCCTGCCTGCCTGCCTGCCCCGAATGCCAGCCGGCCCCGACTCACCCACCCTTCCCCTGGGTCTAGCTCATGCAATAGTAGTTAATGGAGCTCAGCCCAAGAACCTGTTCACCCCGATCTTCCAGCCCTGCTTTCTGCCCCAAGCTCCTACTCTCTGCCGCCTTCCCTGCAGTGCAAGCCTGTGGGTTTAAAGTGGGGATGCACACCGCACTGCAGCCCCACTTTAAACCCGCGAGCTCGCACTGCACAAAAGGTGGCAGAGAGCAGGAGAGTCTGGGCAGCAAGATTGCCTGGAATGGGGGAGCAGGAGAGCCAGCCCGCGTGAAGGATTTTTTTTTTTTTTTAAGTTGCGGCTTGACGGGCATGTGCAGACTATCTACGGATTGTCTGTGCATGCGCGGGGATCGCTTAACCGTGATCCGTGCCTACAGATGGGGGCGTTCCTCCGATTGTCCTCATCTGCATATTTTGTCTTGAAGAATTCGTCGGGCAGGTTAGTGAATCTAGGCCACAGTAAGGAGAGCAAACATGACATTGTTTAAGTAGTGCAATGACTTGAGTATACTAACACACAGTTGTGAAGTAAGGGGAGCGGGGGAGGCAGACCGCCCTTGGTGCCTTCCAGGTGGGGGCGCCAGCACCCCTCTGCCCCACACCAAGCTTATGTCCTCCCTTTCACCCCATACCTCTTTAAAATCTTCATTATTGAGCAACTACTGTAGCCTGCTGCTCGCACCGGCCTGGTTCCCTCTGAAATCGCTTCCGGGTCGTAGGGCCAGGAAGTGACATCAGAGGGAAGGCCAATGCGAGCAGCAGGCCATAGAAGCTGCTCGCGCTGGTGAAGATTTTAAAAGGTATGGGGTAGGAAGGGAGGGCACGAGTGTGGCATGGTAGCGCGGAAGAAGCAGGGGGGTTGGCGCAGAAAGTTCCGGGTGTCATTATAGATTCATCACTTTCATTCACCGACCATCTTAATTCTCTGGTAAAAAAAATGTTTTTTTTAGTCTCCATATGTTGAGGAAAGTGAGATCATGTTTGCTGCCCTTGTTCAATCAATCATCCTTTCGAGGCTGGATTATTGTAATTCGGTCTATTTAAGCTTGACCAAGAAAAGCTTTCAAAGACTTCAACTGATCCAGAATACTACATAAGAACATAAGTAATGCCTTCACCAAATCAGACCTTAGGTCCATCTAGTCCGGCAACCCGCACATGTGGAGGCCAATCTAGGTGTTCCCTGATGAATACCTAGGTGTTCCCTGATGAAGACCTTTTTACCTGTATCCCTCAATGTGATTTGCAAGGAGGTGTGCATCCAACTTGCACTTGAATCCCATAATGGAGGTTTCCATCACAACCTCCTCCTGGAGAGCGTCCACCACTCGCTATGTGAAACAGAACTTCCTGACATTTTTCCTGGGCCTGTCGCCCCTCAATTTTAGTCCATGACCTCTCGTCCGAGTCACATTTGAGAACGTGAATAACAATGCTTCTTGCTCTATTTTGTTGAATCCTTTTAGTATTTTAAAAGTCTCTATCATATCCCCTCTCAGTCTTCTCTTCTCAAGGGTGAACAAGCTCAGTTTTCCGAGGCGTTTTTTGTAGCTCATATTTCCCATACCTTTTACTAGCTTCGTGGCTCGCCTCTGCACCTTCTCCAGCAGGGTTATATCCTTCTTTAGGTAAGGAGACCAGTGTTGGATACAGTACTCCAGATGTGGTCTGACCTTTGCTCTGTAAAGCGGCATTATGACAACCGCCGATCTACTCGTGATACCCTTCTTTATCATGCCCAACATCCTGTTGGCTTTCTTTGCCATCGCTGCACATTGTGCCGATGGCTTCAGGGTCCTGTCTATCAGTACCCCCAGGTCCCTTTCTTGTTCGCTCTTGCCCAAAGTCACACCTAACATTTTATATTCATGTTCCTTGTTTTTCATGCCCAGGTGCATCACTTTGCATTTATCTATATTAAACTTCATCTGCCACTTTTCAGCCCATTTCCCTAGCTGGTTCAAATCTTTCTGGAGTTCTTCGCTGTCCATTTGTGACCCAACTGACCGACATAGTTTCGTGTCATCTCCGAACTTGATTATATTACATGTCGTTTCCTCTTCCAGATCATTTATGAATATATTGAATATATTGAACCGAGCCCTACTGCTGCTAGGCTGATCTTTGCAAAAAGTAAATTTGATCACGTCTCTCTGCTCCTGCAAAAACTTCATTGGCTTCCTATAATTTCCAGGGTTTATTTTAAATATGCCTGCTTAACATTTAAGACCTTGCATGGCATCCTTCCTCCTTTAATTCTCCTGTCTTGGAATTCTGCAAGATCTGACATTACCAGATCTACTCAAAAATTTAAATTGTCCTTTCCTACGCTGAAAGGCGTTACCTACATTGGCAAATTAGAGAAGTCTCTACTTTTCAAAATTACTGAGCTGTGGAATGATTTTCCTATTCATCTGCGCGTTCTGGGCTCTTTCCAACCATTTCAAAAACATCTGAAAACTTGGCTATTTTCAAAATTGTAAATTCCGCTCCTCTCCATACTATTCCAAATCCATATTGTATCTGTTCATATGTCTAATTTTCTTGTAAACCGTGCCAAGCTCTACTGTTATAGAGAAGATGTGGTATTCAAGGCTAAGGTTTAGTTTAGAAAGAGCGGGGAGCGCCACCACCCTGGGTGCCTCCTACCCTTGCTACGTCACTGCTAACACATCTTGCAGAGGACAAGTAAAGCCAGCTGCATACTTCTGGAACCTTTTCAATATGTATTACTCTGAGCAAGTTATTAGTAAGGATTGAATGTTTGTACATGCAATTGAGTTGTGCACCTTCATTATTGATGCAAATAGCCTAAAATACAAAAAACAATTAAGAGGGCATAAGAACATAAGAATAGCCTTACTGGGTCAGACCAATGGTCCATCAAGCCCAGTGGCCCGTTCCCACAGTGGCCAATCTAGGTCACTTAGTACCTGACCATAACCCAAAGAGTAGCAACATTGCATGCTACCGATCCAGGGCAAGTAGTGGCTTTTCCCATGTCCCCCAAAAGCTACAGGTAGAATCAGCCCCTTCACTGTAACACGAGGATTTGCTTATTGGATTGCAAAGGGTACAATAGGACTGCTTTTTATGTGGTGCTATCAGTCTGGTTAGGTATCAGGACATTGGCACTGAATATCACCGGAGCCCACTTATCTTCTAGGCCCTATCTGATCTGGCTCCAGTTTTAACTGGACGATGCTGCAAAAGTTAAGTGCCCAGTTAAGTGTCGCTGAATATCCCCTTATTTATTTATTTATTTATTTATATAATTCGTTTTCTATCCTGTTGTCCCCAAAGAGCTCAGAATGGGTTACAGGTTAAACATACGTGATATACAGTTAACAGGTTACAATTTACACTGGATTTGCCATAATTTCAGTACAAGTTTATGATACAAGTTTTTATCCTAACTAGACACATACTAGGGGTCTAGTACTACACAATATACAGTTTACCAGTTATAATTTGCCTTAGTTATCGTTACAGTGCAATTTTTCCAGTACAACTTTTATTCTAGTTGACACAGGTTGGATTTGCCATAGTTACAGTACAAGATTTTACAATACAAGTTTTCCTTACATGACATATACTGGGTTCTGGTACCAATATACATGTCTTTGTAATCCATCATTCAAGGGCAGGGGGTTAGGTGAAGAGGTATGCTTTCCCAAAGTTGAGGAGTCCTTAAAGGGATCTGATCTGCAGGGCAGTCAATTCCAGTGGCTCGGTATGAAGTGGGAGTAGGAACATCATTTGGTGGTTTGCAGTTGCAGGACATGACCGGGGGCATTTTGAGGCATGTTTCATCCTGGGAATGGAGGGACCAGTTTGTCACATATGGAGGAAGCTTAGCCATCACGTAGCCCGGCACCATGTTGTGCAAGGATTTGAACGCTAGCATCAGGCCCTTGAAGACACAACGTTTGGCTACAGGCAGCCAGTGAGCCAATGCTAGAGCCTAGGCTATGCACTTGGTCTTTTGCAGTTATAGTAGAGTCCCAGCACAGCCAAAGATGGGCGTGGCCACAGCGTTCTTTGTGGATCCAAAGGAGTTCTATCTTGAAGGCGTTTAGTTGTAATTTGTTGACAGACATCCAGTTTTTGATTTCTGAGAGGCAGTATAGGAGTTTTGAAATCAGGCCGCCACGGGCTTCTCCTAGCGGTAGGTACAGTTGGATGTCATCTGTGAAGGAGTGAATCTATATTTGATATAGGCGGGCTATGTGTAAGACAGGTCTAACTTAGAGCCCCTTGTGGAACACTGTATTTGATCGGTTTCGATAGCACTTTGTTAAGCAGAACGCTTTGCGCTCTGTTATTCAGAAAAGAGGTGAACTATTGTAGCACAATGTCTTGGAGAGCTGTTCAATGAGGCGGGGATGGTTAATAGTATCGAAAGCCATGCTGAGATCCAGCAGCACCAAAAGGACATCATTACCCTTATCCATGAGTTTCCAGCAGTCATCAATGATGTTGAGAAGGACGGTTTCAGTATTGTGGCATTTCCTGAATACAGATTGGAAGGCAGATAAGGTTCCTTGTTTGTCAATGAAGGAGTACAATTGGTTTAATACTGTTTTCCCATGATCTTGGAGATGAAGGGCATGTTAGAGTTGAGCGTGGGTTTTTTCAGGATCGGTCTGATGACAGCTGACTTCCAGTTTGCAGGCACTATGCCTGTTTGTAGAGAGGTGTTAATAAGAGGAAGGATGGAGTCTACAAAGGCGTCTTTCACTGCCACCAGGAGGTGAGGCGAACAGAGGTCCAGGTTGGAGCTGGAGGGGCGAATAGTGTCTAGTATCTTGGTGATGTCATTGTGGGAGACAGTTTCGAAGTAAGTTAGGTTCCCAGTTGTTGTTTTAATTATTTTGTCTGAGTCAAGGTAGCAGAGTTAAGGTGAGACCGTATTTTGTCTACTTTGTCAGTGAAGTAGTCCAAGATTGTTTTGCTGTCAAGTTCGGTGTTAAGGCATTGGTTGTCTCCTTACGATGTTGTGAGTATCTTTTTTGTTAGTTTGAAAATATTTTTTTATCTATTGGAGGTACTTAATAGTTGTTCGGCATAGTACTTCGTTTTAGACTCTAGGGGGACTTTTTTACATTCTTCATGCAATTCCTTCCATTTGGACCTGTCACTGTAAAGCCTGGATTTGTACCATTTCCTTTCTGCTCTCCTTAGTTCTCTTTTCTTAGTTCTTAAGTTGTCGGTAAACCAGGGGGAAGAGTATTTGCAGGGATAGTATTTGATTTGTTTGATTGGGGCTAGCCCTTCGTATAAGGTTTTTACCTCATTGTGCCAGTCCACAGCTGCCTCATCAACAGATTGAGAATTTGGTTTTGATGTTTCCACTAGGTTTGAAAGGCTTGTGAAGGGATCCTCTAAATTAATAATGTCGTTCTTGTATATTATCTTATGTTGGGGTTGCTTCCTGGTTGATTCGTTGTGTAGGTGTGGTTGAACGTGATCAGATGGTGATCAGACCAGGGTACTGGTTTGGTTGTACAGGCTGTGGTTTGTGTGGTGTCTTTTTGAATAAAAATTAGATCTAGGATATGGCCTGTAGAATGAGTCAGTGAGGGGATCATTTGCTTGAAGCCTAGGTCTGTTAGTGAAGTGATGAAGACTGCTGAAATCTGTGTATCAATATGTATGTTTACAGATTTCTTATAGACATCAGAAGCTGACAATGAATGTGACTTCCCCTTTGCATTTCCTGATCAGTCAATAATTT
This sequence comes from Geotrypetes seraphini, assembly GCF_902459505.1. Lineage (NCBI taxonomy): Eukaryota > Metazoa > Chordata > Amphibia > Gymnophiona > Dermophiidae > Geotrypetes > Geotrypetes seraphini. Next base: position 26,635,404 of record NC_047084.1, read on the forward strand.
CTTTTTAACCATTGAGAAATTAGGAACCTTACCTTACAACAAAAAGCATTTCTGTGTGAGAAACCAGGCTAAGAGAGTGTGGCAGAGAAGTACAAGGTAAATGGCTGGACTTGCTGTTTTGGGTGCTAGGATTCTGGAAGGAAGAAATGCTTTTTCCATGAAATTAAGTCATGTTTATCATCAGTCCTGAACTGATAACAGGAAAAGACCATTTATGGGGGGCAGGAGGGAGCGAGGAAGGAGTGGGGGGGGGAGGCGGAGAGGAGGCCGGGGAGGGGCGCCACCACCCCGGGCACCTCTCACCCTCGCTACGCCACTGTGTATATCTACTAATCATTTCTATAGCGCTACTAGACATACGCAGCACTTTCCATCAAAACATAGAAGAGACAGTCCTTGCTCAAAAGAGCTTACAATCTGGTCAAGACAGACAAATTGGACAAGAAGGTACATCGGTACACAGTGTTCAGGTGGGGGAATTACAGATATTGGTGCTTAGAAAGTGGATTGGAGTTTGGAATTGAATACTCCAGAGATGGAGTCTGATGTATCGAGTCAGGCAGTTTGCTTCAGGCATATGGTGCAGCAAGGTAGAAGGGATGGAGTCTGGGGTTGGCTGTAGAGGAGAAGGGTACAGATAAGAGAGACTTATCTGATAGGGGAGTTCCCGGGGGGGGGGGGGAGGGGGGAGTGTGGGGAGAGATGAGAGATATTGAAGAGCTGCAGAGCAAATATACTTGTAGATCAGTAAGAGGAGTTTGAACTGTATGCAGAAACGGATAGGGAGCCAATGAAGTGACTTGAATGGAGGGGTAATGTGGGCATAGTGACATTGGCAGAATATGAGGCATGCAGCAGAGTTCTGAACAGAATGAAGGGGAGAGAGATGATTTAGCGGAAGGCCAGTGAGAAGCAGGTTGCAGTAGTCTAGGCAAGAGGTGATGAGGGTATGGATGAGGGATAGAATGGACTTCAAAGGAAGAGAAGCAATGAGACGGAGGTGGAATAAGGAGTTGGAATCTGCAAAAGGATGAGAGCAGTAGCCCAACACCATCTCTGCAACCAACCAGGCAAGGCATATGAGAGAACACGTAGCCTCCATGACACAGGTGGCAGCCGAAGTAGACTCATCCGGGCAGATCCAGGTCTCAGTCAGTGGAAGCAGATGGGAAGATTGTGGACATAGGCAAGTTAAGCTTATACCTTAATTATTTCCTAAAAATCTTCATTGTATTTTGGGACTAGAGGGCATGCAATGAAATTAGTAGATTTAAAACAAACAGCAGAAAGCATTTGTTGCCGGAGAATGTAGTAAAAGCAGTTTGCTTAGTGGCGTTTACAAAAGCTTTGAATAATTTCCTAAAAGAGAAGACCATAAGCCATTATTAAGATGGCTTGGGGAAATCTGCTGCTTATTCCTAAGATAAGCAGGGTAAAATCTGTTTTTCTCCTTGGGATCTTGCCAGGTACTTGGGACCTGGGTTGGCCACTGTTGGAAACAGGATACTAGGCTTAATGGACTTTCAGTCTTTCTCAGTATAGCAACTCTTTCTCTGATTTTTTTCTGTAAGCAAGTGTTCTACTTGTGAATTATTTTAAAAATTGTTAAATAAATAGAAATAAATAGACATATACAGCTAACACCTAAATATGGCAGAACAACAAGCTTCCTTAACAAAACAAGTGAGAACAGATTAGCTAAGGGAGGTTTCACTGAAATTCCAACTTATTTTCTTCCCTGTAGCTCTCCATCTCTGCAGATAAAGATTATGGTTGCTAAGGTATCAGGTCAAGAAAAATATAACAAAAACTTTGTCTAATTTGTTTTCCAAACCTTACAAAGCACTGCTGGGCCAGAAGGACAGCCTAAACAAGGTTATGAAGTACTTTTTACAATTATTTACAGTACTTAGCCAAACAGCTTTTTTTTACTTTACTGTCTTGTTTTGTTCACATTTCCAGCCCAAGAATTGATCTTTTCTTCCTAACTGTACATGTTATAAACAAGAACAGTGGCTGGAAATTCATAAATCATCTCTTAAACATCACACACAGAACAGATGGTTTTGGTTGTGAATGTAGGCAGGGGACACGTAAAAGGAACTGTTATTCTGACAAACAACACTTACTGCACACTCCGTAACGTAGACTAGTTCCTCATATCTTATTTAAATGCACATATAATTTGCCTTCAGTTTATCCAGTCTATATATCTCAACTATACTTGCCCTCTTGTCTACCTGTTGAGATGTTTCATTTTATTGTATTGTACAAACAGCATTAGCATCGCATTTCTGTTATTTGAATATTCTAATATAGTATGGGGGAAATTAGGCCCCACCGGTGCCTAAGTTAATTGAAGAATGCTGTTAGAAACAGCAAAAAACTGCAAGGTTGAAGAGCCTACTGGTGCATAAATAAAAGGCACTAGAATCGCTCCTACATAGATGCTTTAGGCTGCCGAACACCATAGTAGGCATGGCCAATGCCAGAAATGGCATTAGGTGGCCTAAATCGCCTATGTAGTCATGATTCACGCAAAGATAGGTGCCAGAAATGTAGGGCTGGAAAACTCTGGCCTACATTTCTGGCACCTATCTTTCCTCTAGGCGAAAATTCTGAACCTGGCGCCAATGAGTGAGGGGGTTTCATGAGTTGAGCCAGGACCACATTAAGATCCCAAACCACCGGGGGAGGTTTGAGAGGGGGGTGGACATTCAAAAGACCTTTCATGAAACGAGAAACTAAGGGATGGAGTGACAGGGCTTTTCCTTCCAGGGGTTGATGGAAGGCAGCAATTGCACTAAGATGTACCCGAATGGAGTTGGTCTTCAGGCCGGAGTGAGAAAGATGGAGCAAATACTCCAGGACCAAGGGGACCGGGACCGACACCAGGTCCTGGTCGTGCGAGGAGCACCAGGACGAGAATCTGGTCCACTTTTGGGAATAGCAGGTTCTAGTCGAGGCCTTCCTCGAGGCTTCCAGTATTTCCTTGACTGATTGCGACACAGGGAGAGAAGTCAGGGGGAGAGAAACCAAGCATTCAGATGAAGAGACTGAAGATTTGGATGTAACAGCGAACCCTGGCTCTGTGATAGCAGAGAGGGAAACAGAGGCAGAGGCAGTAGATCTCTGGTACTGAGTCGAAGTAGAAGGGAAAACCAAGGCTGGCGTGGCCACCGAGGAGCAATCAAGATCATGGTGGCTCGCACTGGTTTGAGATGGACCAGCATCCGCAGAATCAGAGGAAAAGGCAGAAACACGTATAGAAACCTTCCCTCCCAATCTAGGAGGAAGGCGTCGGCCTCGAGGCGGTCCGGGGAGTACATCCGGGAGCAGAATTGAGGGAGTTTGTGGTTGAGGGGGGAGGCGAACAGATCTATCTGAGGAGTCCCCCACTTCTCGAACACCTGTCGTAAGGTTTGAGCGTGCAGCGACCACTCGTGTGGCTGGAGAAGGCGGCTGATTCTGTCTGCCAGGCAGTTTCGCTCTCCTTGTATGTACACCGCTCGAAGGAAGATGTTGTTGGAGATCGCCCACTTCCAGAGACGCAGGGCTTCCTGACAGAGGGCCCGAGACCCCGTCCCCCCTTGCTTGTTTACGTAGTACATTGCTACCTGGTTGTTGGTTCGGACGAGAACCACCCGGTTGTGGAGCAGATGTTGAAAAGCCACAGCGGCAAGATAGATGGCCCGAAGCTCCAGCACGTTGATGTGGCAGCGGCGGTCCTCTGTTGACCACATCCCCTGAGTGCGTAGGCCATCCAGGTGAGCTCCCCAAGCGTACTCCGACAAATCCGTGGTGAGTACCTTGCTGTGTGGAGGGGCGAGAAAAAGTAAACCTTTGGATAGATTTGAAGAGTCGACCCACCAGAGGAGCGATCGTTGCAAGGAAGGAGTCACTGTCACGGGACGGTCAATTGGGTCCCGGTCCTGAGGCCAGGGTCCATTGAGGAATCCTCAGGTGGAGGCGGGCGAAGGGTATGACGTGGACGGTAGAGGCCATGTGGCCCAGAAGAGTCATCATCTGCCGAGCTGATACCGAGGTCAGCAGCGAAATCCTTCGGCTCAGACTTACTAACGCCTCTTGACGTGGAGGGGGAAGGAAGGAGCGGAGTCGAACCGTATCCAGCACAGCCCCGATGAACTGTAAGGACTGAGAGGGGCGTAGTTGGGATTTTGGGAAGTTTACCTCGAACCTCAGACCTTGAAGGTAAATAATAGTCTGTCGGGTCGCTGAGATAACCCCCTCTCTGGACGGGGCTTTGATCAGCCAGTCGTCCAAATAGGGTAATACCTGGAGGCCCTGCGCGCGTAAGGCAGCTGCGACCACCACGAGGCACTTCGTGAAGACTCGGGGTGATGACGCCAGGCCAAAGGGGAGGACTCGGTATTGTAGGTGCAGGTCCCCCACCTGGAAGCGCAGGTATTTGCGGTGAGCGGGGTGCACTGGAACATGTGTGTAGGCTTCCTTCAGATCGAGGGAGCAGAGCCAATCGCCCTCATCGATGAGAGGGTAGAGAATCGGTAGGGAAAGCATCCGGAACTTTTCCCGCACCAGAAGTTTGTTGAGTCGCCTCAAGTCTAGAATTGGGCGAAGGTCTCCCGTCTTCTTTGGTACCAGGAAGTAACGGGAGTAGAACCCTTTCCCCCGTTGGTCGGGGGGGGACCACCTCCACTGCCCATAGGCGAAGCAGTTATCGAGCTTCTGAGAGAAGGAGGGGTAACTGAGTTCGGTTGAGAGGGCACGCCCTTGGAGGATTGTCTGGAGGGTTTTCCTGAAAGTTGAGAGAGTATCCTGATGAGATAACGCCAAGGACCCATGCGCCCGACGTGACTTGTTCCCAGCGCGGGTAGAAGGCTCTGAGGCGTCCCCCGATGGGAAGGGGGCCTGGGGCTGTGGCGGAGGGGGCCAGCCCCCATCCGCTTATCCCGTCAAAAGGACGGGGATGGTTTGGCGGTCGCAGGTGGTTGGGACTTGGGCAGAGCCCAATGGTGAGCTTGCGGGCGTCTGGGTGGAGGCCGTGAGAAGGCAGGGGTGGACTTTTGAGGGTAGTGGTGAGGAGGGGCCCTGAATGGCCTGGACGTTGGCGGTTTTGGTTTTTGCCGAACGAGGGAGGCAAACGAGCGTTCGTGCTCTGAAAGGCGTTTCGTAGCTGCCTCGATAGTGTCATCAAAAAGTTCTTTGCCCACGCAGGGGAGGTTAGCCAACCTGTCCTGTAAGTTGGGGTCCATGTCGACGAGGCGTAGCCAGGCTAGGCGGCGCATGGTGATAGCGAAGGCTGCCACTCTGGAGGAAAGTTCGAAGCCATCATAGGCCGCGTGAAACAAATGGAGGCGTAGGTTGGAGAAGACCTCCAGGAGCAGGTTAAAGGCTCCTTGGCGTGAGGCCAGCAGGTCGGTCACAAAGGCTCCCAACAGTCCAATGAGATGTTTCAAGTAGGACGTGAAGGTGAAAGTGTAACTATGTACCCTAGAGGCCATCATGGAGTTCTGGTACAGTCTTCTGCCGAACTTGTCCAGGGTCCGGCCCTCTCGATCTGGGGGGACCGCCGCTGAGACCCGGGAGGGGTGAGCCTTTTTCAGGGAAGATTCTACCAACAGCGACTGGTGGGAGAGCTGTGGTTGCTCAAAACCTGGGTATGGTACTGTACGGTACTTGGACTCCATTTTGGAGGGGACAGCTGTTACCATATAGGGGGTCTCCAGATTCCTGAAGAAAGCCTGTTGGAGTACCTGATTGGGCGGTAAGCGAAGGGACTCTCTGGGCGGCAATGGTAGATCTAGTTCCGCCAGGTACTCTTTAGAGTATCTTGAGTCGGACTGGAGGTCTAAGTCCAGAGCGTGGCCCATGTCCTGGACAAAGCGAGTGAAGGAGGGGCGAGACGTTCCCGGGGCCCCGTGCGGGGACGGTGAACGAGACCTCCGTCGGGCGGAGAAGGACGGGGAGGCTTCCCTCGAGTATCGAGGTTCGTGCTCTGACCCGTGCTCCGAGACCGGGGAAACACTGTGGCAGTGTTCTGGGGTCGAGGACCTACGTCGTCTCGAGGAGCCCCTCTGAGACGATGCCGGGGTACGGGGTACCAATCGATGTCGAATCGGTGACCTCGACCCGGACTCCCTCTGCGAATGCCTGGGACCTCGGCTCGGAGCCCCGGTCCGTAGGGGAGTTAGGAGGATGTGAGGGTTGGAGAGTGATAACTCAGTCACCTTCAGCGTTCCTGTACGGGGCGTTGGTGAATGGCCTCGTAGTGTGGGAGAACCCCGGGCCTTCTTAGAGGTACGGCGGTTTGAGGTTTCGGTCATTTTAGCGCGATGCTTTGCCCCGCGGCGGTCCAAGGAGGGGGAGCGTCTCGGGCGCCTCGGGGAGGAATCCAAGGAGGATGGAATGCGGCGAAGCTGGCACACTTTGCCCCGAGGGGGCTCGACGCGAGGCTCAGGCTAGTCTGGTGCACGCGAGGTCGAGGTCGGGGCCGGTTGTAGATGGGCAAGTGTAGCAGACAGCTCTGACGAGATCATCGCCCGGAGCAGGTCCTGGAAAACGGGCACGGACAGCATCGAGGGCATGTCCGATGCCTCGGTGCACTCCACCGGGGGCAACCTCGTATCAGAGTATTCCCGTGTGGTGGAGGCATGGCCCGAAGGCTTAGAAGGCTTTGCTGGGGCTGAAAGCATGGGGCTTCCACCATGTGTCGCCGGTGTCCCCGAGGCTGGCTTCTTCGCTGGTGCGGAACCTGAAGAAGGAAGAGGAAACTTACCCGGGGCCGAGGCTTTTTGCTGTCCCGAGGTCTTCGGGGTCAAGTCTCGAGGTGGTGCCGAGGTATTCGGGGCCGAGGTCAAGGCCAGGGTCGAGACCGGAGCCGACCTCGAGGCCGAGGTAGAGGGTTGGTCGGCGGTGAAAAGGTCCGCCATGCGGGCTTTTCTTCGACGAAGGGCCCGGTTCTGAAAAATAGCGCACTGGGGGCAGGAGTTGGTTGGATGGGCGGCCCCCAGGCAGAGGATGCACCGGCGATGCGGGTCTGTGATGGAATGAAGCCGCTTGCACCGGGTGCACTTTTTAAAGCCGGTCAAAGGCCGGGACATAGGAAAACGAAACTGGCCGAGGCCCAAGTAGCCACGCGGCCGCGGCGACCCGGAAGCCTCCAGGTCGGTCAAAAAGAAGCAGGAACAGATAAGAAAATTAAATAAAAAACGCGCACAGCGACTAAATCACTAAAAAAGAAAAAATTGCGGTGCTAGAAGGCAGTTGGGGCAGAGCCTAAAATACACGTCTTCTAGGCTCGGCGGAAAAATTTGAACTGGAGACCATGAGGGGGAGATGCGCCCTCTAGTGGAGCAGGAAGGCACGCATGCGTGGAGCAGCAGAGCAAACTTTAAATCTTCAATCAAGTTTGCTTGAAAAAGCTGTCCGCATCAGGGCTCCGTAGATGACGTCACCCACATGTGAGAATATCATGCCTGCTTGTCCTGGGATAATTTTATATTTGGCACACATACAGAAGATGTTAAAAGTAGAATTCTCCAATTTGGCACAAGATATTTGGACTTTAGAATCGCAATTGGCCTCAAAATGGGAACGATCCACCTTACAGGCCCTTTTGAAAGCTAAATATAAATACAATGAGATTTCCTCACAATTGGCCAGGAAAGAATTGTTTACTCAGCAGGCTATATATTATGGAAATTCGAATAAAGCAGGAAGATTATTGGCAAATTATCTTAAAAAAAGAAAAGAAAGTAAAAATAGCGGCTATTAAAGATGAGAAGGGTAACATTCATTCTCAAATTGGAAATATTTTGAAGCAGTTTTTGGAATTTTATAAAGCTTTATATTCTTCCGAGCTTTATCCAGATAAAGAAATTGAAGGATTAGAATTTTTAAAGCTAATTCAGGGGCCAAAAATTCCCGAGCATATAAAACAAAATCTTGAGGTACCTATATCACTTCAAGAACTTCAGAAGGCATTGAAGTCCCTCAGAACTGGGTCCGCTCCAGGTGGTGATGGTTTTACTGTGGAGTTTTTAAAATCATTCCAAATTATTATTTTACCTTATCTGCTAAATTTATATCATTCACAACTTACCAAAGGTTCTATTTCAGGTACTATGGCTGAATCCTTAACCATTGTTTTGCCGAAGTCAAATAGAGATTCCATGTTGGTTTAGAATTACAGGCCTATATCTTTAATTAATGTAAATGGAAAACTCCTGGCTAAGTTATTGGCTTTAAGGCTAGCCAAGGCTCTCCCTTTCGTGATTGGTATGCACCAAACGGGTTTCGTTGCTCAAAGGCACTCTTCAAATAATACTAGATTGGCATTTCATATGCTAAATTTATAAAAAAAAACAATGAATGATTCGGCTTTCTCTGTCTCTTTTGATCGAATGGAGTGGACTTTCATCTATCAAGCAATGGATTGGTTGGTATAGGATCTGGATTTATACACATGATTCAAACCTTGTATAGCTCCCCTTCTGCTAGATTATATATTAATAATACTTTTTAGGAACATTTCTTCTGGAGAGGGGAGTTAGACAAGGATGTCCATTATCTCCTTTGCGGTTTGATATTGTTCTGGAACCCTTGTTGGCTATTTAACAGACAGAGGAGATACAGGGTATTCCTTAAGCAGGTGAGGAATATAAGGTCTCTGCGTATGCAGATAATATCTTACTTCATTTGAAGAATCCAGAATCCACCATTCCGCATTTACTGGAATTGATTGAAAGATTCAGGAAACTTTCTGGTTATAAGATAAATTGGAGTAAATCTGAGGTTTTGCCACTTAATATACATTGTACAAAAGGATTATTTGAGTCATTCCCATTTCTTTGGAAGAAGGGATAAAATATTTGGGCATCATGATACAAAAGACTCTGGAAGACACAATGACAGTAAATGAAAAATCTTTATTGCTGAAAGTCAAAGAAATGTGTGAGCATTGGAACCCTTTGCATCTTTCTTGGTGGGGGAGAGTACAAATGGTTAAGATGATGATTTTGCCTGTGGTTTGTTATCAAATGGGGAGCCAGTCTATTTTCAGGGGGTCCTTTTATAAGAAATTAAATAGAATTATCACTAACTTTATTTGGCTGGATAAAACTGCTAGAGTAGCTCTAGTATATTTGCAAAAACCAATTGCGGAGGGTGGGGTAAAGTTTTCCAATTTCTAGAGATATCATCAAGCTTTTATCATGTGGCAGGGTATGTATTGGATCCTTCCTGAGCTCATGGAACATCTTCCTGATTGACTGTACTTGGAGTGGCAACTTATGTCTCCATTGTGATTGTTTCATGTGTTGAGTATAAGTTACCTAATTATGTTAAGGATAATAGTATTATATGTGACACTTGGAAAACCTTGAAATTTATTAACAAATTAACAGAGATCCCAATAGAGAAATCTACTTACCAGTCCTTATGGTTAAACTCCAAGATTCAAATTGGCGGGTCTAAAATTGCCTGAAAGCATTGGATGCAGGCTGGTATACGCACATTACACGATGTTTTGTCAAATGAGAAATTGCTTGATTTTTCACAACTGCAACAAACATTTGATATAGCCAAGTCCCAAAATTATAGGTGGTTGCAGTTGAAGCAAGCCATTCAGAAAGGGTTCCCTGATTGGTGGAATCTTAAAAATCATTATAGCCTGCAGATCCTATGCTTCCAGACAGATCTTTTGGGACATCAGACTGCCCGGAGGTATAAATTGATATCTGAATTTTTGAATAAAAAACCAAAATCTAGTCTTAGAGAAATTTGGAGCATTGAGATAAAGCAGTACATTTCTGCGTCTCAATGGCCACAAATTTGGTCTTGGAGGATGAGATGTACAGTGTCAGCATCTATGAGCCAAACATGTTTTTTCTTGTTACATAGATCTTTTTGGACCCTTTTTAGGTTACATAAGTTAGACAGTTCTAAATCTAATACATGCTGGCACTGTCATCTAGACATTGGAATGCTGGATAGTCTGTTGTTCTATTGTTCTTTGATACTCAACTTTTGGAAGTCAATATGGGGAAAGATAAATGCCATATTGGAATCATCAATCCCATTAACATATGAGATAGTCATATGCGGAACATTATTACATATTAAACCTCCCGTTATAAGTGCAGGCTTTTCCTAATTATGATCGGAGTAGCCATGCAGATGATAACTCATAATTGGAAGAACTTTGATCGCCTCAATTTCCTTTTTGCTGGGTGAATTTATGCTCCAGTTATAAATATGAGAAAATGAATGCTGATATGTTAGGGCATAGCAATATATTTAAATTGGTTTGGAGCACGTTGACATCTTTTATTTCTTCAGTATATTTAAAAATACCCTTCAGTTTAGTTGGTTCTATGGCTTAACTTTTTGTTTATTTTCACAAGCACATCCAGGGAAGGGGGAAAGAGTGGGTGGGATTGCATTATTATTTTACAGAAAGGAAGATTACTGAATGAATATATGTATTTGTGCTTTTATTGATTAATCAGTGGGTAGGTGGGTGGGTTAAAATTATTGCTCAGATATGTTTGTAAGATGAATGTGCTTATCTTGTTTTGCTATAAGTTCACATTCTTGTTTATTGCACTGTTAATATTTTAAAATCAATAAAGTTTAATAAAAGAAAAAAAAAAAAGAAGTCTCTCGACAAAGTATTCAAAGGCAAGGAAATAACACTCCAAACGAAGATCACACTTGTCCATGCATTCATTTTCTCAGTGGTCAATTTCAGATGCAAAACCTGAACACTACAGAAACAAGAAAGAAAGATTGACTCATTTGAGCTTTGGTGCTGGAGAAGGATTTTATACATGCTGTGGACCACCAGAAGAACTAACAAATCGATTCTGCAAGAGATCAAACCAGCTATGTCACTCGGAGTCCAAATGATGAAGTTACAACTGTCTTATTTTGGTCACACTGTCAGAAGAGAAAGATCATTGGAAGACATCATGTTTGGGAAGATCAAAGGAACCAGGCGAAGAGGGCGACCTACGATCAGATGGCTGGACACATTGAAAACGTGGAGATAACGCTGGAGGACCTTACCAGAATACCACAAAACCAGACTCAAACATAAGTCGATAGCACCTAGGAGGGGGCATGGCATGGGCAGAGAATGGATGAAGACTTGTTAACCAGCTAGTGTGTTCACATTACAGCACACTAACTGGCTAATTCTGAGTTAAAGCAGAAACAATTAGCACCTCCTACTTAGGAGCAATAAGGCCCTGATTCTATAACCGCAAGGAATGTGGCGCATAACGCCTGTCAATCTTCAGTTAGGTGCCATTTATAGAATCACGCTTTGTGGCACCTAAAATAAACTTAGACATCAGTAGGTTCTGGGCTTAAGTTCTCCCCCATTAAGTTTCTGTAAGTCCCACATGCTAATGGAAAAATTAGCGGGGAACCTACAAAAATAAAAAAGCCATACATCTAGGTTAATCTGGACTTAATACACAGGAAGCTCCCACATTATGGCATGCTAAGCCCAGATTCTAATGCCCTGTAGTAAATGGGCCCCAGGGTTAGGAGCCTAAACCCCTTGATTATCAGCTTTGCTATTTTTCATAACATCCAAGATTAGGCCTCAGTCCACACACAGTTGGATATCAACCGAATGTGTACCTAAAGCAGGGGTGTCAAAGTCCCTCCTCGAGGGCCGCAATCCAGTTGGGTTTTCAGGATTTCCCCAATGAATATGCATGAGATCTATTTGCATGCGCTGCTTTCATTGTATGCTAATAGATCTCATGCATATTCATTGGGGAAATCCTGAAAACCCAACTGGATTGCGGCCCTCGAGGAGGGACTTTGACATCCCTGACCTAAAGTATGTATTTAGGGCAGAAGAATGCTTTTAGATCAAAAGCTGCAGAACATTAAAAGAAAAGATTTCAGCACAACTGCCTTTCAGTAGTAAAGAGAAAATCTCTCAGAGTTTATTGGCCTTCAGTTTCACATTGTGAAAAAAAAAATACAGTTTTACAAAACTTTAAAATAATATGACAGAAAAGGAAAGACACAGCACAAGACAATTAACTTTTTTTTTTCTTTTTGGTGCACAAACCACATTTTCAGTAGCCAAGGAAGGAACATTATTCATCTCTAATCACTGCTTTTCAGACAGGTGTCAAGCTTAGTAAAAAGGACCTACACAATTATACCAGAAGTGGAAGGCTGTCCTTTGTTAACTGTTTCTACAGCAACGAGCCCACAAAATAAAGAACCTTCTTCCTGTCTTATGCCATGCTTTTTATGTGCAATGTGCTGTGAATTGCACTCCCTTCAAAGTGTAGGATGTTTTGTAGATCTGTAGTGGTCAAGCAGCAGGCCTGAATTCCCACATCAGTGCAAACAGCACCAGCCCAGAATGTTCACCACAGGCCCTGAGGCCCACCCTGACTCCCGCTCCCTTCAGCTTACACACAGTAATTAATCCAGGCCTCAGAAGCAGGCCATAACTATGCTGAATTCACTAAGCCCTCACAAGCTCTGCCAGAGTAGGAAACACTTTCTCAAAGTGCACACCTAAAAACAAAAATTGAACCTTTTTTTTTTTTATACAGTGCAGCTTCTAGGGTAAACTCTCTCTTTTTCTTCACATTGACAGGCTGTAAGACAGGACCTGTAAGAATAATATTCCATCAAATGTCCAGCATATATTTTTCCTTAAATTATCTGATTAAATGTTATATATAAAAAACATAAAGTGCTTTTAGTGAAAGTGCTCAGTATCCTTTGTCTCTCCTGCAATACAAGCCGCTGAGAGAACAAATATGGGGCTATCATATGCACTTTTCAGTCCCTGTGTTAGCATAACAAGCAGTTACTTCAAATTGTTTAAATCTATGTCAAGGCTATTCAAACTATTGAAACATCATGTAAAACAGAGTAGCACTTATCTTTTTCTTGTTGAAGTAACAAATCATTTTATGTGCTGTAACTTCAAAGCGGCCCAGCAGGATTTTATCTTCTATCTTTTTTTCTCCATTTTTGAAAGGACAGGGACTGAAAAGTGCATATGATGGTCCCATATTTGTTCTCTCAGCCGCTCATATTGCAGGAGACAAAGGATACTGAGCACTTTCACTAAAAGCACTTTATGTTTTTTATATATAATATTTAATCAGATAATTTAAGGAAAAATATATGCTGGACATTTAATAAAATTATTTATTGAGCGTATTACTTAATTAATTAGTACTCCTTGTGATATTTGGAGAACAATATTCCAAACACCTAAATTTTAATAGAGGAGGAAAACGTCTTCCTAGAAAAGCATGTCACATGTCTGTGAGTCAGAAACAATGTAGTGGGACTTCTGCTCAATTAAAGGTTTCCATATGGTGAGCTTGCAAGAAAATAATTACCAGCAGATAGGAAAGACCCATGCACTGTAATTTAGAAGCCATGTTTCAGCTTGAAAATGGTTGCTCTAAAGCTGACAAACTACTCCATATTTGTTAGATCCCTTCAGAGTAGGTGCTCAACACTTTTCATACGGTTGTTTTTTGTCCCTCATTCACTATTACCTGTCAAAACAAGATGCTTTCATATCGCTGGGTCACTGGTATCTCAATTCATTTAAGTCAAAGAAGGCAACAAACAAACAAGGGTTTAAAGCCTTTGGTTTAAGTTAGAAGGTGTAACAAAAAGTGCCTAAAGATCTGCCCAAATAACAGAATCAGACTTTTCTCAGAGTTTATACATTGTTTTTCCCACATATCTGTTATTTTAATTTGACTCAAGAACCAAAGTAAAAAGCTTGCATTAGAGCTGTGCACTGATGCCGGAGCCCACAGCTTCCAACGGAAGCATAATGCCCAATTTTTGCTCGCAGATGATATACTGTAGTATGCAAATTATAGAGCCCTTTTACTAAGCTACGATAGAGATTCTCCCGCTGCAAATGCACTGAAGCCTATTCAATTTCTATGGGCTTCGCTGAATTTGCCGTGGGAGAATCGCTACTGCAGCTTTATAAAAGGGGCCCTGTATGTCTGTGGAACCAGGCCACATGCAAGCAAGGATCTGCGCTAAGGGTAGCTAGCATTGTGTGCACGTTTGAGCAAACAGAAAGTATTGGCACACATCTGCCAATGTGCTAAAATGTTAAGTAAAACACACATAAAATAGGAGAAAGTAGAATCAACCATTATCAAACCAAAGGCAAAGTTTACAATTGTCTTTTAAAGGAAGAAAACGATCTCAGTCATCCATTTTTAGCGATCTTACTATCTGCAGGAATTAAATCATATCTTTCAGCGGTCTCAGAAACCTTCCAAATTTTATACATATGAACTTTTTATTTATTTATTTTTTTACTGATTTTATATAGATTCTATCAATTTTCCAATGCCTGTTAATTGAGCATAAATTCCCAGCAGAGGACTCGAAAAGGAACTACATATCTTGTAGAACTCAACAATGATCGCTGTTTCACCATTGGCTTTCTCAGGAGTTCTCTTGTGCATTACAGAGCTTTTGTTTTGTAAACAGTAAGGAATTGACAATTTTAAACCTTCTCAGTTGTTTAGTAGAGAATGTTATTCTACACATAATACTGGCATCACAAAAATGTCTGTTCACAAAAATGTTATGATGTCAATATTTATATCAGATACAAATTTTTTTCTTCTCAGAACTGTGCGCAGAATTGTCACCTCCCCTGTTATCTTTTTTTTTTTGTTACCCATGCTCTTCATGGAGGCCATGAAAAAAGTTGTGGGTATTGTTCTGCTCACACCAAGAAGAATAAACAGGAGTTAAGGGGCGAACTAACATGTGAAGGGAATCAGCACACACTAAGGGCTCCTTTTACGAAGCCGTGTTAGCGGTTTAACGCGCGTAATAGCGTGCGCTAAACTGCCGGCTATGCTAGCCGCTACCGCCTCCTCTTGAGCAGGCGGTAGCTTTTCGGCTTGCGCGGGGGTTAGTGCGTGATAAAAAGTCACGTGCGATAAAGCCGCTAACGTGGCTTCGTAAAAGGAGCCCTAACATAGGACCAGATTCTATAAAACGTCACTGTAATTGAGGCTGCCTAGTGATGCTTAACTAAAATCCATGCCTAACCTAAATTAAATCCAATTGGCTTAAATGGCGTGGTAATTGACTGAGCCATTAAAGTTAAATGAATAATTAGTTTAAAAAGAAAAAAGAAAATTAAAAAGTTAGGTATGGAATTCCACACAATCCCTAAGTGGAGACACCTTCTGATGCCCAACTTAAAAGTAGGCATGATTAGGCGCGAAGAATAGGCATGGTTTAGTTAGGTGTTGCTAGGCATCTGATAGGCATCGCTAGGCATCCTAAAGATAGGTGCCACTACATTAGGACAGCTTTTCACTAGTTTAATTTACTGGAGCCTAAGTCTGCTTAGATGCTGCTAGACGTGATTCTATAAATGGCGTCTAACGGTGGTTGATTAGCATGCCATATGTCACCTACAATGTAGGCGTCGCTAGGCACCATTTATAGAATCCGGCCCTTGTGCTAATTCCCTCAACGAGCATTGAAGTACATTAAAACTTAATGCCACTTGATAAATTACCACCCCCCCTAAATCCTCTAAGATGGTACTGCAGAAGAACTTAACTCTTCTACGTCTCTTCAGACCCACCATTCAATGTTCTTTAATTATGCTCAGATAAAGACCCGAATGGTCCATCCAGTCTGCCCAACCTGATTCAATTTAAATTTTTAAATTTTTTCTTCTTAGCTATTTCTGGGCAAGAATCCAAAGCTTTACCCGGTACTGTGCTTGGGTTCCAACTGGAGTAAGTCTTAACAGAAATTTCGGCAGTTGGAACCCAAGCACAGTACCGGGTAAAGCTTTGGATTCTTGCCCAGAAATAGCTAAGAAGAAAAAATTTAAATTGAATCAGATTGGGCAGACTGGATGGACCATTTGGGTCTTTATCTGCTGTCATCTACTATGTTACTATGTTACCTTAAAATCTTCTATGCAGTTCTCTGCATCACAGAGGAATAGCTAATAGATTCATTACTACTGATTTTAATATGTTGTATGATGGTGCCTAACCCAAGATTTAGTGCAAACCCTTTTCTGCATCAAGCACCCAGTAAAACAGTATGCAGATGTTGCACTAACCGTGCACTGCCATCTGCATTGGCCCCTCAGTGCTACTTATAGGATGCCCCCTGAAACATATACATAGAAAAAAAAATAACATTCCCTTCATAGAAAACTCATCAAATTTAATTCACTTAAATAAAATATTCATTGGTTCAGTGCCACTTCATTTTTGTGTGCAGGTCAATGTGACCAGAACGTAAAGCTCTGAATGAATAAATAAATCTTAACAAAGCTCCTCCTTCCTTCAGCCTCCATACCGCTGCATCTCCCTAACCATGATCAGGTGGCAGAAAGAGAAAGCTATAATGCATGTATGGCTTTTCCCAGATTAGGACTCTGGAAGCATGACTGACCTAATGACACAGTAGGGAGGCTGCCTCCAAGGTATACCAAGCAACCTGCAGAGCTGGAGGCCTTTGGTGTGCACATCTAATTTAAGATCCTGCCTTGCAAAGCTTCTGCTTCAGCAGCCTCCTTCCTCACTAGCCCCAAATAACAAACAACTATTCGGCTTTCTGTGCAACCAAAAAGAAAAAAAAAAGAAATAATGTCAAAACAATATCCCACACACAAGAACAGCAGAAATCACAAAAACTGACAAATGTGCAAAACATACAACCATTCTCACAGCCAAATGCTGGTTTTGTTCCAGCGTGCTAGCACTGGGCAATAAATAGCTAAATCTACCACAGGAAATGTAATAACATAGGGATATGTTAATATAAATAGGAGGGAATCAGGATAAATCAAGGCAATTTGAGGAGCCCCTCCCAAACAGTTTTTGTTCATTGTTAAAAAAATGTAACCTTAAATCGTGTGGCTCCTGGTCATATTCAGTGTATGTTTGCTAAATATACACTGATGGTAGCCAGAGGAAAGTTTGATGAGGCCTTAGCTTTTCCTTTCACACTCGGATCCATGATGATTTGATCGGCACAGCTCTGTCTGCATTTATATTATACCACTGCCTGGAACCTGTTTCCCCTGTGGTTGGTTCTGGAATTCCAGGCTAACAGGCAGTGGGCAGTGGGAGATGGGCAGGGGGGAGACATGCGGAGCACTGCACATTTCCAACCCAAATGCAAGAGACCAGGAAAACTGGGAGCTGTGCACTGCTACCTCGAAAGTGTTTGGGTTTGTTTGTTTTTTCTTTACATGCATCAAAGTTTATGCTTCATTATGAACAGAAGGAGCAGATTTTGGATTCACAAGGTCATGTTTAAACTTTACACGTTGTGTTTAAGGGAGGTTTCTTCGTGTCCAGCTTCGCTAATGTACAAGCTGCAAGCAATGTTCTTCATGCTCAGAGTCTGAAAGTTTATTTTTCATTACAACTTTGAGGAGGATGGGAGAATGTCCTTATCAGCTGAAATTCCACATCCTTTGCCCAAATCGCGGCGTCAACTGCAAAAGAAAAATAACAAATGATTAAAAGGGTTCTGCTCAGAAAATACTGCACACCTGAGTTTTTGTAGGTAATCTCAGAAAAACAACTCAGATGTCGTCATGTGTTTAAGGATTCATTTGAGTCTCTGCTGTAAATAATTGAGATTTAGGGGTAGTTTACAAGGTGCAGTATAAGATTTACAGTGGCTCAATGTTCCCAGGCATGAAATGACCTCAGCAAAAAGCTGGGATTAATTTAACATGATTTTGTGGCCCTAACACAACTTGCAGAGTATCACCATGGGGTGTGTTAGGATATTTACATAGTAATGAGATGCAAAACACGAAGTTGCATGTTTTGCACCTCATTACTATGCAATCCGCGGTGACTTAAATATTGCCATGGCAAATTATGTCAGGCTGCATAAAGGCACTTTATGTCGCATTGAGGGGCAAATAATATGATTTAAAGTGCTAACACAGCTTGGGGAAACCACTGTATCAGCAAATAAGGGCAACCTATACATACACTAGCAAAACAAAAACAGCTGCCTTATCACCACTGAAATAATAAGGATAGGAAAATATTAAGAACATAAGAAATGCCTTCACCGGATCAGACCGAGGTCCATCTAGTCCGGCGATCCGCACACGCAGCGGCCCATTAGGTACTCCTTTATGGAGACCCGAAATTGCCGTATCCCTCAATATGATATGCAAGAAGGTGTGCATCCAACCTGCGCTTGAAACCCAGAACCGTAGTCTCCGCCACAACATCCACCGGCAGAGAATTCCAAGCGCCCACAACTCACTGTGTGAAATAAAACTTTCTGACATTTATCCTGAACCTGCTGCCGCTCAGTTTCAGACTATGACCTCTTGTCTGTGTCACATCTGACAATGCTAGTAATGCTGCTTCTTGGTCTATTTTATCAAATCCTTTTAATATTTTAAAAGTCTCTATCAAATCCCCTCTCAGTCTTCTCTTCTCGAGTGTAGGTTAGAGGGGCAATCATTAATCACGGTTATAAACATAGCCTCAAAAAACTCAATGGGCACCGAACCAACACAAGGTTACTACAGCGGTGCTCTTATGGAGTCCATTGGCCAAATTAGACTGGTTGTAAGCCAGCTGTTTCGTTTTGCTTGTGAACTGCTTCAATGAAGCTGGTCCCCGATATTTTAGTTGTTTCATTAGGAACCTATAAGTACATGCATCTTACATATCATCAGCCAATCAGCATAGCCAATGCACATCTGGATAGTCAAAGCCACACCCATGTATATTCAATAGGCTTATAAGAAGCCATATTGACTGCGTTATTCCTCATCATTGTAGGACTGTATCATATGCTGATTTTGACTTTCTTCCAGTGGCTCTATGCTCCCCCCCTCAATAACTCAATGAACAAATTTTCTCCAGAGGATCATTTTTTTATTTAAAATATTCCTTTTGGGGAGGAAGGGGCAGCGACTGGATTGTTGCCATGAAAAAAAGTACAAGTAAATTGGAAGGAGATATAAAATGATTCCCAGGTGCTGTGAAGGAGGGCTTAAGGGGTAAGATCCAAGGCCTCAAAGCCAAAAAGGTAGGAAGAAACTAGCATGTCCTAAAAATAGTCAGGTCAGTTTTCGGTAAGAAAAAGAAAGTAAGGTTTTGTTAATAATTGGAAATGTCTAACCTAGATGTTTCAATTTATTTCTATATTTGAGTAGCACTATAAAGGGGTACTTATATTTAATCGGAGCCTATTCCATAAAGAAAGTAGGTGCCTGCTTTCCTTTATAGACCAGGATATTAGGTGTGTATTTGTTTAGCTGCAAGCACATACACAAGCCATCAGTGCAAATGCTTGCGACTAGATCGGGGAGTTATTGTCAATATGCAAAACTACTTTAACACTTGGGATAGTTGTTTGCTAATATGGGACGGGATTCTGAAAACTAAAGGCTAAAACATCTTTAAACAAACTTCCCACTGGTGGAGTTTACTTTCTCTGACACAGTTTTCCCTCCCAGGTTTACCTGCTAGAAATTGAAAACCTTACAAGTTAACATAATTTGTGGATTGATTAATTTGGATTTCATTCATCTTTTCACTGGTAGTTCCAGCCAGGTTACAATCAGCTGCAGTAGGCATTTCTCTGTCCCAGAGGCCAACACACAGTAAAATCTAGCCCTGAGTTTCTACCCGAAGAAATGCTGGGTTAAGTGACTTGCCCAAGGTCACAAGGAGCATCAGTGGGATTTCAGCCGAGCTTCGCTGGCCTGCAGCCACCTGCTGTAACTACTAGGCTACTCCTCCTAGCAACCAAAGGCAAAATATTAACTACCCGATATTCAGCGCTATTTAACTGGCCAGGAACAGCTCCTGGCCGAGTAAACAGCACTTGGTTTTCCAAGTACTTCTGTACTTGTACAGTGGCAAATATAGACAGCAGAAGCAAATTCTCAGAACCGACAAGTTTTAACTACTAAAATGAAAATAATTCATTTTTCTTACTTTTGTTGCCTGGTGATTTTAAAGACGGAACAAACTGATTAGAAAAATAAAATCATCAGGCAACAAAGGTAAGAAAAATTAATTATTTTCATTTTAGCAATTAAAACTTGTCGGTTCTGAGAATTTACTTCTGCTGTCTATATTTGCTACTGTACGAGTACAGAAAGAAATGTGAGGGGGGACGCTTTATGTGATTAAAAATTTTAATTGCAATCTTGATATTTATGTTTATCACTCGGGGGTCCAGAGCGGAGGCAGGTAAAGGTTATTTGCTCTTCCCGGCCTGTATTTTCATGACTAAGGGCTAGATTCACTAACGCCATGGATCGTACCCAATCCATGAGCAATCCGATCCATGGCCAGGGGGCTGATTCACGAATCGCCCTCATGCAAATGAGGGCGATCGGAATCACGCCCCCAACTGACTGCTCGGATCACTGTAGATGGTCTGCGCATGCTTAAAAAGCAGTGACCTTTTTCTTTTTTAACGTTTAACTTTTTATAGCAAGCC
Source organism: Geotrypetes seraphini (assembly GCF_902459505.1). NCBI lineage: Eukaryota > Metazoa > Chordata > Amphibia > Gymnophiona > Dermophiidae > Geotrypetes > Geotrypetes seraphini. Next base: position 26,655,906 of record NC_047084.1, read on the forward strand.
CATGGTTTTAACCCACTTTAAACTCATGGGTTAAAACCATGGGCTTGCACTGCAGGGGAAGGCCAGGGCAGAAGCAGGGCAGCGCTGTGCGGCATTTACTCATAACTCCAGAGTCGGGGAGGCAGAGAGCAGGTCGCGGCAGAGAGCAGGAGAGCCAGTGAGGCAGATAGAGAGTCGGGGAGGCAGAGAGGAGATAGGGGCAGAGAGCAGAGAAATAGGGCAGAGAGCAGGGCGGCAGAAGGCAGGGCAGTTGGAAAAGACCTGAGCAACTGGTCCTCAGCAGACGCTTATTTTTGGATTGGTCAGCCCAGTCGGTGTCCCTCATTTTTTTTTAGTGAATCGCTGCCTGCCTACATTTGAATGCTGTTCCCTCTCATTTGCATGTGCGGATCGGAGGATGATCGGGACAGAGGTTAGTGACTCGGGTCAGAGGGAAATCGGGTCGCTAAGTGGTCGGAACTTGATTGGTGGGCTTAGTGAATCTAGCCCTAATTATTTTTGCAACTATTTCTGTGATTTTGTTTTCATATATCTCTATTGACTTGTATGTTCTGCATCCTGAACATTTGTTATTAATACAAAGAAAAATCATCTCTCTTGTTGGAAAAAAAAGCACGCGAGAGTAATGCTTAGTCCAATCGTTGTGGCTAACAGAGGCAATGTGCTTTGCTACAGGCTGTTCTGTCTTATGCTACATCAAGCTTTTGCAAAGCATAGTTCTGCTGGCACTAGTGTCAGGTTTCTGGATTCCTAGAAAAGCAAATAAAACTTCTGGAATAAGCACATGTGCTGCTAGTGAGAAGGTTGTAATCTGGACACAGTTTAATTCACACAGGAAAGGAAAAGAAAAGAGAGATGAGACAACAACAGGGGAAGAAGGGAAACCAATGAACTCCTCCTGTGGCTTTTACTTCTGTACGGATGCTAACAAAAGGAGGTATTTTTTTTTACCACTTCTGCAAGTTAAAAACAAATTACAAATAATGCTACAAACAATCAAACGCACTGACAAACATTAATTTACCGATACAGGATGGAAAAGGGCAGAAATACAATTTGTAAAAAAAGAAAGCGGAGAAAAGGACCAGAACAAAAGGAAGGGGAACAATAAAATAGTCTAATATTTTGTAAAATAGGCTAAAATGATTAAAAAATGGCATGGAACAGGTTTCCATGACCGTCCTTAAAAGGACTATTATACACCGAAAGCATCTTTAAAAAGAAAAGTCTTCAAGTTACTTTTAAATTTATCAAGGGATGTAATTTCTCTTATATAATTTGGTGCTGAATTCCGGAATGTAGGGACCGTAACAGAAAAAATGCTAGTATGCATAGTGTTAATGTATCTTAGAGAGGGAATGGATAGCAAGTTTTGATTAGATGAACATAAAGTACATGGGGGATAAGTAGTCTTGTTAATAAAATCAGGTTGGCCGGATTAATGATTAATCAAAACTATAGATACTAGACAAGAGAAAGCAATGGTGTAAATGCCACTACCCAAGTAGTCCCCACAATATGGGTTCCCATACAATGATATCCATTCTACATTGCTGAGGCCAGGCTCCCCCTCCCCTCCAAAATTAACCTTCTTGATGCTCCAATCCTTGACTGATTTCTTTTTCCTCTTCAGCATGCCTAACTCAAGGGTTCTCCTTGCCTCATAGTTGATGCATTTATCTTTTGCTTACATGATTCATATGCCAGCCTTTTGAACTCCATAGCACTGTGTATCAATGCAGCCCTATACAGTTCAAAAAGTTAATAAATGAATCGTGTGGGCAGAAAAGATAGGACACCAATGTTGGCTTGCGGGGGGGGGGGGGGGGGGGAAGAGCCGAAGGGTGAAAGAGATCAAAATATGGTGTAAAGCAGAAATTAAGATAGGCCCCTATAACACAGTGGTGCTTCCTCAGAGCTCCAGTCAGGAAGTAGGAAAGGGTCAGGGTTACCATATGGTTCCAGAAAAAGGAGGACGGATTGAGACATCCGGGTTTTACTTCCACTGAAAGCAAACCTACATGTCTCAATCCGTCCTCCTTTTTTCTGGAGCCATATGGTAACCCTAGAGAGGGTGGCAAGTATGTGTAGAAATTGAAGGGTTTTGGGGCAAAGTGTGTGTAGGAAAAGGAGGTACATAAGGACACCTAGGATAATAGGGGTGTGCAAAGGTTATCTGATGCGAGTGAGGTGGGGCAGTAGGTGTTTGTGTATATTGGAACACAGCAAGGTGTGGTATGTGAATGCATATATGGGAACTTTATTTATAGGTATGGTGTTTGAAAAGGGTGAGTGTGTGTGTTAGGGTCCAAGGAGTGGGCTGTTGAGTACATAGTGAGGTTGCTAAGGGAATCTCGGTTCAAATGCAGAGGTGCAGGTTAGGCATCAGAGGTACAGTAAGGATTCAGGAGAACATTCCCTACCTCTCCCTTTCTTTCCACTTTCTTCCTCCTCCCCCATAGGAAAATAACACATTTCTTCAGGCTGGGGCACTAGGAATTGGTGAGCACAGAACAGCACACACTGCATTTACCTCCAGCACTGTGGCTATGCCACTTCCTGATATTGTTATTCAACCTAGCTTATGAGTACAATTTCCTGCTGCTCTCAAGTCAGGCCTCACAATAGAAGCTGCAAGGTTATACATGATCCTATCAGAATTTGAATTTATACCACTAGGTCAGGGTGACATTGACAACAGAAAAGGACATTAAGAAAAAGAAGGTAGGAATGTTATCAGCCTGCACCTTCGTAAAGATATAAAAAGGATGGAGTCAGTCCAGAGGAACGCTACGAAAATGGTGCGTAGCCTTCGTCATAAGGTGTATGGGGACAGACTTAAAGATCTCAAATCTGTATACTTTGGAGGAAAGGTGGGAGAGGGGAGATATGATAGAGACGTTGAAATACTGACGTGGCGTCAATGTGCATAAGTCGAGTCTCTTTCATTTGAAAGGAAGCTCTGGAATGAGAGGGCATAGGATGAAGTTAAGAGGTGATAGGCTCAGGAGTAATCTAAGGAAATACTTTTTTACAGAAAGGGTGGTAGATCCAGGAGATTGTTCCATGCAAAAAGTGGTGGAGAAATAGACTGTGTCCGATTTCAAGAAAGCCTGGGATAGTCACGTGGGATCTCTTACGAGAGAGGAAAAGATAATGGTTACTGCGGATGGGCAGACTGGATGGGCCATTTGGCCTTTATCTACCATCATGTTTCTATGTTTCTCAAGAATGTTCTGGCTGTGACTTGAATAATATTGCGCCTGGAGGAAAAGTCCATAGTCTGCTATTGAGACAGACATGGAGGAAAAAAATCCCACTGTTCGCCCTGGATCAGTAGCATGAAATGTTACTACTCTTTGGGGTTTTTCCAGGTACTAGTGACCTGGATTGGTCACCATGAGGGCAGGCTACTGGGCTAGATGGACCATTGGTCTGACCCAGTAAGGTTATTCTTATGTATCTTTATAAAATTGCCCTAATAATGCTGCAGAAATCACAGCTAAAATGAAGCTGTGGACATTTCCACCTGCTCCAGAGTAGATGTAAATGTTTAAAAGTTATTTTATAAATTACACACCTAAATCGTGACTTCATCTGCGTCCCACCCAAAACCCACATCGAACATGCCTGCACCAAAGTTACATAAAAGTACTTGCATTCTTGTCATCATGTGTACTTTTATGCATAAGGTGATCCTATAAGAGGCACGTGAAGGTCATTTTATAAGGGGGAGCCTGATTTAAGAAGGCAAATAGGTTTCTACTTAGGCACTATTTTATAAATGATAAAAACTCCTTTCAGGCCGATTTAGACCGCGGGAGGCAGGCCAGCTATCTCCCGCAGTCGGCACTGACCAAGGATATTCAATGACGGGCCATTTCCAGGCTTTTTTGGCCAGCATAAACTTAACTGGTGAAGTCAATATTCAGCATGAATTGGTTAAGTTTACAAAAGTCAAAGATAGGACTGCTATTTGTGTGACCCAATTTAGCCAATAAACTTGAACAATCAGTGCTGGAAATCACCAATAATCATGCGAACTAACCAGTTAGCTTTTAGTCACTAACCAGGAATATTCAGTGAAGATAACCAGTTGTCTCGCACTGAATATTCGCATTTAGTTGGTTAAGCGCTAGTTAACCAGTCATCGCCTTTTCTGGCCAGTTAAATAGTGCTGAATATCGAACAAGGTCGTACGCTAGTAAGGCTAGTCTCAGTTAGGGCACTGGTCTTCGACCAAAAGAGCCGCCACGTGAGCGGACTGCTGGGCGCGATGGACCACTGGTCTGACCCAGCAGCGGCATCTCTTATGTTCTTTATAAAACACTATCAGAAGCAACAGAAATTATGCCTGCATTGCAAACACAGATAGTTTAATATGCTTAACTTAACCTTAGAACTCTATCCAAATTCTGTCCTTGCCTACCCATAGGCAGAGGAATGCTGTTTTGTTTGGGAGGGCCCAGGGGCTCCGCCCTAGATCCCAGTGGAGCTCTGCAGCATGACCTCTCACCAGCTCCCGACTCCTCCACCCACCTACTGCCAGCGCTGTACTTTAAAATCTTCAGGCAGCTGCCATGCAGCATAAACAAACAGGCCTGGCCCCAGAAGTAAAATGAAGGGTTCTAGGGCAGGCCTGTTCGTTGATGCTTCGCAGCAGCTGCCCGAAGATAGCGTCAGGAGAAGGTGGGTGGGGGAGTAGAACCATAACCAACCAGTGACCGACAATTCTTGAGGAGGCCATGGCCCTGTTCTGACACCCATACACCTACCAGTAAAATACTTACCATCATGTCAAAGCAAGTACTTCTATGCCAATCATAGTTTTAAAACAGGCCATTTATGTGTGAAAATGAATTTATAAAATGACTCTCTTTGTGTTTATAAACTGTCATATACATGTACAAAATATCCCAACCTTCATAGCTGGCAAAATTGGTCCCATGGGATTAATGCATTAGATCTTGTTAACACAAGTTAGTACAGTAAGTGAAGCAATGAAATGTGACGTGATTTGCCAAAGATCATAAGGGAAGGAAAGAGATTTTGGAAGGAACTCAAGCCTTTTTCAGTAATTCAAGGTGAGTCGCATTCAGATACAGAGGTATTTTCCTGTCCCTGGAGGATTTACAATCTAAGGCTGAACCTGAGGTAATGGAGGTCTACTTGATTTGTCCAAGACCACAAGGAGCAACAGTGGGATTTGAACCAGGTTTCTCTAGTTTTCAGTCTGCTGCTTTAACCATTAGGCTACTCCCAAAAGGCATGTTAGTGGAGAAGTGGGATTTATATAAACCGTTGCACTTCTCCGCCCCCTTCCTTTGTGACTGCCAGAAGATCTTGAGCACATTAGAAACATGAGAATTCAAGGAAACTAAATGATCTAAGGTAACACACCGAACCTGTATAAAAGAGGGAAACAAAAATCTCAGTGCATATTGAAAATGGTGTGGTTTAAGGAGTCGAATTTGCTACCAAGCACAATGTGGAAATACAGCGGTAATTACAGGTTTGAAATGTCATGCCTTCTGTGTGGGCTACAAGAACTGTGGAAAGAAAAGGCCTTTTTGTAGTCTGCTGGATATAAACATCCACCAGCAATCTTGCACTTGATGGACAGTTAAAAATTTGAGGAAAGAACCACCCAGGGTAGGGAGGTAAAGATGAAAGAAATAGAAGAGAAGTAATTAATCGTAGGTCTGGATTGCATGTAAACTTCCATAAAGATACAGGAAGTAGGGATAACAGCATCATGCAGAAAAGACATTAACTTACTGGATCAGACTAAGAGTCCATTAAGTCTGGGATCCCAAAAAGAAGATATATTCTATCCCAGGGATTTTCAAGGGCCTAATATGTCTTAAGGTGAAATCCCAAGTGCCAACTTAAGATAGCACTTCTGATCAATTTCAATGCGCTGAGGTTGAGGGGTAGTAGAATTAAGAGGAATGTTAGGAAATTCTTCTTTATGAAGAGGGTGGTTGATGCCCTCCCAAGGGAGGTGGTAGAGATGAAAACGGTGAAAGAGTTCAAAAAAGCAATGAACATAGAGGATCTCTGACCAGAAATTAATGGGTATACCGTATATTGAAGAACTAAGGTCAGTACTGGGAAGATTTCCACTGTCTGTGTCCTGTATATGGCCATTCAGTTGAGGATGGGCTGGGGAGGACTTCGATGACTGGGATGGTTTAGATGTGCTGGAATGAGCTTTGATGGAGACTCCAGTAGGTGGAACCTAAGCACAATACCGGGCAGAACTCTGGGTTTCTGGCCCAGAAATATCTAAGAAAAAAGGCATTTAATGTAAATCATGAATTTATAATGTGTGTATGGTTGGGCAGACTATCTAGACCAGTGGTTCCCAACCCTGTCCTGGATGACCACCAGGCCAATCGGGTTTTCAGGCTAGCCCTAATGAATATGCTTGAGAGAGATTTGCATATAATGGATGTGACAGGCATGCAAATCTGCTCCATGCATATTCATTAAGGCTAGCCTGAAAACCCGATTGGCCTGGTGGTCCTCCAGGACAGGGTTGGGAACCACTGATCTAGACCATTCGTGTCTCTCTCTGCTGTCATTTACTATGTTACTATGAAGTATTCTTTACTGTGTTCAGTCAGGAGTCACTTCAACATGAAAAGCAAGACCTTGAATGGACAGAGGCTGGTATCATGGGCAATGGGGCAAGGGGTCCTCCCTCCTAGGATGTAGCCAGACCTGCTCCTCAAACACATTCATCAGCAAGAGCAATACATACAACCAAAACAAAGTCTGTTCTCTCCCCCTCCCTCTCATCAGCCCTCTTTCCTCAACTTGTCCTCCACCACACTCTTCCTCCTTACATAAACCTCTCTATCTCCCTGTAATGTACCTTTTCCCCATCTTCATCCTGGCCAGTCTGAACCAAGACCCATCTCTCCCAACAGTCAACTTCCATTATTCTGACCGCATCCTGAACCCCTCCAAACTGCATTCCTCCCCAGTTTATCAATCTGCTCTCACCTTCCCCAGAAACTCACTGTAAGCACCACCTCTGGAACAGCAGTTCTGTTTTCTTCCAGCATCCTGCCATTCATGGTGAGCGTGAGCCACATAATGCCCGAAATCCTTGGCTCTTTGCAAAGTCTCATGAGAACACCACAGGAGTTTGGGCACCATGTGACACAAATTCACTGAGAGTCACATACGCCCAGATTCTATGAGGGTTGATTCATAAGTCATGGCAACTATTTTTCCTCTCTCAAAAAAGCACCCAACACTGGAAACCTAATATATACGTTTGAAAGTGTGAAACATGTGCTTCTTAATGTTCCCACCAGATGAGATGAATGCAGCGGTCTCTGGAAAGGGAGAAACAAAAAACATGACATTTGAAATCATCGTTTTAGTAATAAACAGGTAAATATGAGAGTATGTACTTACCCTGGTAAGCTCTTTTCCAGTAGATAAGTGAGAAATTCTAGACTTCTGCAGGGAGAGTGTGGCGCAGTGCTTAAAGCTATCGCCTCAGCACCCTGGGGTTGTGGGTTCAAACCCACACTGCTCCTTGTGACCCTGGGCAAGTCACTTAATCCCCCCATTGCCCCGGGTACATTAGATAGACTGTGAGCCCACCAGGACAGACAGGGAAAAATGTTTGAGTATCTGAATAAACTCATGTAAACCATTCTGAGCTCTCCTGGGAAAACAGTATAGAAAACTAAAGGGAAATAACCCTACTTTCTAGAATATCTCACCTATTGCACTAGAATAAATATTAGCAGTTTCAGTAAACCAAGCACACAATCAGCTTGAAAGCATGTTTAACTGTTAAAATCCTTCAAAGTAGTCTCCCATTCCCAACGCTGTAAACAACTGTCTGCTTTGTGAGCTGTAGCACTGTCCTGTAGGATTATAGCATTGTGCAACATTTCTGGACATTTCTCTCAAACTGCACAATGCCGGTGATACTGTAGAAATGACTTGTAATACTGTGCCTTCACAATGTGTCCCTCACAAACTGGATAATACACAAGACAACCTGGGAGACTACTCTGAAGGATGTTAACAGTTAAACAGTTTGTACTTATACTTTGCTGTTCATGTTATATGCTATAAGCCATAATAAAATGATGGTTTCAAATATCCCGTTTTTTGCTTCTCTCCTACCAGAGACCGCTGCACTCATTTCTCATCCAGTGACAACATTAAGAAGTACAAATGTATATATTAGATTTCCATGGTTGGCACAATTTTCAGAGATTAAAAAAAAATATTTGCTAGACTTATGAATCAACCCTCGTACATATGGCGCCCCAAACTGCGCACCCAAGTTGTGCGTCCATTTTAATTGAGTAATAAGCCCATAAGTAGCAATAATTGGGTGCTAACAAGTAATTGCAGTCAATCGGCTCCAACTAAGATTTGCATGTGCAACTCGCTAAGCGCTATTCTATAAAGGTCCGAGCGCAAATTTTTCAGCATGCATCTGAAAAGGGTGTGTGGCCATGGGTGTGTCAGAGGTGTTCACTAAACATCTGCGCAATATTATAGAATTTGGGGAAATGCGCCGGGATATGCGTAGATCCTAGCACCAAGTGCTATTCAATAAATGGCATGCAACTCGAAGCACTGTTTATAGAATAGTGCTCAACGTGGATTTTTTTTACAGTGCCCAAATTTGGGTGCCATTTACTGAATTAGTCCATAGTGCCAGAGGAAAACAAAATCACTACAGCAGAGGCCATGGATAGGTAAGCTAAGAGTATGTCTTGGGAGAAAAGATTCAGGGAGACACTCTTAGGTCCTAATTCTCTAAAGGACACTGATCTTGGTGGCCGCCTAAAAAGCGGACGCCGATTGTGTGTCAATTACGCATCGGCATCCTTTAGCGTTTTTTTTCTCACAAGCACCTTAAATGTAAGCCAGCATGTTATAGACCTACATTTAAGGCGTCTGTCTCGTGCCTACGGGGACACATAGGGACACTTACCGACAACCAAGGCTAATTCCTGTGGAAACCATGCCCACGCCAGCCTTGGGCATCAGTAGGAGTGCCTAAATCAGGGGTCCCCAAAGTCCCTCCTTGAGGGCCGAATCCAGTCGGGTTTTCAGGATTTCCCCAATGAATATGCTTTGAAAGCAGTGCATGCACATAGATCTCATGCATATTCATTGGGAAAATCCTGAAAACCTGACTGGATTCAGCCCTCAAGGAGGGACTTTGGAGACCCCTGGCCTAGATACTTCTGTAGGCGCGAGTCAGACATCTATATTGTAGGCGTCCATCCCGCATGAATTTTGTTTTCAAAAACATGCATCCCGACTGGCTACTGAGATGGCGGTAGGATGTCTACCGCCACCTACAATCGGGACACCATTTGGAGAATCAGCCCCTCAAGGTCCATGGGATTTTCCGCTGCTCCCTAGACCTTACAAAGGAAAACACTGTTCTAAAATGTACCTACTTATTGCTAAAAAAATATACATGCATAATTATAAATAAAAGAGTCTCTAAATAGCTTCACCGTCATCAATCACAAACTCTAGTATAGATACATTCCATATAGATACAGTTCATGCAATTGCTCACATTAATTCAAGTAAAAGACCTCAGCAGCTACTCTCAAAAACCCATAAACATTTTGTTTTGAGACTATTGTAGCCAGCCTCTTCATCACTTTTTGTCAGTGTTAACAAATAGACTTCTCATTCCTTTTAACTTAATACTCATCTTATAGATTATGGGCTCCTTTTATGAAGGTGTGTTCACGGTTTTAGCGCGCACTTAGCACGTGCTACAATGCCACACGCGCTAGACCAGGGGTGTCCAACCTTTTGGCTTCACTAGGCCGCACTGGCCGAAAAAAATGTTTCTGGGGGCCGCACAAACGTGCAAACGCTGCAGTAAGACACAGAAGGGAGCCGACAAGACAGTAAACACCCAGGGGCAGCAAAGGAAAACACTGCATCGCCCTCTACCGGGGCCACACAAAATACTTCACTGGGCCGCAGGTTGGACACCCCTGCGCTAGACGCTAACGCCTCCATAGAGCTGGCGTTAGTATTTTCCGTGTAACGCGCGCTAAAAACGCTAGCGCACCTTTGTAAAAGGAGCCCTATAATTTGGGGCTGTAATTAGTGTGATAATTAAGAATAAAGCCACAATTTCACAAAGTGGGTAGCTTACAGCTCTGATCTTTAGTTAGGAGCCCTAGCTGTCAAGAATCGACCAGACAGCGCAGTAGTAATTAGATTAGCATTGAATATCGCACGTTGTATATAATAACATTAATGTCACTAAGAATCTGCCCCCTGAAAACATGGCTATTTTCAAAAATGTAAATTTACGCTTCCTCCCTACCACCAGCTCCCACTGTACTTCCCTTTTAATTTTTGTAAACCGTGTCGAGCTCTATATTTATAGAGAAGATGCGGTATATAAGCTTAAGGTGTCATTTAGTTTAGTTTGCTAACTGTGCAATTGACATACTTTAATCAAAGAAAATTCTGAGTGATCAAGATTGCCTGAAAATGTGCTGCGTTACTGTACACCACTGTTACTACAGCAACCGTACAGGTGCAGTTTCTCTCAAAACATGAGGGTCAGAGCCGACACAGTCTGTGCACTTCATCGTTCTTAACCACAGTGCCTGAGGTCTATGGAATAAAAGCTTAAGAGCAACCTTGGGTGTGCAGACATGCTAATATTGTGCTTTATGCTGGCAGGAAAGACTCAGTCATTCCAGAGGCCAATTAGCATTCTGTCACAGTCTGGAGATGAAGAATCATGCTCTACCCTGTCTGGAAGAGAAATATGAAGTGTGCAGTGTTTCATACCTGAGCAACTTATGAAGGAAGATGCTTCCATGTGCTGACAAATGCTGTGGGAATCAAAGAATAGGGCACTGTAGTTATGCTGTTCCATACATCTAGCGCAGGGTCATAGCAGTCCAGTGTTTTACATCTCTGTATCCCAAAATAGCCTCCAACAACATAGAGTTTATTTCCAGATGCCACAGCGTGGCAGCTCATGCGCTTGGCCGTCACATCTCCCACCTTAGTCCACTGAAATGTTTCACTGTTAAACTTGTAAGCAGAGCATGCAGAGAACTCAGTGTCTCCGCCCATGATGAAAATCTGGTTACCCAGCACAGCTGCAGCTGTGTAACGCCAAGGCTGCGGGCAGGTGGCCGGCACTGTCCATCTGTTCTCACATGGATCATAGCACTGAACTTTAGGCAGCTTATCATGGCCAACGCTGGTGCCACCAAAGGCAAATAACTTGAGCTTTGCACTCACCACAGCTGCATTGCTCACACCTTCTCGAAGTGGCGCAACGATTGTCCACTTGTTGGTTACAGGGTCATACTGTTCAACTTGCTTTAAAGACACAGATGGGGAGGCTGGAAGGCATCTTGTTGCTGCAGTGTGTCCTCCTACCACATACAAACAGTGTTTTAGTTCAGCAGAGCCATGACCAAACCTGGCAACGAGCATAGGCGCAGCCTTCGACCACTCCTCGTGAAGAGTGTCGTACACCCAAACATCTTTGGAGACTCCATTTTCTGATCCCCGGCCACCAGTGATGTAGACCTTGCAGCCAATAGCACAGGCACTGAACTCCATCCGTGGACTTGGAATGTCAGCCTTTGGAATGATCTCTTTTGCCTTCTGGTCCACCAGGTACAATTTGTCACACATAAATGTCTGTCCCCCCAGCAGAAACAAGGCATGGCCAGTTTTGCGTGGCCTGGCACACAAGCTGGTGACCACGCCATCATTCTGTAATATTTTTAACTTGCACCTTATTGCTTCTTCCACTAGCTCCTTGCTTTTCTTCTGCTTTATAATGAGTTCTTCCATGGCTACATTCTCCATGAGGTAGATGGCTGGTAGGAGGGCCAGTCTCACAGTCTGAAGCAGGTCAGCTAAATGGCAATGTCTTTTATTGAGATCATAATGAATCCAGTTGACAGCGGACTCATAGACCATTCTTTCATCTTCAGTCTCCAATTCCTCACTTGACAGGAGCTGTACTACCATGTCTTTCGGTAGCTGGAGAAAATCTTCACTTTTACTGATGGTTTGAAAGTTGCTAAGGCACATCCTCCATGAAAGTTCATAGAGCTTAGTGCACTGGTGAGCATCAGAAAGCAGGAGCATGCCAAGACAGTTGGTAGGGTGAAGGTTTTTCTCCAAGAACTCAGCACAGGCATCTCTAATATCCTCAAATTCCAACATGTCTCCAGCTTCAAGGAGAGATTCTGCATTTTCTTCGTTGATGATCACCCTTGAGGAGTAGGCATAGTCCAGAAGAAGTTCCAAGACCTCTGGGTGAATGGAATCATGGAAATTTACTTCCCTGGCCTGGCTTTCCTTAAGTCCTCCACTAAACATTGCTTCAAAGTAACGGCTGCATGCAGCCAGGACTGCCCTATGGCATGGGAAAGACCGGCTTCCAGCATGGAGGAGGACATCTGTAAACAGACACTGCTGGCGCAGTAGGTTCAGATGGGTAAGAACACTGTCTGCATATGAAGATTTGTGGAACAGGTAAATATTAATAGAACCAGTGCTGGCTCTAGATTTGCGGTTCTCATGCATGCTGACTGACATTTTGTTTCATGCCTAAAGTGAAAAGAAAAATAAAACAAACATTATTGTGTATAATTTAGCCACAAGAGCTGTACAAAATATGCATGTCTCAAATGTATGTCTATTGTTTGGTTCTATCTGCATTTATCAGATCAAAGCAGAGAAGATCTTTGTCCAATACCAGACAGGAAGATTCTTAAAATTACATTCACTTAATATATTGCTCAAGAACAAGTTAATCTTGGAAAACAAGTTTGTCAACTTTCATGTCTCAGGACAGCAAAATGGAAACAAAAACCCACAGGCAGACCAAATTTTCACACAGCTTGACATGCTACTCCAGCTGATCTGCCAAATGCACTTAAAAATGTAAACGCTGAGCAACTTGCCAAAACCTTTTCCAAAATGTAAGGACTGTCTAAGCAGAACATCTGCTAATCATCACCAGGGGAGACTTTCTTTTGCTAGGACAGTTCCATTTAATCCTTGATTTAAAGAATCATTAGGTGACAAAACATAACATGCCAACATTTGGTTGGGGCCAGGCACCTTCTCATGCCTCCTGCATTTATGTCAGGTCAGCTGGAGAGCAGAGGCTCCAAGTCACCATCTTAGGTCTCCAGACATGGCAATTATTGGCATCTCAATTCTATCCTTCTGCCTGTATCTAAGAAGTGCCATGGTACCAAACGGGCTAACAGGGAAAAGGTTTGTGGGGGAATTGCAATGCTTTTCTTAAAAGAGAATGTGTTGGAGACACATAAGTACACTCAGTTTGAGAACTCCACCATTCATGGCTATGTTCAGGGTGTCATAGAAGACTTTCCGTCACAAGGACGGTCCTGACTACCACAGCAGTGGACCTAGGTACCACAAAAAACAAAATGTTCAAAAGCAATCAATGTGTTTGGCTTTTACCACATTGTGATATTTGAATTTGAAAAAGACATTAATAAATTATATAATTTTAACTCTTGGAAGTCCAGGATCTGATTCCACATTATTTGCTTTCCACAAGAGAGTTTATTGAAATTACTTTGCTACTAATAAATAACTTAGAAATGTATTATTTAATACATTTTTAGCTGTTTCTGCAGCCATTACTGGACTGCCCAAAGCAATGTACAAAGACAAACCAGCTTAGCTATGATTATACTAACAGAGAATTAAATCTGTGCTGAGTCCAACTATAAGATTTTTTTTTTAATTTACTTACAATGAAGTTCCGACTGTGAATATATTTCATGCAATATTATATTTTTTTACATGTCACACAGCACTGATCCAAGACCAAAGAACCAGTACACCAAGCATTTTCTCACAAATGCAAGATATAGGGGGAGGGAGGCACCCTTCAATAGGTTAGGTCCTAACAGACAAAAAAATGTTCAAAGCTATTATACTGTTTCAGTTCCTAGTAATTTTCTTCCTGGAGATTGTACAAGATTTGAAGCACCTTCAGCTAATGTAATGACTGCTGAATAAATATCTCTCCACTAAGCAAGTCAAGCACCATTTTTTCATGGGGGAGAAGGAATGTTTGCAAATAAATATTGCTAGGGTAAGTGATGGGAAAACTGCAAATATAACAATAAGTCATGTCTTTATAACTAACTAATTAGTATTAGCAAATAACAGTAGATGACGGCAGATAAAGACCCGAATGGTCCATCCAGTTTGCCCAACCTGATTCAATTTAAATTTTTTCTTCTTAGCTATTTCTGGGCAAGAATCCAAAACTCTACCCAGTGCTGTGTTTGGGTTCCAACTGCCGAAACCACATCATATATTACAAATTTTTATGATAATTTAGTTAGACATCTTAAATAGCAGAATAGGGTCACTGTTACATACTTTTGCACTCTTACATTTGTATTAATGCCTAACACACCATCCTGCATTTGAATGTATTTCATCTTAAGCCTCAGATCAGGAATAAAATGATTATGTTTTCCCCTCAATAATCCCATTATGTGTATCAAATACTTTAATCTTAGAGTAGTGCAGTTTCCTTGCAAGGTTTATGCACTGTGAAATGAGAAAATCTATCGTACTTTTTTGGTTTAATGGCTTTTATCAGCTCCTGGAAGGTCTGCTACCCTGCTACAAACAAAATTTGCATGCCTTGTATGAAAATGATATACAGTACTGTCTGTGCAAGTCAAACAGTGAAATACATTTGCACAAGACCTGCTTCCTAGTAAGATACCACACTCTGCACAACCCCTACCATTAGCCAAACAGCTGCACAGAACGCTGGTTGCTTATATATATATATCTTGCAAAATAAAAGCAAAATTAGTCTTATGTTGATAAATCCTAACTGAAATCGTTAAATATAATAATATTCAATACCATAGGAGCCAAATCTGTGGGTACCACTGTGTACTGAGTACCCCAATATTACACAAGCTCCTTCTGTGAGGAGGGGGTAAGTTCTTTTGCGTTTACCACTCCGAATCACTTGAAATGTTGCCACCTTTACTGAAGCGTACTATTGACGTTTATAAGAACATAAGAATTGCCGCTGCTGGGTCAGACCAGTGGTCCATCATGCCCAGCAGTTCGCTCAGGCGGAGGCCGTCTGGTCGAAGACCAGCACCCTAACCGAGACTAGCCCTACCAGCGCCCGTTCTTGATCAGCAGGAACTTGTCTAACTTTGTCTTGAATCCCTGGAGGGTGTTTTCCCCTATAACAACCTCTGGAAGAGCGTTCCAGTTTTCTACCACTCTCTGGGTGAAGAAGAACTTCCGTACGTTCGTACGGAATCTATCCCCTTTCAACTTTAGAAAGTGCCCTCTTGTTCTCCCTACCTTGGAGAGGGTGAACAATCTGTCCTTATCTACTAAGTCTATCCCCTTCAATACCTTGAATGTTTCGATCATGTCCCCTCTCAATCTCTTCTGTTCGAGGGAGAAGAAGCCCAGTTTCTCTAATCTTTCGCTTATATCACCCATTTAAGGACAGCAGTGCATCTACCAAGGACAGCTACTTCTACTGGTAACACATTGATTCTGTGAGAATGATTGAGGGAGAGATTTTTTTTTTTTCTGACTTTAGAAGAAAAAAAAAAATTTCTAGACAAGTTTGAGAGTTTTCTGCCTCCCCATTAATCAACTATACGTTCTTAGGCTATCATTATCGATCAATAGAGGATATGGAAAAGTGCTGTATTTCCAAAGTTAACCAGCTTCCCAGACGTCTTTGAAGTGGAAAGCAGACACATCCTCTAGGACATGCGGGGGGAGGGGGGGCTTCCTGTTTGTATCCTAAGGAGCAAGCAGGAGAAAGCGGCTCTTTCAAACAAGCTCTACCCATACATACACGCACCCACACTGTCTTTTTTTTTTAGTCAATGTTTATTTATTGAATTTTTACAAAATTACAAAGTATGGAATAAGCCAGCAGCTGCATCCGACTGAAAAGAAAGAATCGGGGCACAGGAACACAAAAGCCTCTAAAAGTACAAACAAACCTTCATTATATCGCTGCACAGGAATATAAACTGCACTAACCAGGCAACCTCTATAAAATAAAAAAAACCTCTTCATCCGGTCTGCGTTAACTAAGAGCCTCCAAAATAATAAATTAGAACAATAAGAAAAAAAATCCTCTTCCCCATAGTGGTTGCACAGGACCACAAACTACACTAATATTTCAAATTCTTCCACAAAGAAACACAAACTGCATTAACCAAAGTTCCTCCCCATGCAACCAATCCAAAGGAAAGAAAAGAAAGTAACTTACAGCTCGATCTCAGGGGAAGGGCGACAGCACGCGAGGTGAGACAAACTTAAGAGTTTGGCGCAGGGAGGCAAGGCTCCCAGGGACCCCACAGATTCAGAGGGACAGCGGCCATGCACCGCAGGGGTACGAGAGGGCGGCCAGTCCTCCTGATCTATAGGAAGTTTTCCCGCGGTCGAGCGCGACAGCTTTGCCCCGGAGCCTGCGCCCGAGCCACACTGCCAGCACGTTCCCCACTGCCGGGGAGAAGCTATTTATGGGGCAGGAGGCGAGCCAGGGGAGGGGGATATGCAAAACCCCAGTGGGAGGGGAGGCACAGGAAACGTTGAATCAAGACTGAAGAGAGAGAGAGAGGAAGAGGAAACCAGAGCGAATTAACCCGTTCTTGGAAGTTGTGCAGAACAAGGCGCTGCAAGCCTACTCGCACACGTGTGCGCGCCAGTAATTTCCACGGAAATTGAAATATGGATTTTTTTCATGTAAACATCTTATTGAAAGCCACTCTTGCACCGCCAGAATAGCAGCTAAAAAAAATAGTCCTAAGTGGATAACTAATCAGCACCTAATACTCTGTGTAATGTCTGCATTTCATTTCTTTAGACTTCTGGTATTTTCTAATTACCACATCTCTTTAGTGATTTAATGCGCTTTTATTTATTTACAGTACATAATGTGAATAAGACAATACTGGACACATACAATATCCCTTACACTAGTTAGAAATAGAGTTGTTTGACGTGAAATGATGTAGCGTAAGGGGCATTGTCGTATGTGTGTGTGTATATACAGATTGAGTCTTATACACATAGCGTGCCATGATTTAATTCTGGTTAGATGGAATATATGTATAATGTACACACACATATTAGTTTGTTTGTAGATTATCCATATCTACAGCATCTTTATCTATATACGCACATATACGTATATTCTATCCAGCCAGGCTTACTACATCATATGGCACGCTATAATGTGCACAAAACGATGACTTCATGTAATATATGCCCACACACACACATACAGATGTAGAATGTGTTGGTTGTAATTTAGTGTGTTTGCTCTTATCAGAATCATCTCTTGAATATCGTTGTAATCCTAGTAGCTTTTTCGTCAGAAAGCAAATGAAGTTGGGTGATTGGTGCAGTTTTTCTTTTTGTCTATATAGCAAACGTTACTTCAACAATGGAACAGCAGAAGTCGACTGGATCTACTGCTTAACTCAGAGCGGGGAACTGTGCGAGCCAGGCTCTGTACCGCAGCGCCCTCTGCAGGCCATCATTGGCCCACTCAACCTGTGCTTTGGGGATCTCGACTCTGAAGGAAACACCAGACTATACTGTACCATGTTCGGCTAATTGCCGATAGGCTGCTTCAACTCGATCGCTTAAAGCTTGGCTACAATGATATAAACGATTTAGCAACATAAACAAGCCCATAGATATTTGATCTTTTAATTTTCCCCAGAAACATTGGGGGAGAGGGGGAAGACAATAATTGGAACAGCAACGTTACTTACCTGTAGCAGGTGTTATCCGAGGACAGCAGGCAAATATTCTCACATGTGAGTGATGTCATCCATAGAGCCCCGGTATGGACAGTCAACAAGTGCACTGTCACTTTAAAAGCTTGAAGACCACCTGCACTGTGCATGCCCGATGCCTTCCTGCCCGACGGTTTTCAGGACAGCCAATTCAGTAAAAAAAAGCTAAGAAGTCAACCATGGGAGGTGGGAGGGTTGTGTTTAATGATGCAGTCACATTTGTTGGAATAGGTATAGCAATCCTTATATCGTCTGCATAACTAAAGATCTTCAAGTTAAAAACTGCAAGTTTCTCACAAGTTTAAAAGAAAAGAGGTCCTTTATGTCTCTAATGTACTGGGGCATAGAGTTCCACAACATAGGGGCGATAATTGAAAACATGTCTTGTCTTCTAGTTCCAATTATTTTCAAAGATGGAACTGTTAATAGATTGTTTGAAGCTGAACGGAGGGTCCGTGAAACGTATGGAATGAGCATTCTAGTAATGAACTGGGGTTCATTATAGGTCATAGATTTAAAAACTAGTAGTAATATTTTGAACGAAATTCGATGTGCAATTGGAAGCCAATGGGAGTCTATCAGAAGAGGGGTAACATGGTCAAATTTTTTTGCATTGTAGATTAGTTTGATTGCGGTATTTTGGATAATTTGAAACCTCCTTTTTTCTTTTTGTGGTATATTAAAAAAAAGGGAATGATCAACCAAATTGAAAGCACTGCTGAGATCAAACTGCAGTATCAGTGGTCCTCTTCCTCTGCTGAACAGTGTGTACAAGTAATTCACTAATGAAATTATTAATGTTTCTGTACTAAAGATGGCATGGAAATTTGATTGAGGATGTAAAAAAGGGAATTTATCCAAGTAGTCAACTGGTTGTTGGCAAATTATGCCCTCCATTAACTTTACAAATAAAGGTACGGAAGCTACGGGTCTATAATTATTAACTTCAGCAACTGAATATTTTAGATTTTTGACAAGTGGTGTAATTATTATATGATAGCTATAGAAACACAGATATATTGAAAAACCAATGTATGTAAAACAACACTTTCAATTGGCGACTGCTGTAGTAGTAGGACAGTATACAAGTATCGTTTTGCAGAAACTATGTGAAACAGGTGCCAACTCTGATTACACTAAAAAAGAAGGAAAAAGCCTCAGAAAAAGGCCCTCCCACCGCCACAAAAGTGGATATCAAGGTGGTTAGACGGTAACCTCACAGGCAAAACCTTCATTAAAATGAGTGATTTGAGCAGAGAAACTTATGCTTCACATATACACAATTGTAGATAGAGGAAAAAAACCACTTATCTTCAACTGATCGGCACACCGACGGAGGCCAGCGTTTCACCGACTAGCTGCATCAGGGTGTGACCCGACCGATCAGTCTTGAAAGAGCGGAAACAACCGCTTCAACTGAGTCCAAAAAGATGGCTTCCTTATTATATGAGCCTTTCCTTTTGGAAATTCTCCCTTATTCAGCACGTAGATCAACCAACTATAAAGATCTCTCTGAAAAGTTGGACTAGAAACATAGAAATATGATGGCAGATAAAGGCCAAATGGCCCATCTAGTCTGCCCATCCCATTATCTCTTTCTCTCTCTGAGAGATCCCACGTGCCTATCCCAGGCCCTCTTGAATTCAGACACAGTCTCTGTTTCCACCACCTCTTCCGGGAGACTGTTCCACGCATCTAACACCCTTTCTGTAAAAAAGTATTTCCTCAGATTATTCCGGAGCCTGTCACCTCTTAACTTCATCCTATGCCCTCTCATTGCAGAGATTCCTTTCAAATGAAAGAGACTCGACTCATGCACATTTAGGTATTTAAACGTCACTATCATAGTGACAAAAAATGTCACTCACCAGCAATGGGTTACCACAATAAGATCAAACATTAAGATATAAAAGAGGTGGGAAAAAAGCCTCAAAACCTTATATCACACAGCAATCTTTGATGATTTTCAGCTGGCGTTCTTATTGTCATCGGCAAAAAACTCATGATAATCTTTTCAGATCTGTTCATGATCCCCTTCTTAATCATTCCTAGCATTCTGTTAGCCCTTTTCGCCACCGCCGCACATTGCGCGGACGGTTTCATTGACTTGTCTACAAGTACTCCCAAGCCTCTTTCCTTGGGGCTCTCTCAGAGTATAGCTCCGGATATCCTGTATTCGTGCATACGATTTTTGTTACCGACATGCGTCACCTTGCATTTATCCACATTGAACCTCATTTGCTATTTCGCAGCACATTCCTCAAGCATATTTATGTCTCTTTGAAGGTCTTCGCAATCCTTCTGTATCTTCACTACTCTGAATAACTTTGTATTGTCCGCGAATTTAATCACCTCACTCGTCGTGCCAAGTTCTAGGTGCCTCATGCCCATCTCTCCCTCTCTTACTTCCTCTGTCAATATCTCTCCCTCTCACCATCTTGCCCCCTCCACATCCATTTCTCCCTCACTCGTCGTGCCAAGTTCTAGGTGCCTCATGCCCATCTCTCCCTCTCTTACTTCCTCTGTCAATATCTCTCCCTCTCACCATCTTGCCCCCTCCACATCCATTTCTCCCTCACTCGTCGTGCCAAGTTCTAGGTGCCTCATGCCCATCTCTCCCTCTCTTACTTCCTCTGTCAATATCTCTCCCTCTCACCATCTTGCCCCCTCCACATCCATTTCTCCCTCCCCCCCCTTTGCCTTCCCTCATTTCCATCTCTCCCTCTCTTACTTCCTCTGTCCATACCTCTCTCTTCCCCCGTCCCATATGCTCCTCCCTTCTACACCTAGCTATCAGCCAGCATGTCTGCTGGTCGGCAATCTGCTCTTGCCGGCATCTACTCCTCCCCCTCTCCTCCCTCCCATCTGCTCACCTGCCCGCTGCATTTAACTTCATAGAAAAGTGCTGCGCTGTGTTGTTGCAGGCCTCGGCGTCTTCTCTCCACTGCGGCCAGCCCTAGCAGAAACAGGAAGTTGTCAGAGAGGGCGGGCCGCAGTGGAGAGAAGATGCCGAAGCCTGCAGCAACATAGTACAGCGCTTTTTGATGAAGTTAAACATGGCGGGTGGGTGAGCATACGGGAGGGACAAGGGGGGAGGAATAGATGCCGGCTGGGGCACGTTATAGAGACACGCTGGCCGGTAGCAAGCTCCCAGCCTCACAAGAAGTGGGGGGTTCCCTCTCCCACTGGCTCACCTACAAGAGGGGAAATTTTTGGGAAGGCCATGGCCCTCCCCATTCCGACGCCTATGCGCAAAGGGATATGCCCCTTTGGAGCTAATTTTGAGCGTTGAGTGTGTGACTCTGCTCCACTCTAAATGGGGAAAAGGGAGGATCAAAGGGAAAAATTACCCCAATGTCAATTAAAGAACCAATGGATAAACATTTGATTTCTACAAATATTTCACTAATATCCAGGTCCCCTCCTTTCCCTGAATTTTCTCTATCATCAGGGGGGTCCTACCCCACTTCCACAACATGTTGTTGAGGAATTAGATATTTCTACTACAATTGGATCTGCTACGAATCTACAGAAACTAGTGAAAGATCAAGATTCTTCAGTCTTATCTCAACCGCTGGAAATTTCTAGAGTTGGCATTGCTAAGGTACCAGCGCCGATTTCTTTTACTTATTCTCCTTTGAATGAATCTGCCTCAGGTGAACAAGATATTTCCTTAAAAGATATACTCCCTCTTCTATTAAACTGCGCTAGCAGTTTTTAGCGCAGAGAGCCGCGCTGAATAGCCCACACTGCACCCGAAGCTCAGAGGAACTCTATGAGCATTGGGAGAAGTGCGGACCATTCAGCGCGGCTCCCCGTGCTAGAAACTGTTAGCACAGTTTAATAGAAGAGGCCCATAATGCTTGCTATAATTAAAATAGATAAGTCATTACAAGAGAATTTGATGTATTATAGTAAGTTCACCAAGGAAGGCTCGACTAAATTTGCTGAATAGGACTTAAGAATAAATAAGTTGGAGAACTTTGTGAAAATAGAATCTCGGGTTAAAACTTGTCAATCAGCACAAGCATCATTCATAAAGGATAATTTTATGATTCATTTTCAATTGGAAGCACTTGAGAATGCCTCAAGGGCAATTCATTTGAGACTATTAAACTTTCCTGAGACTTATTTTCTCTCTCCTAGGAAATTCTTTAAAATATGCAGCACTTTAAAGACATGCTACAGTTGACTCTTGATGATAAAGATATTGTTAATGCTTATTATATTTCATGTGGTACTAGAGGAGTTGTTCAGGAGGGTGGAATAGATAACATAAATACTCAAGACAGTCTTGATCTTACAAAATTCTTAGAGATATCTCAAGATTCTATAACAAAAAGATTAACTTTGTTGGTTTCAATATCATTGGTGGAGAAACAAAAATGATAATTATGAAGTCATATTTTCTGAAAATGTTCCCAAATGTAACCAGACAAACTCAAATTCGATGAAAAGCCTTCCTCCTGCTTAGACCTCGGGTTAAATCTGGGAGGTACTTTTTTTCCTAAAATTTCTTTGTAAATGTTAGGTTACATGGGGAACTGATGTATTTTTGGATCATTTGAAACACCTCCTTTCTCTCCCCTCTTCCATCCAGTATCTGCACTCTGTCTCCCCCTTCCATAAAGCAGCTACCCCCTCTCCCTTTCCATCAGTATCTCCTAGTTTCTCCTTCCATACATCATCAGCCCCCTTTCTCTATCCAGTTTCTTCTCTTTTAGCTCCTCCCCCTTTGATCACATATCCCTCCTGTCTCTCCCCTCTTCCATCCGGGCCCGTCCTCCTCCTTCTATACAGTTTCTTCCCCCTTTCTTTACCCTGCCATCAATATTTCCCTCTTCTCTATATCTCTTTCCTTCCATACAATGTTTGCTCCTTCTCTCCCCAGCATCCCCCTTTGTGTACCTGGCTGATTGGAAGGGACCACACAAAGTATTTTTCTTTATAGTAGGGCCTTGAGTCGGGACCAGCGCCAAGCTGACAGGCTATTGCAAGCACTCTCCACACAGTCTCTCTCGCTTTGAAACGAAGCAGACCACTCCAGTAGTTATGAAAACAAACTCCAACTTTTATTTCTTCCAACGGGAACAAGAGGCACTCTTAAATAATACAGTTCCAACAGAAAAAGGCACTATGTACATTCTTTATTCTGATCTATTGAAGGAGATCTGCCCAAAGACAATTCTCCTGACCAAGCATGAGCTTAAGAGCCCCTCGATGATGTCACTCATTTGTTTCTTTTAATCCATCATTCAGAAAGATCCAAGCACTGCCTAGGTTTCATTCATTGCACATTTCCAGAAGTTGCTAGAACGCAAAGGCTGGGTTTCCAGCTGCCTTCTGAACTTTGTTTATCCTTCATTACCAGTGCATACCAACCTCTTTTTTCTGATCAGCAG
Source organism: Geotrypetes seraphini (assembly GCF_902459505.1). Taxonomy (NCBI): domain Eukaryota; kingdom Metazoa; phylum Chordata; class Amphibia; order Gymnophiona; family Dermophiidae; genus Geotrypetes; species Geotrypetes seraphini. The sequence continues at coordinate 26,679,178 of NC_047084.1, forward strand.
CCCTAAGTCTAGAGACTGCTATCAACCATTATAATTTCACAAATAATGGTCAGGGGAGACTCCTGCACCATTACTCCTCATTTCCTGGAGCATGAAGTCTACCCCTGGCTACACATCATTTCTCTCTTCTCTATCCCCAACATCTACCCTCTCTCTCCCATGTTCTATCCAGAATCTGTCTTCCCCACTTCTATACAGCATCTTCCACCTTCCTCTCTCTCCCCTTCCATCTATATCTTCCTCCTGTCTGTCTCCCCTTTCATACAGCGTCAGCCATCTTTCTCCCCCCCTTCACTTCCATACAGTATCTGCCCCCTCTCTCCTTTCCATCCAGCATATCCCTTCACTCCCCCCTTCCATTGCCTTCCACTTCTGTTTCTTCCCCACACCATCTGCCCTCTTTCTTTCCCATCTGCTTCCTATCTTTTCTTTCATACCCTGGCTGCTGTTTCTTATGCCTCCCTCACCTCCCTCCCATGGCCACCCTAACTGCTGCCGAGTCTCTAAATGAGCAGCAACAGCATAACAGCTCATTTCATTCTCTTGGGTCTGCACTCGCAACCTCAGTCTGCAGGCTGCTGGTCATGCCCCTTAATGTCATTTTCTGGTTCCAGAGCAGAGCCAGCCCCTGATCAGACTGAAGCTGCAAGTGCGGCCCTCCAAACGGAATGGGACAATTCATCACAGTCCTTTAAGAGCTGCCAGTTCAGCGCAGCCCTTTCACCTTCTTGCCCGTTTTAGTGCCGGCTTTACAGCCCCGTCGGTTCCATTGTGTCGGCCCTTACACTTCAAAATTACAGCCCATGCATTGACTGTGGGCACAGAGGGGAACAGTGCAAACACTTTTTATAAGCAATGATATGGTAAAAAAAAAAAAAAACCTGGCAGATGTATAGAGCGGGATCCTACTCCAGATACCGCATGTGCAGGGTGGGGTCTGGGCCAGTACACAAAACAGCCAGGCACAAGCACAGAAGATAAAGGACTATTCTTTATTAACTCACAAAGGAAAATCCTGCACCCTGTTACTTGACAGGGTCAGGAATAGAATGAACACTTTTGGTCCAAAAGTCCTGAGGAGGGCCTGTGGCTGACAGGATCCAAGACATGGACCATGGTTTGTTAAAGCCATATCCCAAACACAGTTTTGTAACAGTCTTCCTTCAGTCAGGTAACAAGGCCTTGTCCTAGCCAGATCTAGCAAGTATTCAGCAATAAAATATTTGGCTTACCTCAGTCAAGCAGAATGTCTAGTGGTAGTAGTTAAGGAGTATACTTAGGCCAGTTCTTCCTCCTTCTTTCTCTGGGCCTCTCTAACCTAGTTCTGGTCCTGTCTCATATACTTCCTGATAGCTGTTTCCCTGACTCCTCTTTCCCATGTAAGTTCCTCCTAAGGAGATGCGACCTATGTTAAGGTGGTTCTGACATTGTGAGGGAGTATCCAGCAGGGGGAGTGGTAGTGTCCCGTAGACCAGTGTTTCTCAACCTTTTCAAGCCAAGTACCCCCTAAGCCTAACAAATATCCTGCCACGCTCCGCCCCAGACCTGCCCAAACTTTGCCCCTGACTCCACCCTCATAATAATAATAATAGCTTTTCTTCTTCTCTCCTTCACCCCATTGGCAACATGTCTCCCTCTCTCTCTCCCTGCCCTTCTCTCATCTCTCTCTCTCTCCCTCCATGAGTTCAACTTTTTACTCTCAACCCTCTCCCCCTTCCCCTGAGTATGACATTTCTTCTTCCTTCCTTTTTGCCCTCCCCATCCATCTCTCCCTTTCTCTTTCTCCATGAGTCCAACACTTTCTTTCTTCTGCAAGCTTTCTCTTTCTCCTCACCCCTTCCCTCAAGTGTGACATCCTTCCTTTCCACCACCCCCAGTCCATCTTTTCCCAATCCCACTCTTAGCATGTTCTCTCCCCATGCCCCATTTTTCCCTCTCCTCCACACCGTCCATTTCTCCCTCTCTGATCACTCTCATTCATCTTGCAACAAATGTCCTTCCTTCTCTCCCCCAACCCCACTTACAACTAATATGCTTTCTCCCCATTCACCATCTCACCCTTCCCTCCAGTGTACAGCACCTTTCCTTTCCCTTCCCTTTTCCTTCAAGTCTATCTGCACCTTTCCCTTCCCCTCCCCTTCTGCCAGGTTCAGCAGCACTTCTTCTCCCTCTTCCTTTCCCTCCCCCTTGTCCAGCAGCCCCCCTCCCTCTCCCCATGTCCAGCGGTACCCCTTCTCCTGGCCCTTCCCTATGTCCAGCAGCACCTCTTCTCCCTCTTCCTTTCCCTCTCCCTTGTCCAGCAGTACCTCTCCTCTCTAGCGGCAGCTCACTGCGTGCTTTTAAATTCCCCACATAGCTACCGCTGGTGTTAGTTTAGCCCTGGTTCCATCATGCAGCCTCAGGGCCAGCCCTCCTCCAATGATGCAACTTCCTCTTAATCCCAGGACAAGCAGGCAGCATATTCTTGACTGATGGGTGACGGCACCGACGGAGCCCCGGTACGGACAATTTTAGAGTGATTGCACTCTAAGAACTTAGAAAGTTTTAGTTAGGCCGCACCGCACGTGCGCGAGTGCCTTCCCGCCCGAAGAAGGCACGCGGTCCCCAGTTTCTTAGTTTCCGCGGAGCTAAGAAGACGCGTGTTTCCAACGGCTGTTGGAAATTTTTTTCATTGTTACTCGCCTTCCCGCTCGCGCGTTCTTTTTCTTCGAGAATTGTTCTCTTTCTTATTTTATTTTGTTTGTGTTCAAAAAAAAAAAAAATCACTTTTTTTCGATTTTTTTCGGTCGGCCCCGGCAGGGCCTGTTGGCACCATCGAAGCCTCGGGCTTCGATTTTGCTACGGCCGTTTTTCCCTTCATGCCCCCTTCACCGGGTTTTAAAAAGTGTGCGCGCCCTATATCATTATCCGACCCGCACAAGTGGTGCCTGCAGTGTCTGGGTCCGGACCATAGGGCAGAAACGTGCATCCGCTGTAGTTCTCTTCAAAAGAGAACTTAAAAAAATCGTCAAATACAGCAGCGGATCCTTTTCGGTACCGCTATGGAAGTTCCACCGGTATCGACTCCTGCAACTTCCTCCAAGTCGACACCGGTAGTGTCGGCACCGCAAGATCCATCGCCGGTGTCGCACCCCGTAGGTAAGCCGGCTAAGAAGCCTTCCCCTACTGTTCTCGGGCCGCCAGTCGAGCATGCAGTGAGCCAAGTCCTGCAGACTGCGCGCCAGCCCCGTAAGCGCTCCGCTCCCATTGAAGTTACTGCCTCTTCATCGGCATCGACTTCACCTGAACGTCGAGCTGCACCGCAGGTACCGAGCAAGAAAAAAGCGGTACCGGTGCCATCGGGACCGACTCTGGATGAGCGTATTGCCTCCATCCTTCAGGTCCAACTTAAGGAGCAACTGCAACAATTGCTCCCGGCTCTACTGACTCCGAACCTTCCAGTGTCAGTACCTACTGAGCCTTCGGTGCCGATTGTCGACCAGCCTCTTTTATCGGCACCGCAAAAATCTATATCTATGCCTGTTCTGTCGGCAGAGCCGAAGTCTCTTCGGCGTACTGCTTACTCGGCTTCTGATCCGGTACCGTTCTCTGACACCCATACTGCTGTGCAGTCACCAGGTATGGTATCGACACGTTCAGGGAAATCGGTACGCAAGACCAAGCATACCGAATCCTCCACTCCCCTTTCTCAGGGCCGTCTTCAATCGGTACGGGACCCTGAAATGTGGGATGACTCTGATGATCCCCTCGGTACCGAGGAAGATTATTCGTCTGATGAGGATGATCCATCGGTGCAGGATCCTGCTAGTAAGCCAGAGCACTCCTCCTTCACCAAGTTCCTAAAGGAGATGTCAGACACCCTTTCAATTCCTCTAGAGTCTGACTCTAAAAAATCCAAGGCATTTCTCGATGCTTTGGATTTTGACCAACCTCCCAAAGAGTTTTTGAAGTTACCCCTCCATGACATCTTGAGGGAAACTTTTTACAAGAATTTGGAAACTCCTCTAACAATTCCAGGAGCCCCTAGGAAACTGGAATCACTTTATAAAGTGATTCCTATTCCAGGGTTTGACAAACACCAACTTCCCCATGAGTCTCTGCTGGTGGAGTCGACCCTGAAGAAATCTACGGGAGCTAGTGTATATGCCTCTGTCCCTCCTGGCAGAGAGGGCAAGGCCATGGATAAATTTGGGAAACGTCTTTACCAAAATGCGATGTTGGCCAACCGTTCAGGTAATTACGCGTTTCACTTCTCTTTTTACCTGAAACATCTCATCCAACAGGTGGCCTCTTTTCAAAAGTATATTCCGGACCGAAAACTTCCTGCATTTCAACAATGCACCTCCAGCCTTTTGCAACTCAGGAAGTTTATGGTCCGTTCAATTTATGATACTTTTGAACTGGCTTCACAGGCCACTGCTATGTCTGTAGCGATGAGACGGTTGGCATGGCTCCGAGTCTCAGACCTGGATGTGAACCACCAGGATCGGCTTGCCAATGCGCCCTGCCTAGGGGATGAGCTGTTTGGAGAGTCCATGGATACCACCACGCAAAAGCTTTCTGCCCATGAAACACGGTGGGACACCTTGTTGAAAAATAAGAAGAAGCCTCCTCCTCCTCGTCCATTTAGACAACAACCATCGTATCAGAGGAGGTTTTCTGCTCGGCCGGTTCAGCCTCATCCTCCTCAACCTCGGAGGCAACGCCAACAGCACCAACAGGCTCGTCAGCAACAGCCGCCTACCGTAAAGCCTGCCCCTCAAACTAAGCTGACGCAGCCCTTTTGACTCCCTTCTCCAGGGCATTGCCAGTCTTCCTCCCTCCTGTCCTCTTCCACAGCCCATAGGAGGTCGACTTCACGTTTTTCACTCTCGATGGGAAGTAATTACCACCGACCAGTGGGTGCTCTCGATCATAGCCCACGGCTACTCCCTAAACTTCCAGACTCCTCCGCTGTTAGGCCTACCAAAAGAATCTGCTTCCAACAAGTCTCAGTCCCTCCTTCTCGCTCAAGAGGTTCAATCCCTCCTTCTTCTCAACGCCATCGAAGAAGTTCCTCAAGATCAGCGAGGCCAGGGATTTTACTCCCGGTACTTTCTAGTACCCAAAAAGACCGGAGACCTCAGACCAATATTAGATCTCAGAGATCTCAACAAATGTTTGGTCAAGGAGAAGTTCAAAATGCTATCTCTTGCCATCCTATACCCTCTTCTCTCTCAGGGCGACTGGCTATGCTCCCTCGATCTCAAGGAGGCGTACACACACATTCCTATCCATCTGACGTCCAGGCAATATCTACGCTTTCTCATCAACCAACATCATTATCAATACAAGGTGTTACCCTTTGGCCTGGCCTCCTCTCCCAGGGTGTTCACCAAATGTCTGATTGTGGTTGTGGCCTATCTCCGCTCTCACAACTTTCAAGTCTTCCCTTATCTGGACGACTGGCTGATCAAGGCTCATTCTCCTCAGGCGGTTCAGCTTGCCACCAATCAGACCATTCACTTCCTTCGACTGTTGGGGTTCGAAATCAATCTACCCAAGTCGCACCTCATTCCAACTCAGCGACTTCAATTCATTGGAGCCATTCTGGACACTATTCGGATGAGGGCGTTTCTTCCACCAAACCGCCTTCACACCATCCTTTATCTCTGTCAGCAGGTGTTTCAGCAAACTTCCATCTCTGCAAATCACATGATGGTGCTCTTGGGACACATGGCCTCCACAGTACATGTCACACCCTTCGCACGTCTCCACCTGCGTACTCCTCAATGAACCTTAGCAACCCAGTGGTCCCAAGCGACGGATCCTTGTTCACAACACATATCTGTGACCTCGTCTCTTCGACAGTCGCTTCTTTGGTGGTTGACATCCTCAAATCTATCCAGAGGTCTGCTGTTCCATCTACCTCCTCATCAACTAGTCATCACCACGGATTCCTCCCCCTTTGCCTGGGGAGCTCACTTGAACGAGTTCCAAACTCAGGGGTTTTGGACTACCCAGGAAAAGAAACACCACATCAATTTCCTGGAACTCCGAGCGATGTTTTATGCCCTCAAGGCATTTCAACATCTTCTCTTCCCTCAAGTACTACTCATTTGCACAGACAATCAAGTTGCAATGTACTACATCAACAAACAGGGAGGGACGGGCTCCCGCCTGTTGTGTCAGGAAGCCCAAAGGATTTGGTCTTGGGCGACAGCTCGTCACTTATTCCTGAAGGCTGTCTACATTCAAGGGGAACTGAATTCCTTAGCAGACAATCTCAGCAGAATTCTTCAACCTCACGAATGGTCTCTCGATCCCATGACTCTTCAGTCCATTTTCACTCAATGGGGCACTCCTCAAGTGGACCTTTTTGCAGCTACCCACAACCATCAACTGCCCCTGTTTTGCTCCAGACTCTACTCTCCTCACCGTCTGGCGCCCGATGCATTTCTCCTGGATTGGACCAGTCTCTTCCTATATGCATTTCCCCCTCTACCGCTCCTGCTGCGGACATTGTTCAAGCTCAAGAGGGAACGGGCCACCATGATTCTCATCGCTCCACGGTGGCCCAGGCAACATTGGTTCTCCCTTCTACTTCAACTCAGTTCCAGGGAACCCATACCTCTTACACTGTTTCCTTCTCTGCTTACTCAGCATCAACAGTCCCTTCTGCATCCCAACCTATAGTCTCTGCACCTGACAGCTTGGTTTCTCTCGGGCTGACTTCGGCTCATTCACTCCTTTCTCAGCCTGTCCGTTCTATCATTGATGCTTCCAGGAAACCGGCCACTCTTCAGTGTTATCAACAAAAGTGGTCTCGGTTTTCTTCCTGGTGCCTCTTACATCACCATAATCCCATTTCTCTAGCAGTGGGACTGGTGTTGGACTATCTTCTTTCCTTGTCTGACTCTGGCCTTAAATCTACTTCTATCAGAGTTCACCTTAGTGCAATTGCTGCTTTTCATGAGCCGGTACATGGAAAACCCCTCTCGGCTCATCCTTTGGTTTCTAGGTTCATGAGGGGCCTTTTCAATGTGAAACCACCTCTTAGGCCCCCTCCTGTAGTCTGGGATCTCAATGTGGTTCTTTCTGCTTTAATGAAGCCTCCTTTCGAACCTTTGGCCACAGCGCATTTCAAATTTCTTACTTGGAAAGTGGTCTTCCTTATAGCTCTCACTTCTGCCAGGAGGGTCAGTGAGCTGCATGCACTAGTGGCCGATCCATTTTTCACTGTTTTTCACCATGATAAGGTGGTCCTCCGTACACATCCAAAATTTCTCCCTAAGGTTGTGTCTGACTTTCATCTTAACCAATCCATTGTCCTACCTGTATTTTTTCCAAAGCCTCATTCTAATCCAGGTGAACAGGCTTTGCATACCTTGGATTGTAAACGTGCTCTGGCTTATATCTTGAACGCACCAAACCTCACAGATCATCTCCTCAACTGTTTTTGTCCTTTGATCCTAACAAGTTGGGTCATCCTGTATCTAAACGCACCCTGTCCAATTGGCTTGCTGCTTGCGTTTCATTCTGTTATGCTCAGTCGGGCCTGACACTGGAAGGTTCTGTCACGGGCCTCAAGATTAGAGCTATGGCAGCGTCTGTAGCTTTCCTCCGTTCCACTTCCAAGGAGGAAATCTGCAAGGCTGCTACTTGGTCCTCAGTCCATACTTTTACATCTCACTATTGTCTGGATGCATTCTCCAGACGGGATGGACACTTCGGCCAATCTGTTTTGCAAAATTTGTTTTCCTAATGGCCAACCTTCCCTCCATCCCTCTTTTTGTTAGCTTGGAGGTCACCCATCAGTCAAGAATATGCTGCCTGCTTGTCCTGGGATAAAGCACAGTTACTTACCGTAACAGGTGTTATCCAGGGACAGCAGGCAGATATTCTTGCGTCCCTCCCACCTCCCCGGGTTGGCTTCTTAGCTGGCTTATCCTAACTGGGGACCTCGCGCCTTCGTCGGGCAGGAAGGCACTCGCGCACGCGCGGTGCGGCCTAACTAGAACTTTCTAAGTTCTTAGAGTGCAATCACTCTAAAATTGTCCATACCGGGGCTCTGTCGGTGCCGTCACCCATCAGTCAAGAATATCTGCCTGCTGTCCCTGGATAACACCTGTTACGGTAAGTAACTGTGCTTTTTGTCAGAGGCGGGCTAGCCTAGCAAAGGCCATGAGGCTGCCTGATGGAATTGTCGGCTAAACTAACACTAGCAGCAGCTGTGTGGAGAAGTTAAGAGCACACAGTGAGCTACGGCTGCTGGTCTGAGGAAGGGGGGAGGGAGGCTGGGGAGAAAAGACAAGGAAGGTGGAAGATAAGCTACAGCAGAAGTAAGTTGGGAGGCATACAGCACCGGCACCACATATACGCAATGGCAGAAGGAAGTTGGGAAACATATAGTGCCAGTGCTGCATATCCTCTGACAATTGTGCATATACTCCCTGGAGTACGCGTACTGCGTGTTGAGAAACTACGAATCCGGAGGGCGAGCTGTATTTACCCTTTTATATGTTTACCGAACATTTCCTTTTTCCAGGTTAAGAACCATTTTAATGTAATTCTGGTGTCTTTCCTGGGAATTGGTCTCAGAGAGAAGCCGGGTTATATTAATATTTTTAATTTTATTATGTTAATCACACCTTGTCCTGGGATAAAGGTATCAATTTAACCCTGGCATTCTTGACTACAATTAAATATTATCCAGAAGGAATACCTTTTGTTCTCAGCTGAGAAGGTGGGGTTACACTATGTACTGTTAATTGAACACTGTTACTGCTGTAATTGTCCATTGCCTATGTTCAACATTCTTGCTGTACACCTCCATGGTGAATTTCTTCAAAAATAAAAAAAATGGTAATAAATTCTAACAAATGAATACAGCAGAACCTTTCAACATTTGTAAAATATTTTCTGCAAAAATACCCTGCTCCAAAACACTGAGCAGCACCTATTAAATAGAGTAATCTACAATACTACAGCACAACTTCATTCATACTTAGTAGCTTACTTTGGAGTCTCAAGAGCTCAGCCAGAGGGAAGGAAAAGCCTCAGACTTTCAACGGAGGTTATAGAGAGAAATTTTCTGAACTCCCGAGCTCAGTCACTGGCATAAAAATCTACCTTCTGGTGCTCAATAAACATTAAATAATGACAAAAATTTTGCTAAAACTGTGTAAACGTCTCTTCAATTAAGCAAGCAGTTGCATTATGAAAATATCAGAACAGTCAATTTAATCTTTATCTCTTTTTTTATCCACTGTGTAGGCCAGCAGACATTCAACAAACATCAAATTTCAAAAAACTCTTATACTTACTATGATCCCTCTACATTTTTCACCCACAGCTTCCCATTTTTATTTTGTCAAAACATGGCCCAAGGGTCATTTTTAATTTATACATTATTTGGTTTCTATCCTATGTGAATGTGGATTGTTTTTAAGATTATTGTTTTTAAGTTATTTGGATGCTTATTCAACTACAAACTGGTACATAAGAACATAAGAATAGCCTTACTGGGTCCGACCAATGGTCCATCAAGCTCAGTAGCCCGTTCTCACAGTGGCCAATCCACGTCATTAGTACCTGGACAAAACCCAAGGTGTAGCAATATTCCATGCTACCAATACAGGGCAAGCAGTGGCTTCCCCTGTGTCTTTCTCAATTACAGACTATGGACTTTTCCTCCAGGAACTTGTCCAAACCTTTCTTAAAACCAGCTACGCTATCTGCTCTTACCACATCCAGCAACACGTTCCAGAGCTTAACTATTCTCTGAGTGAAAAAAATTTCCTCCTATTGGTTTTAAAAGTATTTTCCTGTAACTTCATCGAGTGTCCCCCAGTCTGTAATTTTTGACAGTGAAAAATCTATCCACCTGTACCCGTTCTACTCCACTCAGGATTTTGTAGACTTCAATCATATCTCTCCTCAGCCGTCTCTTTTCCATGCTGAAGAGCCCTAACCATTTTAGTCTTTCCTCATATGAGAGAAGTTCCATCCCCTTTACCATCTTGGTCGCTCTTCTTTGAACCTTTTATAGCGCCACTATATCTTTCTTGAGATAAGGAGACCAGAATTGAACGCAATAGTCCACATGAGGTCGCACCATGTAGCAATACAGGGGCATTATAACATTCTTAATCTTGTTAACCATCCCTTTTTTAAATAATTCCTAGCATCCTATTTGCTTTTTTGGTCGCTGCCACACATTGGGCGGAAGATTTCATCGTATTGTCTATGATGACACCCAGATCCTTTTCTTGGGTGCTAATCCCCAAGGTGGACCCTAGCATCTGGTAACTGTGATTCAGGTTATTCTTCCCAATGTGCATCTCTTTGCATTTGTCCACATTAAATTTCATCTGCCATTTGGACGCCCAGTCTTCCAATTTCCTAAGGTCCACCTGCAATTTTTTACAATCTGCAAGCGTCGTTCCAATTTCCAGATCATTTATAAATAAGTTATTAATTCTTTATTCATTTTCAAAAATACATTAAGTGTTAAATATATTCATTCATATTAGCAATAAATACATCACTTACAAACAATCATTGATATATTTCATAAATTCTTATCCCTTCCCCTTTCCCATCCCTCCCTCCCATATATTCCATTATCATATAAAACGTATAATAATAAACTTCCCCCCTCCCTATATCTTAAGTTGATAAATATAAGGGAAACAAATTCAAATTAATCTTTACAATACTTTGTCAATGGTTTCCACACATCCTGAAACTTCTTAAAATATCCCCGTTGAAATGCAATAAACCTTTCCATTTTATAGATATGGCATAAAGAATTCCACCAGAAGTTGTAATTTAATCTCCTCCAATCCTTCCAATTATATGTAATTTGCTGAATAGCAACACCAGTCATTATAAGTAGTAATTTATAAATAAGTTAAATAGCACCGGTTCTAGTACAGACCCCTGCGGCACTCCACTGCTTACTCTCCTCCATTGAGAAAAATGACCATTTAACCCTACCCTCTGTTTTCTATCCAATAACCAATTCCTAATCCACAACTGATCTTTGCCACCTATCCCATGACATTTTAATTTTCTCAGGAGCCTTTCATGAGGAACTTTATCAAAAGCTTTCTGAAAATCTAGATGCACTATATCAACTGGCTCACCTTTATCCATATGTTTATTCACAACTTCAAAGAAGTCAATCAAATTTGTGAGGCAAGATCTCCCTCGGCTGAACCCATGCTGACTCCATCTGATTAAATCATGTTTGTGTACATGTTCCACAATTTTATTTTTTATAATTGTTTCTACCATTTTGACGGCACCAAAGTGAGGCTTACTGGTCTGTAATTTCCCGGATCTCCCCTGGAGCCCTTTTTAAAAATCGGAATAACATTGGCCACCCTTAAATGTACAATATTTTTGTTGTTTTGCTATTCCATTTTTTGCTGCATTACGAGGGGGTGGTGAAAAGTTCTCAGCCCAACCAAGAAGTGAATAATGTGGATATAGTTCAACAATGTCAAAACATAGAATTTTGTGTCTGCAAATTGGCACTTAACGAAATAACTCTTTTCAGCTACAGTGGCAAATAATGCTCAGAATTAAGAAGTTGGTTGTTGAGTTGAGAACTTTTCAGCACCACCTCATAGACATGATTTAGCGTCTAATTCAGCTTAATATAAGAAACCCCTAATTTTAATTGTATATATTTTTTAATTTTTATATTTCTAATGACACAGCAGTACTTACAATTGGATTTTTTAATCTCATACTTAAGATGTTCTTTTCATGTTTCTGCTCAGGTATTGAACTTCCAACCACAGAGGTGAGATGATATTTAACCTGATTCAATCAAGGATTTTCTATACTTACAGAGCAGATGAGAGAAACTGTTTTAAAAAGCATTACAGAGTGTTCTGAAAATGTACAATGCTCTAATGGCCCCTTTTATCAAGCTGCACTAGAGGTTTTTAACGGTAAATGCTCCGATGCTCATAGAATTCCTATGAGCGTCAGAGCACTTACGTCACTGGCCCACACTAAAAACCTCTTGTGCAGCTTAATAAAAAAAAGGGGGGGGGGGGTTAAATAAAAGGCTCTTGAAATTTACAATGCAGCTCATGCGCAACGTCATTCAGTTTTGCTAGCATATATTTAAGTGCATAATGTTTTGTTCCTCTGCTATCTTGCATAATCTGACACACTCATTACACCACAATTTTATCTAGGTCAAGTCATTGTGCAGCTGAGAAATACACTCAGCAGCTGAGTCAGCATGCTTGATGATTTCAGCTGGTACAACACATCAAAGTGAAATGCTGGAAAGGGATCAGGTGCTCCACTGCCTTGTTACTATCACTTCCACATAGCTACCAACTTACCCAGTTCAAGTAGAGACATTTTAGCTCAAACCTGGACTTCTGACCTATCTGTCTGATGTATTATGGAAGTAATGGCTCAGATTTCATTGGGGAAAATTAGGGACCTTAAATCTCATGTAAGTTGCAAACCAGGACTGGCTAGTGATTTAATATGCCCCTAGAGAAACAGGATATTTTGGCAGCTAACAATTCATCATTGCCCTTCTGCCAGGCAGGAGCTGGCCATCCTCGGAGCACCTGAACACTTCTAGTCCAGATGCAGGCCTGTCAAACTCACTCCTAAATTCTGGGCTTCTCTGAGTAGCAATCTTCCTTTAGGCACTAGAATGTGGCAGCTCTTCTTCATAACATTAGCATTCGCATTCCCGTCACCTGCAAGTGGAAAGCTAATCACCATCAATCAATAATCACACAACTCAGTTTTATTGGAATAAATATTTAGCCGCAGTTTATTATCTATCTGAATATTATCTCCATAAGAACATAAGCAGTGCCTCCGCCGGGTCAGACCATAGGTCCATCATGCCCAGCAGTCCGCTCCCGCGGCGGCCCAAACAGGTCACCTGTCTGAATCATCAGAAGGGGCCCCCTTGCCACCCTGGTTTCCCATTGAAGTCCTATCTTCCCATCGAAGTCCTAACCCTCCGGTTTTGCACATGCACGACCTGGTCGGGTTTCTATACTTATTTCCTGGATACTTCTCTCAGTATCCCACGATCCCTTTATCCCTCAGGAATCCATCCAATCCCTGTTTGAATCCCTGTACCGTACTCTGCCCGACCACCTCCTCCGGCAGCGCATTCCAAGTGTCCACGACCCTCTGGGTGAAAAAAAACTTCCTTGCATTTGTTTTGAACCTATCTCCCTTCAGTTTCTCCGAGTGCCCCCTCGTACCTGTTGTCCCCTTCAGTCTGAAGAATCTGTCCCTATCCACCCTCTCTATGCCCCTCATGATCTTGAAGGTCTCTATCATATCTCCCCTGAGCCTCCTTTTTTCCAGGGAGAAGAGCCCCAGCTTATCCAACCTTTCGGCGTATGGGCAGTGTTCCAGCCCTCTTACCAGTTTCGTCGCTCTCCTTTGGACTCTCTCAAGCACCGCCATGTCCTTCTTGAGGTATGGCGACCAATACTGCACGCAGTATTCCAGATGCGGACGCACCATCGCTCGATACAATGGCATGATGACTTCCCGCGTCCTGGTTGTGATGCCCCTCTTTATGATGCTCAGCATCCTGTTGGCTTTTTTCGAGGCTGCTGCGCACTGTGCAGATGGCTTCAGTGATGCATCCACCAGCACACCCAAGTCTCTCTCAAGTCTGCTGTCTCCCAACAATGCCCCCCCCATTTTGTAGTTGAACAACGGGTTCTTTTTCCCTATATGCATGACCTTGCATTTTTTCCACATTGAAGCGCATTTGCCATTTGTCTGCCCAGTCCTCCAGCTTCTCCAGGTCCCTTTGCAGGTCCTCACACTCCTCCCTGGACCTAACTCTGCCGCACAGTTTGGTATCATCTGTGTCCAAAAACCAACAAACCCCCAATGCATATTTCACACAGGGAGCTATTCAGTGTCGAAACTAGCTCCCGTTAAGTCTTTAAATTATAACATTCCCCCAAACATGACCCACGGTGACGCAAGGCCATGCTTCCCCTCCCCTCCCCCCAAACATGACCCACGGTGACGCAAGGCCATGCTTCCCCTCGCAGCGGTATCGCATAAGAGAGTTACATTTATTTATTTATTAACTGCTCATCTCCCAGATCCAACTGGGCCAAACCACATTTTCTGCCCCACCCAAAGTTGCGACCACCTCCCCCCAACCCCATAAGCTCCACCAAACCCACCCAAGTCGACATATAACATGTACACCCCCATCCCATCCCACAACACTGACACAAACATAACACCAGCACAAATGGGAGGGAGGGAGGGATAATCTTTTCCTGAAGAGACTACTCTACTGTTCTCCTTTCCTCACAGATTTAATTCCAGACTGCCACAACATTCAACCAATCATGTGGCTGCTCCACCCCATCACCTTAGAAACCTCCCTAATCATTTTTCTTTCTTACAAGCTCTATTAACCCTTTCTTACCTCCTCTTATAAACTTGTCAATCCTTATTCTACAGACCCTTGACAACACCTCATATATTCCCTTCACCCTCTGACCCCCCCTCCCATTTTACCCACACCATCATTCAATAAATATTACCAGCTGGTGACAACAGCTCAGCTAATGTTATATCACACCAGAAGAATCTGGTGTTCTTCTTTAGCTGGTTTTGCAGACCACAGTTCCAGGACTCACATTAATTTTATCAAGCAACTGTGTCCTTGATAGCTTTTTGTTTTTTTGGCTCTAGTCATTAGACTGTTTCAACAACTTGGAAAATCTGGGCAAAAACATGGGGTTAAATGTATTTGCCAACTTTTGGAACAGTATAGGCTAGATTCACTAAGCCCACCGATCACGTCTTGACCACTTTGCGACCACAACCCCATTCGCTAACCTTCCTCTCAAGCATATCTGCTACCAATCCGAACCGTGCATGCAAATGAGGGGAAATGGCAGACAAAATAGGAAGGGCCTCGATAACACTAAAAAAATTCAGGCACACTGGACTGGCCGATCCAAAAACAAGAGACTGCTGAGGTCCAGTCGCTTGTGCAAAAATCCTGCTCTCCGCCCCGACTCTTCTGCTCAATCTGCCACCCTGCTCTCTACCCCGACTCTCCTGCAATTCTCAAGCAGCAAGTGTTAGTCTGCAGTAAGGAGGTACACTTTTCCAGCTGGGATGTTTTAAAGTTTGCAGAAGAGCAGCTTGCTCCCATCAAAAAAAAAAAGTTCAGCCAAAGACTTCAGTTTTATTTTGAAAACTGCATCTCCTGCTCTTGCCCGCCCTGCTCTCTGCCCTAACTCTCCTGCTCACCCTTCCCTGCAGTGCAAACCCATGGTTTTAACCCCCAGGTTTAAAGTGAGTTAAAACCACAGGCTCGCGAAGTAAAAAGTCTCCAGCTCTGTAAGCATCTACAGGTAAAGAAGATGGCCAGGATCACTTTTCAGCAATCCATGTGGTTGGTTTAGGGCATGCCTCCGATTGGCCTAATTAGCATGCAGACGCATTGTGAATCGGGCGCACGGCCACCTCACGGTTTGGATCGCCCACCGATCGGATTGGATCCATGAGGTTAGTGAATCTAATTTGAACTTTGACTAGATTCATTTAAATAGTCTAATTATCCCTAGACAATAGTGGAACATGTGCAAAGGATCTCTGGGGGAGGAGGGGGAAAGATACTGCATTTTTACACCCATACCTGCTTTCTTTAGCAGTTGACTTTTACCCATCCTCTTCAATCTGTCTGCAAAAAGATTGCTTTCATTTCACATCCAGTTCTGCAAATAGAACATTTTTTAGGTTATAGAGGATTCATTAATTCTGCATTTGATTTCTAATCTAGTCTTTGATTTATATACCGGGTCATCTCCCAGCGGAGCTCACTCGGTTTACAAGTAGTTATAGACCAGCAAAAAAAAGCAAACAAGAGCATAGGAGAAAATAAGTGTTGTAGGTCAATCAATTTGTTTAATCTTAAGTAAGCTGTTCAAGTATTGTGTAAATAATAAGGCTTTTAGGACTTTACTAAATTGTTGTAACTGACCTATCAATCTGACAGAATCAGGAAGCCCATTCCATATTTCTACCAATTTAAAGCGAAAGATTGACTGAGTTTCCCGGCCGATCTAATTCTTCTGAAGGAAGGGAACAGTAATTTATATCTCTGTGTATTCTT
The DNA here is from genome assembly GCF_902459505.1 of Geotrypetes seraphini. NCBI lineage: Eukaryota > Metazoa > Chordata > Amphibia > Gymnophiona > Dermophiidae > Geotrypetes > Geotrypetes seraphini. Next base: position 26,695,325 of record NC_047084.1, read on the forward strand.
CGAATGGCAAGATCTAAGGGTATTCCAGTATAAAGGGACCAAAGGACCAAATATTCCATAGAGAAGCTTAAAAATGATGCAGGCGCATTTAAAATGGATCCTAAAATGGATTGGGAGCCAATGGAGCTTTCTCAACAGAGGGGAGACATGATCATACTTTCTCTTTCCAAAGATGAGTTTAGCTGCCATATTCTGTATTAACTGAATTCTTCTCAAACTACCCTGTTTGATACCTAAATATACAGAATTACAATAATCCAACTGGACAAGTACAATAGACTGTACCAGCACTGAAAAATGATCATGATGAAATAACGATCTAACTTTCCTTAACATACGTAAACAAAAAAAAACACCTTTTTGCCAAAGAGTTTATCTGTTCATGAAATGTGAGTGATGAGTCTAAGAAAATACCTAACACTCTGGAAGAAAAATCTATCTGTAACGAAATACCTGTTTTTAGTGAACAGAAACATGGAGATTTTCTTTAAAAAAAACACAAAATAAACAACCCAAACTTGATGACTTGCTAACTTTGAAAAACTTCAACTTTCTACATATTAATTAAAATTGCTTTTATGTCTTATCAATAGTCAACACCTATATAATCCAGCTTTCTCTGTAAATCTAAATGTGGAATTATCACCTTTCACAGTGTTCATAAATCATATTCAGAAACATGTTGACTAATTTGAGTTTTCACCCTACTTGTATGGTTTACTTCCATGAATAAATTTAATATCACATCAGAAACCTCAAAGCAAACAAAGATGACACCTCTGTGGGTGAGCATCTTTCAATACCTGGACACTTCATCAATGACCTAATGGTCAGATTACTATAGGTAATTTTAAAACATTCCAGGAATGCAAGATTTTTGAAGTTAAAAGAAGACTCCCACCAGACAGGACTTAAGATAGTTTCACTAAACCCACCAATCGTGTCCAACCACTTTGCAACCCGACCCAATTCACTAACCTTCCTATAGCACCCCAATCCGATCTGCACATACAAATGAGGGGAAACAGCATGCAAAGTAGGGAGGCCTCGATTCACTAAACTTGTTCAGGAACACCGAATGGGCTGGACGATCAAAAAAGAAGCGACTGCTGGGGACTAGTCGCTCACATCCTTTCCTGCTCTCAGCCACCCTGAAATCCTAGCCCTGAAAAACCATGCTCCTCTGCCTTTCCTACTTTTGCCGCCCCGACTTCTCCTGCTCTGCCACCCCAACTTCTTCTGCTTTTGCCACCCTGACTTCTCCTGCTTTTGCCCCCCAACTTCTCCTGCTCTGCCGCCCTTCCTCGCAGTGCAAGCCCATGGTTTTAACCTGTGGGTTAAAGCGGGACTGCACTACAGCATGTTCTGTTCTGTTCCTAGAACATGCCACAGTGCAGCCCCACTTTAAACCGCGGGCTAAAACCACGGGCTCGCAAGTAAAAAAGTCAAAAGTAAAAAATTAAAAAAGCTAAGTATTTGTTGATGGACAGCAAGCGCCATGTGCAGACCATCTACAGGCAAAAGAGATGGTCCTGCGCATGCATCGGGATAGCTCTGCTGCGATTCGTACAGTCGCTTTGGAGCGGGCCTCCAATCGCAGTCATTTGCATGAGATAAGGCTTGGTGGATTCGGTCACCCGAAAAGTCTCGGCCATGGATCTAGACAGGTAAGGGGCTTTAGTGAATCTAGCCCTTAATAGGGTTTACTATTGCATGACCAACCATAAAATTATACTGCTTTGTTACCTTCTCATTAGTCCTATCCTCCCTGTCACCCCTTCCCCTCCACCCAGACTGTCATTGTAATGCTTTTCATGTTTAAACTATATATATTTTAATTTAGTAATATTTTGCTTATAACTTAAGTGAAGAAGGCTGTGCCTTTGAAAAAATTGTCAGAAATATTATTGTTAGTCTATTAAAGATATCATCTTATTTTCCTTTTTAATTTTGTTTCTACTTATTACCTTTAAGTTTAAACTTAGTCATTGTTTATATTCCACATACCTCCATGTACTTATTCACAGAAAGTTAATACAAGATCTTTTAGGCTATGAGGTCAAGTGAAGGTGTCATCTAGGGCTAGATGCACTAACCAGGATCAGTAAGACCACGTGGGTCTGCTCTGATATGATTTTTGGCCAATTCTAAAAGAGCTATTGATGCACCAAAAAATTTTGCAGAGGTTCGTCATAATCCTCATCTCTCCATCCAATTGATCGCTGTGAGAGCAACTCTCACACATGCGCAGAGCCGGCAGGGGAAGCCCGAACAGCTGAGAGGCAGGGGCAGGAAACTGTTCTTTTTTTTTTTTTTTTTCAATGGACACAGATGTGCACAATATCTCATTAAAAAAAAGAAAAGAAGAAAAAAAAATCCCCTCCGATGAAGGCCCTCCTCAACATCCCCCTATGAACTGGCACGGGGACTGACAATCCAGGGCCGGATTAACCACTAGGTCAAGTAGGCACGTGCCTAGGGCCCAATAAATGGTTATGGGGGCCCACTGAAGGAGACCACTCAAAAAAAAAAATCTCAGACGGCAAGAGCCTGGCTCCCCCCCCCCCCCGCAGTGATCGGCAACACCGCCCCCTTGATCGGCGAAACAGTGCTCCCGCCCCCCCTCGATTTGGCGAAACAGGGCTCCCGCCCCCCCTCCCCCCTCAATCAGCAAAAACAGGGCCGGTGGACTGTTTTTCTCCCGCCGCTTGCCGAAGCCTGTAAATAACTTTAACACACACCACCGGCTTCCCTCCTCATCCTCCTCCTCCTCCATCAACCAAATGGAAAGTTACATCATGAGGGGGGAGGAAGGAGGAAGGAAGTTGTCGGCAGCACGCACACTGTTAGAGCCCCGCGGCGTGTGTTAAGTTATTTAAAGGCTTTGGCAGCGGCAGGAGAAAGCAGTCACCAGCCCTGTTTGTGCCGATCGAGGGGGGAAGGCTCTGTTTTGTCATTCGAGGGGGGGGCCTTGTTTAGCCGATCAAGGTGGGGGGAGGCCTAGTATTTGCCAATTGCTGCGGGGGGGGGGGGGGGGGGTGGCAGAGGCCTGGGGAGGGGAAGATGGAAAGGCAGTAGAAATACATTATGTTGGAGCAGGGAATGAGAGGGAGGGAGAGAAGGGGAAATGTTGGACAAGGGCAGGAGGGGGTGCTAGATCATAGGGTTAACAGGGGGGAGAGAACAACAGGAAAGAGAGTGGAAGCAATCTTTGACCCTGAGGGGAAGGGAAGAGAGAGGTGGTGAGATGAAGATTGATCATGGGGAGAGGGACAGGAAGGGAAATAGAGATGGGATAGTAAGATAGTGAAGGAAAAAGGACAGGGAGATGTCCAGAGAGGAGATGCTGGGCTACAAGAATGGAGGGAGAGGATATGCTGGAAACTGTGAAATGTGGGACAGAGACCAAGGGACAGGGGTGGCAAGGACATGAATGAGAGGAAGATAATCTCTAGCCCCTCACCGCTGTTGCTTAAACCCACATGCACCTGATGCTGACGGCACAAGTTTTCTTCCCACTTCCATCATCTGCCCTCTTCTCTCCCTCCCTCCACCCCAGGCATTCACTGAGGGGGGCAGGATAACTGATGGAGTTGCCTGGTGTGGAGAGAGAGAGAGAAGGAGGCAGTATGATGGAAGCGGGAAGAACTGTGCGTCAGCTTCAGGCGCATATGGGAAAGCAGCAGCAGTGGTGAAGAGGTGAGGGCCCTCACCACCTCCTCACCACTTCTGCTGCTTTCCCCACATGCTGAATGGGGGGAAGAAGATAGAGTTAGTGAAAAGAGGAGGGATGAAGAAAGGGGTTGGCAAGCGTGAGTAGACACAGTGAAAAAGAGGAAACTGAGGACATGAATAGTAAGAAAGAATTTAATTTAGACGGAGGTATGAAATAGAGATGGAAAGAACAGAGAAGAAAAGGGAAGAGAGAAGAGAATTCCCAAAAATGGGGAGACAGATATCAGATCTGAGTGGAGGAAATGAGAAGAGAGAGACACTAAAAAACCACAGGGGGGAGAGAAGGAGAGATGGAATGAGAGAGAGTGCCAGACCATGGGGAGAACAGAGGGAAGATGATGGATGCTAGACATAAGAGGGGCGGGGGGGAGCAGAAGGAGAGATGGCAGAGGGAGGTAGAGATTTTCTGAAAAAAGGCAGACACTGGATTAGAAGGAATGCGAATGACAAGGAAGATGAGGGAAAGCAGAAACCACAAGACAGAGGTAAGAAAAAAAAAGTGCAAAAGATAATCCAAAACAGAAGATAAGGAGAATGTTGGGGCTCCTTATCATGAGAAAAAGCACCACGTAGAAAATCTAGTCCATTGTTGGTGATAGCATTGCCTAGTGGTAGGTTTCCTAGAAGCCTCTAAAATGTCTCTGACAGGTTGAGAAAAACTGCAGAGGAGTTCAAGTTGAGAGGTTACCAAGCTGTCAGGTGTAGAGACTGCAGTTTGGGATGAAGCAGAGATCCCTGACTCTGTGTAAAGCAGAGATGGAAAAACTGTTAGAAGATATGGCTCCCTGTTGCTGAGTTGAAATAGAAGGGAGTACCCAAGGTTGTCCTCGGCTACCAAGGAGCAATCAGAATCATGGTGGCATGATCCGTTCTTTAACTTGACCAGAGTCTTGAGAATGAGAGGGAATGGAGGGAATGCATAGAGGAAGAGATTTGTCCATTCCAGGAGAAAAGCATCTGCCTCAAGGCGATGAGGAGAGTATATTCCCTGGAGCAGAACTGAGGGAGTATGTAGTTGTGGGGAGGAGCTGCAAAGAGGTCTATCTGAGGTGTTCCCCACTGTGAAAAAATGTGATGAAGAGGCGAGGAATGGAGTGTCCATTCGTGAGGTTGCAGGAAGACGACTCAATTTGTCCACCAAGCAATTTTTCCGCCCCTTGGATATAGACAGCTTTGAGGAAGGTATTGTGGCGGATTGCCCAGTCCCAAACCTTCAGAGCTTCTTGACAGAGGGAGGCAGATCCCGTCCCTCCCTGTTTGTTGATATAATACATGGCGACTTTGGTTGTCTGTCCGAATGAGGACTACCTGGTCATGAAGAAGATGTTGAAAGTGTTGAGAGCCTTGAGGATACGCTCTGAGTTCCAAAAGATTGATATGACACCGACGATCCGTACTGGTCCAGTGGCCTTGGGTACGGAGACCATCGAGATGAGCGCTCCAAGCGTAAGGTCGAAGAATATGTTGTGAGGACCTTCTGATGGGGGGGGTGTTTGAAAAAGCCAAGCCTCTGGAGAGATTGGAAGAGAGCAATCCACCAACGGAGAGACTGCTTCAATGAAGGAGTGACTGTTATGTGTCGAGAAAGTGGGTTGGAAACCTGCATCCACTGAGATTGCCAGGGTCCACTGAGGAATTCTGAGGTGAAGTCTGCAATAGGAGTCACGTGTAACTGTGGAGGCCATGTTGACCCAGAAGTACCATCATGTGTCCTCACTGAGATGGAAGAGCGGGAAGACACTGTATGACAGAGTTGAAGAAGAGCTTCCAGATGTTGTTATGGAAGGAATGCTCTGAGTTGGATAGTATCCAGAACAACTCTGATGAATTGTAGATTCTGTGAGGGCTGAAGATGGATTTGGGAAAGTTTATTTCGGATCCCAAACTTTGTAGAAACCAGGTAGTCCGTGGGTCGCTACAATAACCCCCTGAGATGTTGAATCTTTGATGAGCCAAGTCGTCGAGGTAGGGAAATACCTGAAGACCATGGTTCCTTAGAGCTGCTGCTACCACAACCAGGCACTTGGTGAATACTCTGGGAGAGGAAGCAGGCGGAAGGGCAGCACTCTGTATTGATAATGCAGATTCCCCCACCCGAAATCTGAGGTATTGATGGGAGGCCGGATGAATGGGAATGTGAGTATAGGCCTCCTTGAGATCCAGAGCGCATAACCAGTCATTCTGCTAGAGAAGGGGATAATTGAGATGCCAGGGACAACATTCAAAATTTTTCTTTGACCAAAAATTTGTTGAGAGCCCTGAGATCCAGAATGGGCCGCAGATCGCCCATCTTCTTCGGAATAAGGAAGTAACGGAGTAAAAACCCCCTGTTCTGCTGGTCCAGAGGAACTGGTTCGATGGCATGGAGACGAAGCAGAGCTTGAGTTTCCTGAAGAAGAAGGGCGGTCTGTGATGGATTGGAAGGATACTCTCTTGGAGGAAGCTCTGGTGGAACCTGAGTGAAATGAAGAGAGTATCCTTCCCTGATGATGGTCAGTACCCAGAGGTTGGATGTAATTGACATCCATCGGTGGTAAAAAAGATGGAGACGACCTCCTATAGGGGGAAAAGAAGTTAGAGACAGAACGGTGGAGGTTATGCTCTGTTTTAAAACAGTCAAAAAGGCTGAGTAGCCTTGGGTGCAGCAGAATGGTTGAGGTTTTTGTTGATTCTGAGGCTGCTATTTTTTAAGATTGTAAGGAGCCTTCCTTACGATTGTAAGGAGCCTTCCTTGGAGTTAAACGCCGTTGATAGATAGGAGCAGGGCGTGTAGGTTTGCAAGAGCTGGCTTTGGCTTTGTCTGACAATAGAAGCAAAGGATTTTTCATGGTCAATTTCTTGGTGGCTGCCTCGATAGATTCATCAAAGAGGTCATTGCCCTCACAAGGAATATTAGCTAAGCGATCCTGAAGATTAGGGTCCATGTCAATGGTACGAAGCCAGGCAAGGCAACACATGGCTACAGAACAAGCAGCTGCCCGGGCAGACAACTCGAAGGCATCATAAGATGACTGGAGGAGATGTAATTGGAGTTGTGATAAAGAAGCAAGGACTTCTTGAAATTCAAAGTGCTTTTGAGTATCCAAATAAGTCAAGAATTTTGGTAATAGAAAAATGAGAGAACTCAAAATAAGTAATAAAATGAAAATTATAATTGAGGACTTTAGAGGACATCATAGCATTTTGATAGATTGTGACGTCCGAATTTGTCCATAGGTTTCCATTCCCTTCCAGGAGGAATGGTGGCATAAACCTTGGAAGATGGGACCTCTTCAAGGAGAAACTCGACTAGCAGGGACTGATGAGATATACTGTGAGTTGTCAACCCATTTGTGATGTACAGTTTTATACCTAGAGTCCAATTTGCCTGAACAGCCGGTATGGTATAAGGTGTCTCCAGGCATCGACCAAAAGTCTGAGACAAAAGCTTGTGAAGAGGAAGCTTAAGTGACTCTGCCAGAGGTTGAGGGAGATGCATGACTTTGAGGTACTCCTTAGAGTATTTGGAACCAGCATCTAATTGAAGATCCGATGTCAACAGCTATCTGACGAATGAAAAGATGAGAAAGATAGCTGATCCGCCAATGCTTTGCCTGAGAAGGACTCGAGGACGTCGAGGCAGCCTGGGTCAAAGATGAAGCTTACGGCAGAAAAAAGCATCAAAAGAATATGGAGACTTGGACGAAGCAATTGAAACTGCTGCATCCTTGAGGTTCAGATAGTGGAGACCTTGAGCGAGGATGTCAGCGACTAGTCAAGTAGAAGTAGAGCGAGGCTTAGTTGAAGAGGGACATTCTTTAGAAGAACTATGCCTCGATTGAAGGCCTCGATCGTCGGTGAGAAAACGGTGCTTGGAAGCAGAACTCGAAGATCGAGGAGACTTCACCTCGGAAACAGAAGCGCCGATTGCCACCAAAGAATGATAGGACTGGAGGCTGTAGATCTGAAGCTCCAGAGGCTTGATGGAGGGAACTCGATACACTCCCAAAGACTCTGTTCCTTAATAGAGTGTGAGGAATCCTGCTGAGGCACTTGCAAAGCTTCTGCTCCTTGCTTCCGTGCTTGGATGCCAGACCAGGTCACTCGCAGAAACTCTGCTCCTGCAAAGAGTGTGTAAAGCTCAGACTGAGGCAAAGGAAGCGGCTTGACCTTGCGGAAGTCTGCTAAATGCCCAGGCTGGATGAGAGGAAGAAGCTTAGGGGCCCATATAAGTAAGGGAACTGAATGAATTGCTTCTCCAACATGGTCTGGAAAGAAGCTGGCAAGGATGGATCCGCGTCTGAAACCGGACCAACTGCTTTGGCTGGAGGTTTCCACCGAGGCAGTGTAAATGTGCTTCAACTTGGAAGTCCTAGGTACTTTAAGCACCACCGCTGGAACTTTCTGCTGAGCTATCTGACCAGAGGAAAACAGGGAAGATACAGCAGTTGTCGTCGAAGGTCCTGATTGAGGCCTCGAGTTCGAAGTAGTAGAAGCAGGAGGAGTTTCGGTTCGAAGGTGAGGCCGAGGGCTCCTATCGATGTCGAGGGATCGGAGGAAGAATCCATCCCGAACAGCTTCTCCACCAAAAGATGATGATGTTTAAGGGGCCTCAGAGGTTGAAGAGCAGCACAGCGCTCTTGCACGACTTCGGGTGATGTTCTGGCCCAAGGCACTTGAGGCAGCAACGGTGTGGGTCCATAAAGGAAATCGCACGCTGGCACTGGCTACACTTCTTGAAGCCCGTGACAGGCCAGGACATAGAAGGAAAAATAGTCACCGCAAGATCGAAGCCCTTGGGCTGTGGCCAAGCAGCCTGCCCCAGCAGACCGACGGAAGATTGGAAAAAAAAAATTTTTTTTTTTTAACTAGAAATAAAAGAAATAAAGTAAGAACAGCGATTCGTGAAGAAAAAAATACAAACCGCAGTTCAGTTCAGAGAAGGCATAAGTAACGAAGTTAAATGCAGAGAGTCAAAGACGGACTTCGCGGAGAACTGAGGAGAACGCGCCCTACGTTGGGCGGGGGAAGGGGGCACTCGCACATGCGCTGTTCGGTTGACTCGAAACTTTTGAGTTTCTTCAAGCAAGTATGCTATGCGAGCTTCTGCATCCGGGCTCCGCTGATGACGTCACCTATATGGTGAGAATAGGCTGCGTGCTTGTCCTGGGATAAAGTTCTTTTCTTGGTTCTGCTCTTTTTAACATTTTTTATAAGTGATATTGCTGAAGGACTGTCAGGTAAGATTTGCCTCTTTGCAGATGATACCAATATCTGCAATAGAGTTGACATCCCAGATGGTATAACATGAAGAAAGCCCGTCACTGTCATCCCATTCAGCGCCCCGTCACCGTCCCCGTAGCATCCATACAAGCCTCAGTACTGCAATATTTAGCTTATTCCTTCCTTATAAATCAAAGTTCTGGCTGCTGAACTGGAGAAAGAGATGTTCAGCTGGCAGGGCTTTGTTTATAAATTTTTATCAACATAACTAATATACTACTTTATCCTGAAGCAAAAAAAAAAATTATATATATATATATATATATATATAATTTTTTTTCTACCTTTGTTGTCTGGTTTCTGCTTTCCTCATCTTCCCATTCAATTCCTTCATCCACTGTCTCTCTTCTCTCTGCATCTTCCATTTGCTCTGTTACTGTGCCTCTCCCTTTCTCCCCCCTTCCAAATTGGTCTGGCACCCTTCTTTTTCCCTCCACTCCCCACATAGTCTGGCATCTCTGTCTTCTTCCCTGCCAGCGTCTTCTCCCCACTCTCTTCTCCATTTCCCTTCAGCGTCTTCTCCCCACTCTCTCTTCCCCATTTCCTTTCAGGGTCCTTCTCCCCCCTCTGTCTTCCCCATGTCCTTTCAGCATCCTTCTCCCTCCTCTGTCTTCCCCATGTCCTTTCAGCATCCTTCTCCCTCCTCTGTCTTCCCCATGTCCTTTCAGCATCCTTCTCCCCCCTCTGTCTTCCCCATGTCCTTTCAGCATCCTTCTTCCCCATGTGCTTTCAGCGTCCTTCTCCCCCTTATGTCTTCCACATGTGTTTTCAGCGTCCTTCTCCCCCCTCTGTTTTACCCATTTCCCTTCAGCATCTTTTCCTCTCCACCCCACCTTTCCTCTTTTTCTCCCTCCCTGCCCCTTACCTTCATTGCACTTCCCTCCCCCCCCCCAACAGACCCTGTCCAACAAACCTCCCTGCCCTGTGGCCGACGATGTCTAAACTGCCTTCTTACAGCAGCCGGAGCGTTGTAGTTGCATATGGCTGTCGCAAAGGTCGTCTCTGATGCAACTTCCAGTTGTGTCAGAGATGACCTTTACGGTAGCCACATGCAGCTTCAATGCTCCTGCTGCTGTAAGAAGGCAATTTAGACTTGCGGCCACAAAGGTAAGGGGCAGGGAGGAAGGGAGCTGTTTAAAGACCATTCACTGCTGAATTTTCCGGACCTGCCGGCTGTGCACCCTTCCTAAGGCTGCACCCGGGGCGGACCACCGCCCCCCTCTTGGTACGCCACTGCGTAAATGCACATGAGTTGAGTCTCTTTCATTTGAAAAGAAGCTCTGGATTGAGAGGGCATAGGATGAATTTAAGAGGTGATAGACTCAGGAGTAATCTAAGGAAATACTTTTTACCAAAAGGGTGGTAGATGCATGGAACAGTTTCCCGGAAGAGGTGGTGGAGACAGAGACTGTGTCTGAATTGAAGAAAGTGTGGGATAGACATGTGGTATATCTTAGAGAATGGAAAAATGGTTTGCAAATGGGCAGACTGGATTGGCTTTTATTTGCCATCATGTTTCAGTTCAAACTGAAGATCTTGGTTTCAGTCAGGCTCTAACCAAAAGAGTAATGGTAGTTTGTGATGGATTATGTATGTTTGAGCCACCCCAGCCAGTTGTCAGTGTCACAGTGCAGGGGCAGTGTTACACAGCAATATGGTGAGGTACCACTCTGGGTCCTCATTGCCATTTTGGAAGAAACATAGAGTATGACGGCAGATAAGGGCCAGTGGCCCAACAAGTTTGCCCACTCAAGTCTAGCCCTCCCTCCCTGGGGTATCCATTTTTTAAGCATAACTCTGTGGTACCCCTACCTGTTTGTCCCATTGATTCTTGAAGTCGATCACGCTACTGGCCTCGACCACCTGGCGTGGAAGACCATTCCATTGATCAATCACCCGCTTGGTTTATTTGTGTTAGTGGGATGGAGAGGATTGCAGGCTGGCTTGTGGTCAATAGGTGGCAAATTGTACAGGGGAGGGATATTGGAGGCTGGGGGTTGATCAGAAGGTGCAAGAGGAAGGGAATAGGAGGGTGCTATGTTCCATGGAAGGGGGATCGGAGGCTGGGAAAGGATTGGGAACTAGTGCCTCCCCAGCCAGCTATCAGTGTCAGAGTTAGAGCAGGAGCAGTTTCAAATGGTAGGCCCAATAATGCAAATTTCCCATGCAATCAGCCCTGTAATGTAACACTGTGCTCCTGTGCTAGCCATCTCCCCTGTGCTGTAAATGCAGGCCAGATACAGGGCACATCCACTGCACTTACTGTACTTGAATTTTGGCATTAACCATGTAATAAGTGCAAAAATTATCGCACTTTAGTAAAAGACCCCTAGAGGACTTGGTAAGAATCACAGTAAGCTTGGCCACAGTTTTTAGCTTCATTACTTTCATGTCATTTTGATTTATAGTGTTTCAGAAACAGAATGCACTATTTCTAGAGACCAAAACATGAGTTTAGTATCCAGGTGCAGGATTAACCAATAGCCCAAGTAGGGCATGTGCCTAGGGTCCAAAAATGGTCAGGGGGCCCGATGAAGGAGAGCATCTAAACATTTTACCAAACGGCGATGGCCCCTCCAGCATTGATGCGCAACGCAGCCCTCCCAATCGGCAACAGGGGCCCCCAGATCCGGCAACGCGCCCCCCCTCCATTGACGGAAAGTAAAGACAGAGCAAGCAACGCAGGTAAGAACTATAAGTTTTGCAAGCAAGCAACGGAACTGTAATTTTGCAAGCGTGCTGCTTGCCCAAAGCTTCCTCTCTGATTTAGCTTCCTGTTTCCGCCTGGGCGCATGATGGGGTGGGGCAGGGCAGGGGGCCCAGTGTACTTGTGTGCCTAGGGACCCTTAACAAATTAATCCTGCCCTGTTAGTATCACTGCTCTGGCAATTCATTTTGATTCTATTAGCTAATGCTGCATCCCTTTCAGGAAACCCCAGAGCAAAATTCTGCTGGGCCTCACAAAGGCTTCTAACTGCAGAAATGCCAAATCTCATTCATTAGGAGTTTGTCACACTCATTTTAAATCTCTCTTACTCTCACACTTCTTGAGCCCTATTTCTCACTCATCAAAGCTTCAGTACCAGTGCACTGATCCTGATCACTGCTTTCATGAGAGGGAAGCCTTAGAGAAGTAAGCCAACCAGTAGGAAGAGTCTGAGCACACCTTTCTGCTTTCCCTTAACTTCTCCTCTTTCCTTTTACTTCAAGTACATGTGAGCTGAAACCTATTTACATACTTTTAACTACTGGGTGGAAAGACAATTTTCAGTTCAAAAAATTTATCCAAATTGCTCCCCACTATGAATTCTTTCAGAGACTTCAAAGAAAAGCCAATATTATTTAATGTTGCCCTGATTCATTTGCAAAGCAACACTGCATTAAATCATTCTAGATTTATCATTTCAATCTCACCCCTTGGCATGGTAAATCTCACTCTTTGGGATGGGCTCATCCTTGGCATCTCTGTAACTTATGTGAAGCAAATATTAATGAACAAGATTTAAGTGATGCCATTTTTTAAATAGGCTTTGAAAAATTATGATGTGCTGATCAGCTAGAAAGAATAAAGAAAAAACATATAAGGAATTCTCAAAAGTCAGCACAAATATTCAGTAGACATCACCTGCAATTTGCTTGCTGAACTTTATTTTGTCACATCTACATGACCCAACCTGGCAATGACACTGTGATACACCCGCATTTCTCCTGAGCAGATTAATGGTAGTGTTGAGTTGAAGCAAGAGTGCCCTCTTGTGATTCTCATTTTAAACTGTAGTGCAGATGCAGTAAGTAGATTCTTCACATAATCATCTTGGTTGTTTATTTTATGTACATCATTCTTCCTCTAGAAGCCCCGATAGCCACATACCAAAATGCATACATAAATACTAGTACTGTATATGAAACTAGGGAATGCCATATGTGATTTAGAGTATAGATTCATTGCTTGATTAGGTATTTTATTTACCACCTTTTTTGAGAAATTCCACCCAAAGTAGTGTACAATAAAAATAATCTTGACCAAGACAATAAGGGCCTGATTCTATAAACTCAGTAGATGCAAAGGAAAATGGCACCTATTGCATGTCAAATCAAAGTTAGGTGCCATTTGTAGAATCGTGCCTAGGAACACCTAAATCAAATTAAACAACTGATAGGTGTCAGCATATTAGGACAGGTTTTTCCTGGCCTAATATATCAGTGCCTAACAGATACCTACCAGTACCTAACACAATCCATGCCCAAACTCTGGCCGCTAAACAATGCTTACTTTCCATGTAGACAGTAGGGGGCTCATATTCGAAATGGAAATAATGTCTAAAAAACTGGCCTAATATCGGCACTTTAGACGATCAGTGAGACCAGGTCGTCCAAGTGCCCGATAATCGAACCGGGTTTTAGACATATTTAAAAATGACCTAGGCCTTCACAGTGCTGCTGATATGACCAGAACTAAAAGGGGCGTCAGGAGGAGTGTCGAGGGCAGGATTTTGGCAGGACATGGGAAGTCCTAGACTTAATCGTACTGCATGTATAACCGAAAGTTATACAACACTGCCTAGATGGAACCTGGATGTTGTGACTTAGGCCATCTAAAACCAGGTCTAAGTCACAAGAAGGTATCCAAAGTGACCAGATAAGCAATGCAGACACAAAATACAGGCCCCATACACACTGCTGAATCAGAAATAATACAAAACAGGAGAACAGATTAACCACTATCAATAAGATCCGCAAAAAAGGTTAACCTATTGAAAAACAACTACTTATTCTAATGGTAATTATTTATTTTTTATTTTTTATTTTTATTAATTTTTATTAATTTTGGTGAAGGTAAAGATCTCAGAGTTTCCACTCCCAGGATAATATTGTTATTGTCCAAAAGGGAATTGTGGCATGTGGTTTCTTTCATTGATCAAACCTTCATCACTAATTATTAATTGTATATTAAATACTCATACTGATTTTTTATATAAACTTATTCTAAAATATTATTGTAAATATTACCACTCATTTTTCTAAAAAGTTGTTGTAAATATTACCACTCAAAACTCATTTATAGTAGAAGAGTATTTTTCTAATATTATCTAATCTTATTTTTATATAGACTTTTTTATTTCTTTATCTTATACTGTGCAAAAAATGCCTAAAGTGCAAACAGTCTTATTTTTATATAGACTTTTTTATTTCTTTATCTTATACTGTGCAAAAAATGCCTAAAGTGCAAACGTATCTTAAGGTGACTTGTGCTACTTCAGCTTATCGATATACAAATGCTAATCAAAATAGCAGAATGGCAAAAATAGTTACCATTTTTGAATATGCTGTGCAAAGATGGAACATCATGAATAAGCCTAAAACTGGCATTTATCTATTTAACATGATGTAAGTCACAAAAAATTGCCTAAAGTGCAAACATTTTTTAAAGTGACTAATGCAAATCCAGCTTATCGATATGAATATGCTGTGCAAAGTAGCAGAGTGGCAAAAAGTAAATACCACTCTTAAATAGGCTGTGCAAAATAGCAACGATATCAAAGATATAACAACATGAATAAGCCTTAAACTGGCACTTATCTTTTTTTCATGATGTAAATTAAACGGCAGATTTCTTAAGCCGTATCGAACCCGTGTATCCAACCAACGGTAACCCGTTTCGCCGCTCTACCATGCGGCTTCCCTCAGGGTAATGTAAGGCAAACGGGCTAAGGATACAATTATAGAGACAAGACATTGAATTAACAAATGCCCTGAAGGGCTCAATATATATAAAAATTTTTCAAGCAAACTTGAAACACAGCTTACTTACTGTTGTCATATAGTGATCCGGGCTGTTATTACACACACCCACTCAAAAAAATGGCGCTTAAAAAGAAAAGACGCCGGCACATACGCAATGTAATAGCCAATCAGATGGTTCAAGAACCATGACATTACGCACAGTAAATCACAAAAATGATTGAGCAACAAAATTAAAGGAATACAGACCAGTCTACTGTTGTGTTTAAAACCATGAGGATGCAAACTTTTAAGAGCAAAGATCCACCTCACTTCTCTTCTTTGTAATCTTTTTACTCTATCCTCCTCCACGCTGATTCTTTGGTTCATGGTCGATAGCTAGGACTCTCAGATCATAGAGAAATTGTGTTTATGTATTGTGCAATGTTCTACAATAACCTCAGAACATCGATTTCGGTTTTAAATATGGACTTGTGTTCACAGATTCTCGTTTTTAAGTCCCGTGTGGTCATTCCCACATATAGCTTCTTGCATGGACAGAGAATAACGTAAATTATAAAGGTGGATCTGCAGTTGGTAAAATAGTTCAAAAAATATTGTTAGTTATTATTTGGATTAATGAAAACCTTTCGTTTGCAAAGTAATTGCACATATACTACATGATAAACATTTGTAGATGGCCTTTAATCTGCTGGATTGTTGTTAGAAGATTTCATGGTTGAATGGACATAGAATCTCCTTTAAATTGGAATTCCTTGAAAAAGCAATACGAAGATCTTTGTTTTCAAAAATAGAATGAAGTTTCATGATGTTCCAATTATTTCTCATAATCTGTGTTATCTGATTTGAATTCGGAAAATATCTCATTACAAAAGTCTCTACATCTTCCTCAAATGTGTTCTTTCTTTCCATGTCCAAAAGATGATCTCTGTTAATATATTTTGCTCTACGTCTTGCTTTACTCAGTACATGCTGGGGATAGCCACGTATTATCAATTTTTCTTGCAAATTCTTTGATTGTTTTTGATATTCATTCATATCAGTGCAATTTCTTCTAACTCTCAACATTTGTGAAAAAGGTAAACTTTCCTTCAATTTTAACGGATGGCAACTATTGAACTGAAGGAAAGTATTCCTATCGGTGTTTTTTGTAAAAACCTTAGTCACAAAAGTGTTTTTGACCTGATGTATATCGACGTCCAAAAAATGTATACAGTGGTGCCTCGCATAACGGACGCCTCGCACAGCGAACGCTGCGCACAACGAACTTTATGTCTTGATCCGTACAACGAACTTCGTTTCACACAACGAAGTCGCCCGAGCTGCATCCTTCCGCGCAGGCACTGCGCTTAACTGCCCTCTCTCCGCCTGGTTCCCCCTTGCCCCCCCGACTCCCCGACACGATCGGGGCAAAAAGGAGCCCAAGCCCTCTTGCCCCGCCGATTCCCCAACTCCCCATACAATATCGGGCCAGGAGGGAGCCCAAGTCCTCCTGGCCACGGCGACCCCCTAACCCCACCCTGCACTACATTACGGGCAGGAGGGATCCCAGGCCCTCCTGCCCTCGACGCAACCCCCCCCTCCCCCCAACGCCCGCCCCCCCCAAGAACCTCCGACCGCCCCCCCAGCCGACCCGCGACCCCCCTGGCCGACCCCCACGACCCCCCCAACCCCCTTCCCCGTACCTTTCTGTAGTTGGCCGGACAGACGGGAGCCAAACCCGCCTGTCCGGCAGGCAGCCAACGACGGAATGAGGCTGGATTGGCCCATCCGTCCCAAAGCTCCGCCTACTGTGGGGCCTAAGGCGCCTGGGCCAATCAGAATAGGCCCGGGAGCCTTAGGTCCCTCCTGGGGGCGGGGCCTGAGGCACATGGGCCCAACCCGACCATGTGCCTCAGGCCCTGCCCCCAGGAGGGACCTAAGGCTCCCGGGCCTATTCTGATTGGCCCAGGCGCCTTAGGCCCCACCAGTAGGCGGAGCTTTGGGACGGATGGGCCAATCCGGCCTCATTCCGTCGATGGCTGCCTGCCGGACAGGCGGGTTTGGCTCCCGTCTGTCCGGCCAACTACAGAAAGGTACGGGGAAGGGGGTTGGGGGTGTCGTGGGGGTCGGCCAGGGGGGTCGCGGGTCGGCTGGGGGGGCGGTCGGAGGTTCTTGGGGGGGGGCGGTCGTTGGGGGGAGGGGGGGTTTGCGTCGAGGGCAGGAGGGCCTGGGATCCCTCCTGCCCGTAATGTAGTGCAGGGTGGGGTTAGGGGGTCGCCGTGGCCAGGAGGACTTGGGCTCCCTCCTGGCCCGATATTGTCGGGGAGTTGGGGAATCGGCGGGGCAAGAGGGCTTGGGCTCCCTTTTGCCCCGATCGTGTCGGGGAGTCGGGGGGGGCAAGAGGGCTTGAGCTCCCTCTTGCCCCGATCGTGTCGGGGAGTCGGGGGGGCAAGAGGGCTTGAGCTCCCTCTTGCCCCGATCGTGTCGGGGAGTCGGGGGGGGGCAAGAGGGCTTGAGCTCCCTCTTGCCCCGATCGTGTCGGGGGTGCCAGGGACCACACGGAGTCACCCACCGTACCACCCGATTCGGTGGGTGACTTATTTGCGGGGGGGGTGCCTTATTTTACATTTTTTTCTAAAAAGGGGGGGCTGTCTTATTTGATGGCCCTGCCTTATCATCGGGGAAACACGGTAGAAAAAAAATAAAAAATGAACAGTTAAGTCCCAGTTTTTGCCGCTGAGACTCTGCCCTCTCACTGTAAAATTAGACTCTACTTAGTCTGTCTTTAAATTTAAAAAATGTGTGTTGTTTTAAAAAACAATTATGTTTTTAGATGTATCTAAATAAAAATAATAACCAAAAATTTATCTTTTTTTATGTCATCTTAGCATATTTTATGCTACAGAACGAATTATTTTTTTTAACATGTATTGTTATGGGAAAACGCGTTTCACATAACGAACTTTTCCGCATAACAAACTTGGCTCCTGGAACGAATTAAGTTCGTTGTGTGAGGCACCACTGTAATTATTATTGGAGCATTCCACAGAAAATTTAATGTTATTGTCACAAGAATTTAACCAAGTAACAAAAGAATTAAGTTCATCCTGAGATCCTTTCCAAAGGAGGAATACGTCGTCGATATATCTATGCCATGGAATAGATTAAAGTTTCAAATGGGGAGTTCTTAATCCAGACCCTTTCAAAATCAATCATGTAAAGATTAGCGATGGATGGCGCGAACGTGGCTCCCATTGCTACCCCGGTCAATTGCAAATAAAGTTCATTCTCAAATATAAAGAAATTTTCTTTTAAAGCTAGCCTAGTAAGTTGAATTAAAAATTCTGGTGGAATACGAAAAGGCCTAGCTGATGAAAAAAGTGCTTCTTTAACAATTTGAATGGCTGCATCCTGGGGGATGACTGTGTAAAGGGAAGTAACGTCGAGGGTTACCATTAAAAAAGGAAAATCATCATGAGGAACTGTGGACAAAATGTTCAAAAAATGAACAGTATCTTTTATATAGGTATCACTTGCACTAACAAGATCTTTTAAAAAGAAATCCACAAATTTGCTTAAAGGTTCAAGTACAGAATTCCGAGAAGAAATGATGGGTCGTCCAGGTGGATGATCTAAACTTTTATGTACTTTTGGTAAAAAGTAAATGACTGGAGTTATAGGATTAGCTGTAAATAAAAATCTCGCATCTCTAGAAGATAAAAAACCAGCATCTGTTCCTTCTTTAATAAACCTTTTGATATTGTTTTGCAGACGTTTGGTAGGATCTAATTTAATGATTTTATAAGTATTAGTATCCTTTAATTGTTTAAATGCCTCAATTAAATAGTCTTCTTTTTTAAGAATGACCACAGCTCCACCTTTATCGGCTTTTCTTATAACAATGTTTTTATCTTCCATTAAATCACTTAATGCCTTTCTTTGATGTTTATTCAAATTATTGAAGATGTTTTGTTCTTCTAAATGCAATTCTTCAACCTCTTTCAAAATTTTTTGTTTGAAGATTAACAAAGTTTGATCCATAGGGCCCGGTGGAGACCAACTAGAATGAGGTCTCATAATCGATTTACTACCAAAATCATTCCTACCTTGAAAAAATAGTCGCAGGTTCAATTTCCTAATGAACCTCTCCAGGTCAATATTAAATTGAAACAGGTCAAAATGTTTAGAAGGAACAAAAGAAAGTCCACAATTAAGAACTTGTTCCTCAGATTTCGAAAGACTTCTGTCAGAAAGATTAATAATAGCCATAGAGTCTACTGGTGTTGTGATCTTGTTATTGGTCGACCTCTTTGGTTCCATCTCTGTCCTCCTCTCCCTCGTCTTTTTTGAGTGGCACCTTTGGATAAAAAACGCTTAGAACCATTTCCACTGCTGTTAGAGGATGATCTGCTGTTTGATCCTGCACTACTAGTGCTTGGGGACCCTCTTTGTGTAACTGATGTGTTAGTTGGAGTAGTTTCATTATCAGGAAGGTTTGTCCACCAATAGACCTTGTTTTCTTTATAATCCCTTTCATCTCTTTGGAATTTTCTTAACTTGTTTCTTTTGAGCTGTTCTTTAAATTTTCCAATATTATCTTCCAGATATTTTTGTTGTTTGTCATATTCATCAAAAGTTGATTTATCTTTCAAAATAGATAAATCTGCATGTTTTTGTTTTTCAAGTGTACTAACAATGGATCTGCTTTTCTCAATTACACAATTACAGTTCCCGTTGCCTTTCTTACCCGCATTGCTTGCCTGTCTTACTTTATTTCGATAGGGGGGCTGCATTGCCGATTGGGGTGGGGCCTGCATTGACGATTGGGGGGCCCGCATTGCCGATCGATGCTAGAGGGGCCCATCTCCATTTGGAAAAAACAATGTTGATGCCATGCTTCATCGGGCCCCCATGACAATTTGGGGCCCTAGGCATGTGCCTACTTGACCTATTGGTTAATCCTGCCCTGGCGAGTGCCCTCCCGCCCAGCCCTCCCGCCTGCCCAGTGTCTCCTCAGTTCAGATAGCTAGCAGAGAAGCCAACCAGGGGAGGTGGGTGGGTTGTGAGAATAGCTGCCTGCTGTCCCTGGATAACACCTGTTACGGTAACAGGACAAGCAGGCAGCCTATTTTCACATATGGGTGACCTCCAAGCTAACCAGAATGGGATGGTGGGAGTGTTGGCAGTTTAGGAGAATAAATTTTATAATACTGTCTGGCCAAAATGGCCATCCCGTCTGGAGAAAACATCCAGACAATAGTGAGAAGTGAAAGTATGAACCGAGGACCAAGTAGCAGCCTTGCAAATTTCCTCAATAGGTGTAGATCTGAGGAAAGCTACTGAAGCTGCCATTGCTATGACCTTATGGGCTGTGACTCTACTCTGTAGGGGTAATCCAGCCTGGGAATAGCAGAAGGAGATACAAGCAGCCGTCCAGTTGGAGATGGTACGCTTAGAGATAGGATGTCCCAACTTATTTGGATCGAAAGAGACAAAAAGTTGTGGAGCAGTTCTTTGTGGTTTGGTGCGTTCCAAATAGAAGGCCAAAGCACGTTTACAGTCCAGAGTATGACGAGCTGATTCTCCAGAATGAGAATGAGGCTTTGGAAAGAACACTGGAAGAACAATGGATTGGTTGAGATGAAATTCCGAAACCACTTTAGGTAGGAATTTAGGATGAGTACGAAGAACCACCTTGTCATAATGGAACACAGTGAAAGGTAGATCAGCAACTAAAGCTTGCAGCTCACTGACTCTTCGAGCAGAAGTAAGGGCAATGAGAAACACCACTTTCCAAGTGAGATACTTCAGAAGGTCTGATGAGGCTCAAGGTCGAAGCAGTGGAGGCGGGAGGACCCTCGGTCGAAGGTGAGACCGAGGTCGGTTTCGGAGTCAAGGAAGTGGTCGAATCCATCCCAAAGAGTTTCTCCACTGAAAGCAGATGACGGTTTAAGGGCTCGAGGTTGAAGAATAGCACAGCGCTCGCACGACTTCAGATGATGTGTCTGGCCCAAGGCACTTGAGGCACTTACTGTGTGGGTCCGTAAGAGAAATCGCACGGTTGACACTGGCTACACTTCTTGAAGGCCTGTTGTTGGCTGGGACATAGGAGAAAAACAGCCGCTGCAGGTCGAAGCCCATGTCCGCTGGCGGCTGAGCGTGCCTGCCCGGCAGCTGAATGGAAGAAATATATATATATTTTTTAACGAGAAATAAAAGAAATAAACTAAATACAGCGTTCGTGAAGAAAAATAACACAAACCGCAGTGAGAGAAGGCACGAAGTAAAGTTGAATACAGAGAGTCAAAGAGGGACTTTCTCGGCTCTGTGGAAAATTGAGAACTGAGGAGACGCGCCCTGTGCTGGCGGGAGGGCACTCGCGCATGCGTGTGTGGCTGACTCGAAACTTCTAGTTTCTACAAGCAAATCTGCTTGCGAGGCTTCCGCATCAGGGCTCCGTCGATGACGTCACCCATATGTGAGAATAGGCTGCAGAGAAACCCAGGTAAAATCTCTTAATAAAGAGGCTATGGATAGTTTTGATTTATCACCTGTAAATGAAATTGAAATAGACGATGATGTGAGTTCCTGTGCCATGGACTCAGAAGTGGCTGGATTACCCAGTATAGGGGTTATGGAAATGAGCTGAGAGCTATTGAAGATAAGGGACTGGATTGAAGTAAATGGTCTGCTCAGGTTTATTATAAAGCAGAAGGAAGTTTGTTTTTGAACTTTAAGATATGTCCCATTGAATGAAATGTTTAAGCTGGAGTGGAACCAGGGCAAGTGGCAAGCCTACAAAGCCAAGAAAGAACATTTGTTTCTTATTTTATTTTCTTGCCTTTTGGCTATTCTTGTATGGTTTATGTACTGTAGGGTAGTTACTGCTGGAATGAATACCCCCACACTACCAAGTCAGTGAGAAGCACAAACAGGAGCCCAAAGGAAGCTAACTTCAAGGCATCATCTTGTTGGATTTTGGGAGGGGATCGTACACACTGTTCCATTGGGGAAATTAGAGTAGATCCCACCCTTGGGGGTATTAATGCTGTGACCCCAAGGAGTTTTGCCTATAAAGAAAAGCTTTCATTGTGTATAAGGCTTTTTGTGTCTTTTTGATTGAAGTTTTGAAGCTTATGTGTGGTGAAACATAAGGGGATTGGTGATACAAACCTGAAGAACCACTGTTGAAGTTTTTGTTTGTGGTGTTTTGAACAATAAACTGTATGAAAGAATTGCACCAGTGTTTATTGGAACTCTTTATTAAAGCATACCAAACCACCAATACAATCTCGCTCATGCTCGGCTGAGGTTTGTGTGCACTGTGGCCCAGGCCACTTGCTATGTCCAGCTTGGCTGCGCCTGGTCACAAGAACCAGGATGAGATATTTAATTTCCCTGTCATCAACAGCAGATGAATCCAGAGATTAGTGGGATTACATCCATCAACCAGCAGGTGAAGATAGAGAGCACTTGATTTATCCTGGGTATATCTTGGATTACACAGCCTCCTGGCCAACCAGTATACTCTATCTCCAGGAGCACCATCAGACTTCCATAGCTCACATCAATATTCTATCACAGAACCTCATTATTCTCATATGTGCTGTCAGCAAAGTGCATGCGCATACTTTCATTTTAACTGCACCGAAGGACACTGTATTGCTATAATTTTCCACAGAAGCTTTGCATGGAAATCAGTTTAAATGTCCTTAAAAGAACAGTCATACTGCAAATGCATCTTTAAAAAGCATTGTTTTTAAGCTGATCTTAAAATTATCTAATGTACAGATCTCTCGTAAGTATGCTGGTGCTGAATTCCTGAGCGTGGGAGCAGTAAATATAAGGGACAAGGTTTCTCATTTGCAACTCCATCTCTACAGTAAAGCATGAAGGTAGTTGCATAGATATTATGTTGTATAGATGTTTTGTTTCATTATTGACTGGGAGGCTTGTGAAGATTGAAAGAAAGATGGATGGCTCAAAATACAGATATGTGGAATTATAATTTTACAACTGGATGGAAACTGCACTACTGAATAATGACCCCCCCCCCCTTTTTGACAATCTCCTGAATGGTAGTACCACATGACTATCACTAGGGGGTGAAGCAGCCATTGGAAAAAAAAAGCCACCAAGGCACAAGTGTCTGGAGGTAATTTCTGCCACCCATATTCTTCCCCAGCAGCACCTCAGTAATAGACGCTCCAACATGAAGTTTTCTAGGAAATTCACTCATAATAGGAGGCTCTTGGGTAAACTTGACTGGCTGAAGTTAGGACCTAAAGTGGTTCACTGGATTAGAATCTGGTTGACGGATAGATGTCAGAGGGTGGTGGTTAATAGAATTTGCTCAGAGGAAGGAAAGGTGAGTAATGGAGTGCCCTCAAGGATTGATGATGGGGCTGATTCTGTTCTAAATGTGCTTGAGCGATATTGCTGAAGGGTTATAGAAGGAAAGGTTTGACTTTTTGCAAATGATATCAAGATTTGTAATTGAGTCGACACCCCGGAGGGAGTAGAAAACGTGAAAAAAGAATCTGAAAAAGTTGGAAGAATGGTCTAATGTCTGGCAACTAAAATTCAATGCAAAAAAGTGCAAAGTGATGCATTTGGGGAGTAGAAATCTGAAGGGGTTGTATGTGCTGGGAGGCGAGAAGCTGATATGCACAGACGGCGAGAGGGACCTTGGAATGATGGTGTCTGAGGATCTGAAGGCAACAAAGCAGTGTGATAAGGTGGTAGTTGTCACCAGAAGGATGCTAGGCTATATAGAGGCATAACCAGTAGTATAAAGGAGATGTTGATGCCCCTGTACAGGTGGTTGGTGAGGCCCCACTTGGAGTATTGTGTTCAGTTTTGGAGGCCACATCTAGCCAAGGATATAAGACTTGAAGCAGTCCAGAGCAACATGATGAAAATGGTAAGGGGTCTGCACCAAAAGAAGTATGGGAAGAGACTGGAGGACCTCAACATGCATATTCTGGAGGAGAGACAGCAATGTTACTTACCGTAACAGTTGTTATCCAGGGACAGCAGGCAGCTATTCTCACTAGTGGGTGATGTCATCCGACAGAGCCCCGATACGGACATCTTGAAAGCATGTCTTGCTTGAAGAAACTTAGGAGTTTCGAGATGCCCGCACCGCGCATGCGCCAGTGCCTTCCCGCCCGATGTACCGGGCGTGTCTCCTCAGTTCAGGTAGCTAGCCTGAGAAGCCAACCCAGGGGAGGTGGGTGGGACGTGAGAATAGCTGCCTGCTGTCCCTGGATAACAACTGTTACGGTAAGTAACATTGCTTTATCCCAGGACAAGCAGGCAGGTATTCTCACTAGTGGGTGACCTCCAAGCTAACCCCAAAGGGATGGTGGGAGAGTTGGCAATTTTAAGAGAACAAATTTTGTAACACTGTTTGGCCAAACTGTCCATCCCGTCTGGAGAAAGTATCCAGACAATAATGAGAGGTGAATGTATGAACCGAGGACCAAGTGGCAGCCTTACAAATCTCCTCAATCGGTGTCGATCTGAGGAAGGCTACAGAGGCTGCCATTGCTCTGACCTTATGGGCTGTGACCTTACAGGGAAGGGATAATCCAGCCTGGGCATAGCAGGAAGAGATACAAGCCGCCATCCAGTTAGAGATGGTGCGCTTCGATACAGGTCGTCCCAACTTGTTTGGATCAAAGGAGACGAAAAGTTGAGGAGCAGCTCTGTGAGGCTTGGTACGATCCAAGTAGAAAGCCAGAGCACGTTTACAGTCCAGAGTGTGCAAAGCAGATTCCCCAGGATGAGAATGAGGCTTTGGAAAAAATACTGGAAACACGATGGATTGGTTGATGTGAAATTCAGAGACCACTTTAGGTAAGAATTTTGGATGAGTACGGAGAACCACCTTGTCATGATGGAATACAGTGAAGGGTGGATCTGCCACTAAGGCCTGAAGCTCACTGACTCGGCGAGCTGACGTGAGGGCCACCAGAAAAACCACCTTCCAGGTGAGATACTTAAGAGGAGCCGTGTTGAGAGGCTCAAACGGAGGCTTCATAAGATGAGACAGGACAACATTGAGATCCCAAACCACAGGAGGAGGTTTGATAGGAGGGTTGACATGAAAAAGTCCTTTCATAAATTTGGAAACCACAGGATGAGCAGACAAAGGTTTCCCCTGTAGAGGCTGATGGAAAGCCGCAATAGCACTCAGGTGAACTCGTATAGAGGTAGACTTGAGACCAGACTGGGACAGGTGTAGAAGATAGTCCAATACAGAAGATAGGGAAGCTTTCTGAGGTTCCGTAGCATTGGAAAAACACCAGGAAGAGAATCTAGTCCATTTTTGGGAATAGCATTGTCGAGTAGCAGGCTTCCTGGAAGCCTCCAAGACCTCCCTCACTGCTTGAGAGAACTGGTGAGGAGTTATGTTGAAAGGAACCAAGCTGTCAGGTGAAGAGACTGCAGGTTGGGATGAAGTAGTGAACCTTGATGTTGAGTAAGTAGTGAAGGAAACACTGGAAGAAGTACTGGCTCCCTGCTGCTGAGTTGAAGTAGAAGGGAGTACCAAGGTTGTCTGGGCCACCGAGGAGCAATCAGAATCATGGTGGCATGGTCTGATCTCAACTTGACCAGAGTCTTCTGAATGAGAGGAAAGGGAGGAAACGCATATAGGAAGCGATTCCCCCACTCCAGTAGAAAGGCATCTGCCTCGAGGCGGAGAGGAGTGTAGATCCTGGAGCAAAACTGAGGCAGTTTGAAGTTGTGGGGGGCTGCAAAGAGGTCTATCTGAGGCGTTCCCCACTGAGCGAAGATCTGATGAAGGGGTTTGGAATGGAGCGTCCATTCGTGAGGCTGGAGAAGACGACTCAATTTGTCTGCCAAGACGTTGTCTTTCCCCTGAATGTAGACAGCTCTGAGGAAGGTGTTGTGGCGAACCGCCCAATCCCAGACTCGAAGAGCTTCCTGACAAAGAGGGGCCGAGCCCGTGCCCCCTTGTTTGTTGACATAATACATGGCGACCTGATTGTCTGTGCGAATAAGGACCACCATGTTGTGAAGCAGATGCTGAAAGGCTTGGAGAGCATTGAAGATGGCTCTGAGCTCCAGAAGATTGATTTGATGGAGTCGTTCCGCACTGGTCCAGAACCCCTGAGTGCGAAGACCATCCAGATGGGCCCCCCATGCATAGTTCGATGAATCGGTCGTGAGAACCTTCCGGTGGGGAGGAGAGTGAAACAGCAAACCTCTGGATAGATTCGAAGAGGTCATCCACCAGAGAAGAGACTGCCGTAGAGCAGGAGTGACGATAATGTGACGGGACAACGGGTCGGACACCTGAGTCCACTGAGATGCCAGGGTCCATTGAGGAATCCTGAGATGAAGTCTGGCAAAAGGCATCACATGAACTGTAGATGCCATGTGGCCCAAGAGGACCATCATGTGTCTCGCCGAGATGGACTGGCGAGAAGACACCGACTGGCAGAGTAGAAGGAGAGCATCCATGCGTTGAGGAGGAAGGAATGCTCGAAGTTGAATGGTATCCAGAACAGCCCCGATAAAGGGGAGAGACTGGGTGGGCTGAAGATGTGATTTGGGGAAGTTGATCTCGAAGCCCAGACTCTGCAGTAAAGAAATTGTAGTCAAGGTCGCCGAAATGACCTCTGGAGCCGACGGTGCCTTGATGAGCCAGTCGTCAAGGTATGGAAACACCTGGAGACCCATGTTCCGGAGTGCCGCAGCCACCACCACCAGACACTTCGTGAAGACTCTGGGAGACGAGGAAAGGCCGAATGGAAGCACTCGATACTGCAGATGTAGATGTCCCACCCGAAATCTGAGAAACTTGCGGGAGGCCGGATGTATCGGGATGTGAGTGTAGGCCTCCTTGAGATCCAGAGAGCATAACCAATCGTTCTGCTCGAGTAGGGGGTAAAGAGAAGCAAGGGTCAGCATGCGGAACCGCTCCTTGACCAAAAACTTGTTGAGGACTCGAAGGTCCAAAATGGGACGCAGATCGCCCGTCTTCTTCGGAACCAAGAAGTACCGGGAGTAGAACCCCTGGTTTTGCTGATCTACTGGCACCGGCTCGACGGCTCGAAGCCGAAGCAGAGCCTGCGCCTCCTGTAGAAGAAGAGCGGTCTG
The DNA here is from genome assembly GCF_902459505.1 of Geotrypetes seraphini. Taxonomy (NCBI): domain Eukaryota; kingdom Metazoa; phylum Chordata; class Amphibia; order Gymnophiona; family Dermophiidae; genus Geotrypetes; species Geotrypetes seraphini. The sequence continues at coordinate 26,722,178 of NC_047084.1, forward strand.
CGTCAAGTTGGAAGGATACTCTCTTGGCGGGTGGTCCGGGGGGACCCGTTGGAAATGAAGAGAGTATCCCTCTCTTACGATGGTAAGGACCCAAAGGTCCGAGGTGATCGACTCCCATCGATGATAAAAATGGTGGAGTCGACCCCCGATGGGAAAAACAGGGGAAGACAGAACGTCGGTTATGCTCCCTGGAAGAGAGTCAAAAAGGCTGAGTAGCCTTGGGTGCAGCCGGCATCTGAGGCTTCTGCTGGGCCTTCTGTGGGGGCTGCCTCTTCGCAGGCTGTCTCGCTAGGGGAGCCTGTCTTGGTTGATAACGCCTCTGGTAGATTTGAGGCGGTCTAGAGGGACGAGACTGCTGAGGCTTGGGCTTGGGACGCAGAATAGACTGAAAAGACTTCTCGTGGTCCGAAAGCTTTTTAGTAACAGTCTCGATAGACTCATCGAACAGATCCGCTCCCGCACAAGGCACATTAGCCAATCTGTCTTGGAGGTTCGGATCCATATCAATAGTGCGAAGCCAGGCCAGGCGACGCATGGCGACTGAGCAGGCCGCAGCACGTGCCGAGAGCTCGAAGGCATCGTAGGAGGATTGCATCAGCTGCAGCCGCAACTGGGACAGGGTTGCCACCACCTCCTCAAACTGGAAACGAGCCTCAGCATCGATGAAAGGGATGAACTTGCGGAGGACCGGCAAGAAGAAATCCAAATAGGAAGAGAAGAAAAAATTGTAATTGAGCACTCGAGTCGCCATCATGGAGTTTTGGTAAACTCGTCTACCAAACTTGTCCATCGTTCTCCCCTCCCTGCCCGGAGGCACAGAAGCGTAGACCTGGGAAGGGTGAGAACGCTTGAGAGAAGACTCGACCAGAAGAGACTGATGAGAGAGTTGAGCCCCCTCAAACCCCTTGTGATGAACGATGCGGTATCGAGCATCCAGCTTACTGGGAACCGCAGGGATGGAATACGGTGTCTCAAAACAGCGCATGAAAGTCTGGTCCAGTAATTTATGCAAGGGAAGTCGCAGAGTCTCTGCCGGAGGGTGAGGCAAATGCATCGTATCCAAATACTCTTTAGAATATTTAGACCCAGTATCCAAAGTCACATCCAAGTCATCCGCCATTTGTCGGAGAAAGGATGAGAAAGACAATTGGTCTGCCAAGGCCGGCCGCCGAGAAGGACTAGATGAAGTGGAAGCCTCCGGGTCCAGGGAGAGCTGAGACCGGCATGGAGAATAGGAGGTAGATGGTTCCTCATACTCTGGTCCCTCCGGTTGGGAAACATCCGACGATGAGTATCCCAAACGCTGCATCTTTTTCTGAGGAGACACTTCCGGATGACGTGAGGAGTGTCGAGATGAGTGTCGAGATCGATGCCCCTCCCGGTGACGGGATGGGGAGCGAGATCTTCCGTGCACCGCATGATCCCCCGAAGCCTCTAAGGAATGAATGGGGCTCGATGCGGTGGATCGCAGAGGTGGTAAAGACGCGGACTCACGCAGCGCCACCCAAGTCTGGTATGGAGTGCGGAAGAACTCTTCCTGCGATGCAGTATGCCCAGGACTCCGATTCTCAGGGACCGTCCCAGTGCCCTGTTGTCGTGGAGGTGTGATGGGCTCTAAAGGTGGCATATCAGGAAGGGAAGCCCTTCTGGAAGCTTCCGCCGCCCTCCGCCGATCCCCCTCGTCGAGCAGCGAGATCGAATGGCGAGGGGGAGGGGGCGGACCGCCCCCTAAACCCGGTGCCCGGACCTCACCCTGAATGTTGGCGATAAGCCGGGGCCCCATAGTGTGCATAAGCTCGACAAACTGAGCTTCTAGCAGGGATCGAAGCGAAGCCGATATGGAGGGATCCGCACCGAAAGGGGGTCCTCCTGCACGGTCTTCGCGCTCCTTCGCGGCCAAGTGCTTCTGCTTGGTAGCTTTGGGCACCTTGATGACCACGGGAGGGACAGTGGAAGGCGGTACCTGAACCGAGGAGACGGAGGCAGGCGCCGCAGCTGAACTTGAAGCTGTAGTCGGTGTAAACGATGCTGGCTTCACGATGCTGGATGCGGGAGTCGTCGATGCAGGTTTCGAGCGGACCGGCGAAACCTCAGCAGATGTAGAAGCAGACAAATCCTTGGCAGTCTCCATCTTGAACATCGACTCCCAAAGCAAGCAACGCCTCTTAAACGAGCGCGCAGTGAGCGTGGAACAAGGCCTGCACGATTTCGGAACGTGGTCCGGACCAAGACACTGCAGGCAGCGTCGATGCGGGTCCGTCAACGAAATCGCACGTTGGCACTTGCTGCACTTTTTAAAACCGGTGATTGGCCGTGACATAGGCCGGAAAATCGACGCTGCAAGGTCGAAAGCGGTAGGCCGCAGCCACGAGGCCGGGCCGGCCGAACCGCCGGAAGAAATAATTTTTAACTTTTTTTTTTTTTTTTTTTTTAAAGAAAGTAAATTGAAAGAAATTCAAAGAAATAAATCAAAACGCGGGTAATAGAAGGCAAAGAAAAACTGAAATTCAGTCAGCGCAGATTGAAGATAACTTCTCAGCTCCGCGGAAAGAAAAGAACTGAGGAGACACGCCCGGTACATCGGGCGGGAAGGCACTGGCGCATGCGCGGTGCGAGCATCTCGAAACTCCTAAGTTTCTTCAAGCAAGACATGCTTTCAAGATGTCCGTATCGGGGCTCTGTCGGATGACATCACCCACTAGTGAGAATACCTGCCTGCTTGTCCTGGGATAAAGATGTGATATGATACAGACATTTAAATATTTGAAAGGTATTAATATAGGACCAAATTTTTCCAGAGAAAGGAAATTGGTAAAACTGGAGGGCATAATTTGAGGTTGAAGGATGGTAGACAGGAGTAATGTTAGGAAATTCTTTTTCACAGAGAGGGTGGTAGATGCCTGGAATGCCCTCCCGGGGGAGGTGGTGGAGAGGAAAACAGTGACAGAATTCAAAAAAGCATGGAATGAACACAGAAGATCTCTAACTAGAATATGAATGGGCAAACTTTCACGGTTTGAATCCTGCAAAGGAGATGGTTTGGATAGGCTGAAGTAAGCTTCAACGGCAACTCCAGTTGCAACCTAAGGACAGTATAGGGTGGTCTTCCAAGGTTTGTGGCCCAGAAGAAACAAAGAAATAAAAAGACAATTCAGTCATGAAATTGTAATGCATGTAGTTACAGGGCAGACTGGATGGACCATTCATTTCATTTACTATATAATGAGAGATTTCAATTTATGGATTATAATATTTTCTTTTGCATTGTTGAAACATATTTTCCATCCCAGAGCTAATAAAAAGGAACCATGCTTAAACATAACCCTTCTGTTCATAAATATGACTACCATACCACAGCTGGCTCATGAAAACATGTTCACAGAGATTGTAAGTACTTATTACACAGAACTGTTTTATCCATTTAATGTAATTTAACATATGTTTTGCTACTTGTCAATGGATTCTTGTTATTTGGTGCATATTTTTGCTGTAGGACACTCCTGGGATATACTTTCAGTGAGCCATATTAAAATCGTTCTAGCTCTCTGAGTTGCTCTTGAAACAATAGTGTAAGAGCTGAGACTTAAAAAAAAACACAAAGGAAATCTAAGCTTTTATTTGGATTTTCTAATGTTAGCCTGGGGTGCCATAAGAAAATACAGCAAACCTGATAGATGTATATGGTGTAGAACATTTATATAGATCCTAAATTTCAGTTGCAAGGAATATGATAGGGGCATTGAGAAGGGACCACTTGGGAGAGTTAAGGTAACTGATTTTAGAAAGAGTAGGTGCCACTTACACAAGTAAAAAGATAGTTTACGCACATAAACAGGCATATCTGTATTGTTATAATCTACTAGGAGCCCAGTCTGAGTTTGTTTCACACTGTATGCTTATGTCTGTGTAATGATAATGCTCTTTGTAACTTGCTGTGAACTCCACTTTGTGAGAATTTGGTGGGATATAAGATTATATTTAACATAAGACTCATGATCGGGCTGAGCGGTCATCACCTCCAGGTACTTCTGGTCTTCTTTCTCACTCGCACACTTCTAAAACCTGACTAAACTCTTCCAAGCTCTTACCTAGTCACTACCTGGTTCTCCAAACCCTCCCTTGGATTTCTGGGTTTTGGGGCAGCTTCCGGAACCATTACCAGACTCTCCAATGGGCCCAACGGTCACTCACCAGTCCCCATCAGCTTAGGACCTCAGACTCCACTGATCATGACCAGTCGTCAGGCCTGAGTACTCTCTGGTCACTCCAAGCTCTAATGGTACCAACTCTCTGAGGAGTCACCCAGTCGCTCTTTCTTCACATTCCATGAGAGTTCTCCCAGTCATTCAGTTCATCTTCTTCCGGACACATGCCTTCTGGTCCCTCAGATGCTCTCCATGAGGACTTTCCCAGTTGCTCATTTTCCCTGGGGACCTGTTGCAGAGACTCCTTCTCTCTGCCAGTGCCTCTGCCGGTCATCAAACTTGACCTCACTCTGGTCATTTCCAGCTCTACCGGACAGGCCAGTCTAAATCAGGCCTTACCTGAGGGTTAGGCCTGAAGCAGCATTCCTCTCCTCAAGGGTCACCCAAGTTCCATAAAGAGCTCTTGCTTTGGTACGGTTCTTTTTAGCACACTCCTTTTCCTCTCAGGGTGAGTGGAGACAACTCCCAGGTGGCCTTTGTAGGATCTCATATGTAAATGAGCTCCATTCCACTACTGAGGCTTCCCTCTGCTGGCCCAGTGACAGGATCTTCACCCCTGTCACAACTCATAAACCATTTTAAACTTTAATATCCTAGTATGAACAAAGAAGTGTTATATTTTTGTTTATAAGAAATTTAGATATAAATTTTAGAGCTATTTTTCAGGTGGAATACATCTCTGCAGTGAATGAGTGAATCCTCTGATGCAGTGGTACAGAAACCACAAATTCATGGCTGATTACCCCAGACTACAAGATGTTCGGGAAAGAAATAAAAACTATTCTCTTCAAGAAATTCCGTGAAACAGTCCTAACATCATATATACTGTCCTTCCTTCCTCCCTCCCTCTTCTCGCCACACTGAAACTACCTGACCTACTCTTTACCTCTCTAGAAATGACAAATGATCTTGCATTGTAACCCGCCGTTATAATTCTTTTGTAATCCACCCTTGAACCGCAAGGTAATGCGGAATAGAAATCTCTAATGTAAATGTAATGTTGGAGTGGCTGTGAAAGACATACATAAGAGGAACCAAAAGAGCTGTTGTATGAATGGAATTTAAGATCACTATTAAGTTCTAGATAAAGGAGAATTGCACAGAACTGGGTATTCATGGACAAGATATAAATTATCAGGGAGGCATTTTAAGCCTATGACTGAAAGAGGGAGAGTTGACATTGTTGTTCAGTACAGTTACTCCAACTTCTGAGGCTTTTTCCTATCCTTTTAAAAGTGAAGTGGCAGAAGGAAGACCCTGGCAGGGAAGACCGTGAAGCAGCCTGTTCAAAGCCACCGCTGCTTAGGAGACCTCAGAGCAGAGGTATGTCAGGACTCACTGGGTGTGGGGGGAGGGGGTTGCTGAATTCATGAATCCAATATATATATATATATATATATAATTTTTTTTTTTTTTTTTTTGCAAATCGGACAGCTCTAGTGTCGGGGATGGAGTGTTGGGGCATTCGGAGGGGGGGGGCTTAGGGGGTGGATCTTAACTAGGGCTTATTTTTGGGGTAGGGCTTATATTAGGAACATCTTTAAAAATCATGCTAGGGCTTATTTTCGTGGAAACACGGTACTTGGTAGCAAATAGGGATGTGCAGAGACAAAAGAACTTTGATTCATGTTCAGATTTTTCATACCTTTTCCTTAAAACCAAGTGACAACTGACTTGGAAATCAGAAAAACATTTTGAACCAGAACAAGTAATCCAAGGCTAAATTTAAGTCATGAAGCAGCTGGCTGGTTTATCAATAGCCTTGGCTAACTGATCACCCCACTCAGCTCTTAAACATCACTGAGGATAAACAAGAAACAGAGCATGTATGCTTTGTTTATAAAATACAGTAGGTGCTACAGAATGAGAGTCAAGCTGCATTGTGATCCAAAAAGGAGTAGTAGTTTAATACTAGTGATCTCAAAGAACCATGTGCCCAATATTCAGTTGGAAGCAAACAGTGTTTTGCTAACCACCACTGGCCATTATACCTGCAAATTTAATGCTGGATCATATCCTGGTTCTAGTACTGAATTTGTGGGTATACGAAGTTGCAAAAAACATATCCAGTTAAGTGCAGTTTTATGCAGATCTGCTTATGTGATTTCTTAACTGACTAAGTGTTCACTCCACCCCCAGAACACTCCAGGTGCTAACCAGGCATTTTCAGTGGCACTATCTGGTTAAGTAAAGCAAAAAAGAAGTGGTCAGAACTCTGCACAAAACTAAATAGATAAACAAAGGAGCAGAGAAGACCAGACCTTCAGACTGAAGTTTTTAATATCACCAATAGGAAGTGGAACAAGAAAAATAGGCCCAACATGTACTGTTTTGGTTACAAAGCCTGCATCAGAAGTCCAAACTGTCCACTCAACAATTAGACAATAAAAATGAGCTAATGTATCAATCAAATTCAACAAAAACTCAGAAACTCAGCTCATTTTTATTGTCTAATTGTTGAGTGGCAACCTGAGGACTCCTGATGCAGGTTTTGTAGCCGAAACACGGTTTATGTCGGGTCCGCTTTTCTTGTTCCACTTCCTATTGGAGATATTAAAAGCTTCAGTTCGAAGGTCTGGACTTCTAAGTAGAGAATGATACGGTGACAAAATTCATCACCGTTCCAGTCCCCGCGGATAACCGTGGGAAATCATTGACCCGCAAGCTTTGCTTTGAGAATGCTGGTGTAGAAGGACTGAGGTTGAAATAGACACTAGAAAATGACATGGGATTATTTCCTGCGGTTATCCGCGGGGACGGGGAATGGTGATGAATTTTGTCACCGTGTAATTCTCTACTTCTAAGCTCCTTTGTTTAACTATCTGGTTAAGTGCCACTGAAAGTGCCTGGTTAGCCTCAGGCAGGTGATATAATCTTTCAGAGGCTTCTCTTGGCCTTTTAAATCATTTTGAGATATTAGGTCTCATACAATTTTTCAAATGAAGAAGACTGGAGCAACTCAGTAGTTTATGGTATAATTAATAACATCGGCAGATGTACTTCCTAATTAATGACAGTAGTCTTCTTACATGGTATTGTTGACTGGAAGCCAAAAAATGAATGTTGTTAGAGCAGAATTTGTTAAAATCAAAACAACTAACTAGGATGAACTCAATTGCCAGCTGCAAATTGTCATGCAGAAGATCTCCAGATTAGGTCTTTCACCCACATGCTGGCTGGGGAGGCAATGTTTACCGTCCCCAGAAGGGAGGACAGAAGTCATGGTCTTCACATCAAGGGTGATACAAGTAAGGCAATTCTATATCAGAGCTCTTACAATTACATGCCAATTGCATACACAAATGCACAGAAAACTGACTATTTACGCATATAAGTGGTGTGAAATTGGGCTGAGTGCTATTCTAAAAGGGAACATGTAAATGGCATATAGCCCAATATTTCAGCCCATGGCAATATGTGGTGTCAGAACCGCTCCCAGCTGAACCCCCAGATATTCAATGCCAGGGTATCAGTGGTCACCTGGATGTTTAATCGGATACAGGCTGATATTCATACCAGTCCCAGTTACTTTAGCACTTGCTTCAATGGTTTACATTCTTATTTGTCCGATCATTCTTGTATCGTACAAACCATCAGTTCCTCATCAAAGACCTTTCACTCCCATCCGGGGTTCCACCAAGGCTCTAGTCTTGCACCCACACTCTTCAATCTTTTCCTGCCCCTCTGTTGACACTCATACAATCCCTATGAACTTTGAGAACTTTCTTAAGAGATCAGAATCCACGAGGGAGGAATGCTGGCTTAGTGCTTAACTAAGGTGACCATATGTCCCGTTTTCCAACCGGACCAGACCCATTATTGGAACCAACCGTCCCGTTGTCTCGAGCCACCGCTTCGGGACGGCTGAAATGTCTTTGCTTTCAGGGACAGCATCCCAAAGCTGTGCGTGGGGACAAGGGGACGGTCCCTCCAGCGCCAAACCACCACAGTGTTCTCTGTGACCGGCTATTCCTGCTGCTGCCGCCAATGCTTCTTCCTGGGCTGACTCAGCATTCAAATTGAAACCCACGCTCTGGGGCTCTAAAGTGTGCGTGCCGGCTTCCCTTCTCTTCCCCTCCGAAACCGGAAGTTACGTCCCGGGGGGGGGAGGAGAAGAGAAGGGGAAGCCAGCACGCACACATTCGAGCGACATAGGGAAGCTAAGGGAGACACGGAGGGAAGCTTAAAACTTGCTTCAGGCTTCCTCGGTGCTAGGTTCCAAACTCCTGCCTACTTTCTGTTTCCGCAAAGGCAGGACCCGCAATGAGGAAGGCCTGAAGCAAAGTTGTAAGCTTCCCTCCGTCACTGACCTATGGAAAATAAGTCAGCGATGGAGGGAAGCTTGTGACTCTGCGATGGGAAGAGGAAATGCTGCTGCACCCTAGGGGGGAATAGAAAAGCTGCTGCTGCTGCACCCAAGGGGGAGGGGAGAGGAGAAGAGAAAAGCTGCTACTGCACCCAATTGGGGAGGGGAGGAGAGTGGAAGAGAAGTGCTGCTGCTGCTGCACCCAAGGGGGGATAGGGAAAGAGAAGTGCTGCTGTTGCACCCAATTGGGGAGAGAGAGGGGAAAAGGAAGACCAGGGAAGGGAGAAGAGAGGAAAGAGATGCCAAGACCATGGGAGGGAGGAAAAGGAAAGGAGCTACCAGACCATGGAGGGGGGGGGGGATAGATGTCAGAGGGGAGGGGGAAGGAGACAGATGCCAGACCAGAGGAAGGAAGGAGAGAAAGGAAGAAGAGATGCTAGATAATGGAGGGGGAGATAGAGATACCAGATCATGGGGTGGAGTGGGGAAGGAAAGAAAGGAGAAAAGAGATGCCAGAGCATAGGTGAGGGGGTGGAGACAAAGGCAGGAAGGCAGTGAAGGGGATATAGGAAGGAGGCACCGAGGACCACTAAGGGGCTCATAATCGAAAGAGAAAAAATGTCCAAAAACCGGCATAAGTCGGCACTTGGACGAACATTTCTCAAAAACGTCCAAGTGCCGATAATAAAAACGGGTTTTGGATGTATTTGTAACACACCTAGGCCTTCGTAGTGCCGCTGAACGACCAAAGCTAAACGGGGCGTTTCGGGAGGCGTGTTGAGGGCGGGAGTTGGGCGGGGACTACGGGAGGTTGGCTGGCTTAGACTTAGTTGTACAGCATGTATAATACAGCCCACGATCGACGAACTTGGATGTTGTGACTTAGACCATGTAAAGCATGGTCTAAGTCACAAAAAAACCACCTAAAGTCACCAGATAAGCACTGCAAACACATAAAACAGACCCCCACACACTACACCCAGTGATCACCGACCCTCCTACCCCATAAAAATTTTAATCACTAACTTTAAAATTTAGCCTCCAGACCATCATCACCTGGCCACCTGGCATAGGAAAGCCTAGTCATCCAGCACAGAGGTGGCTTAAGTCATCTTGGGGTGGGTTAGGGACCCATAGAGAGGACGACCCATGCCCTTAAGTCCCTGTAATCACTGCATTGATACTTATATATGTGCACTATCCCTATACACCCCCCAAAACCCTTTTAGTACTGGCATATAAGTGACTCCTGCAGCCACGCGGGATGGGGTCATACAGGACAGGGTGCTTACCAAACGGGGGAAGTGTTTCTGATGTTACAGTGGGTGATCATCTGGCATACCAGTGATTACTGCATGGTACGGTTTTAATATTAAGATGGGTATAGAGAGGGCTCATTCAAAAGCAAAGGTTTCTAGACTTTATAAAAAACTAACTTTGTTCGGATGGGGGTTTTACATCAAAGAATTGTCTGGGTGGGAAAGTCTGGAAAGAGTGAGGACATGAAGGCTGCCAATCAAGTGGAGCAAGCTTCATCCAAAGCAAGACAAGTCATAGGTTGCATACGCAGGGGTTTCGTCAGCCGAAAGCCGGAAGTCATTATGCCACTGTATAGATCCATGGTGAGGCCCCATCTGGAATACTGTGTGCAATTTCTGCGGTAGGCCGCATTATCGCAAGGATGTGCTGAGACTGGAGTCGGTTCAGAGAATGGCCACCCGGATGGTCTCGGGACTCAAGGATCTCCCATACGAGGAACGGCTAAACAAATTGCAGCTATACTCACTCGAGGAGCGCAGAGAGAGGGGGGACATGATCGAGACGTTCAAGTATCTCTCGGGCCGCATAGAGACGGAGGAAGATATCTTCCTTTTCAAGGGTCCCACGACAACAAGAGGGCATCCGTGGAAAATTAGGGGAGGGAAACTACGAGCTGACAATAGGAAATTCTTTTTCACAGAAAAGGTGGTTGATCGCTGGAATAGTCTTCCAATGCATGTGATCGAGGCCAGCAGCGTGCCTGATTTTAAGGCCAAATGGGATCGTCACATGGGATCTATTCACAGGGCGAAGGTAGGGGAGGGATCTATTCATAGGGCGAAGGTAGGGGAGGGACATTAAGGTGGGCAGACTAGATGGGCCTTGGCCCTTATCTGCCGTCTATTTCTATGTTTCTATGTTTCTATAGAGTGGAAATGCGGTGGGCAAAAACTGAAAGGAACGATTATAAGGGCGGCAAACCTTTTTGTGAGTCAAGTAAGTAAAAGTAAGAGGAAAAGGCCGCTTTGGTTCTCAAAAGTATTAGCTGAAGAAGGTAAGGAATCTGAGGTTAGCTTTCATAAACTACAAAAGATCACAAAAAGAGGAAGACAGGCAAAAATATCTGGAAAAGTTAAGAATGGCTGGTCGTGTACTCAGGATAAGCAAAGATGCAAATGGAAGAAAAAGTAGTTGACACGGTAAAACGGGGAGACCAAGGCATTTTTTAGATATATTAGTGATAGGAAGAAGTGCAAAAGTAGCATTGTGAGACTCAAAGGTGAAGGGGAGGAATATGTAGAAGCTGATAAAGAAAAGGCCGAATTACTTAACAAATATTAATGTTCTGTGTTCATGGCTGAAGCGCCGGGAAGTTGGGACCACAGAAGATGTGAAAAGGGATGGTAGGAGTAATAAACCCTGATCAATTTAAGAGGGTTGTGTTAGTGAGCTAGCTAAAATAAAGGTAGACCAAGTGATGGGGTTGGATGGTGTACATACGAGGATGCTGGAAGGAACTTAGGGAAGTTCTGATAGCTCCACTTACTGATCTTTTCAATGAGTCTCTACAGTCGGGAGAGGTACCAGGATGTGGTTCCTCTCCACAAAAGTGGAAGTAAGAAGTAGGAAATTACAGGCCGGTAAATCTGACTTCTGTGGTAAGCAATTAATGGAAACACTTTTAAAACAGAGAATGGTCAAGTTTCTGTAATCCTGTGGATTACAGGACTGGAGGCAACATGGATTCACTAGAGGTAGGTCTTGTCAGACAAATCTGATCAATTTCTTTGACTGGGTGACCAGAGAACTGGATACAGGATGTGCGCTAAATGTGGTGTATTTAAATTTTAGCAAAGCCTTTGACAATGTTCCACAGAGACGTCTAATAAATAAACTGAGTGCCCTTGGGATGGGTCCCAGAGTGACGGGCTAGGTCAGGAACTGGTTGAGTGGAAGGCGACAGAGGGTAGTAATCAATGGAGATTGCTCTGAGGAAAGGGATGTTACCAGAGGTTGCCTCAAGGTTCTGTTCTTGGGCCTGTTCTTTTTAACATTTTTATAAATGATATTGCTGAAGGGTTTGTCGGGTAAGATTTGCCTCTTGCGGATGATACCAAAATCTGCAATAGAGTAGATACGCTGGATAGTGTGAATAACATGAAGAAAGACCTGGCAAAACTTGAAGAATAGTCTGAAATTTGGCAGCTAAAATTTAATGCTAAGAAATGCAAGGTCTGTTTGATGTCTGAACTACTGAGTAGTCTTCTTCCAGATGTTATGGGCTAGATTGGCTATCTACCTTAATTGGTTTATTTGATTTGATTGTGTATTAATTACTTTGGGATCCATATCTTAATTATGTTAATGGCAAGGTACCCCATGAACGCCTACTTCGGAAACTGAAGAACCATGGGGTGGAAGGAGACGTACATAAGATGGATCAGGAATTTGTTGGCGGGTAGGAAGCAGAGGGTAGGAGTGAATGGGTCGCTACTTGGACTGGAGGAGGGTCACGAGTCGGTTGTTCCGCAGGGGTCGGTGCTTGGACCACTGCTATTCAATGTATTTTATAAATGATCTAGAAACAGGTATGAAGTGCGAAGTAATAAATATTTGCAGACGACACCAAACTATTTACATGGGGCTAGGACTATAGAAGACTGCGAAGATTTACAAAGGGATCTGAACAAACTAGGGGACTGTGGGCGACGACGATGGCAGATGAAATTTAATGTAGAAAAATGTAAAGTCTTCCACGTAGGAAACAGAAACCCGAGGTACAGCTACATGATGGGAGGGCTGTCAATGAGTGAGAGTACCCAAGAAAGGGACTTGGGGGTATTAGTTATAAACAGTCTTCGGGATTTTACCAGTCTACCTCACCTCCCAGTTCCTCTTGAACTGTTCCATCCACAAGCACTCGTAGAAAAACTTTATTTAACTATCCCTCCCTGAAATCATGCCAATATAAGAAGTTTCTTGATAGAACTGTAACATTCCAGCAGCTAAACTGAATCTATGGCTTGGTAAACTCATAGTTGAAGTGGCCTCTTATGCTGATTTCAGAAAACAATTGAAGACACATCTGTTTGACAAGTTTCAATCCTAAATCATGTTTATAGCCATAACTTACTTGAATTTCTACGGCCTTAATTTACTACAATTTTATCAGTGGCCCTTCCTTAATTACCACTGTTTTATTTACACTGTTATTATCTTAGCTTTTGATTTTAAAAGATGCCTTTTTATAGACTTCATACTCTTAAGATTTTAAACTTCTTTTCAGTTTGTATTTTAAATTGACTAGGTATTTTTGTTGTAAATCGCTTTGAACTTCTGGTATAGCGGTATATAAGAAAAAAAAAAAAAAGCAAGGTCATGCATTTGGGCTGCAAAAACCCAGGGAACGGTACAGTTTAGGAGGTGAAGAACTTATGTGCACGATGGAAGAGCGGGACTTGGGCGTGATTAGTATGCAATGATCTTAAGGTGGCCAAACAGGTTGAAAAAGGTAACGGTGAAAAGCTAGAAGGATGCTAGATTGCATAGGGGAGAGGTACAGCCAGTAGGAAAAAGGAGGTTTTGATGCCTTTGTATAAGACTCTGGTGAGATCTCATTTAGAATATTGTGTACAATTCTGGAGGCCACACCTTTGAAAAGATATAAAAAGGATGGAGTCGGTCCAGAGGAAGGCTACTAAAATGATGTGTGGCCTTTGTGATAAGGTGTATGGGGATAGACTTAAAGATCTCAATCTGTATACTTTGGAGGAAAGGCGGGAGAGGGGAGATATGATAAGTCATTTAAATACCTACGTAATATAAATGTACATGAGTCGAATCTCTTTCATTTGAAAGGAAACTCATGCATTGAGAGGGCACAGGATGAAGTTAAGGTGATAGGCTCCGGAGTATCTGAGGAAATACTTTATATGGAAAGGGTGGATAGATGCGTGGAACAGTCTCCCGGAAGAGGTGGTGGAAACAGAGAATTCAAGAGGGCCTAGGCATGTGGGATCTGTGAGAAAGAGATAATGGTTACTATGGATGGCCACTTGGCCTTTATCTGCTGTCATGTTTCTATACTTTACTTCTTATGTATATGCTGATGACATTCAGATATTATGCATCCTTAATCCATCAGATCCATTGCCTATACAACACAACAGTCTAGCCAAAACAACCGACTTATTTACGGTAAGTTGAATAAATCCAAGACAATGATTTTATGGTTTGGGGATTATAAATCTGTACCTGTTAGAGAATTAACATTTATATCATGTGAAACTTAATGCTGAAAAAGAAACACGAGTCTTGAGTGTTCTTTTATACTTCATTGATCTGTGGCTTTAAAGTTAATCTAATTTGGTGAAAAAATTATTTTATAGGTTACATCAACTAACTCCCTCTTTACTAAGGCGCGCTAGCTGATTTAGCGTGTGAATCTTAGTGCGCATTAAACGCTAACGTGTCCATAGAATATAATGGACACTATTAGCATTTAGCGTGCACTAAATCGGCTAGCACGCCTTAATAAAAGGACCCCTAAGGGAAATTAGAGGCTCACTAACCAAATATAGTTTTAGAATTATTACTTAATCTATACTTCTTCTATAGTTGGACTACTGTAATTCACTATATAAAAGCATAATTTCTAAATTGCAGGGAATGCTCCAACTTTTACAGAATATCACTGCCAGGTTAATATTTTCTTTGGGCAAGTTCATCAAGGCCTCTCTACTGCTGGTCACATTGCATTGGCTTCTAGTTAATATGAGAGTTGAATTTTTGTATATTTGGTTTATAAATCATATACATTACATTACATTAATGACTTCTATTCCGCCTGTACCTTGCAGTTCTAAGCGGATTACATCAAAAGATAACTGGACATTTCCAGGATGAGGGATACAGTTAAAGACATTGGGCCTAATACAACAAGAAGATAGCTAGACGTTTCCAGGAAGATGAATACAATTAAAAGCGTTAGGTCTGAAACAATTTTGAAGGGAAGATACTGGGAGGGGAGAGAGAGGAAAAGAAAAAGGGGTTAGTACATTGGTTGAATTTCTTAAATAGCAGTGTTTTGATTTCTTTTCGGAAAGCTTTGATGTCAGTTGATGCTGTCAGTAAGTTGGTGATTGAGGGGTCCAATTAGCTGCATGTGTTGCTAGTAAGTTGTCGTACATCTTTTTGCGCTTGGTTCCTTTAAAAGGGGGGTGGGAGAAGGGGATTGGGGTTCTCCTCTGTCTGGATGAGAGGGTTCCTGTTTAGGCGGTTTTTTAGGTAGGTGGGTGCCGTTCCGTTTAATGTTTTGAATAATATGCAGTAGAGTTTGAATTGGATGCGGGCTTGTATTGGAAGCCAGTGTGAATCTAGGAAGGCGTTGGTGATGTGGTCAAATTTTCCAAGGGAATAGATCAGTCTGAGGGCAGTGTTTTGCACGGTCTGTAGTTGTTTTATTAAGTAGGTGGGACAAGGAAGGTAGAGAATATTGCAATAGTCCATTAGACTTAGGACTAGGGATTGGACTACGAGTCTGTAATGTTCTCTGTCGAAGAATTTTCTGATTTTGCGAAGGTTGCGCATGGTGAAGAATGCTTTTTGTGTAATTTGTTGATTTGCAATTGAAGAGTGCAACGTCTATCTAATGATACTCCAAGGAGTTTGAGAGCAGGCTGTATGGGGTATTTGGTGGTTTTTATTTCTAGTTCGGTTGTAGAAGGGGTTTTGTCCTGTTCAAGCAGTAGGAATTAGTCTTATCTGGGTTGAGCTTCAGTTTGTGTTCTGACATCCATTTTTCCACTGCTTCTAGAGTTTTTACCAGGTTATCTGTTGTAGTGGGGTTTTGTGAGTCAAAAGGGAGGAGTATGGTAATATCGTCTGCATAGCTGAATGAGGTTATTTCGAGTTTGTCTAACAGGGTGCCGAGGGAGGAAATGAAAAGATTGAAGAGTATGGGTGATAGTGGGGAGCCTTGAGGTACTCCGCAGGGATTTGTCCAGGACTCCGATATGAGATCCTTTGTTTTTACTCTGTATGTTCTTATTTGAGGAATCCTTGGAACCAGTTGTATACTCCGCCTGAGATCCCTATAGCTTCTAATATCTGAAGAAGTATGGTGTGGTCAACCAGGTCAAATGCGGCAGAGAGGTCGAGTTGAATTATCAGCATCCTTCTTCCTTTGCTAAGGTGCTGTCGGGCTATATTTATAAGGGAAACTAGCAGTGTCTCGGTGCTGTGGTTGGATCTGAACCCTGATTGAGTTGGGTGGAATAGGTTGATGGTCTTCAAGGTAGTTGGTGAGGTATTGGGCAACCAGACCTTCTATTAGTTTAATATATAATGGAATTGAGGGCGATGGGTCAGTAGTTGGAGGGGGTGTCTATTGGTCCTTTGTGATCTTTCAGTATTGGGGTAATTATGATTTCTCCTAGGTCTTGTGGGAATTGGCCTTCCATGAGTGTTGTTTGGATCCAGTGCAAGAGGCAAGCTTTAAATACAATGGTTTAAATTCTGCCTGGCCAATATTCAATGGTGGTGCAATATCCGGTGACTGGCATTGAGTTTCTGGTCTACCGTATATACTCAAATATAAGCGGACCCAAATATAAAATCAAGGTAACCTTCCCCCCCCCAAAAAAAAAAAAAAGGTTGACTTGAAAATAAACCAGTACCCTACCCTGCCCTGAGCCCCCCTCCCTCAACTACCTGGCTCTGCACCCATCCCCCCTCCCTCCTTGCCAGGCTCTGTCCCTGTCCCCCCCCTCCATTCCTACCCTGGCAGGCTCTGTACTGTCCTCTAAAATCTCTGGTGGTCCAGGACAGGAGCGATCCCTCCCACGTCTTGTCCCAGCCAGCCCGCCCTCCTCCTAGACCTGTTTGCAGGCCTCTGCTGGGCCTGCTGTAAAACCTGGTGGGCCAGGACAGAAGGTATCCCTCCCATCTCCTGTCCCTTCCAACTTAAAAAAAGCTTTTACTCACCCTTCTGCCTTCCCCGCATACCTTTAAAATCCCTGGTGATCCAGAAGTGGTACAGAACAGGAGGGATCCCTCCCGCCTCCTGTCCCAGCCAGCGGTGCCTTCCTTTACCTCCCTCCCACCGTCTTCATATACCTTTTACAATCCTCAGTGGTCCAGGAATGGCCTTCCCATGCTCCTGCCCCATGGAGAGCCGCTAGTGATTTGCTGCCCTGAGGCCTGCGAGAATTCATGGCAGTCAATCACTAGCGGCTCAGCAGAGGCCTGCAACAGGTCTAGGAGGAGGGCGGGTAGGCACTAACCCAAATTTAAGTAGAGACCCCCATTTTCTTGGCCCAAAATCTCAGCTTATATTCGAGTATATACGGTATTTTTGACTGGCCTAGACATAATCAACTAGGCCAATATTCAGTGGATAGCCAGCTATGTCTCAATGGCCAAAGGCAGACCACCTTTTTAGACGACTATCTGGCTGGCAACCTGGATAGTTGGCTATATGCTATTTAGCTGGCTATATGCTATTAGCCGTCTGGGAGCCATTTCCAACTGGCTAAATAGTGAATATCGGCCTCTGAAAGCCTAAGTGAAATTTTGTATTTATCTCGCAATTCTTTAAAAAAATTATGAGCGTAGGAGCTTTTACCGCTGCGGCTGGCAATAAAAAACAAACAAACCCTAATGTAACTTCATAAAAGGGGGGGTAGGGGTGGTAAATGAGAATATTCAGCATAAGAAAATCTCTGCTGAATATCCACAGTCACTGACTAAAATTTAACCGGCTATATTGCACAAAAAACTGGAAATTTTCAAAGCAACTATAAGGTTAGTGGTCAAATCAGATTGTGTAAATAGCAGTCCTATCTTTGACCACTATAAATATGTGCTCTCCTTGAAAGATCTGAGCCACAACACTACTAAGTGCTCTTTGATTCTATTCTTAAATTTAATCTGTCTGGTTAGAGGGTTTGCTGCCTGCTATCTATCCTCTAAACTTTAATTACTTATTTAAACTGTGCTGACTCTATATCTGTATTGTGGTGTACTGCTGTTTTCAAACCTAGACCTCTCTCCTCTGAAAAAATTTTTAAAAAACAAAAAAGCTTTCTCTTCCTTTCTGGCTAACTCTGATACAAGAGGGGATAGCTTTTTCAAACTGACTCTAGTCTTTCATGCTGCTAATTTTTCTAAACTTTCCTAATTTGGTTTCTTGAACTGTAGATTAACTCTGTAAGGTCTATTTTCCATTTCCAGAGCTTGGATAAGTAGCAGATTGCCCCTAGTATTAAGGAGGAGCTCTGTAAATTTAAACAGGAATTGGATGCAATCAAAGCAGTTTCCATCACTCCACAGAATCATATCAATTTACCACCAACTGCCTCAAAGAGCAAAGCAATCCAGGAATAAATGGATCGCAGTATGGTCAGGTACTACTAATTATTTCTATAGTGCTACCCAATGCACGCAGCACTAAAAGAGCTTACAATCTAAATAGATAAGACAAACAAACAGGATGTCATGGATACAGTTAAGGGGAAAGGTTAATCAGCAGGCTGGGTTGGATGGCAGAAGAGAAGGGTAAGGACAGGTGCCACAAACATCCACCCTCACAATTGCACCTACATTATTCTTTTGCTCCATTAAAGCATTGCAGTACTCAGGAAAGAATTGAGTTGGAACTGGATACCAGTGAAAGTAATTCATGAAGAAAAGCACCCCAAAGGAAAAATAAGAAAGCCAGTGGAACATCCCTTATAATCATTCTGGCTTTTTTTCTGCTATGTTCTACCTTTCTATCCAAGATCACTGCAGAAAGAGAGTAGATGGGGGGGAGGAGAACCATCTGCTTCAAGTAAAATAGCTGAAGAAAAAGCATTTGGAAATGCAGACCTCCTTGGGGATATATCCACTGAAAAGTTTGAAGACAAGGCTAGTGGGGAAAATATCATTTGACACTCACTGATCAGCAATACCCAGACATCATATGGATCCAAACTGGCCCCCAATTTAAATTGGAGAAGATTACTGGTCCTAAACAGAAAGTAGTGGAGTGTAATAAGAGAGTCTGCCTGTTGGTGTCACCGCTGCCACGGCTCCGTCCTAGCATCTGCTCAGGTTGACCAAATGGCCACCCTGCGCTCGCGCTCATGAACGAAAAGCCGTTGCGCCAGCTCTCGCGCCTCCTTTTTTTTAATTCCTAGGGTCCAGCCTACTCTGGCGCCCATCCGCTGCGCGTCATGTGACGTGAAAGATCAGCTGACAGTTGTTTCCTTATTTCACCGACAAGCTTTGATCTTCTTAGTAACAGTCAGTAGTTGTGGAAGGCAGCGAGTTTTTCTCGGTTCTTAAGTTCTCGTGACCATGCGGAGCTTCCGCTGCTCGTTCCTTTTGCTCCTTTCTGCCTGTGAGGTCCTATTTGGGGCACAAATGCGGAGGGAGGAGGAGGAAGAGGAGCGGCAGCGGTTGACATCGGAAGAGTCCTCCTGGGGTTCTCTGTGGCCCCTTCCTCGCTTGGTGAAGCTTTCTGGGGATTCTTTCGCTTTGACTTCTGCTTTCACGATTGAGCACGGGCCGGGCTCCTACGCCGGAGCCTCCTGTTCCATTCTGCAGGAACGCCTTCCGTAGGTCTGTGCTTGGGAATTCATGGGAGGGATGAACATCACCTTAATGGGGGGTGGATTCTGGAAGAATTGCGGATATAACTCGTTGCCAGAAAATTGCTTTTCTATCCAGACACTAGGTGCAAATTATTGTTTGGGTGGTTCTTTCTTTATATAGCAGCAGTTTGGCTAGTGATTTTATACTGGGGTGTTCATGACTTGTGAGGTTGCAGAAGGCACTAGTTCCTGGTTTGGAAAGGGCATTGTAGACTGCAGTGCTTTGCGGGGACCTCTAACCGTCCTCCGGGGGGGGGGGGTTTGATTCTGGTACAAGCACAGGGTGCTGCTTCTATTAAAACTTATCTTGTTCATAATATTTAGTGCTATAAACAAAAATAATAGATGTTGTAGGAAGTTACACAACAAAGTGAAATATTGATTGACATCCATGATGTGCTTCTATTCTTTAGGTCAGATGCTGACAGTGTCTAAGCAGAGGGGGTGATAGCATCTCATGCTGTTGTATACTGCTCGTCTTGCATTTTTGCACTCTAATGAAAAAATGTTTGACACTGACTTCAACTGCCTAGCTGAGCACTTGCTCAAGTTTTCTTAGATTGGTCCTCGTTTTATTTTTTTCCTTACAGAATATATTTTGACCTAGATTTTCTGCTAACCTCTCTACAATGTCAACATAACTTACTGCAAAGCAGATCCAGAACCCCATTGCATTCCATGAATAAAACTTTTCTCCAGGGAAAACGCAGTTTACAAAATTTAACTATAATATACTGCCTGCCTATCCAGCACTTGATATAACAAGTATTACCACCAAGGAAGTCATTATGAGAATAATTTATTAAAATCAAACCTGTTACCACATTTTGCCTTTAAGTTGTGTCTGCGGTTTAAAAACCATCAAGAAAGTGATAATAAAAACAGAGAACTGTAATACTGCTTGCAGGGTGGAGTTACAACTGAAGGTGTGTTCTTCCAGCCTTTATGGGTGCTGTAGGAGTTCTAAATGCATGTTGGCTCAGTCTCCTGCACTGTTTAATGTTTGTCAAGTAGTGTATGTACACATGTTGGGGTGGGAGGGGAGTAGGAGGAGTGATGGGAGCAGGGGTGGTACACAGCAGTTTGAAAGTGTGGAGTTAATTCTAAGATTTTCAAGATTTCATTTAAGACGATGAAACAGTTTGCTCTGCTAGGTTGCACAAGAAAAATGAGGTGATAATGCCTCTGCACCAGTCAGTGTGACCTAATATGGAGCATTTTGTTCCATTCTGGAGGCTATGACACCAAAAAATATATTGAGTATTGATAGACTAGAAAAGTACTACCAAAATTTTGTACAATCTGTATTAAAGCCTACGAAGTAAGACTAAATGAACTGAATATATTTGGAGCAGGATAAGGCAGCACTGGTCCTTATGTGCAGTAAGATGATCAGGTTTTCAAGCTATGCACATGCATTTCATACACGTTCTTTGGGACTATCCTGAAAACATAACTAGTGTGTGGCATTGAAGGATGGAAGTTGTCTATTGCTGTATCTTATTCTTCCTTGTTCCATGTACCTCAAACAAAGCACTTTTTCAGTGAAAAATTTAATTTAGATTGAGAGATTATGTTGTCAAGTTTGAAGAGGGAGAATCTGCAGTTATATTAGAAAATAATTTTATAGCAAGGACAATGAATATGAAGGAGTCGGACTGGTTTTCCTGAGTCTTGAACTAAGTTTCCCCTTAATAAAATGCTGAATTATGTTTAATTCCAGACCTGACTTATCTCATGATCTAGCCTGCCTACATTGGGTGTTGTAGCTTGGGTGTTAGCTTCTTACTGTGTATGCTGAGAAAACCATATTGTATTTTGCCCTTCTGGACATGTGATAGAAATACTGCAGGGCTTAGATAAGTGTCCTGCTCCCTATAGGACTATAAGGTTAACCTCTGAACCAATAATAAGTGCAAGCTTAGGACCAATGATTGTTAAGAAAATGTAGCAAAAATAACAAATGAGAAGTTGTATCCAGTTGTTTAGCCAGAAAATGCATAAATATCACTGTAATTTCCTGGTTGGGCACTTCTGAAGCTGCCAGCTTGGGGCTCAGGAGTAGAGAGTTGCACGGGGACAGAAATCCCACCCGTCCCCACGAGGAATCCCTTCCATCCCCGCCCGTCCCTATAAACTTCAGAAATGTTATTTCATTTAATTATGCTACTGAATTAAAGGCTCTGGTAGAAGCCCATTTACAAATAAGCAAAAAGACTTTATTAATTTGGAAATATTAATTGGGAAGAATACATACTTTGTAAACGGGTTTCTATCAGAACATCTAATGTTTATAAATTTTTATCAACACAACTAATAATATACTACTTTATCCTGAAGCAAAAAGAAATATAATTTTTTTCTTACCTTTGTTGCCTGGTTTCTGCTTTCCTCGTGTTCTCATTCAATTCCTTCCATCCACTATCTCTCTTCTCTCTGCGTCTTCCATTTGCTCTGTTACTGTGCCTCTCCCTTTCTCCCCCCTTCAAAATTGGTCTGGCACCTATCTTCTTCCCTCCGCTCTCCCCATAGTCTGGCATCTCTGTCTTCTTCCCTGCCAGCGTCTTCTCCCCACTCTCTCTTCCCCATTTTCTTTCAGCGTCCTTCTTTCCCCCCCTGTCTTCCCCATGTCCTTTCAGCGTCCTCCTTCCCCCACCCCTGTCTTCCCCATGTCCTTTCAGGGTCCTCCTTCCCCCCCACCATCTTCCCCATGTCCTTTCAGCGTCCGTCTTCCCCATGTCCTTTCAGGGTCCTTCTTTCCCCCCCCGTCTTCCCCATGTCCTTTCAGCGTCCTCCTTCCCCCCCTTCGTCTTTCCCATGTCTTTTCAGCATCCGTCTCCCCCCCTCCCCCGTCTTCCCCATGTCCTTTCAGCGTCCGTCTTCCCCATGTCCTTTCAGCGTCTTTTCCTCTCCACTTCACATTTCCTCCCTTTCTCTCTCCCTGCCCCTTACCTTCGTGACGTTTCTCCGCCCCTCCCCCCGACAACAGAACAGGCCCGGTCCGACAAACCTCCCTGCCCTGTAGCTGCGAATCTAAATTACCTTCTTAGAGCAGCTGGAGTATTGAAGCTGTTGTAAGAAGGTAATTTAAATTTGCAGCTACAGAGCAGGGAGGTTTGTCGGACTGGGCCTGTTGTTGGTCGGTTGGGGGTATCGCCACAAAGGTAAGGAGACCTGGCCGGCTGTGCACACCCCCCCCCCTTGGTACGCCACTGCCTTTCCCTACCTGCCCTGCCGCAGCACATAGCCGATCGGAAGACTTCCACGATGTCAGCGCTGACGTCGTGAAAGACTTCCGATCGGCTGTGTGCTGCGGCAGGGCAGGTAGGGAGAAGACGAACCCGCGGGATCCCCGTCATCCCCGTTTCCGTGCAGCTCTCTACTCAGGAGTCAGCATATGCTAAATAAAACACCTGTGCTTTCTTCAAGTCTCTAAGGGCTCCTTTTACTAAGACACACTAGTGGTTTAACGAGCGTAATAGCGCGCGCTAGCCGCTACCGCCTCCTCTTCAGCAGGCGATAGTTTTTGGCCAGCGCAGGGGTTAGCGAGTAATGAAAAGTCGCACGTGTTAACCCTGCTAGCGTGGCTTAGTAAAAGGAGCCCTAAGTTTTGTGGATGACCAAAGTGACCTTTCAAATGCACTGAGGTGGTGAAGGTTCAAAAGGTAACAGAATTCATAGAACAGACAGAGAATCTCTGGTTGCTCAAAAGTGATAAGAAATCCAAACATAAGCAGAACTGAAGGCTGACAGAAGTAAACTGAGCAGATCTGATCTCATGATCTGTTGCATAGTAACAGGCTGTTCAGCTGCTGCTGTCTCTGCCTGTAAAGTTTCTTGGCTGTATAAATTCTACAGGAAAGGTGATCTAGCAATTCTGGAAATATTAAACACAAAGAAACAGGCATTTTATGACAAAGATGTATTTTGATTTTGAAATAATGTTGACAATTCTGCTGAAGTGCTTCAGTCTCTTGTCAGTGAGATAAGGCAGAGCCATAGCTGAAAATTTTTCATATTGTCAGAAGGAAGTAAAGGCTTTACAGCAAATGTGGTAATACCTTTGTTTTTTGATTGGCCAGCCAGTCGGTGTTCCAGAAGAAAGTTTAATGAATCACATCCTTCTTGCTTTGCATGCCGATTCCCCTCATTTGCATGCATGGATCGGGATTAGAACACAGGTTATTGAATCGGGTCGCAAAGGGCTCGCAAACCGATCAGTACACGATTGGTTTGCTTAGTGAATCTAGCCCAGGGACCTCAAAGTCCCTCCTTGCCGCAATCCAGTCGGGTTTTCAGGATTTCCCCAATGAATATGCAGGAGATCTATGTGCATGCACTGCTTTCAATGCATATTCATTGGGGAAATCCTGAAAACCCGACTGGATTGCGGCCCTCGAGGAGGAACTTTGAGACCCCTGATCTAGCCCCTAGTAAGATAGCTAGGGTTGTACGAGTCACTTTATTTATATGATCCACCCAAACAAACTCTGCTGGAAACCTATGATTTATCATGGTCTTATTTTATAACCAATCCAGAGACCTGCTGCTCCACCGCCGCAATGCAGCCTGCCTGCATCTCAAAATGCTCATTTATGCACTCCACTGCAGACTGAAGCTTATGGAGCCGATCTTCTAAGGCTGCCGACACCAGGCGGGAAATTTCCTGCGCCCACTCTCCCCACTGTGCTGGGGCCGAAGTCGGAGTCAGCGCCGCCGCCATTTTGTTATCAGAGAGAGCAGACTTGGTTTTCGGCGGCCTCGCAGAACACACCAGCATGCCGGACACAAAGCACCGCTCCCGGGGCTGCACTCGCGCACAGCACTTAAAGAAGGTCTCCGGAGAGAATTTTGCCGATCGGGCAGTGATTTAGCGGGAGTTTAGCTGGGTTTAGGAGACCGGGGACCGGAGAGCTCAAGGGCACACGTACGTTCAGAGCGCTCGAGTTTGGTCGCACTGCAGGCCCAGGTGACAGCGCTGACTGACCGCCTTGATGAGCAGGAGAATCGCCAACGCCGTAACAACCTTCGCGTGGTGGGTCTCCCAGAGCTCTGGGCTGATCAGGATCTGTACCACTTTTTTCAACTCTGGCTACCGACTAAGTTGGGCCTGGAGGTACCGCCGACTGGCTTTATCTGTGAGCGAGCGCATCGCCTGGGCTCTCGCTCGGGGAATAATAACCGTCCTAGGGCTGCGATTGCTGGCTATCTTAACTGGAAAGAAAAAGAACTTATTCTACAAGCTTACCGGAAAGTGGGTCAGTTGGACTATGATGGCAAGAAACTGTTGCTGTTTAACGACTACTCCCTTCATGTGGCCTCCATGCGTAAAGAAATGGCTCCCCTGTGCACCGCGCTACATAGAAGAGGGGTGAGGTTTGCACTGGTATACCCAGCATTGCTGCACATTTGGAGAGAGAGGAAGCCTCACACCTTTGTTGATCGAGCAGCGGCGCAGAAATATCTGTATTCCATGCCGGCGGTAGCTGACGGGGGAGCCCAGGAGGTTGATCCGGCCCTATGAGGCAGTTTGTCATCAGCTTTCTTCTATCTGTGGCCTTCCTCTCTCTGAGTGGCATTGAACACCTAAGCTATGGAGGGGAGTGATGATTAGACTCGGCTGGCTGGTGTGGAAGTGAGCTGCCTGGCGACCTTTTGCTCTGGTTTGGTCTCCTGCTTAGGACTGTTTTGGGGCCGCCAGCAATACATTTTGTTTGGAATCTCTGCTGTTCCATACTTGCTGGGGTTTGTTTGGATTGGGCTGCTCCGCCGATTTGTTTCACCGATGGTTGCATTTTCTTTTCCTATGGGTAGTTACTGTCTTTTTGGGAGACTGTGGGTCCCTGAGAGCTCAGTTCAGGACTTATAGGTTGCTCCGCTTTTTGGGAGTGGAACTTTTTGTTTTCAGTTTTTTCTTTTGTATTGGGGATTTTTGGGGACGGCTCTGGGGAAGTCTTTCTCAGGGGGGAGGGTTGAGGTTGGAGGGGAGGGGGGATGTTGGGTGGGGTTGTGGGAGAGTAGCTGGTGTTTGACTGTGGACCTGTGTGGTGGTTGTATGTATGGGTAGGGGTGAGAGATGTGAGGGTGGTGGTGCAGCGCTCTTGGGGGCGGTTGGCCTTGCCTTCATGTCCCATGCTCTTTTTTTTTAGAGTGAAAAAAAAAAATAACCAATCCAGTTTCATTACTCTAAAGAACTAGCAACTGGTAAGGACCAGTTGCTTGTGCTAAAACCCTGCTCTCTGCCCCGATTTTCCTTCCTTTAGCCACCCAGCTCAGCCCCGATTCTCCTGCCTTTTGCCGCCTCTGTACTCTAATGCTCTGCCTCCCTTTCCTGCAGTGTGAGCCCATGGTTTTAACCCGCTTTAAACCCGTGGGTTAAAACCACGGGCTAATGAGTAAAATAAAAAAGCACGGACTTCAAACGCATGCGCAGATCATCTACAGGCAAAGTAGATGGTCTGCGCATTGTGACCAGCCAGGTATTCTCCCTGCTCAGGTCCCAGTTAGGACAGAGGAAAAAGCAGAAAGAAAGAAATCCTGGGGAGGAATCGGGAAGGTACAGGCAGTTCCTGACAATGATAATAACTCTGTCCACCGGGGGAGCCCAAGAGGTCCTTGGAACACTGCCAGGGCTGACACAGCAGGGCGTTGCCCCAAGGTACTTAAACCTGTAACTGAGAACAGGAAGGGAAGCCAACTAGGGAGGAGATTGAAGCCCTTTCTCCCTAGAGAGTCTCTGGAGCCAAACAGGTGCAACAAGCCTATTCCAATGGAGCTGGTTGAGGCTGGTCAGGCAGAGGAGCCACAGTTGCCAGAAGATCAGTCCATGGAAGTTGAGGAAAGCCTGACAGAATATGACCCTGAATTTGTGGAAACTATGCAGGTGGATTTGGCTTCCACCCACAAGCAGTGAGTGAAATTTGTTTGTTTTGTACTGCTTGAGGAACTATTTTTGATTGCAAGCTAGAGAGTGATTTTTCTTGGGGAGATGAATTGGCAAGTCAAGTTAAAGACTTCATTTTGCAAAACCTATCACTCTCCTGACTTGGCAGTGAGTGGAACTGGCCAGAGGCTTGTGTGGACTTTGGGCACCAGTGTGGAGTGAGTGCCATGAACTGTATTATGTTTGTATTTTGAAACTGCCTGCGTGGGAGCAGACAGGGCTGCGACTGAGGGGAATTAAACTCTCTGCCACAGCTGAAGTTGAAGCACTGCTGAGAGCAAGTTAAAGACTTTATTTTGGTGCTGTTATTTGCTTTCCTTGTTTGCTACTTTTTGTGTTGCTTTCATTAAGAACATTCTGACAAGTTTGGCGATTATTTTGAAAGACTACTCACCTTGAGACAATAAGGAAATAAATTTAATATTATTTTTCTACGAAAGGAAAATTGTAGTGACTTTTGTTGATTGATTTTCTTTTCCTTTTTATTCCTGTGTGGAGTTCGGTCCTGCAGGGTGGCTCCAGTCCGGGCCACACGACTGGGTGTTATTTTGGGTGGCTTACCACTGAGAGTACCATTGAAGCCCTGACCTGGGCTACAGTGGGCCACAGCATGCGCTGGGATCGCTCTTCAGCAATCCGTGTGGTCATACCTCCGGTCAGCCTGCTTTGCATGCAGGCACGTTCTGAATCGGTCGCCTGTACTCGGATCGCCCACGGATCGGATCAGTGAACAACTGCTTCAACCCCTCCCCCCCAACCAATTCCCCATGTCCCTTAGAAATCCAAAAAGTTGTTTTCTTGGTGCTGTGAACTGACATGGCTGTATGGTTTCCATCCTTTGTCATTTGTGGGATCCTTTGAGTATTCCATGACCTTTCCTTTTCAATTACTTTGCTGTTTGTCTCTTACCACCTCTATAGTTACATTAGGAATGCTCACAATTGGAAATGGGACTTCCGGTGATGTCACTAATCTTGATGGTGGGTTGAGGATGGAGCACTGACCTCAGGTGGCTCCGTACCCCCTTCCATGTGAAGTGCAAGCGGAAAAAAAGGAAAACAGTATCTGAAGAGCCTTTGGAGAATTGTAAGATAAGATGCCGGCGAACAAAAAGCTTGAGGAGAGTCGCTCTCAGGAAAGAGGGCAGGAGAAAGGTGGCCTTCGGTGTGGACCAAGAACTGCCCAAGAGACGCCATGTGAGTCGGGAGAGAGTGCATCGGAGGAGGAAACGGAGCGAACGGTTCTGCCTCGGAGGAGACATGGAGACCCGGCAGTTTTGGCCATAAAGGAAGAAATTCAGCAGTGGGCCCTAGAAATAAAGAGTGAAGTAGCTGCGGTGAAAGGGAAGATAAAAGATGCTGTAAAAGAAATAAGGCAGGATTTGGCGGACTTGTTGGAACGAGTGGGAGAAGCAGTGGCGAGTTGGTGAGCAAGATGAAAGACTGTGTGAATCGTATAGAAGATTTGGAGAATAGATCTCGGCAGCAAAATTTGTGAAAGTGGCGTAGGAAATATTTGCCTTTATGCTAACATCTGAGAGTTCAGAAGAGACTCCCCTAGCCACAGTGAAAATAGACAGGGCTCACAGGATGGCCGGTTCCAGATTGTCTGAGAACCCTCGGTACATACTTGTATGCCTGCATAATTTTGTAGATAAAGAGCGATTGATCCGTAAAGCCAGAGAATTGGGTATGGTAACCTGGCAGACTTATAATTTTGAGATATTTCAGGATTTATCTGCTATTACAGTGTTCTTCAACCTTTTGACACCTATGGACCGGTGGAAATAAAATAATTATTTTGTGGACCGGCAGTTGAAGAACACTGGGCTAAGTCTTGGACCAGACCATGCCCATCTCCGCCCCAGACCTCACCCCATAATAATACTAATTGTAACACCATTTTTTCCATATATATATACACATACACAATATAATTGTATTAACAACACATAATGGTTAATCACAAAATTAAAACTACACGAAGCACACTGTATGCTTCTCAATATTCATTCCTACCAGAATACAGATAACCCCATGCAAATGCAGGACCAAAAACTAAAAGTACTGTACTAATATTTACAAAAAAAACCTTAAGATGCAAGACTCTGCATGCAGTACAACCCCAGAGAAATAGAAACAAATGCATTTTTTCCTGAACAGTGCAAAATACAGACAGCAGATGTAAATTCTCAAAATTGACACAATTCAATCACTAAATTAAAAAATAAAATCATTCCCCCTACCATTGTTGTCCCCTCCTTCCATGCTGTGCCTTGCCTTCTGCCCTCCACCCCGGTGTTATCTTTGGGCCAGCTCCCTCTTCCTCAGTGCACAAAGCCGTGGGCAGCGGCTCCTCGTCCATCCCGTGCCTCATCTGGAAGCCTTCCCTCTGACATTGTGACATCAGAGAGAAGGCTTCCAGTTCAGACACAGGACATGCGTAGGAATCTCTGCCCATGGCTTTGTGCACTGCAGCACTGAGGAAGAGGGAGCCGGCACAAAGACAACGCCGCATCGATCGTACCATAGACCGGCGGCTGAAGAATACTGTCTCAGGCCCGATGCACGTGCCGGCCCTGTAGACCGGCAGGAAATTTCTGCGGACCGTTGGTTGAAGAACACTGTGCTATTACACTACAGAAGAGGAGGGAATTTCACCCAATTCTTACAGTCCTGAAACAGAAGAATTTGCGTTTATAAATGGCTGTTTTCATTTGGCCTTTTGATAACAATAAATGGTACTCATAAGAAAGTTATATCTGTGATTTAAGCGGAGGATTATTTATGTAAGGAGGGCTTGATGGAATCGACTGGGCTGGCTACTGGTTCAACAGCACTACAAAAATTGGAAAAGTATCGCTGGCAGGAGTCTACTGTTAGATCTAAGAAAAGGCAACAGGAGGAACAACAATTGAGGCTGGGGCAGGAATCTAAGGGCGTGTTGGTCCCTGTCGGATGGATAGACTGATGCAAGATTAATGACTATGATATAAAGTAGTTAACTGGAACTGAGTAAATGATAAGTTCTTCATTTAAATAAGTCAGATGAAGCACTGAATATAATTAGGAATAATTGTGGAGAAGAGTGATTGGGATGTGTGAATGTTGAGAGGGAGGGGGGAGAAGTTTAAAATTTGATAAGTTATATTGAGGTGGATGAGAGAATTGCATGAAGTCTTCCTGGAAGGGAAGAAAAGGGGGAGTGGGGATGGGATTTGGTGGAGGAGAGGGGTTGGGGAATTAAGGAGGACCTGGAAAGGAAAAGTGTAAGATCTGTATGGATAGGAAGGTTGAAGAGAATAAAATGAAAAAGTTATTGAAAGAATGAATGGAAGTAAGATAAGATTGGGAAGTTTGAATGTGAATGGACTTAATATATCTCAAAAACGCCATTTCTTTTTAAAAGGGATGAAAAGATTGAACTATATTTGTTATGTACAAGAAACACATTTACAAAAAAAAGGAGAAAGGATGATTCAATTTAAAGATTATCTGGTGTGAATTTGGGCTTCTAATAAGAAGGAGAAAAAGAAAGAAGGAAAGGGAATGGGAATATTTGATAAAAAAAACAAAGAGCTCCTTTTACAAAGGCACGCTAGCGGTTTAACACGTGCTAAACCGCCAGCCACTACTGCCTCCTCTTGAGCAGGCGGCAGTTTTTAGGCCAGCATGGGGATTAGTACGTGATGAAAAGTCGCGTGCGTTAACCCCGCTTAATAAAAGGAGCCCAAAGTTCTTACAAAGGCTGAATGGAAGGATGACGGAAGGAGATGGATCATATGGGTGGGGGAGTTGAATGGGGGAAAAGGTGACCTTGGTAAATTTGTATGCACCTAATATTAACCAAGGGAAATTTTTTGAAGAAATTTTGAGTATAATTTTGAAAAATCAAGAAGGACTACTGTTGGTGGGAGGGGATTTCAATCTGGTTCTG
Source organism: Geotrypetes seraphini (assembly GCF_902459505.1). NCBI lineage: Eukaryota > Metazoa > Chordata > Amphibia > Gymnophiona > Dermophiidae > Geotrypetes > Geotrypetes seraphini. The sequence goes on from NC_047084.1 coordinate 26,752,463, forward strand.
GATCCTCGCTGGGATTCTACGAGTAATAAAGATGATAGAACTAAAAAAGATAGGTTTAATATTTCTAGAAGTTTTTTAAATTGTTTCCTATCAGATGGGTGGTGGTCTTTACATATATTATTATTCTTCCCCCACCATAAAGTATATCGATGTATTTATATGATATATTTGGACAAAGTATTGGGAAGTAAATTAATAGATGCTAAAATAAGAGGAAACCAGTTGGACGGATCATACACCAATATGGGTAGATTTAACACTTTAAGCTATGAATACGGTACTGGATATTAAATAATCTGTTATAAGATCCTAAAATAGTTCAGAAGATAGAGCAGATTATTAGAATTTTTTTTGATAATATCAATCAATATTCTCCTATTACGATTTGGGAATCCCTTAAAAACTGTTCTAAGGGGAGAGTTAATCACTATGGCCTCCCATAAAAAAAGATCTGAGAAATAATGAAAAAAATTTAGAGAAATTGATGGGATTGGTAATACAACATAAAAAGGGAGTGGGGGTGTGTGATGAAGACAGCAGTGGACTAATTGTGTGAACTGCTAGAAGATTGGTGCTTTAAGGGAAGCTTCTCCTATTTCCAGCTCTTCAAGTGAAATCCTCTTGCCAGCAGCTAAGTACTTGGCTTGTTTTGTGTTTTTTGGTAATTTTGTAGTTTTGATTTTTTTTTTTTTTTACCACATTAAATATTAAACATTTTTGTTCTGTAGCATGGTGCTATAGATTGTATACCTCTGTGCTCAGGTGAATTGCAGTTTTTTCCCTCAGAGTTCTGAGTTGTTAGGCTATTTTTTTGTTTGTTTTGCTGCAGTTGTACCCGGATACAAGAGGAGCCTGTGATTATTGGACTCTAGCCGGTTAGCTTGATTGTCTGGCATGGATTAAGTTATCCTGCTTGTTCTAAGGCTCGTTTCAACATAGTGTTTTTAAAAAAATTTTGTCATAGGTGTGATACTATATAATAAATCTTTTTGGTGACAAAAAAATTCACCTTTTGGATATTTTTGTGTAATTACATTGTTCTTCTGTAAACATAAATCCCTCCAATAACCCCAGTTACTCAACAAGTTGGTGACCCTCTGTGCTGTCTTTACAGTGTTCCAGTTGCATCTTTGCACTGAATTAATCTCTGAACCCATTTCCGATCTTGTTTCTAGGTTAGAGTTAAATTTTAAAGTCTTTGATTACCGTTTCATCTTTTTGTGACAAACTACCAATCTTTGCAAGACCTGCTATCGAATTCAATCCAGAAGTTGGAATAAAATCATTTACACTCCCCATGATGTTCTCCATAAGAACATAAGAACATAAGAACTGCCTTCTCCGGATCAGACCTTCGGTCCATCAAGTCCGGCGATCCGCACACGCGGAGGCCCTGCCAGGTGTACACCTGGCGTAATTTATAGTCCATCAAATCCTTATATGCCTCTCTTAAGGAGATATGCATCTAGTTTGCTCTTGAAGCCTAGGATGGTCGATTCTGTCATAATCTCCTCTGGGAGAGCATTCCAGGTGTCAACCACTCTCTGAGTAAAGCAGAACTTCCTGACATTAGTCCTGAACCTGTCCCCCCTCAGCTTCATTACATGTCCTCTAGTCCGTGTCAAATTGGACAATGTAAATAATCTTCTCTGCTCTATTTTGTCGATTCCTTTCAGTATTTTGAAGGTCTCGATCATATCCCCACGCAGTCTCCTTTTCTCAAGGGAGAACAATCCTAGTGTTATAAGTCTGTCCTCGTATTCCAGTTTCTCCATACCCTTCACCAGTTTTGTTGCTCGTCTCTGCACCCTCTCCAGCAGCTTTATATCCTTCTTTAGGTAGGGGGACCAATGTTGGACACAGTATTCCAAGTGTGGTCTGACCATTGCCCTATAAAGCGGCATTATAACTTTCTCCGATCTACTCGAGATTCCTTTCTTTATCATGCCCAACATTCTATTTGCCTTCTTTGCCGCTGCCGCGCATTGTGCCGACGGCTTCAGGGTCCTATCTATCAGTACACCCAGGTCCTTTTCTTGTTCACTCTTCCCCAGAGTTGCACCTGACATTGTATACTCGTATTCCTTATTTTTATTGCCTAAATGCATTACCTTGCATTTCTCCACATTGAACTTCATCTGCCATTTCTCCGCCCATGTTTCTAACCGACACAAGTCGCTCTGGAGTTTCTCTCGATCCTCCTGCGATCTGATTGCCCGGCATAGTTTTGTATCGTCTGCAAACTTGATGATCTCACTGGATGTTCCTTCCTCCAGGTCATTGATATAAATATTAAAAAGGATCGGCCCAAGTACCGAGCCCTGGGGTACACCACTAGTCACTTTCTCCCAGTCGGAGAACTTCCCATTTATGCCCACTCTCTGCTTTCGGTTTTCCAGCCATTTGCCTATCCATCTTTGTATATCCCCCTCTATGCCATGGCTTTGTAGTTTCCTGAGAAGTCTTTCATGTGGAACTTTGTCGAACGCTTTCTGGAAGTCCAAGTATATTATGTCCACCGGCTTCCCACTATCAATTTGCTCGTTCACGGTCTCGAAAAATTGGAGTAAATTAGTCAAACATGATTTCCCTTTCCTGAATCCATGTTGACTGGGTTTCATCAAGTCGTATGCGTCCAAGTGCCGGACTATGCTATCCTTGATCAGTGCTTCAACCATCTTGCCAGGGACAGACGTAAGACTAACAGGTCTATAGTTGCCCGGTTCCCCTCTCGATCCTTTTTTGAAAATTGGGGTGACGTTCGCTATCCTCCAGTCGTCCGGTATCTGTCCAGTTCTGATTGTCAGGTTTGCAAGTTTTTGCAATAACTCTCCGATTTCAAACTTCAATTCTTTTAAGACTCTCGGATGAATCCCATCCGGTCCAGGGGATTTGTCACTTTTAAGTTTGTCGATCTGATAGTATATCTGGTCTAAGTCCACTTCAACTGTGGTGAGGCTGTCTTCTATTTCTCCTGCAAACACTTTCTCCGCTTCAGGTATTGTTGAGGTGTCCTCCTTCGTAAAGACGGACGCAAAGAAGGAATTTAGTTTGTCTGCGATTTGTTTATCTTCCTTGATGTACCCTTTTCTTCCCTGGTCGTCCAGGGGTCCCACTGCCTCTTTTGCAGGTTTTTTCCCTTTCACGTATCTAAAGAAGGGCTTGAAGTTTTTGGCCTCCTGGGCTATTTTTTCCTCATATTCCTGTTTTGCATCCCTCACCGCCTTGTGACATTTCTTCTGATCATCTTTATGTTTGTTCCAGGCTTCGGTTGTCTTTATGCATTTCCATTTTTTGAAAGAGTCCTTCTTTTCTTTTATGGCTTCCTTCACCTGTATGGTAAGCCATGCCGGTTCTCTTTTGCTCTTTGTTCTCCGATCTTTGGAAATCCTCGGAATGTAGAGATCTTGTGCTTCTGTGATAGTATTTTTCAGTAGGGTCCATGCCTGATCAACCGTTTCAAGTTTGTCCACCATCTTCTCGAGTCGTTTTTCTACCATGGCTCTCATGCTATCGTATTTACCCTTTTTAAAGTTCAAGGTGGTGGTTAAGGTTTTGGCATGTTTCCCTTTCCCGATGTCAAGTTTAAAGTTGATTACATTGTGATCACTCGTTCCCAGTGGAACTATGACTTCCACTTCTGTTATCTTGTCTACTACATTTGTAAAAGATTCCTGTGCCCCATCCATTTTGACCAAGGTAACTACTTTATGAGGGACAGAATCATTGATTGGCGATGAATATTTTCCAGCTTTTAGCATTTCTTCAAAGAAACGCTTGAAATGGGCTGCGACATGGCAAATGAGGTTTAACGTGGATAAGTGTAAGGTGATTCATGTCGGTAACAAAAATATTATACCCAAATACAGGATGTCTGGTGCAGTACTCGGATAGAACCCCAGGAAAAAGACTTGGGAGTACTGGTCGATAAGTCGATGAAGCCGTCCAAGCAATGCGCGGCGGTGAAAAGGGCAAACAGAATGCTAGGAATGATTAAGAAGGGGATCATAAACAGATCAGAGAAGGTTATTATGCTGCTGTACCGGGCCATGGTACGCCCCCACCTGGAATACTGTGTCCAGCACTGGTCGCCATACTTGAGAAGGACACAGTACTATCGAAAGGGTCCAGAGAAGAGCAACCAAAATGGTTAAGGGGCTGGAGGAGTTGTCATACAGTGAGAGATTAGAGAAACTGGACCACTTCTCCCTTGAAAAAAGGAGACTGAGAGGGGACATGATCGAAACATTCAAGATAATGAAGGGAATAGACTTAGTAGATAAAGACAAGGTAGGGGAGAACGAGAGGGCACTCTCTAAAGTTAAAAGGGGATAGATTCTGTACAAACACAAGGAAGTTCTTCTTCACCCATGGAGTGGAAAACTGGAACGCTCTTCCGGAAGCTGTTATAGGGGAAAACACCCTCGGATTCAAGACAAAGTTAGACAAGTTCCTGCTAAACCAGAACGTTCGCAGGTGAGGCTAGACTCAGTTAGGGCACTGGCCTTTGACCTAAGGGCCGCCGCAGGAACGGACTGCTGGGCATAATGGACCATTGGTCTAACCCAGCAGTGGCAATTCTTATGTTCGCAACCGACTTTACTGCTTCTTCAGAGGACTGGTCTCCATGCAGCTTTTGCCCAGATGCAGATAGTCCCTCAACAACCACTACTGCAAAATTATTTGAAACGGGGATTTCTTCTGCTTTTGAGCTTAGAGTGCTCGCGGCTCCTTTCCCCTTTTCAATCGCCCCTTCCAAGTGCCATCCTGCTGTTTGAAGAGATCCCTTTCGCTCAGCAGTGGGTAATGCCTGCCCGCTCGCCTCATCGCAGCAGCTCTTGGCTAGCCCCCGGCCCTTGGTGAGACTGTTCAGCCCTTCTACCGGGCTTTTAAATGCCATGCCGATTCCCTTCAGGCAGCTGTCCAATGAACCGCTCGTTGGCTTTAGACTCATTAAAGCCTTCAGCTGTGCCCTCAGGTTCTCATTTTCCTTTCCCAGTCTAGCCAACTCGCATGTGATACATAGGATCGCTGAAGTCAGGGGGACTTCAGCCTCAGTGTGGGCGACAAGCTCACACATCCCACAGGAAGACTTCATGCCTGCTGTCTCCATGGCCACGATTGTCCTAGTTTGCGGCTGCTACAGTTGTCAAAACCCTTTTTGCTTTTTTTGTTTGTTTGTTTGTTTTTCTCTCTCTCGGTACCAGCAGGACACGTAGAAGCGGCAGAAACAGAAAGTAGGCAGGACCCGGCAGCGAGGAAGGCCCGAAGCAAGTAAGAGCAGCAAGTTGTATGCTTGCTTCCCTCCTTCCCTCCCTTCGATTTGCTGCCCTATCTCCCGCCTTAGCTTTAAAAAAAAAAAAGTCAGACTGAGGCGGAAGTCAAACACTGAGCTTCTGGCGGCTCTTCAGGCTGTGCCGAGTCAGCATAGGGAATCCCCAAGCCGGTGAGAGGGGTTTTACGATTCGTGACCTGAGATGACAGCCGGGCGCTCACCTAAATTAGCTGGGCGGAGCACCTGGCTAAAACGTGCTAGGGAGAACACTAAATCTGTAGATATGTATTCTCTGTCTTTCATAGAAAAAATAGTTTTGAAATTATACAGCCATAAACATATAGCTGGTAGTTCTGTGGTGGTCCTTCTTCAATGAAAGGAAAGATTGCTGTGCTCCTCTCCTCTCCCCTCCCCCCACCCCACTTCTTTAGTACATGAAGACCAGGCAGTAGCAGATCATGGGGTATCAGTCCTAGGCCTTTCTGCTAGTGAGTGGGAATTCAAACCCAATCCTAAACATACTCTTAAGTAAAACTAATGTGCATATCTCACTGAGTGACTTAGAATTGTCAACAAATTTTTCTAAGCTGTCAAAAATACACATGATCAATCTAGATACAAGTAGGCAACTTAGACTCTCTATATATCTACTACAGATCCCTGGATTCTCATTTTATGTCTTTTGATTTGTCTTGACAGATATTTTGAATACATTTTGAGATATCCCAAAGGGCAGGATTCTTCAAGAACAACTTATGATGGAGAACAGACATCACAACTTCAGGTCATAATCATCTCATACGATCCTGAATGTGATAACTACCCTTCCGTTGATTCAGATGAGTCTTGTGAGTATGTGGTAATGAGGACAAAGAGAGATAGGGGAGATTGTTGCTTCCCAAGTCATTGTCCATTTGAGCTGTCCACTAGTATGCATTAGTGCTGCCTGATTCAGTGAAAATTTTTTTTCAATTTGACCTATTGAATTGATGATTCAATTTCACTTTTTCCTGCCCAATTGAGCATTTTTTTTTCCAAAACATCTTGGTGGGTCTAATTTGTAGCCTCTTCACCCACCCTCACCTCCTGTCCTCTCCAACACCACACCAGTGCTGTGGTGTAAACAAAAAATACTTTTCCTCTCTCTGATAGACAGCTAGCACAAACTAGGACCATAGAAACCTATGTTTCTATGTTTCTAATATCAGTTCTGCAAGATACACATTTCAAATGTGACATATTGTAATCACAAAATTAGAAAATAAAATTATTTTGTTTTGCCTTTTGTTGTCTGGTCATTTTATTATTCAAATCATGTCGGTCCCAGGCTCTGGTTTCTGTTTGTCTTCTGTTAACTCTCTCACCAGGGTCTCGTGCTCTCTCCATGCCCTCCACCCTATGTCCAATATTTCTCCCTATCTCCTCTCCATGCATGTCTCCCTCCCCTCCACCAAATGCAGGATTTCTCCCTCACCTCTTTCTACCTCTGTTGCATCTCTCCCTTCCTCTTCTTCACCCCATGTTCAACAATTCTTGCTCTCTCCCCCTCCCCCATGTGCATCGGCTTTCCTACCTCCTATCCCCCTGTGTAGCAGCTTTCAATCCTCCCACTGTGAGATCTGACATACCTTTGGGCCTCACAATGCAGCAGTAATGGTGGCTGTAGCTGGCGGGCAGAGGCAGCGCAGTGAACAGGCTGCTTCTGGCCTGCCCCACCAGGGCTTCCCTCTGTTGCATCTTCAGTGACATGCAGAGGGAAGGCCCTGGTGGGGCAGGCCAGGAGCAACCTGTTCAGAGAAATGCCTCTGCTGGCTGGCAGTTGCCGTTGCTGCTGCTACTGCTTTAGGAGACCCGGAGGTATGTCACGATTTGCTCAATTGAGGAGTCTTTTTTTTTTGTTTGTTTGTTTGTTTAAATTAATGAATTGATTTGAATCGATTCACTGAAGTGAATCAGTGAATCGGGTAGCACTAGTATGCATATGCTTCTTGAGCCCTACAGACATCACCTGTTCATAAGAACATAAGAATTGCCACTGTTGGGTCAGACCAGTGGTCCATCGTGCCCAGCAGTCCACTCACGCGGCGGCCCTCTGGTCAGAGACCAGAACCCCTAACTGAGACTAGCCCTACCTGTGTACATTCTGGTTCAGCAGAAACTTGTCTAACTTTGTCTTGAATCCCTGGAGGGTGTTTTCCCCAATCATGGAGGTGAGGGAGCTAGTTACAAGACAGATATTCAAAAGATTTTGTGCAGTTAAGTGACACATTTTCCACTTTTAAACTTTCTCCCCCAGCAGTCTTTTTTTCCGACAATTCTATCCAGTGAAAAGTTAACTGGTTGGTTTAAAAGGAAATTTGAACCATGTCAGTTGTGGTAAAGTCTGGTCAGAAAAATCGCTGTCTTAAAGTTTACTGGATAACATAGTTGATTTTTAATTTTTTTAACCAGCAATTTCCAGCTTTAGATTTAACCCATTAAGTGTTTGACTATCTAAAAATAATAAATTTATCTGGATTTCCACAAAGGCAAGTACGATTGATATCATTTGATGGAACCCTATGGGGGGAGGGGGGAAGGTTTCCTTACTTTTCAGCTACCTTCTAGAAGCTTTAGGGGTAATTCTATAAAGTAGGCATTAATGTACATGCTAGGTACATTCATAAATTATTAGAATGTATCCACTTGTGTTATTCTAAGACGCACTTTTTTTCCCCCAAAAAACTGGGTGGAAAAGTAGGTACATCTTATGGAGCGAATATAACAAATTTTTAAACACCCTCCTTCCCCCCCCCCCCTCGGTACCCTTTTTTACTTCTGGTGGTCCAGCGCTATATTGGCAGAAGCTTTCTGTGCTCCTGCCCCTCCCACGCTGGACGGCTGTCTCCTCATCTCTTGTGGCAGAGTAGCATACAAGGCAGGCATGAGCTTTTCGTGCTCCTGCCTGGTCCCACCCCACTCCCTGAATGGCTGCTGTCAGTTCTTGCAGAAGAGGGTGGGAGAGGATGGTTTGGGGGGAGGGCATCCAGTAGCAGGAAGGAGTGGGTATCCCTCCTGCCAAATTTTGCTGGTGCAGAAGGTAGTTCACTGTGGCATGAGGGAGTGGGCATCCCTCCTGTCAATTTTCAATGGAGGGGGGTGTCTCGGTGCCAGTTTTTCATGGGGGTCATTCAAAACCAGACAAACTGGGCAGCCCAAAGTCATCAATAAACTGTTAAAACCCCACTCCTCTCAATTTGCTCTTCGATCATCTAACCATAATTTGCTTACAGTACTATCATTAAGGCATATCAACATTATGAGAAATAATATTTTCTCAGTTACCGCCCCCTTGCTCTGGAACTCAGCACTGGCTCATTTACGAGAGATTAATATGTTAGATGATTTTAAGTCTAGCTTAAAAACTATTATTTTTAAAGATGCTTTTGCAGTATGACCGTCCTTCTAAGGATGTTTTACTCTAATACTAGTCCAGCCCCCCTGGCTAGTCCAACCGTTCAGGATGATCCGTTGTTCCCCCATCCTTTTGAGGTTTTTTTCCCTTTTCGTTCTGTCCTTTCAAATAATTGTAGTTCTTCCTCTTCCTTTCATTCCAGTCTATTTAGGTCTGTCATGTTAGCCTTGTATTTCATCTTTGGTGTTTATCCCAGGACAAGCAAGCAGCTTCTCACATATGGGTGATGGAGCCCCAATGCGGAAGCCTCGCAAGCAGACTTGCTTGTAGAAACTAGAAGTTTTGAGTCAGCCGCACCGCGCATGCGCGAGTGCCTTCCCGCCCAGCACAGGGCGTGTCTCCTCAGTTTTCTGCGGTGCCGAGAAGTCCATCTTTGACTCTGTGTTAAACTTACTTACTTCGTGCCTTCTCTCACCGCGTTTTGTGTTATTTTTCTTCACGAATCACTGTATTTAGTTTTTCTTTTATATCTCATTAAAAAAAAAAAATTTCATTTCTTCTGTTTGGCTGCCGGGGCAGGTTGCTTGGCCGCAGCCCGGGGCTTCGACCTTGCAGCAGCTGTTTTTCCTCTTATGTCCTGGCCAACAACAGGCTTCAAGAAGAGTAGCCAGTGTCAGCGTGTGATTTCTCTTACGGACCCACACAGTAAGTGCCTCAAGTGCCTTGGGCCAGATCATCACCTGAAGTCATGCGAGCGCTGTGCTATTCTTCAACCTCGAGCCCTTAAACGTCATCTACTTTCAGTGGAGAAGCTCTTCGGGATGGATTCGACCACTTCCTCGACTCCGAAGCCAACTTCGGCCTCACCTTTGACTGAGGTTCCTCCTACCTCCACTGCTTCGACCTCGAGTCTCATAAGACCTTCTTCGTTTGCAGCGGCTCTTTCCTCAACGACGTCTGCTGTATCTTCCCCTGTTTCCTCAGGTCAGATAGCTCAGCAGAAAGTTCCAGTGGTGGTACTTAAGGTACCTAAGACTTCCAAGTCGAAGCACATTTCCACTGCCTCTGTGGAACCTCCAGCCAAAGCAGGTGGTCTGGTTTCAGACGCGGATCCATCCTTGCCTGCTTAATTCCAGACCATGTTAAAGCAGCAATATGGGACCGAAGCTTGTTACTCTAATCCAGCCTGGGCATTCTGCAGACTCCCGTGAGGTTGAGCCTCTTCCTGTGCCTCAGACGGAGACTACATACTATGCAGGGAGCAGAGTCTTTGCGAGTATCTGGTCTGGCATCTATACACGTAAATCAAGGAGCAGATGCTTTGCAAGTGCCTCGACAGGAATCCTCACACTCCATACAAGGAGCAGAGTCTTTGGGGGTGCATCGAGGTTCCTTCATCAAGCCTCTAGAGCTTCGATCCACAGCTTCCAGCCCCATCCATTCCTTGGTGCCATCGACCGCTTCCATCTCCGGAGCGAAGTCTCCTCGAACTTCAAGATCTGCTTCCAAACACTGTTCTCACAGACGTTCGAGGCCTTCATCGAGGCATACTTCCTGGCATAGCTCTTCTTCCAAAGAGCGTCCTTCAACTAAGCCTCGATCTATACCTTCCAGTTCTACTAGAAAACTGACTCCTCGATCGAGGTCTCCACTTCCAAACCTCGAGGACTCAGCGGCTTCGATTGCTTCATCCAAGTCTCCCTATTCTTTTGATGCCTTTTTTCCGGCCGAAGCTTCATCTTCGACCCAGGCTGCCTCGACGACCTCGAGTCCTTCTCGAGGCAAGGCATGGGCAGATCAGCTCTCTTTCTCCTCTTTTCTTCGTCAGATAGCTATAGACTTGGACCTTCAATTGGATGCTGATTCCAAATACTCTAAGGCAGTGGTTCCCAACCCTGTCCTGGAGGAACACCAGGCCAATTGGGTTTTCAGGCTAGCCCTAATGAATATGCATGAAGCAAATTTGCATGCCTATCACTTCCATCATATGCAAATCTCTCTCATGCATATTCATTAGGGCTAGCCTGAAAACCCGATTGGCCTGGTGTTCCTCCAGGACAGGGTTGGGAATCACTGCTCTAAGGAGTATCTCGAAGTCATGCATTTTCCTTAACCTCCGGCAGAGTCACTTAAGCTTCCTCTTCACAAGCTTTTGTCTCAGACTTTTACCAGATGCCTGGAGACTCCTTATGCAATTCCAGTGGTTCCAGACAAATTGGACTCCAGATATAAAACTCTCCATTGCAAAGGATTTGAGAATTCACAATTATCTCACCAATCCCTACTTGTGGAGTCATCCTTGAAGAGGTCCCATCCTTCCAAGGTTTATGCTACCTCTAATTGTTGACTCCTACATTACTTAGATTGTATTTCTTTCCTTGCCTTACCTATTGTTTCATTGTGTTCGTAATGAGTTTCATTGTGTTCGTAAATGAGTTTTTTAATTATGTTTTGCAAACTTAGTCCCTTTGTTAGCTATGTATGTTTATTTTATGTATATTTTAACTATGTATTTTGCTGATTTGTACATCGCTTAGAATTTGGAATAGGCGATTAATCAAATTGTAAATAAACTTGAAACTTGGAAGAGAAGGGAAAACTATGGACAAATTCAGACGTCGCATCTATCAAAATGCCATGATATCCTCTAAAGTCCTTTAATTACAATTTTCATTTTATAACTTATTTTGAGTTCCTCATTGCTCTTTTGCCTAAATTTATCTGTTATTTAGATACTCAAAAGCACTTTGAATTTCAAGAAATTATAGCTTCTCTATCACAACTCAGATTACATCTACTTCAGTCTTCTTACGATGCGTTTGAGTAGTCTGCCAGGGCGGTTGCTTGTTCTGTAGCAATGCGCCGCCTTGCTTGGCTTGTACCATTGACATGGATCCTAATCTTCAGGACCGCTTGGCTAATATTCCTTGTGCAGGCAATGACCTCTTCGATGTGAGATGGATGACAGGAGCCTATGGGAGACTTTTACAGGTTGTGAGACCTATTCTTACATTTTGCTGAAGTTGTTAGTCAAGGGCTTGTGTAAACTAGTTTCAGTTCAGATGCTAATGTGGTGTATGTGAGTGTGTAGATTCTTGCTGTGAAATCTCCCAAGGACACTAACCAGTGCTGGAAAAGACAATGAACAGTGCTGAAAGGAAAATGCAAGTCAGCAAAAACACTCCATCCGGGAACCTAGGAACTGATAATGTCATGCGGTACCCGTGTGAAGAATGGAAACTTCAAGAAGAAGAAAGTTCTAGATGCTATGCCTATCCAGGGCCCCCCAGGGAAGAATGGAGGTGTGGACTAGGAGAGGGAGTTAGGTAGGCATTTAGTTTATCCAATAGGGTGATACATATTCCCAGCCAGGGGAAGAATCTGAGAAAAGAGATACTTTTTGTATAAAATTCCCGTGCTCTGGCAGTCTCTTTAGAGAAACTGCGCCATGTTTACAGAAAGATGCTGGCACTGTTGGTATGAGGTATTTTCTCTCCATTGTATATGTCCAAACTGATTTATTTCTGATTTGACAAATGCAGCTATAATACTAATTACTAGAATAAAAAAAATTATTTGTTTTGGGATATACAATGTAATCTTTTTGGAGTTTTTATTTTTGGGTTTTTTATTATCACATTGGGCCTGAGGTAAAGTAGCAGCCTTTCACTTCAGATGAATCTATTGAGGCAGCCACCAAGAAATTGTCTTGAGCATGAAAAATCCTTTGCTTCTATTGTCAGACCTAATGATGTAGGCCGCTGTCCAGGCTTACCTCGGTAATGAGACCTCGAACACTATATACTGGTTTCAATAAGTATATATTTATTTAGTCAATCAATAACAGCTTACAAGAATAGATCATATAGTATATAGTGTAACAGAAGGTGATACAGAAGGTGACCTCTAGGCCTAGAGGTCCTCTGATGTCTGTTCTCCCTTCTCCCTCCTAAAGGCCTGGTTTTTATACATTTCTTAGTGGCCAACTTAGTTGGTTTACATCACATGATACATCCTTATTGGTTATTTACTTATGCATTACTGCCTAACTACATTCATTTATTGGCTATTCTTATCTACGTCATGTTATATGCTTTACTCTGTTTTCCGTAAAACCTACCTTTTCCCCGAAATGCCTGTTTCCCCACCATATTAGTATTTCCGAGCACAAGCCTCCCTCCCAACTTTAAACATTTCTGATACTTTCCATTAGATGATATTTCTTATGAATTCTTTCTTCTGAGAATTCTGTCTTCTGACCACAGTCTGTTTATCTCTTCATGGTATCTGGCTGGGTGGGCCTTGGTGTAAAACCACAGCTAGCCCACAGCCTCAGGACCTGTTGCTTTTTCTTTAGTTTTACCTCTACAGTAGCTAATTGAACTCATAATACAGCGTATTTCTCCATCTTTGCATGCTCTTCAGTTAATGGTGAAATATCTTTCCATAGTTAATCTACTGTTTCTATCATCTGCAGAGATAGATAAGGTAGATGTCAGTTGCAGGGGGTGAGAGCAGATTTTTCTGTAAAGAGAAAAGTGATCTTTGTCTTCCTTATATCCCCCTTCACCTGTCTTGCTAATGTCAGGACTTTCCGGGATATATCCTACTTCACCTGGCTTGCTAATGTCAGGACTTACAGGGACCAGAGCCTCCATGCTTTATTCTCTCTCACTAAGTCAAAGCCAGCTCCTGCCAAGCCTGCACGCCCTCCTCCTATTTATCAGAGGCGTTTTGCTCCACGAGCGACTCCTTACACTCGCCCACCTCTTAAGAAACAGCAGACTCAGAAGCAACAGAAACCTCAACCTTCTGCTGCACCTAAGGCTACGCAGCCTTTTTGACAGTTTAAAATAGAGCATAACCTCCACCGTTCTGTCTCTGTCCTATTTTACCACCGATGGGAGACAATATCATCCGACCTAGGTGCTGTCAATCATCAGGGGAGGATACTCTCTTCATTTCACTCAGGTTCCACCAGAGCTTCCTCCAGGAGAGTATCCTTCCAGTCCATCCCAGACCGCCCTTCTTCTTCAGGAAGCTCAAGCTCTGCTTCGTCTCCATGCCATCGAATCAGTTTCTTTGGAACAGTAGAACAGGAGGTTTTACTCCCATTAATTCCTTGTTCCGAACGGGCGATCTGCAGCCCATTCTGGATCTTAGGGCTCTCAACAAATTTTAGTCAAAGAAAAATTTTGCATGTTATCCCTGGCATCCCTTTATCCCCTCCTAGATCAGAACGATTGGTTATGCTCTCTGGATCTCAAGGAGGCTTTTTTTTTTTTTTTTTTTTTTTCCATTATTTTTTATTTTCTTATTTTTCATAAAGTGTACATAATAATAAATTACAATTGATAAATGCATATTATCACTTTTATATCTAATACATTATATTTCTGAATTTGATTTTCCCCCTCACCCTCCCCCCTCCCTTTCATTTCTTTAATATAATATTTTAATTTTCAAATTTTTATAAAAAATATACAACATATTAGAATACAATTGATATATATTCAATAACTTTTTTCTATCTAATACAATATAATCAAAACAATTTTTGTCCCATTTCCCTCCCCTTACCCTTTTATTACCTTTTATTCATACGTTACATTTTGTATAATATATTATAACATACTTTGTATAAATTGATTTTTCTTACCCCCCCTTTATGTGTGTCATAAAAAAAAAAAATCTTTAAAAGAAGAAAAGAAGAAGAAAACATCATATTATTTATTCATTACAGTATTCTGTCAATGGCCCCCATATTTTTATAAATTTATTATATGTCCCCTTTTGTATTGCTATTATTCTTTCCATTTTAAAAATATGGCATATTGTATTCCACCAAAATGTGTAATTTAGGTTGTTGTAATTTTTCCAATTATTAGTTATATGTTGAATGGCAACCCCTGTCATAATTAATAGAAGCTTATTATTTTCTGGTGAAATTTGACTTTTTTTTCTCATCATTGTTCCAAATAAAATTGTATCATATGATATTGCAATATGATTTTCCATTAATTTATTAATTTGTGGCCAAATTGAATTCCAAAAAATTTTAATATAAGGACAATGATATAATAAATGATCTAATGTCCCTGGTTCTAGATTACAGTGCCAGCATCTATTAGACTTAGAACTGTCTAATTTTTGCAAACGAGTAGGGGTCCAAAAAGCTCTATGTAATAAAAAGAACCATGTTTGTCTCATAGACGCTGACACTGTACATCCCATTCTCCAAGACCAAATTAGTGGCCATTGAGATGCATTAATTTGATGTCCAATCTCAATGCTCCAAATGTCTCTTAGACCATTTTTTGGTTTTTTATTTAGATATCCAGATATTAATTTATACCACAATGCGGCTTGATGTCCTAGGAAGTCTGCTTTAAAGCATAAGAACTTTAAACTATATTGATTGTTTAATGATTTCCATTCAGGGAACCCAACCTGAATGGCCTGCTTCAATTGCAACCATTTAAAACTTTGTGTTTTATTAAGACCAAATCTATGTTGCAATTGTGAAAAATCCAGCAGTTTACCTTCTGAAATAACATCGTCTAGAGATCTAATGCCTGCAATAATCCAGTTCTTCCAAAGGATTTGAGTTCCGCCAATTTTGATCTTGGAGTTTATCCATATGGATTGATTAGTTGATTTGTATATTGGGATGGGTGTTAATTTATCAATAAATCTCAATGTTTTCCAAGTATCCATTATTATTTTATTTTCTTTGTATCTTTTAGGTATATTAATACTTGGTAGATGAACTAAATTTAGGGGAAACATAAGGCGCCATTCCAAATATAACCAATCTGGTGCATTATCTATAAGTTCTGGGAGGATCCAATACATACCCTGACGTAGAATATAGGCTTGATGGTACCTATAGAAATTTGGAAAATTTACCCCTCCCTCCTTAATTGATTTTTGTAAGGTTACTAAAGCTATTCTAGGTGTTTTACCAAGCCAAAGAAATTTTGTTAAAATTCTATTAAGCTTTTTATAAAAGGACCCCTGAAAATAAATAGGTATCATACTCATTTGGTAGCAAACCACAGGTAACATCATCATTTTAATAGTTTGAACTCTTCCCCACCAAGAAATATGTAATGGGTTCCATTGCTCACATAACTCCGTTACTTTTTTTAATACATATTTTTCATTTTCTTTTATAGTATCTTCAATTGTTTTTTTAACTTGAATGCCTAGATATTTAAATCCTTCTTCTTTCCATATGAATGGAAAAGTATCAAATAATCCTTTTACACAGTAAACATTCAAGGGTATAATTTCAGATTTATTCCAATTAATTTTATAACCTGAAAATTTGCCAAACTTATCAATTAATTCCAATAAAGAAGATAAGGTAGACTCTGGGTTTCTCAAATAAAGCAAAATATCATCCGCATAAGCCGAAATTTTATATTCCATATCTGAATATGGAATACCTTGTATCTCCCTCGTTTGCTGTATTGCTAACAATAAGGGTTCTAATACAACATCAAATAGCAAAGGAGATAACGGACAGCCTTGTCTAACTCCCCTCTGCAATTGAAAACCATCAGATATCTTATTATTAATATTTAGTCTTGCCATTGGGAAGCTATACAAAGTTTTTACCATTTGTATAAATCCAGAACCTATACCAAACCATTCTAAAGCCTGATACATAAAATTCCATTCTACTCTATCAAATGCTTTTTCAGCATCTAATGAAACTGTAAAAGCCGGTTCATCCATTTTTTTTGATAAGTTTAGCATGTGAAATAATAGTCTAGAGTTATTGGAGGAATGTCTTTTAGCAACGAAACCCGTTTGATGCATATCTATAATATGTGGGAGAGCTTTGGCTAATCTCAGAGCCAAAATTTTCGCCAAGAGTTTATTATCAACATTTATCAAAGATATAGGCCTGTAGTTCGAAACCAAAGTAGGATCTTTATTTGGCTTAGGCAAAACAATTATTATTGATTCAGCCATAGTACCTTTTATATTACCTTTTATAAGTTGTGTCTGATATAATTTTAATAAATGTGTGGAGAGGATATTTTGAAATGTTTTATAAAATTCTACTGTGTAACCATCACCACCTGGAGCGGATCCAACTCTAAGAGATCTCAATGCTGTTTCTAATTCTTTTAATGATATAGGTTCTTCTAAACTTCGTTTTATATGATCAGGAATTTTAGGTCCATTAATTAAATCTAAAAATTTTTTTCCATCTTTTTGTTTCTCCAAATAAGGTTCGGAAGAATATAGATCCTTATAAAAATTTAAAAATTGTTTTAATATTATATTTGTTTGATTTGTTATTATACCATTATCATCTTTTATTCCATTAATATTAGTT
This sequence comes from Geotrypetes seraphini, assembly GCF_902459505.1. Lineage (NCBI taxonomy): Eukaryota > Metazoa > Chordata > Amphibia > Gymnophiona > Dermophiidae > Geotrypetes > Geotrypetes seraphini. The sequence continues at coordinate 26,769,485 of NC_047084.1, forward strand.
CTCCTTTTTTTTGCCTTAAGATAATTTGCTAATAATTTTCCCGCCTTATTAGAATTTCCATAATACACTGTTTGCTTGGTAAACAAATCTTTTCTTATCATTTTTGAAGTTAATTCATTATATTTACCTTTTACTTTCAAAAGAGCTTGCAAAACTTCATATTCCCATTTACTTATCAATTTAGCTTCTAATATTTTTATTTCTTTTTCTAATTCTATATATTGTTTTTTAATTTGTTTCCTAATAAAAGCTGAATATGATATAATATTACCCCTCATAGTTGCTTTAAATGCATCCCATACATTCTCTATAGATGTATCTTCCACTAAATTTGTTTGAAAAAATTCATTAATTTGTGTTTTAAAATTTTCCAAAAATTTGTCATCCACAAGCAATGCATTATCAAATCTCCAAAGAGGTCTATTATTTTCTAATTGATCTAATTGTATTTCTATCCATATTCCCGCATGATCCGAAATGATAATAGGATCAATGGAGGCTTTAATCACCTGTTGCACTTTATTTGTTGAAACAAAAATATAATCTATTCTTGAAAATGATTTATGAACTTGTGAACAAAATGAATATTCCTGATCATTAAAATGAAGAATACGCCATATATCCTTCAAATCGCATGATCTAACTAAATTATCTAGACCTAAAGATTTAATATTTTTACCTGGTTTTTTATCCAATAATGGATCCATTACAGCATTAAAATCTCCAGCCACCACTAAATTAGAGGCAGCCAGTGGTAATAACATGTTTTGTAGCTTTTTGAAAAATTCTGATTGATTCGAATTAGGGGCATATATATTAAATAACGTCAGGGTATCATTTCCCATACCTATATCGATATGTATCCATCTTCCATGTGGATCTGAACTTTTTACCTTTATATTGGCTATACATTTTTTATTTATAAGAATTGCAACCCCTGCTTTTTTATCCACTGCTGGAGCAAAAAAACATTCCTTTATCCATCCACCTGATAATTTCTGTGATTCCTTCATATTAAGATGGGTCTCTTGCAGACAGTAAATATCTGCATTTTGCTTTTTTAAAAATGTTAATATTTTTTTCCTTTTAATTACGTGATTCAGGCCATTGACATTAATAGAATATATTTTAAAAGACATTATATATTTTAATACTTTTCATTATCTTATTCTTCCTCTCCTCTTTCATATTTAATATCCAAAAAATTTTCTTCACGACACACATATTTAACCCTAATGTATCTCCCTTAATTATTCTAATAAATATTCTCCTTGTCCCTCCCTTTCCCACCCAATACATTGGCTGCTTAAGGATACACATTGGAACTGTAATCCTAACATTCTCCCCATTCCAGGCAATCAATATTCAATGTTTAAACAAATTTCCCTTCTATCTATCTATATTGATCTTTTATATCTTTAATCATTTTCCATAACATTTTATTAATGTATCATTATCCATTTAACAATATGTTAATTTGTATTTCTTTAGTATTATAATTTCAACATATAATTATTTTAAACATATATGTAGTGTATTATTTAATAATTTTCCTATATTCTGTTCTTTCTTTCATATAATTATTATTATCTTTTCTTTGTATTGTTTTCCTCCATTTCTTCAGATATTTCGATATGTTATATTTTCTAATTTTTCATAGAGTCTTCAAAACCATCTTAATGTATTATGTTAAAATATCATAGGTTCTGGTTTAGAGAGAAAATCTTTTAGTTTTTCGGGATCCTCAAAATATAAGGACTTGTCTCCAGATGACACTCTCATTTTCGCCGGGTAGTATAGACCATATTTAAATCCTTTTTCTTTTAGTAGAGGTCTCATGTCTAGTAGTCTTTTTCTTTTAGTTGCTGTGTTTTTGGCGAAGTCTGGTAAAAACCATAATCTTGATCCTTTATAATTTAGGTTTTTATCTTTTTTTGCAGCATTTAGTATCTCTAGTGCTTGTTGATATCTCAGCATTTTGAAAATTATTGGTCTTGGTCTGTTTTTGTTTTCTAAATTTTTAATTGGGATTCTATGCGCCCTTTCAATTTCAATTGGTTGTTTCAAGTCTAACTGTAGTATTTTTGGAATTAAATTTTCAAGGAAAAGGATAGTATTTTTTCCCTCTAAATTTTCTTGTATTCCAAAAAGTTTGATGTTTTTCCTTCTTCCTCTATTCTCGTAGTCTTCTAGTTGATCTTTTAATTTATTTAATTCCAGGCTGTCGTTTTTACATCTTTTTGATTCACATTCTATAGTTTCCATTTTTGATTCTAGTTCAGTTGTTCTTTTGTTGTTAACTTCCATTTGTCTATGAATATTTAAAATTTCTTCTTTCATTTCCGACATATTAGTTATAGTTTCTTTGAGCATTTGTTTGATTTGTTTTAGTTCTTCCATAACTTCTGCTTTGCTTAATGTGTCTGATTCTTCGATAGGAAGTGGTATCTTGCTTGGTGTTATTTGTTCTTGTTTCTGTCTTTTTGCAGATGTACCAGCCTCATTTTTGTTTTGTCTGGTACTTGCCATGTTATTGTTTTCTTTTTTTTTTTGGTTATTCTTATTTCTTGTATTTAGTCTCTTAGATTTGGTATTCTTAGGTTTTTAATCTCTTTTCTTCCAAGATTTTGTTCTATCTTTTGAAGTAGAAATTTTCTTTTTAAGCTCTTTTCTTTTCAGATTAGTCAATTCCTTTCACAAGTTTTAATTCACTATCTCTGACATTCACTCTCTCTCTCAATGAGACACCGTTTCAGCGCTGAAAAAAAAAAAAATAAAAAAAAAAATCTTTTTTTTTTTCTCCTCTCACAAGCCCAATCGCAGCCCTGATTGAGGAGAGCAACACTTTATAGAGTTATTTTTCTTTATTTTGACCTACTTGAAGCAATTGTCTTCTGTTTTTTCTCAGCGTCTTTCAATTGCCTCAATGTCTTGCTGTTTCAGTTTTTTTTTAAAGTTCCGTTGAACCTTTTCTCTGTCTCCTCTCTCACAAGCCCAATCGCAGCTTTGTCAGAGGAAAGTAATATTCAATTCAGTATTTTTATTTTCTTTTTTTTTCCCTTAGTAAGCTGATATTTATTTGTCTTCAGCGCTTCGGCTCTTAATTGTTGAGAGAAAATGCCAGTATTCTTCTCTCTCAATTTTCTTTATTCAATCCCCTTTTTATCAAAGGATAATCTTTTACCTTCTTTTGGTTTCAATATATCTGGTCAGATTACAAATTTCTTTCACAATTTCCCCAATCGAACTGTTTGATCACTCACATGTACTTCGCGGTTTCAGCGCTGCATTCAAGTTTAATGAAACCGCCGAAAATACAAACGGTTCTCTGCCTTCCCGTCTCTTGTCAGCACATATCTCACTTCAACTGTAGTAATTCAGGTTTTTTTTTTCTTTTTTCCAGTTATATCTGATCGGAACACAACCTTTTTTCACAATTTCCTAATCAAATTATCTGGTCATTCACATTCATCTCGCAGTCTCAGCACTGCTTTCAAGCCTCTTGAAACCGCCGAAAACACAGATATCTCTCTGCTTTCCTGACTTTTATCAGCTTTTTTCTGTTTCAGTTATATCTGGTCGGAACATAAACTTCTTTTTTTTCAATTTCGCCAAACTGTTTGATCACTAACATATACTTCGCGGCTTCAGCGCTGCATTCAGACTTCATGAAAACCGCCAACACTAACGGTTCTCTGCCTTCCCGACTCTTATCAGCACATATCTCACTTTAACTGTAGCAATTCAGCTTTTTTTTTTTTTCCTTCAGTTATATCTTGTCAGAACACAACCTTTCTTTATATTTTCTCAATCAAATTATCTGGTCATTCACATGCATCTCGCAGTCTCAGCACTGCTTTCAAGCCTCTTGAAACCGCCGAAAACACAGACAGTTCTCTGCTTTCCCGACTCTTATCAGCTTTTTTTCTGTTTCAGTTATATCTGGTCGGAGCATAAACTTTTTTCACAAATTCGCCAAACTGTTTGATCATTCACATATACTTCGCGGCTTTAGCGCTGCATTCAAACTTTACGAAACCGCCAACACAAACGGCTCTCTGCTTTCCCGACTCTTGTCAGCACATACCTCACTTCAAATGCCGCAATTTAGGATTTTATCTTGTATCTTTTGTTTAGCTTTTTAAATATATATTTTCTATATAATTATTTTGAAGGAAAAATAATTTTTTTTTTTATTTCATTGCCTGGATGGTGAGGAGCTTCACGATCACACCTCCATCCGTGCTCGCGTTAAGCCACGCCCCTCCATCGATCTCAAGGAGGCTTATACTCGTATTCCCATTCATCTGGCCTCCTGCCAATATCTCAGATTTAGAGTGGGGAATTTGCATTATCAATACAGAGTGCTGCCCTTTGGCCTGTCTTCATCTTCCAGAGTGTTCACCAAGTGCCTGGTAGTGGTAGCCGCAGCTCTCAGAAACCATGGTCTTCAGGTATTTCCCTATCTGGACGACTGGCTCAACATCTCAAGGGGTTATTGTAGCAACCCAACGGATTACGTGGTTCCTACAGAGTTTGGGATTCGAAATCAACTTTCCCAAATTCCAACTTCAACCCTCTCAGAATCTACAATTCATCGGAGCTGTTCTGGATACTATCCAACTCGGAGCATTCCTTCCACAACAACGTCTGGAAGTCCTCCTTCAACTCTGTCATACAGTGTCTTCCCGCTCCTCCATTTCAGCGAGACAGATGATGGTACTTCTGGGTCACATGGCCTCCACAGTACATGTGACTCCTTTTGCCAGACTTCACCTCAGAATTCCTCAGTGGACCCTGGCATCTCAGTGGATGCAGGTTTGTGACCCACTTTCTCGACACATTGTAGTCATTCCTTCATTGAGACAGTCTCTCCGCTGGTGGACGCTCTCCAGAGGCTTTAAACGCCAATCTCTCCAGAGGCTTTAAACGCCCCCTCATCAGAAGGTCTTCAACAGATTCCTCAACCTACACGATGGTCTCCGTACTCAAGGCCACTGGACCAGTACGGATCGTCAGTGTCACATCAATCTGTTGGAACTTAGAGTGATTTTCAAAACTCTCAAAGCTTTTCAACATCTTCTTCAAGATCAGGTAGTCTCATTCGGATGGACAACCAAGTCGCCATGTATTATATCACTGTTACGTACTTTCACTCTGAGACTTTGGTTCAGGAAGGCAATTGTTTGATAATTTTTATTGCAGTTGTTCTATTCCTTATTTACCATGGACCCCTTAGGAAGGCGTGTTGTCCGAAACATGGACCGTGTTAGGCCCCTAGGTTGGTAATAAGTTGTATAATCACTGCAATCCTCTTTTGGTATAATAAACATTGCCTGCATCTTGTACACAGTCTGCAGTTTCCCTTTTCTTTTTTGCTTTGCAAGTTATGGAAGTCACAATCTCACATAGTAACATAGTAGATGACGGCAGATAAAGACCCAAATGGTCCATCCAGTCTGCCCAATCTGATTCAATTTAAATTTTTTAAATTTTTTCTTCTTAGCTATTTCTGGCCAAAAATCCAAAGCTCTACCTGGTACTGTGCTTGGGTTCCAACTGCCGAAATCTCTGTCAAAACCTACTCCCCTTTTTCTGGAACCATATAGTAACACAACTTCTGTCTCATGTCCTGCATAGTGACATTAACCTATTCACAAGCTGATTTGGCTTCATAGAAACATAAAAATAGAAACATGATGGCAGATAAAAGGAATGGCTATGATCCGTGGTGCAATTTGAGTGAACTGCCTGCCTGCCCTCTTGTCAGGTAAAGGTCAGTGAAATTACAGGAATTGTTAAAACATGATTCCCAATTTTGAGGTAGAATATTGATATTTATTTTGCTCTTGTTCTCGTAAAGTATCAAATAAAAATGCATACACCTTTTGCAGAAGTACAAATGAATGGTAGAAAATCTGTTCACAAAATACTTGTAGAACAATAGCCATACAAATAGAGTGGAACCTTGGTTTATGAGCATAATTCGTTCCAGAAGCATGCTAGTAAACCAAATTTCTCATATATCAAAGCGAGTTTCTCCATAGAAAGTAAGGGAAACTCGCTTTGATTCTTTCCACCTCCTCCTCCTCCTTCCCCCCCCCGAGGCTACAGGCGCTGCTCCATCACCCCCCCCCCCCCCCAGTGAGAACCGCATCGCACCCCCGTGCTGGAAGCGGCATCCACTAGCCCACCCAAACAAGCTCCTTATCCCATCTGCTGTGTGCCGGTGCCTTTTAAGGAAAGATCCCGCTTCTTGCCTGGGCTGGGCCTTGAGCATCTGCACATACTCAAGGCCTTCTGGCTCTGCCTTCTGGGCTTGGAGAGAGAGAGAGGAATGAGGTAGAGATGCATGGGTAATAGAAGGATGAGAAGGAGAAATGTTTGATATAGTGATGAAAGACCAGAGGGACAGATTGAAGGGGATTTCAAAGGGGAGGAATGTTGGACATAGTGATTGAGGGAGAGATGTGGCATGGTATTGGAGAGGAGTAATAGAAGGAGAAGTAGGCATGGGGCTGGTGGGCAGTGGTGAAAAATGCTGCTTGTGATCTGGGGGATGAGAGAGGGAGAAATGTTGGATGTGGCAGTAGTGGGGATGGGAGAGATGCCTGGATCTCTCAAGACAAATGGACAGAGAGAGAGTGAAGGAATCTTGTTGACAATAGGGGTGGAGGAGAGAGGAAGAAAAGTTGGGCTCATGGAGGGACAGAGAGAGATGTTGGTTGGGGAAGGGAATAAGGTCCGAAGGAAAGGAAGCGTGCAGGAGGAAGAAAGTGTTGGATTCAGAGAGAGAGATGGGGAGGGAAGAAAGAAGGGAAGGAGAAATGTCACCCTCAGGGGAAGGAGGAGAGGGCATAGAGTAAAAAGTTGAACTCTTGGAGGGAGAGAGAGATGTTGGTTGGGGGAGGGAATGAGGACTGGAGTAGAGGAAGCGTGCAGAGATAGAAATGTTGGACTGGTGGAAAGGAGGGAGAAAAGTTGGATGTGACTGTAGAGGGTGTGGGAGAGATGCACCCTGGATATATATCCAGCTCTCTCTCTCTCGTGCTCTTTCTTTAATTTTGTGGTTACCATTATGTATTAATAAGATTATATTGTGTGTATATGAAAAATGGAGGGAAGCAATGGTATTACAATTAGCACTATTATTATAGGGGTGGAGTCAGGAGCGGAGCTTGGGCCTGGAGTACTTGGTTGATATTTATTAGATTTAGGGGGTACTTGGCTTGAAGAAGTTGAGAAACTATTTTAAATCACTGTTAAATGCTATTCTTTCAACCTCTTAAAGATCAATTCAAATGTATTTAATTTTTTGTTTTTCCTTTCTAAGATGAATTAAAAGTTGCAGCGCCAGTGTCTGTGCTGAAAGCCAACAAGGTGTGGGGTGTATTGAGAGGTAAAAACTCTATGTGCTATATATGAATAATGCAGCCATTTATGAACTAATATGTTGCTGCTGCATCATAAATAGAAATGCTGTGGTTATAGATTTTTCTGTAGGAAGCATTGTGCAAAGGATTAAAGCTCAGATCTGGTATATGACAGTATTTAGTAGCCACTAGCCCTGCTCCTGGCATGTATGTTGGTGTTCTGGGAATGTGGCATGGGCCCAAGTGGGAGCGTGTAAAGCTTGGGCCTGACCGCTGTGCTCCTGACTCGTGTGCTAGCTGCCGGGAAATGATACAGAGTCATCGAGGGAGGGATATACGCTGGACCACCAGGCTAGAAAAAGGTATGGCGGGGAACAACAACAGCAGCGTTGGGGGATTTGTTTTAAAAAGGTGGTGCGGCTGAAAGTTGCTGCGGCGCAGGGGGTTGCAATTGTATGGGGAGAAGGCGAGGCAGTGTTTAAAGGTGGTGCGGCTGAAAGGTGGTGCAGCTGCAGGGGTTGTGATGTGTGTTTTGCATTTGTACAGGGGGGGGGGAGCAGTGGGCAATGTTTAAAAAGCTGGTGCGCGGGGGATTAAAATATTGCCCCTTCGCTTCATAAGACGCACTGAGATTTCCACCCACTCTGGGGTGGAAAAAAGTGCATCTTATGGAGTGAAAAATACGGTATATGTAGGTTTATTGTAGAAAGGTTTGAGAACCCCTGCTTATAGTGTTAGGATTATCCAAGATCTCACCCTCCCAGGAATTAGTTAAGACATGCTGGTAAGATTCTCTGTCAGCTTCTCCATAGTTGAGTGCCCTTGTTTACAAAAGCAAACAAGAAAGTACAAAGGATGAGTGCTATTACTGGTTTGGAACTGGGACATTAAATTCTGTATTTTTTGCTCCATAAGAGACACTTTTTTCCCCAAAAAATTTAGTGGAAATAAGGGTGCGTTTTATGGAGCGTATACTCAAACCACTCCCCCCCACCCCCCAGTTACTTTTTTTTTAATGTTGGTGCCCTCCCTCGCTGGATGCGGCCGCCTCTCTAGCGGCAGAGCGGCGCACAAGGCTGCCTGCCTGGTCCCGCGTTGCTTCCGTTCTCACGGGAAATGGCACGGGACCAGGCAGGCAGCCTTGTGCGCTCTGCTGCTACAGAAGGAAAGAGGAGGTAGCTGAGTCAGCCAACCAGGCAGGCAGACTTGCACACCGCTCTCCCGCTGTAAAGGCAGCTGGAGACAGCAAGTCTTGCTACCCACACACTCCCCGCAGGATGGGCACAAGCAAAAGACATCGGATCCGGAAGCCGCTGGGAGTCCTGGCATGGCGGCACAGCCCTGAAGAGAGCGAGTGGCTACAGAAATAACAGCAGTGGCGGCTAGTTCCGGTCACCCATTTTCCTCCCTCCTATCCCCCATGGCAGTGCTGGGTGGCACATCCGGGTCTCAGCTGCCTCCACCACCGCTTCTCTTGACTCCTTTCGTGTTCGGGTGGGACATTGAGGAACGGGCCCGTCAAGCTGCGCCGGAGGAACTAAAGGTATGGGGGAGAGGTCAGAGGGGATATGGGGGAGGGCCTGCCTGCCTCGGGGTGGAGATGAGGAGTACAGGAGGAAGGAAATGACAATCCCAGCATAAGAACCAGGGCAATCAGGGGAGGGAAAGAGACAGCAAAGAAATGCTGAAGAAGGAGGGAGCATAGGGACAGGGACATGGAATAATGCTGGAAAGGGGAGGAATAAAGATACAGAGATGTGATACTTAATGGAAGGGGAGGAAATGGTACTCATGGATAATGAAGAAGATTAAAAAAAATTATGCACTTTGGGGGGCCCTGCCTGCCTGCTTGCTTGCCTCGTGGTGGGGGGCCCTGCCTGTCACTAGGCCACTAGGCCTGCCTGCCCTGTGCCCTGTCCTTGCCTACCACTAGACTACCAGAAGGGGGGACAGGGTGCAGAGCCTGGCAGAGAGACTTTGGTTCAGAATGGTGTTTTTTTTTCCTTGTTTTCCTCCTAAATCTAGGCTGCGTCTTATGGTCAGGTGTGACTTATGGGGCGAAAAATGTTATTTCCTTCATTGTCTGGTTGCAAATTGATCTTCCAGTGCAATAGAGATGGTTTGCTGAACCACAGGGTTGTCCATACCTTTCTCATGAGCATTCTGCAGAAGATGTCAATCACAGCTTTTCAGCTGTTCCGCCTTCTCCCCGGTTTCTGCTGCCCCCTTCAGTTCTTCCTTCTGCAGGTGAGCATGAAGGTGTTGTGCTGATATGTTCCCTTTCTTTATTTTGCAGTGTTTATCATATTTTGGTTGTTTGCAGTTTTTATGTGACTCAAGGAACTGCTGTGCCTTTTTGGAGAGGAGCAGACTTTGTAGTCTGCAGCTGGCAGATGAATTCCTTGGGGGACCTGTTCAGCCAGCCTGCTGAAGATTTGTGGAGTTTAGGATTACGGGCCCTCGGCATTTGCTCACTTCTTTGACTTGTCAGGAGCTTGAGCACAGGCTGCTGGGCATCAGTAGCATACTTTAGGGTGCTCCCGTTGCCAGCTGTGGTTTCGCCTCCTCTCCTCCTTTCGTCATGGCCTGGGGGGTAGAGGTTGCTAGTCAACTAAGGTCTGACTGACAGCCCAAAGATTTCAGTGTGGCAGCTGACTGGCAGCTTGAGACAGAAAATTCCTTCAGATCCAGCTACTTTTTCATAGAGCCGAAGCAGGCTGCAACACCTTTTCCCCAGCACATGATCTGGAGTATAGGCTGTATTAGCCTATGGGAAAATCAGGATGGGGAGGGGAGTGTCTGAAAAACTGTATTTTCACTGTTTTCTGCTGCTAGGGCTTTGTCCCCCACCCCCTCTAAAATCCTATTATTTTGCTGTTTTTGGTCAGCCCTGAAGCATATTTAAGCCATTTTTTTGTGGCAAAATGCTACTGTAGTGGCCATCTTAGATTTCCCAATTTTTTTCTAAGATAGCATAACATAAAATATTTATTTCTGTATCGCAGATACCTTGTGGTTTACGGTGTACAAAAGAATAAAACTAAACAATAACAGTGAATTATATTTAGATCAATTGCAGTAACACAGCATAATCTACAAATACTTGATAAATAACTTTTTTCTAAAATGCATAGAAATCATAGACCATGTAATCAGTGGCCCAAATTCAGAATCCCAGTGAGCAGCTTGGTACAATAGTTGTCGGTTTATGAATCTTGTTTGTGAACAATTTTTAATTGCAGGAAACTTAAAAAATGATAAGTTATGCAAAATGATTCATCAGATATCTTGATAATAAACCATACAATGCTTTATAAATGAAGCATCCAAACCTAAATAAAGCTCTACCCTCTACTGGATTCCAGTGCAGTTTTTGATATAGGGGAAAACACGGTCAGATTTCTTCAAGTTAAAAATCAGTCAGACAGCTGTGTTCTAAATACATACTTTTTGAAGAAGGGATTTCTGTCCTGCCAGATAAATAATATTATAATAATCTAAAAGACCCAGAACTAATGATTGAACAAGCAATTGAAAAGGGATTCTTTCAAAATACAATCTAATTGATCTCGGTTTCCACAACATAAGAAACCCTTTTTGTACAACGTGGTTAACTTGCGACGACAGATAACTTTTTGTCAACATATACCCCCAAAATTTGTTTTTGCCTCAAAAATGGTAGGGATGGAGTTCTCAGACATAAATCCCTATATCATACATTTTTTGTGCTGGATGAGCTGCTGAAGAGTTGTGATGTGATGTACCACATGTCATGTGACATGGAATGGAGGGGCTGGAGCTTTGGGCTTAGCCCCTTCACAGGCCTCTAGGGATGGAGAATGATAGACTATTCCTTCAGGGGGATTGAAACACCTTCTAGAACCCTGGGACAACAGCTTTGCTCGCCATAAGGGCTTAGATGCTTCGCAGCCCAAGAAAAGGCATTTACTCCACCCTAAGGGGCAAGGAGACTTGCCCTCTCGGGCCTTTACCCCAGAGTTCATTAATTTCCTCTGGCAGGCTTATGCACAAGGCAGAAATCTGCCAGTCAGATCTGCAGGCAAGTGGATCAGTGTGCAGTCCTTGCTGGAGACTGAGTGCTTCCTCCCTGAAGGTGGAGGCTATGCTGGACTATGATGGTCCATTGGACAGGGACTCGGGGATAAAGGGTCGGATTTGATCCCTGATGGAAGAAACAGCCTCCTGTTCCGAGGACTGAAGGTATCGGCTACAGATGAGGAGAGAATCCCTCTATTCACCGACTTTAAATCCTCTGCTTTACTGGGGATCATTATAGAGTCCTTTCGAGAACTTAAGATAGACCCTCTACAAACCCCATCCACTCAGTGTTCTATTCTGAGTGGGGTCTGGGCTCAACCCACTTTTCTGTGACACCTGGACATGAGAAGCAAAGTCAGTGTCCTGGGATACCCCTAAAGGCTCCCTGAGAGTAGCTAAAGCCATGGCTAAACTGTATCCCATGGATCAGGAATTCCAGCATACATTTGTTATGTCAAAAGTGTAGTCCTGGTAACCCAGGTGACCAAATACACTTCCCTACCAAGCAAAGGCAGCCCTCAAGCCGCTTCTTTAAAGATTGGAGGTTTCAAGTTTATTTATAATTTCTTATACCGCCTAATCAGACTTCTAGGCGGTGTACAATAAAAGTGCCATAAAATCAAGCTAAAAATTAGTAATACTAAACAATACCAGGGTATATTAGTTCAACAAAAACATGACATACAGACTTACTTCAAACAAATGGGAAAATGGGCAAGAACTACAATCTTTGGAGAAAAGAACACAGAGGAGGGAAAAAAACAATAGGTGGGGGTAAAAAATAGGCAAGCATTATGTAGTCCTTAAAAGGACAATTATTGTCCAAATGCCTCCTGGAACAAGAAGGTTTTTAACTTGGATTTAAATTGGTTTAGTGCAGACTCTTTGCGTAAGAAATTGGGTAACGAGTTCTAAAGGGAGGGTGTGGTGACAGCGAAATTATTAGATCTCAATGTGTTGATTAACTTTAAAGATGGTATGGTAAGAAGATTCTGAGACATGAAACGAAGAAATTTAGATGGACTATAAGGGATTAAAAGTCTGTCAATGAACTCTGGCTGGTTATTGAAACGGATTTTAAAGGTTAAAAGTAAGATTTTGTATCTGATTCTGTGTTCAACAGGTAACCAGTGTGCTTTGAATAAAAGAGGTGAAACACGATCATATTTTTTTGCATTTAATAGCGGTATTCTATACAATTTGAAGGCGTTGTATTTCCTTTTTTGTTATACCCTTATAAAGGGCATTACAGTAATCTATACACGAGATCACAAGAGTGGATCAAGGTGTTTAAGGAAGCAGGTTCAAGTAGTTTTAAAAGAGAATGGATCATTCTTAAACGATGAAAACATTTCTGCACGACTGTACTAATACGATTGTTGTATAAAAATTTATTGTCAAAGGTGACTCCTAGCAACATCAAAGTGGCCACAGTTTTAATTGGTAAAGACTCAAGTTTTAAGGGGGCCTGTAAAGTTAGTCCATCTTTGCAGCGAAAGATCATTAATTTCGATTTGTTGATATTAAGGGACTAACTATGGTTTAATTTTTTCCAATTTCTGGTTAATGGATGCTACTTCCTCTGGGTCATTAAGATTGATTGAATGAATTAACTGCACACCGTCTGCATAAGCAAACGTAGTGAAGCCAATAGAATGACCCAGAGTTAAAAGGGGGGACATGAATATATTAAAAAGCAATGGTGATAGAATAGAACCTTGTGGTATACCATGCTTAAGTGTGAAAGACTCAGATGATGTTCCGTTAAAGATTACCTTTGATGATCTTTCTGAGAAAAAAGAAATGAACCAGTCCATAACCTGTCCCGTTATTCCAACTTCATGAAGACGTGTTAAATAGCAGGTTATGGTCAATGGTGCCAAATGCAGAAGAGAAATCTAAGGAGATAAGAAGAACTGACTGGTTGTGGTCGAGATGGTAAAGTGTTTTTGTAGTTAGGCCTATAAGTGAGAGTTCAGTAGTGTGGTGTTGGCGAAAGCCGGTTTGATTTGGATGTAAAGCCTTTGTGTTTTCGATGAAGTCTGAAACTTGGTAAAAGACAATTGTTTCAGTGAGTTTAGCCAGAAAAGGTAAATTAGCTATAGGCCGTAATTTGAAATTTCTTGGATACTAGTTTTATGGTCCTTGATAATTGGGTAAATGATTGCTTGTTTCCAGGTTTTGGGTAGGGATCCTATGGTTAAACTAGATCTAACCAAGTCAGTGATGTATGGACCAAAAATAGAAAAGAATTGTTTCAAGAAGAAAGGTGAAATAATTTCTGTATGGGTCCCTTTTATATTTAGGGCTCCTTTTACAAAGGTGCGCTAGCGGTTTTAGCGCACACTAGCCGCTACCGCCTCCTTTTAAGCAGGCGGTAGTTTTTCAGCTAGTGAATGCTATAGCATGCGCTAAAAATGTGCGTGCGCTAAAAACGCTAGCGCACCTTCGTAAAAGGAGTCGTTATTGTGTTAAGGCATCTTTGAATATCCTGCAAGGTCGGAAGAGTAAACCGAGAGCATTTAGAGTAAGATAGATTTGTTGAAGCATTTGTATCAGTAAGATCTTTAGGACTGAGAGGAATACCGTATTTTCACGCAAATAACACGCACCCGTATAAAACGCGCACACGTGTATAGCGCGCAGAAATCACGATGATAAGCACAAAAACTTTGGTATAACGCGCTCACGATTATACCGCGCATGCTGCCCGACTCTCCGTTCACCCCCCTGACTTCCGTGCACTGCCCCGCCTCTCCGTGCGCTGTCCCGACTCTCCGTTCACCCCCCCTGACTTCCGTGCACTGCCCCGCCTCTCCGTGCGCTGTCCCGACTCTCCGTTCACCCCCCCCTGACTTCCGTGCACTGCCCTGACTTTCCGTGCGCTGTCCCGACTCTCCGTTCACCCCCCCTGACTTCCGTGCACTGCCCCGCCTTTCCGTGCGCTGTCCCGACTCTCCGTTCACCCCCCCCTGACTTCCGTGCACTGCCCCGCCTCTCCGTGCGCTGTCCCGACTCTCCGTTCACCCCCCCCTGACTTCCATGCACTGCCCTGACTTTCCGTGCGCTGTCCCGACTCTCCCTTCACCCCCCCTGACTTCCGTGCACTGCCCTGACTTTCCGTGCGCTGTCCCGACTCTCCGTTCACCCCCCTGCCTTCCGTGCCCTGCCCCGCCTCTCCGTGCGCTGTCCCGACTCTCCGTTCACCCCCCCCCCCCGACGTCCGATTCATCTCCCCCCCCCCCCCGGCAGGACCATTCGCACCCCCACCCCGAAGGACCGCCGACTCCCCGACAATATCGGGCCAGGAGGGAGCCCAAACCCTCCTGGCCAGGGCGACCCCCTACCCCCACCTCGCACTACATTACGGGCAGGAGGGATCCCAGGCCCTCCTGCCCTCGACGCAAACCCCCCTCCCCCCCAACGACCGCCCCCCCCAAGAACCTCCGACCGCCCCCCCAGCCGACCCGCGACCCCCCTGGCGACCCCCACGACCCCCCACCCCCCTTCCCCGTACCTTTGGTAGTTGGCCGGACAGACGGGAGCCAAACCCGCCTGTCCGGCAGGCAGCCAACGAAGGAATGAGGCCGGATTGGCCCATCCGTCCTAAAGCTCCGCCTACTGGTGGGGCCTAAGGCGCGTGGGCCAATCAGAATAGGCCCTGGAGCCTTAGGTCCCACCTGGGGGCGCGGCCTGAGGCACATGGGCCCAACCCGACCATGTGCCTCAGGCCGCGCCCCCAGGTGGGACCTAAGGCTCCAGGGCCTATTCTGATTGGCCCACGCGCCTTAGGCCCCACCAGTAGGCGGAGCTTTAGGACGGATGGGTCAATCCGGCCTCATTCCTTCGTTGGCTGCTTGCCGGACAGGCGGGTTTGGCTCCCGTCTGTCCGGCCAACTTCCAAAGGTACGGGGAAGGGGGGTGGGGGGGTCGTGGGGGTCTGCCAGGGGGGTCGCGGTTCGGCTGGGGGGGCGGTCGGAGGTTCTTGGGGGGGGGACGGTCGTTGGGGGGGAGGGGGGTTTGCGTCGAGGGCAGGAGGGCCTGGGATCCCTCCTGCCCGTAATGTAGTGCGGGGTGGGGTTAGGGGGTCGCCGTGGCCAGGAGGGTTTGGGCTCCCTTCTGGCCCGATATTGTCGGGAAGTCGGCGGTCCTTCGGGGTGGGGGTGCGAGTGGTCCTGCCGGGGGGGGGGATGTATCGGACGTCGGGGAGTCGGCCGGGCAAGAGGGCTTGGGCTCCCTCTTGCTCCGATCGTGGATGCGGGTGCGGGTGGGAGCGCGTGCGAGTGGTCGTTCGGGGTGGGGGTGCGAGTGGTCCTGCTGGGGGGGTGAATCGGGCGTCGGGCGGGGTGGGAACTATGTTTTAAAACTTTCGTATACCGCGCTCACGCATATAACGCGCGAGGGGTATGCGCGGTAGGTAAAAACGCGTATAACGCGCGCGTTATATGCGTGAAAATACGGTAAGTTTATTGTCATTAAGACCTGTCTGCATAAAAGAATCTCTAATTTTTTGCACTTTGTAGATGAAATGGGTAGCAAGAGACTGGGCTGATGGAATTTGGTTGCTCCTAGTTGTTTCTTTTTTCTTTGCTGTAAGAGACTTAACTATTGCATATAATGTAGAGGTATTTTTGGCCTTGTTAATTTGTTTGGAGTTTGTTTGTTTTGTTCTGTTAAATTTCGGACTTATAGTATGCGGCATGTTCCTTAAACTTATTGAGATTAGTGAATGTTTTATTATGCCTCCATTTTCGCTCAAGGGAGCGCAGTTGTATTTTGATCAGAGTATATTTTTTTCAATACCTTTGGATACTTTATTGATGGATTTCTTAGTGTTGTCACTAAGTGAGATAGAGGAATATATCATCGGCGTAGGATAGTAGGTATTCCCCCTTGGTGAATGTGAGGTTATCCAGGGTGCTCATAAAAATTTTGAAGACTGCTGGTGAGAGTGTATTTTTTACATTCATTGTAATGCTTGTTAATGTTTTTACTACATTACTGTGTGGGCAGTGATTGTTTTAAAATTTTGAGCAGATCAGACACTTGGTGTCGGAGGATTCCCCATATCACTCCTTCTACCTTCTTCTATAGGGCTGTTGCCAGCTTTGATATGAACTGAAGGGAGCACCAGAGAAACATAGAAACATGATGGTAGATAAAGGCCAAATAGCCCATCCAGTCTGCCCATCCACAGTAACCATTCTCTCTTCCTCTCTCTGAGATCCCACGTGCCTATCCCACACTTTCTTGAAATTAGACAGTCTCTGTCTCCACTACCTCTACCGGGAGACTGTTCCACACATCTACCACCCTTTCTGTAAAAAAGTATTTCCTTAGATTACTTCTGAACCTATCACCTCTTAACTTCATCCTATGCCCTTTCATTCCAGAGCTTCCTTTCAAATAAGAGACTCGACTCGTGCACATTTACATCACGTAAGTATTTAAACGTCTTTATCATATCTGCCCTTTCTGCCAAAGTATATATAGTGAGATCTTTAAGTCTGTCCCTATATGCCTTATGACAAAGACCATGCACCATTTTAGTAGCCTTTCTCTGGACCGACTCCATCCTTTTTATATCGTTTGAAAGTGCGGCCTCCAGAATTGTACACAATATTCTAAATGAGGTCTCACCAGAGTTTTATACAGGGGTATCAATACCTCTCCGTATGTACCCTAGCATCCTAGCTTTCGCTGTCACCTTTTCAACCTGTTTGGCCACCTTAAGATCATTATATTACATTACATTAGTGTCTTCTATCTCGCCAATACCTTTCAGTTCCAGGCAGTTTACAACAAGAATTGGCCTGGGCATTCCCAGGGAGATTACAAGGTTGATTTATATAGTATGCGTCAGAATCTGAGAAGGGTTGATACGGTTTGGTTAGATATTTGACAAATTTCTTGAATAGTATAGTTTTCAGTTCTTTCCTGAATGTTTTGTAGCTGGGCATCATGGTCAGCAGGTTTGAGAGTTGGCGGTCTAGTCTTGCTGCTCTGATGGCTAGTAGACCGTTATATAATTTTTTTGCTTTGCATGCCTTTGATTGGGGTGGGTAAAGTGTGCTTGAGTTCTCCTTGGTCTGGATGTGGTGTTCCTGATTAGGCGGTTGTTCAGATAGTTTGGTCTATTTCCATTTAAGGCTTCGCCAGGTCTTTCTTCATCACATATAATCACACCCAAGTCGTACACATAAGTTCTTCACCCCCTAAACTGTACCGTTCCCTTGGGTTTTTGCAGCCCAAATGCATGGCCTTGCATTTCTTAGCATTAAATTTTAGCTGCCAAATTTCAAACCATTCTTAAAGCTTCGCCAGATCTTTCTTCATGTTATTCACACCATCCTGATTGTCTACTCTAGTGTAGATTTTGGTATCATCCGCAAAGAGGCAATTCTTACCCAACAACACTACAGCAATATCGTTAGGAGGAAGAGCTGAAAAGCTGTGATTGACATAACATAACATCATACTTCTTAACCACGTAACCATGAGTTCTACGCAGTTTATAAAAGATTATAAACTAAAAACAATTTAAGTATGACAAAAAAATTATTTGACAAAGTATTTTGAAAAAAAGATAAAGTTTTCAGTTGAGCTCTGAAATATTTATAAGAGCAAGCTTCAAACAATAACAATCGAAATTCTGTCATGTGAAGCTACTTGGAATGCTAAAGTATGGTCCAGAAATTTCTTACTTATACAGCCCTGTACTGACGGGAAGATCAATAGGGCATGAGACTTTCTACTATTTTTATACGATGCTAGAGAGAATCTATTAACCATATAAGACAGAGCGGTACCATACATATCCTTATAGCAAAAGCAACCAAACTGCAGGCATGGACAACACTATGGTTCAGTATATCATGCTTATCTACTGGAAAAGATATTATCAAAGTAAGAATCTAATCTTTTTATACATATATGTTGAGGACGAATTGAAACCAGACTGGGTGAGAACCCCCACCTAGACTCCTTTTACCCTCTTAGTTCCCTTCTATTAGTTTTGGCCTTTATGCTACGTGGAGCTATCCCTAGTTGGTTCCAAGTTCACAGAGTGATCAGATTGTGATTAGAGCTGAAAGTACTTCAGAACTACAGGTCTCAAACGGCTTTTCTCTAATGTCATGTCAGAATAGAGTCATTGCAAGAGAATTCCCCATAGAAGTTAAAGGAGTCTTTACCAGAAACTAGACAGAAGTGAGTGTTTTTGAGTCCTTCCTAAAAAGACTTCTGTAAATATAGTACACTTCCCCTTCCCTATTCGCGGTTTCGATGTTCGTGATTTCAATTATCTGCGGTTTTCCCCCCAGCCCCCCCCCCCCGAAAATCACTCATTGAAAAAACCCCAGGATTTGGAGGGAGGTGTTCAGAGGCGGCGGCAGGGGGTGGGGGGGAGGGGAGACGATCAGAGCATGGACCTTACCTGGTGGTCTAGCGGTGACGCGGGACAGGAACAATCTTCCTACACTCCTGCCCCGTGCAGAGCCGTGCTGCTGAGTTCCCGTGGTCTTCCCTGTTGTAGTCTCGTGAGACCACGGGAACTCAGCAGCACGGCTCTGCACGGGGCAGGAGTGTAGGAAGATCGCTCCTGCCCCACATCACCACTAGACCACCAGGTAAGGTCCGGGGGTGGGTCAGAGCTGTCCAAAACGTATTCACAATTTTTCCCTATTCGCAGGCCGGCTTTGCCCGTAATCCCCGCCAATAGGGAGGGAGAAGTGTAATGAGCTATCTAGCCTGTTGCTTGTGTTAACTGCTTTTGGATTATATCTAATCCATTTTATTATCTCATTCAAGCTTTACAAATTTACCAGCAATTAAGATTTTTATTTGCATTTCTTTTATAGGATTGGAGACTTTCAGCCAGCTGGTCTATGAGGGTGATTGTGGAACAGTACGTATTTCTGAGCTAGCTTTTGATTAATAAACCTGCGTATCATTGGTGATCTTAGTCCACTTTGAAATAGACTTCATGCTATAGGAAGACACAGTACAGATTTCCTTCATTTTGATGCTCCTCTTCGGAGGGCTTCTGAGTTATTGCCATATTAACTTGCAGAGAACATAAATGGTCATTTTTTTTTTTTTTTTAATTTATGCTTTTACAATTTACAAATAAATCAATACTTGAAAGGAAATATAACAATCCAATAGGGAAAACAAGTACTAATTATATAATAATATAATAATAACACATATTGACTATGGCTAAAGTCCACAATTTGAAGGGAGAAGGAATCAATCACTTCCAAGGGTAGTTGGATATAAGAAATAAAAAAAAAAAACTAAATTAATCAAATAACAGAGTACAGTTGGAGTTATTTAACTAATGGCCTGCTTGGCTGATTCCATGGAGGTGTCTGGAATTCTTGTGGTTACTTTACCTTCAAGAAAAAACTGCAATTGATCGGGTTCATAAAAGATTACTCTGGTAGGTAATGCAGCATTTACAGGGGAAACGTAATTGAAAGGTTGCCCCTAGACTCAAAACAGACTGACGACAAGCCAAAAACTTCTTACGTCTGGCTTGTGTCCACTTAGATACATCAGGAAATATAGAAATTTTGAATCCATGAAATTCCACCTTGTCAGTCCTATAGAATAGACGAAGGATTGCTTCTTTATCTTGAAGAAAAACAAAAGTTACCAATAAAGTAGCTCTAGTCATTATTTCTTCTTGAGATATCTCCAGCATACCAGTGAGATCCAATTCTCCTGGTACTGCGTTCTCTTTGTCTTTATCCTCCTTTGGTAAATTTAGATAATATATCTTTTGTAATGGTGGCATATTATTTTCAGGAAATTTCAAAACTGTATTTAGAAAAGACTGAAATAATTCCCTACGAGATTGAAATTTGGAAACAGGAAAGTTTAAAAGTCTCAAGTTCAAATTCCTATTAGCGTTTTCCAAATTTTCAATTTTCCTAGCAAGTAAAGCTTTATCCTTAAGTTGTAAATTAGTAATAATCTTCTCATCTGCCACAGATTTCTCCAATTTGTCCATTCTAAGAGACTGTTACTGGAGTTTCTCTTCAAAAGTTTTAAATTTACTATTAGAATTTTGTGTAGAAAGAACAATCTGGGAGCATACCTTATGTAAAGTCTCCATAGCGCTCCATAATGCCTCCATGTCAATCACCGCTGGTTTATCAGGGGAGCAGGGGTAGCTATTCCGGGGGACTCCTCCATGGGATCCATCTCCACCTTCCCCGCTTCCCGCTGACTTTCAGGTCCTCTGGTTTCCAATGCTGATTGTAAGGAAGTCAGCAAGCTGTGGTTTCCATCCGGAGTCAGGGGTGAGACCTGCAGCGTCGCCGGAGAATCAATTCCGGCGCTTCCTGTGCGTCTGAGGGCGTCCCCAACATCAACCCGGGACGTGGGGGAACTCCAGGCCCGAATGGGCTAAGCAAAACATTGCCTTCCAAGACCGAGGTCTGCCCTCCTCGGTCAACGGATGCGCCCACTCCAACTGGGACAGCATATGATGTTATAGCTGCTTGCCGAGTCAGTGAAGTGGAAGAGGAGGCAGGAAGTACACTCCTCTGCTTACCCCTGCGCTTAGGCATATCAGGTAAATCTCTGAGGAAAAAAGGTTGAGAAAATTGCCAAACGGAGCAGGAGCCACTTGATAGCTCGACTCACTCCGACGCCATCTTGGTTCCTTCTCTGATAAATGGTCATATTTTGACATGAATGGCAATATTCACACAAAATAATTAAAAAATCGATTATGCTTTTATTTGCAGATATTTAAATTTTTCTGTTTCTCCTTGCTTATTTTTTGGAAATAGGGGAGATTCTGTTTAGCGTAATGGTATTTAATGGTATGCCTCCTTGATTTTCATTTTCCTCCTACCTTCCGAATCTGGCTAAACAAAATATAAATGCAGTAAACCGACTGATATGGTTTCCTGCCCCTTGCTCCATACCTTGAAATATTCCCCCTGTGTACATTTATTTTATTTATTTATTTTTTTTTTGACACACAGGAACAAAATAAACTTTGTTCCTGCATATTTCTTATGGGAAAGGCTTGAGGTCCAAATTGCCTTTCATTGCCTCCTTGTGTTTCCATTTAACATTCCTGTTGGCCCAAATTGTGTTCTTGCTGCATGTTAAAGCATGTTAAAGTTCTCAAGGGTGACGGGGCCTGACCCTGAAACCCCCAAACAGATTGGCGAGGCTTGTATTCAGTCTGGGAGCATCATGGGTCCCCTTACAGTGTACCTACCTCCAAGAGCACTGGTAGGAGGAGCCATGACTTAGAGGCATAAAATTCCTTGTTGTCAGCATGGAAAGATGGAGCTGAAAGAGCTGTGCAAAAGAAATTGTCCTGGTTCTTGCCTTATATTTAAAGCAAACTCTGAAAGTTTGTCCAGCCTTTTCGCTCTCTTGACACTTGTTAATCTTGTGCACTTAACCCTTATGTTGACAAATTTCAGCTGGCTACTATATTGCATGCGAGTTATGCCCTGTGTACCTCAATCTAGAGGTGCACATTGAGATGATAATAATAATAATAGCTTTATTTATATCCCGTCATACCTTTCAGTTCAAGACGGTTTACAACAAGAGAGGCTGCAGGAATGCAGCGAAGTTGCATCAAGAGCATGAAGTAGGAGTAAACAAACAGGCGTGTAACATGATTATATGTATCAGAAGGCAGGAGCATGCAAGTAGACATAGAGGGAATCTGTTAGAACTATGCCAATACCATTCTCCATTGTAGAAATCTGTATTGTGATGTCATGAAGTTCATTTCTAGTTCATGCACTATTTGGACACAGCTCTCAGATTCTAGATTAACATGTAAAGACTTAAAAATAAGCCCCAATACTTGATTCCTCTTGCAGTGCGAGGATCATTGTCTTACTAGTGGTATGCCTAGGAGATAGACTTTTGTGGGTTTGATTGTGTTTTTATTTTGTAATATATCTAAGTGGTAGGGAGGCTATAAATGGGTAAAATAAATAAACTTAATTACTCCAGCACAAGTCTCCAATATATAGGATCTGAAGTGAATGGTCTGTCACTAATCCATTTAATTTGCATAATTCTTTGATTAAACACTAGCTCTTCATCAACAAGACTGAGATCATAGACTTCCCCAGATTTTCCTACAGAGGAATCTTACTGGATACATCTAGACACTACATTCCACTGAAAACCATTTTTATGAACCTGGTAAGTAAGCCTGGTTGTGGCTGATCCCTTTCTGACCTGGAGCTTTGAAAAGATCCTGTTTGCTGCTTTGTATGTTGGTGAGAAGATGTAGTGCTATGTGATTACATGCCTTGTATGTGTGTGTTGGATGAGCCATCTTGCCTCTGCCTCCATGAAAAGTATAATTTCATATTGTTTGTTGTTGAATTTCTTTGTAAGAAGTATGAAAGAATGAAAAATGACTTAACTACACTGGAACTCAAGGGAACAAGACTAAAAAGTCTGGGTCTCTTCTGTCTAGCATCAGTAGTGTTGCTGTAATCGGTTTTGCATTCAAATATTAGTGGTTTTGCTTTGGTCAATCTGAAAGTTATTCAAAAGCTGTTTTGTTTTTTTGAGTATAACTTTTTTTTTTTTTTTTTAATACCTGCACTAAAAACCAAGTTTATTTTAGCTTTAACTCTCAATGTAGCATGTCCATAGCATCTATGGAAAGCAAGGAGAGCGGGTGCAACCCGGGGAGGGGCCTAAGGCCTTGATTGGCTCAGGCGCCTGAGCCAATTAGGTCCTTAGGCCCCTCCCAGTGCATCCCAGGAAGCACCAAAAAGGGAAAGGCCCGCCATTTTGAAGAGGCGGGCCTGCAGGCAGGAGGGACTGGGCATCCCTCCTGCTGTCGTCTTCTTTATAAGGTATGGGGGTGAGGCGGGGGGGGGAGCCGAGTGGCAAAAGCAGGAGGGAGTGGGTATCTCTCCTGCTAAGGATCTTTGTGGGGGGGGAAGGGTTCAGAAGTGTGGGGGAGTCTGGGTCACATGATTTTTATAGGAGAGGGGGGTGTCAGGAGTGTGTTGGGTTCCAGGTAGCCGAGGCAGGAGGGAGGGTGCATACCTCTTGCCTCTAATATATTTTTTTGTTGTTGTTAAAGGGGGAGAGGGCATCACAAGCTTTATTTTTATTTTTTGATGGGGGACAGATATTGTGCATGTGTTCATGCAATTCAATATGAACTCTGCTTTTGATCTGGTAGACCATGGGAAATTGCTACAATGCCTAGACGCTATTGGTATCAGGGATGAGGTGTTGAACTGATTTCAAAGCTTCCTTACCTCCCGCACCTATCAGGTACGTTTCAATTACGATCTTTCCGATATCTGGAGGAACTCATCCGGTGTACCACAAGGGTCACCGCTATCCCCACTGCTTTTCAATGTCTACGTGTCCTCACTGGATGTGCAATTGACACAACTGGGAAAAAAACTATTCAGTTATGCAGATGATTTCACGATTATCATCCCATTTGCTAACTCTATCTCGGAAACCATTCCCAAGGCATCAGAAGCCATAAATGTGATGGAACAATGGATGACAGATTTCAAGCTCAAACTCAACCCAGAAAAAAAAAATTCTTTGTTGCCTCTCCTCACCCGCTTGACACCAAAACCCCACTATGCATCAATGAACTTAGTTACCCTATTCAGTCCACCATGAAGATATTGGGTGTAACTCTAGACCCTGTCCATGAAAGACCAGGTAGACTCCTTAATCAGAAAGGGTTTCTTCACTCTCTGGAAACTTAGATCCGTCAAATCATATTTCGATACGTCAGCATTCAGAATCCTAGTGCAATCCCTCGTACTAAGTCAGCTTGACTACTGCAACATCGCCTACTTAGCAATCTCCCAAAAGAACATGCAACGTCTTCAAATAATGCAAAATGCAGCGGTCAGACTTATCTTCAGGCTAAAGAAATTCGATCATGTAACACCCTACTACCGGCAGTTGCACTGACTGCCGATGGAAGCACGCGTAAAGTTTAAATTTGCCTGCCTCTGTTTTAAAGTACTATATGGACTAGCCCCCAAATACATATCGGACCTTTTCTGCTTCTCTACCAACAAATGCAAGAGAAGCACACATTCAAACTTCGTTTCCCCTCCAGTTAGAGGTTGCAAACTGAAAAAACACCACGAACACCTTCTCTCACACTGGGCGGCCCTATGGGGTAAAGACCTAGAGCAATTGCTCTCGCCCACTACTTACGAAGAATTTAGGAAGCGTCTAAAAACATACCTGTTCCTGAAATACCTAGACAATTGACCTGTTCTCCCCCTTACTCACTCACTCTTTCCGCTCTCAAGTCCAATTATTCTGTACCTTCTCTAATCTTTTGTAAACCACATAGAACTTCAGGGTATTGCGATATATAAACTGTTTATTACACATACAACATCTGTTCCCATTAAAAAAAAAAGAAAATATGGCAAACCTGTCTAGATCTGTACAGTAATTACTGGTCCTTAATAGCTAGGTTTAGTGCATGCCTTATTGATGATAGGCCATTGATCGGAGTGCTTAATACTAATGAAGTTATTTGCATAGGAGAGTCATAGAATGTACGAACACACAGAAAAGCTATTCAGTGAGCCATTGTGTACATTGGTCAGCAAATTAGGTTGAAGCTAAATCAGTTCAAACTGGTTTAGCGACGATCGTTAGACTGGCGAGTTTAGTGCATCCAGGCCTTAGTCTTTCTGTTGGTGTGTTTATATACATATTCAAATGTAACTTGGCAAGACCTAGAATGAATGTGTAAACAATTAGAGTACTAAAAGAACTCAAACATGATGGAGTGGATATGTCCAAACAAAGACTGGTGAACTCCGAGTATTTCACAAAATTCTTTTTTCTTTAATTCAACAAACATGGACTCGACATGCGCATGTTTCGGCCCAAATGGCCTGCTTCAGGAGTCTACAAACATAAATACATACATTAAAACCAACCAATTTTAATAACACACGTGAACATAAATAAAAAAAAAGTTAAAAAGAAGAAAAATCTCATAAAAGGAATATCAAGACAAGTGTATTACCAAGAGATGTTAAAAAGAGGACCAATTTATATCAATTGGGTAATTCTTCACATCTTTCTAAAAGCTGTCTACATTCAGGGAGAGAAAAATGTTCTGGCGGACAAATTGAGTCTCCTGCAACCTCATGAATGGACACTCAATTCTCCATCTCTCTGACTCATTTTTTTCTCAGTGGGGGACGCCTCAAATAGACCTGTTTCCTTCTCCCCACAACTACAAACTGCCACAGTTTTGCTCCAGGATCTACTCTCCTCACCGGCTGGAGGCAGATGCTTTTCTCCTGGACTGGATGAACAAATTGCTCTGAGTTTCCCCCATTTCCTCAGATTCTCAAAACACTCATCAAACTCAAACACGAACATGCCACCATGATTCTCATAGCAATGTGGTAGCCCAGACAACCTTGGTTCTTCCTTCTCCTTCATCTCAGCAGCAGGGAGCCACTATTTCTGCCAATTTTTCTGTCTCTGCTTACACAGAGTCAGGGTTCTCTTCTTCATCCCAATCTGCAATCGCTACATCTCACAGCTTGGTATATCTCGACATGACTTCACACCTTCAGTTTTCTCAACTGGCCAAGGGCATTTTAGATGCTTCCAGAAAACCTACCACCAGAAGTGGATTGGGTTTTCTGCTTGATGTAGTCTCCATCACAAGGAGCCTCAGTTCACCACCTTGTCTTTTGTTCTAGATTACTTCCTTCATTTATCTCAATCTGGTCTCTAATCAACCTCTATTAGAGTCCATCTTAATGCAATTGCTACATTTCATCAACCATTGAAAGGGAAACCCTTATCAGCTCACCCTGTGGTTTCCAGATTTATGAAAGGACTTTTCAATGTCAAACCACCTCTCAGACCACCTCCAGTGGTATGGGATCTCAATATCGTTCTTGCTAAATTGATGAAGCCTCCTTTTGAACCAATGTCTATGGCTCATCTCAAATATCTCACTTGGAAAGTAGTCTTTCTCATAGCTCTCACGTCTGCTCGCAGAGTCAGTGAGCCACAAGCTTTAGTAGCAGATCCACCTTTCACAGTTTTCCATCAGGACAAGGTGGTACTCATCCAAAGTTCTTACCAAGAGTTGTTACAGCTTTTTCATCTCAACCAATCTTTTATACTTCCAGTGTTTTTCCAAAGCCTCAATCTCACCCTGGAGAAACAGCTCTTCATACTTTGGACTGCAAACGTGCTTTGGCCTTCTACTTGCAAAGGACCAAGCCACATAGATCTTCTCCACAACTATTGGTCTCCTTTGATCCAAATAAGTTGGGACATCCTGTTTCCAAAAGAACAATCTCCAATTGGTTGGCTGCTTGCATCTCGTTTTGCTGGACTGCACCTCACAGATCGAGTCACAGCCTACAAAGTAGCTTCTGTAGCTTTCCTTAGATCTACTCCTATTGAGGAAATCTGCAAGGTTGCCACTTGGTCCTCAGTTCATACATTCACCTCTCATTATTGTCTGGATTCTTTATCCAGACAGGATGGCCACTTTGGTCAGGCAGTTTTACAAAATTTTTTCTCCTGAATCGCCAACTCTCCCACCATCCCATTCTGGTTAGCTTGGAGATCACCCATATGTTGAATATGCTGCCTGCTTGTCCTGGGATAAAGCACAGTTACTTACCTTAACAGGTGTTATCCAGGGACAGCAGGCAGATATTCTCACAACCCACCTCCCCTGGTTGACTTCTTAGCTAGTTACCTGAACTGAGGAGATGCGTGCATTATGTCAGGCGGGAAAGCACTCGCGCAGGTGCGGTGCAGCAGTCACAAACTTTCTGAAAGTTCTTTAAGCAAATCTGTTTGTGAAGCTGTCTGCATCAGGGCTCTGTGGTTGATATCACCCATAGGTTGAGAATTATCTGCCTGCTATCCCTGGATAACACCTGTTAACGGTAAGTAACTGTGCTTTCTCTGCATTATGACGTTTGTGGTAGAGAAAGAGAAGTTGCTTACCTGTTATGGGACTTCTCTGTAGACAGCGGGGGAATGTAGTCACACTTGTAGGCGAAGTCCTTAGACTGATCCTGTGTGTTGGTGCGCTCCTCTAGCAAAAGTATGCTTTTGGCTTTCTAAGCATGTGCAGGGACTCCCGTCTTCAGTGGCTCCTCCCCTTGATACTCAGTTTTCTCTTTAGCTGGAAAAAAAAAAATATATGTATATAATATAATGTTAGAGGAGAAAGTGGGAGGGTAAGTGTGACTACATTCTCCTGCTGTCTGTGGAGAACCTGTTACAGGTAAGCATAGAAACATGAAGGCCTGATGCCCCATACAGTCTGCCCATCTGCAGTAACCATTTTCTCTTACTCTCTTTAAGAGATCCTAGGTGCCTATTCCAGAGACAAGCAGGGAAGATATAGTAACACTTGTTGGTAATTCCTTAGCTACTTGTGAAAAAGTGTGGTGATAATAGATCTAGGAAAAAATAGAGTTTTGATGACAGAATGTTGAAAATTCTTGACTGATGACATGGCTTGGGCTAAGCCAGAAAGGTACATCTAACTAGGGACTGAGCACTAAGATGCTCCATGTGAGAGTTCAATGGATCAGGACCTTCACTACTGCTGTATGCATAGTTATGTCTTGTCCATGGCATGTTCTAGAACATAAGAATAGCCTTTCTGGGTCAGACCAATGGTCCTTCAAGCCCAGTAGCCCATTCTCACAGTGGCCAATCCAGGTCACTAGTACCTGGCCAAAACCCAGAATAGCAACATTCTATGCTGCTGATCCAGGGCAAGCAGAGGCTTCCCCCATGTCTTAATGGGTATGTAGAGGATTTCCCTTTCTCCTTTTTGCAACAGTTTTGTTTGCTGCTCTTCAATATGGCTGCAGTGTGATTTAATGATCAGCTCCCAGGCTGACATCTGGCTTCTACACAGATCTAGTGTCCTCTTGGAACAAAAGGCATATGTCTCTCTGTTTTAACAGTTCTACTGTAGTCTTAGAAATGGCATACACAGGTGTGACTTGCATGTAATGACTGTCAGTGTGGTAATAGTGATGGTGTGTACATATGTGGCAATAGATAGCAGCTGCAGATGTCTCATACCGGGGTTATTTTTTAATGTGTTTTACTATATACTTATAGAACTCTCTAACCAATCTGTTTATTTGCAGAATTGGTTGTTTGTATGTACCTTTCTTGGAACTGCTTTTACCGCTGTGACCTCTCTATGTTCATTGTATGTTTTGGGTTTGAGTAAAACTGTTGGCTGCATACTTTACCTGTTGTAATACCCTTATTAATACCCATAAAATTAGTACATAGTAAATGAAGGCATGGTCTATTCCTTCTGCCTAGCAAGGAAAAGTCAAGGAATGATGTGATATTGTGTTACCAGCTAATCACCATTAAGCTGGTTTGGTTCCATTGCATCCCTACAGGATCTCTTAGCTTGCTGCTAAGATGCTAATTCAGCAGCCCTTATTAGGCCTGTGGTAGCAGGTACTGGTGCATAGTTCTAACAATTTTGTCTGAATATTCTTCAGCCTCATTCTGATTCAAGATGATATATTTAGTGCTGGTACTTGTATAGCAGTGGTCTCAAACATGCGGCCCATGGGCCGCATGCAGCCCCCCAGGGACTATTTTGCGGCCCGCAATCTGTTCTTGCCTAAAGCAGGGGTCCCCAATCTGCTTCCCTTCCCACTGCCATCCCCCAAGCCACCGCAATCGGGGAACAGGCTAGCGCCCGAGGTCTTAGCTCTCTCTGCATATCTTCCCCAGCTCGGAGCCGACCAATTTTCGCCACCCGACATTCAATTCTAATGTCAGGGAGGAAGTTCTGGGCCAGCCAATCGCTGCTTGGCTGGCCCGGAAGTTCCTCCCCGACGTTAGAATTGACATCGGGTGGCGTGAATTGGTTGGCCCCGTGCTAGGGAAGATAAGCAGGGAGAGTTAAGACCTCGGCACTGGTCTGTTCCCCGATTGCGGCAGTGGCGGCCTGTTCCCCGATTGTGGCGGCGGCAGCTTGTTCCCCGATTGCGGCGGTGGCGGCCTGTTCCCCAATGATGGTGGCTTGGGGGAGGGCAGGGAGAAGTAAAGAAAGAAAGGGGGGACAGAGAGACAAAGAAAGAAGGGAAACGGGACACAGACAGAAAGGGGCATGGAGAGAGGAAGGGCGGGCATGGAGAAAGAAAAAAAGAAAGAAAGGGGCATGGAGAGAGAGAGAGAGAAAGACAGACATATAGAAAGAATGGGGGCATGAATAGAGAGAGAAAGAAAGAAGGGGGCAGAGTGAAAGAAATAAAAAGTTGGGGGAGGGAAGGAGACAGATGCCAGACCAGGGGAAAAGAAGGAAGGAGGGATGGAGAGAAAGGAAAGAAAGAGATGTCAGACCATGGAAATAGGGACAGAAGAAGAGAGAGATAGAAGGAAAGGTAAGATATGGAAACATAGATTTTGAAAAGAAAGCAGAAAAATTGAATATTAAGTTAATGCCAAAGATGGATGCAAGGCAGAAAGTGAAGACGGAGAGAAAAACAGTCAAAGGACAAGAAGTCCCTGGAAACATAGTTAAATGCACAGAAAAATAATGTCACCAGACAACAAAGGTAGGGAAAATGATTTTATTTTCAATATAGTGATTGAAATGTGTCAGTTTTGAGAAAGGAAAGATATTAAACTTTAAATGTGAGGGCTGCAGAAAAAATAGTTAATGACAATTTTGCATAAGGTAAAACTCTTTATAAATCTTTCCTTTAACTGTTAAAGGAAAGATTTATAAACTATAAAGAGTTTTACCTCATGCAAAGTTGTCATTTCTTTAATAAGACATTAACTATATTTTCTGCGGCCCTCCAAGTACCTACAAATCCAAAATGTGGCCCCACTAAGGGTTTGAGTTTGAGACCACTGTTGTATATGAATTAATTTTGCTGTAGCTTTCTTAATGAGCGGATCATTTGATCACTTATTGGTGTCTTTCTAGTTTTAGATTTTATGATGACTCCTTGGAGGGGTATGAAGTCTGGTGGTTTAACATAGATTTACATCAGACAATAGTGGAATATGAAGGTATAGATTGAGGACTAGGTGGCTGCTTACAGTTGTCAAAGGGAATGGAACAAAGATGAGTTACTGAAGTCATAGATTGAATGTAATGTGCGTAGGAAAAATAGATACTGTCCCCCCAGCCCTGTAAACTAAAGGATGGTAGGACCTGAGGCTGAATGGTCTGCTGATTTCACCTCCCCCTGAAATGCCTTACTTGAGCCCTGGGGGGGGAAGGGATTGCTAGTGATTAGGTTGTTTACCCTTCCTTGGTGAATGCGTCTTGCTGTGAAGTGGAAGAAAACTGTGAGACCGATACCTGGCCTATAGGAGTCTTCCCAGACTGAGAGTCTGTATTTAGGTTCTAACTCTTTGACATGGGAGAGGACCACGAGGCTTAGACTAGGCCTGTAGGAGCCTTCACTATCTATTCTGGGTGGTTCACAGAAGCAGGTTGTGAGTTGTTGTCCTGGAGTACAGCTGCAGTGGCTTAAGGCAAAAAGATGCACTCCTTGTAACTCTAATGATCTTTGGGTTTATCCTGCAGCTGCCAATGCCTTTTCCTCTGAGCTGAAGGCTATCGGGGTGATTCATCTCTCCCAGTGGGCCAAAACAGGACCCTGTGTGTGTGTGTGTGGGGGGGGGGGGGGTAGAAGCAGCAATTCATCTCCCTCAGTAGGCCGTAACAGGACACTGGAGGGGAGGGAGCAAGAGGTGTGGGAAATGCACCAGTTAATACTTGCTGCTTCTCCAACGATGCATGCTTAATGTGACCATTTCTTTTTTCATCAAAAGGGGATATCTATTGTCAGTCCCACCCCCAATCTCTGCCCCCAATTTCTTCCATTCATTTTTCATGTACACATAATATCTTATTTATAATAACCATAACATTTTTAAAAAACTACAAAGCACACTACGCTGAGAAAATGTTAATTTATCATATTTGGGGGGTTTCAAAGATGTCTAGGCAGATGACTTTAAAATATGCAATGTCACCTCCAGTAACTATAAAAAAAAAATAGACAAATATAGTGCAAAATGTAGACAGTAGATATAAATTCTCAAAACTGACATATTTTGATCACTAAATTGAAAATAAAATCATTTTTACATTACATTACATTACATTAGTGATTTCTATTCCGCTTGTGCCTTGCGGTTCTAAGCGGATTACAAGTTAGAGGACTGGACATTAGAGAGTTGCGCGGGGACAGAAATCCCACCCGTCCCCACCCGTCCCCGCCAAAGTCCCACCCGTCCCCACCCGTCCCCGTGAGGACTCCCACCCGTCCCCACCCGTCCCCGCGAGGAATCCCTCCGTCCCTACCCGTCCCCGCGAGGAATCCCCTCCGTCCCCACCCGTCCCCGCGAGGAATCCCCTACGTCCCCGCCTGTCCCTATAAACTACAGAAATAGTTATTTCATTTAATTATGCTACTGAATTAAAGGCTCTGGTAGAAACCCATTTAAAAATAAGCAAAAAAACTTTATTAATTTGGAAATATTAATTGGGAAGAATACATACTTTGTAAACGGGTTTCTACCAGAGCCTCTAATGTTTATAAATTTTTATCAACACAACTAATATACTACTTTATCCTTAAGCAAAAAAAAAAAAAATAATAATAATTTTTTTCCTACCTTTATTGCCTGGTTTCTGCTTCATGTTCTCATTCAATTCCTTCCATCCACTGCCTCTCTTCTCTCTGTGTCTTCCATTTGCTCTGTTACTGTGCCTCTCCCTTTCTCCCCCCTCCCAAATTGGTCTGGCACCCATCTTTTTCCCTCCGCTCCCCCCATAGTCTGGCACCTCTGTCTTCTTCCCTGCCAGCGTCTTCTTCCCATTCCCTCTTCCCCATTTCCTTTCAGTGTCCTTCTCCCCCACCATCTTTCCCATGTCCTGTCAGGCAGCATCCTTCTCCCCT
The DNA here is from genome assembly GCF_902459505.1 of Geotrypetes seraphini. Classification (NCBI taxonomy): domain Eukaryota; kingdom Metazoa; phylum Chordata; class Amphibia; order Gymnophiona; family Dermophiidae; genus Geotrypetes; species Geotrypetes seraphini. Next base: position 26,801,895 of record NC_047084.1, read on the forward strand.
CTCTGCCTTCCCCATGTCCTTTCAGTGGCATTCTCCACCCCTTTGTCTTCCCCAGTGCTTTCAGGGTCCTTCCCCCCCTTTCTCCCGTTTACCCCATGTCCTTTCAGCGTTCTTTTCCACCCCTTTGTCTTCCCCAGTACTTTCAGCGGCCTTCTCCCCCCTTAAGCGTCTTTTCTTCTCCACTCCACCTTTCCTCCCTCCCTGCCTCCACCTTTGTGGCGCTTTTGCACCGGACCGACAACAGAACAGGCCCGGTCGGACAAATCTCCCTGTCCTGTAGCCGCGAATCTAAATTACCTTCTTACAGCAGCTGGAGTAGTGAAGCTGCTGTAAGAGGTAATTTAGATTCGCGGCTACAGGGCAGGGAGATTTGTCGGCCGGGCCTGTTGTCGGTCGATCGGGGGATCTGACCGGCTGTGCACATTCTCCGGGGCGGTCCGCCCCCCTCCCCCCTCTTTCGTACGCCATTGCCTTCTTCCTACCTGCCCTGCCGCACACAGCCGACCGGAAGTCTTCCTGATGTCAGCGCTGACGTCGGAGGAAGGGAGGGCTTTGCTTAAGCCCCCAATCAGCGCTCGCGGGGCGGGCCGTTTTCGTAGTCTTCCCGCCCTGTAGCGCGTTGTGACCAATCGGCAGTGAAGAGCGCTTCCACCTCCCCTTTGTGGTGTCGTCTGTCTGTTTCCTATTGGTTGGCGGATCAACCGGAAGTCTCTTCACTCCCCCAGCCAGAGAAAAGGCCCTTAAAAGCAGAGGAAAATGCCTGAAGGAGCTTCTGCCCGGGTAAGAGGTTCTCCCCCTCCCCCACCTCCCTCTGGTCTTCTGACTCAGCGGCCAATCGGTTTCCACTTCCTGTTCTGGAGACTCCAATAGAAGGTTGAAAAAGAAAGGGCTTTGCTTAAGCCCTCCCTCCGACGTCAGCGCTGACATCGGGAAGATTTCCGTTCGGATGTGTGCTGCGACAGGGCAGGTAAGGAGAAGGAGACTACCCTCGCGGCTCGACCAACCCCGCTGCGATCCAACCCCGCAGGAACCCCGCGACCCTAGGGGGCGTCCCCACGGGATCCCCGCGACCCTAGGGGGCGTCCCCACGGGATCCCCGTGACCCAAAGGGGGAACCCGCGGGATCCTCGCGGGTCCCGCGGGATTCCCGTCATCCCCGTTCCCGTGCAGCTCTCTAATCTGTACTAAAAACTTCAGACCTTCCCCAGCTTCTGGTACACACTCCATGCTTCAAGGATATCCGTAATGAATATGCATGAGACATTTCTATAAAGCTGAAAGGTGTATGCAGCACTGTACATTTACATAGTAACATAGTAGATGACAGCAGATAAAAACCCGAATGGTCCATCCAGTCTGCCCAACCTGATTCAATTTAAATTTTTAAATTTTTTTTCTTAGCTATTTCTGGGCAAGAATCCAAAGTTCTACTCAGTACTGTGCTTGGGTTCCAACTGCTGAAATCTCTGTTAAAACCTACTCCAGCCCATCTACACCCTCCAAGCCACTGAAGCCCTCCCCAGCCCATCCCCCACCAAATGGCCATACACAGACACACACCATGCAAGTCTGCCCAGTACTGGCCTTAGTTCAATATTTAATATTATTTTCTGATTCTAGATCCTCTGTGTTCATCCCACGCTTCTTTGAACTCAGTCACCGTTTTACTCTCCACCACCTCTCTTGAGAGCGCATTCCAGGCATCCACCACCCTCTCCGTAAAGTAGAACTTCCTAACATTGCCTTTGAATCTACCACCCCTCAACCTCAAATTTTCCATTTTCCTTTCTCTGGAAAAGATTTTGTTCTACGTTAATATCCTTCAAGTATTTGAACGTCTGAATCATATCTCCCCTGTCTCTCCTTTCCTCTAGGGTATACATATTCAGGGCTTCCAGTCTCTCCTCATACGTCTTCTGGCGCAAGCCTCCTATCATTTTCGTCGCCCTCCTCTGGACCGCTTCAAGTCTTTTTATGTCCTTCACCAGATACGGTCTCCAAAACTGAACACAATACTCCAAGTGGGGCCTTACCAATGACCTGTACAGGGGCATCAACACCTTCTTCCTTCTACTGGCTACGCCTCTCTTTATACAGCCCAGCATCCTTCTGGCAGCAGCCACTGCCTTGTCACACTGTTTTTTCGCCTTTAGATCTTCGGACTAGAGAGTTGCGCGGGGACAGAAATCCCACCCGTCCCCACCCGTCCCCGCCAAAATCCCACCCATCCCCACCCGTCCCCGTGAGGAATCCCTCCGTCCCCACCCGTCCCCGTGAGGAATCCCTCTGTCCCCACCCGTCCCCGCGAGGAATCCCCTCCGTCCCCACCCGTCCCCGCGAGGAATCCCCTCCGTCACCATCCTTCCCTATAAACTTCAGAAATAGTTATTTTATTTAATTATGCTACTGAATTAAAGGCTCTGGTAGAGACCCATTTACAAATAAGCAAAGAGACTATTAATTTGGAAATATTAATTGGGAAGAATACATACTTTGTAAATGGGTTTCTACCAGAACCTCTAATGTAAATATAAAATATAAATACTCAGCTGATGAGAACCCACAAACTGTCAGCTGAGGACTTCCTTTGCAGTTGGCCTGGGGTCCCTTTTGCCAAGCTTGGCAGGCAGCAGTAGCGTCCCTGAGTCACAGATGCTGGCACCTCAGTGGCTCATGGATGCTGCCAGCGACTGCTGCGCTTGGTGGAGGGGAGTTCTGACCATCTCTAGAGGAGGTCCTCTGCTGGCGGTGCTTGGGGATCCCCACCAGTCACAGCAAGGGCCAACAAGTACTTCAACACTGTAGAAATAAAACCAGAAATGCATTTCCTTTTCTTTTGAACACAAAACAAAGATATCTGCCATATACATTTCCCAAGGCAGATGACTCTATGCAATGTCACCTCGGTAACAAAATACAAAAATAGACAAATACACCCCCTCCCTTTTTACTAAACCACAATAGTAGGTTTTAGCGCAGGGAGTTACGCTGAATGCCTCGCGCTGCTCTCAATGCTCATAGGCTCCCTGCGCTAAAAAACAATATTGCGGTTTAGTAAAAGGGAGCCATAGTGCAAAATATAGACAGCAGATATAAATTCTCAAAACAGACACATTTTGATCACTAAATTGAAAATAAAATCATTTTTCCTATCTTTGCTGTTTGGTGATTTCATGAGTCTCTGGTTGCACTTTCTTCTTCTGACTGTGCATCCAATCTTTCTTCCTTTCTTTCAGCCTCCTGTATGTTTCCTCTCCTCCAGACCTCATTCTCTCCTCCCCAACTTTTTCTTTCTGTCTCCCTGTTCCCCCTTCTTTCTGTCTCTCTGTCTGCCCCCTTTCTTTCTTTCTCCGTGCCCTCCCCCAAGCCACTCGGTTTGCTGCCACCGCCATCGGGGAATAGTCCCCAAGCCACCGCTGTCCCAAGCTTTCCCTGCAGAAGCGTCGCGCTGACCAGCATTCCGCTCCCTGACGTCAATTCTGACGTAGGAGAGGAAGTTCCGGGCCAACAAGGCATTTCTCCTCATTCCATCCAGCCTGAGCCCCATCTCTCCTTGATCCAGCATTTCCCTTCTGTGTCTGTCAGAATTACCATTCCACCTATTTTCCAGCATCACCCTTCTTTGTGTCCATCTCACCTATATCCCTATCTCACCACTTTTTCAGAATCTTCATTTGTCTCTGTCCTTGTCTTTACCCCATATTCACCATTTGCCCTTTCAATGTCTTTATCTCCCCCCCCCCCCACACACACTTTTTCAGCATTACTTCTATGTCTCTATTTCACCTCCTCTTCATGTCCCCTCTGTATCTCTATCCTTATTCAGTAGGTCCTGCTTACTCTTTCTCTTCTTTGTGTCACTATCTCCATTTTCAGCTTTCCCCCCTTTTCCTTTGTTAATGCACCCGGTAGCCAGAATCTTTCCACCCTCCCTCCACTCCGGCCCAGCCCAGTATGAAATATTTCCTTTTGTTTCCCTCCCCTCTCTCTTTCTCTCTCTCTCTTCTGCTCCCTCACCCACGAGTCCTGCATCTGGCCCTCTCCCTTCTACCTGCACCTGGCAAAACCCCCCTGCTCCGTGGCTCTCTTAAGCAACTCGTCAGCAGCGGTGATCAAGACAAGCTGCCAACATCGAGGCCTTCCCTCTACGAGTCCCGCCTTTGTGGAAAAAGGAAGTTGAAACAAGCGGGACTCGCAGAGGGTAGGCCCCGACCTCAGAAGCTGCTGCTGAGTTGCCGAAGAGAGCCGCAGGTAGAAGGGAGAGGGAGATAGGAAGGCTGTAGAATCTCCGGAGCATGACACCGAACCCGGCCAGGATGATTTCTTTTTCAGGCTGCTGCTGCCGCTGCCATCCCCCACCCGAAATGACAAAAAACAGCCTAATGCCCGCGTCGGGAAATAGCCATGCTGAGCAGTGAGCTCAGCACGTACACAGATGAAAGCCTTGCTTGCTGATTGGTCCGGCGGCACGGTGGGGCGGGGCCGCCGGACCAATCAGCAAGCAAGGGCTTTCATCTGGTGTACGATGCTGAGCTCACTGCTCAACATGGCTATTTCCCGACGCGACGCCAGACTTGTAATCTGCATGCTTGCATCGCCAGAATTTAGGTAGGTTGTTTTCATCCCCGTGGGAGTCCCGTGGGCAAGGAGGGCGTCCCCGTGGGAGTCCCGTGGGTCAGGGGGGGCATCCCCGTGGGAGTCCCGTGGGCCAGGGGGCGTCCCGTGGGAGTCCCGTGGGCCGGGGGGGGAGAACCCGCGGGATCCCCGCGGGACCCGCGGGATCCCCGCGATCCCCGTTCCCGTGCAGACCTCTACTGGACATTTCCAGTAGCATTGCAGTACATGTAATCAAGAGTGAGTCCAGTTACAATTGTTAGTCTGGACTTTTCCAGGAGAAATTGATAGCAGGTAGTAGATAGTGATAGGTTGTTTTAGACGAATAGAGATAATACTGTTCGGATTCAGGGTGTTGCTGGTGGTGGTGATGGAGGTGGTCGTGAGAACATTTTCTAATACTTTTGTGAGGTTATGATGATGGAAGTGTTTTTTGAAGAGATGAGTTTTGATTTCTTTTCGGAATACTTTAATGTCTGTAGATTTGGTCAGTAGATTGGTGATGGTAGTATCGATCTTTGCTGCCTGTGTCGCTAAAAGGCTGTCGTATAGTTTCTTTCGTCGTGTTCCTTTGAGAGGGGGGTGAGTGAATAGGCTCTGAGTTCTCCTTAGTCTGTGTGAGAGGTTACGGTATAGTCTGTTATTTAGGTAGCTGGGGGCTGTTCCATGTATTACTTTGTATAGTAGACAATAGAATTTGAACTGGGATCTTGCTTTTATTGGTAGCCAGTGTGAGTCTAGGTATGCTTTGGTGATGTGGTCATATTTGCCGAGTGAGTAGATGATTCTGAGGGCTGTGTTCTGAACTGTCTGTAATTGTTTTATCATGTAGTTTGGGCATGATAGGTATAGGCTGTTACAGTAATCTACAATACTTAGTACTAGGGATTGTACTACTATCTTGTATTGATCTTTGTTGAAGAATTTTCTTATTTTTCTTAGGTTACGTATTGTGAAGAAAGCTCTTTGGATGATTTTGTGGATTTGAGACTGCATTGTGCAGTTTCTGTCTAGTTGTATTCCCAGGATCTTGAGTGTACTTTGCATTGGGTACTTGATTGTATTTAGTACTAGTTCTGTGAGAGATGGTTTTTTTTCCTTCTCTAGTAGTAGGAATTTAGTTTTTTTCCGAGTTCAGTTTTAGTTTATGACTTGACATCCATTTTTCTACCGTTTCCATTATTATTTTCAGGTGGTTTGTGGATAATGGGTCTTGAATGTTAAAGGGGAGGAGGATAGTTATGTCATCCGCGTAGTCTGAATGATACTGTGTTTAGGGCGTCTAGGGTTATGCCTAGGGATGCTATGAAGAGGTTAAATAATATGGGTGATAATGGTGATCCTTGTGGTACTCCACATGGGTTTGACCATGGGTCGGATATGTGCTCTTTTGATTTGACTTTGTATGTTCGTGTTTTGAGGACGCTTCGGAACCATTTGTGAACATTACCTGAGATTCCTATTGCGTCTAATGTCTGGAGTAGCGTGTGATGGTCAACTAGGTCGAATGCCGCAGAAAGATCGAGTTGAATGAGAAGCAGCTTGTTTCCTTTGCTGAGGTGTTGTCGGACGATGTCTAATAATGATACCAGTAGAGTTTCTGTGCTATGGTTGGATCTGAATCCGGATTGTGATGGATGTAGTATGTGATGGTCTTCAAGGTAGTTGGAGAGGTGTTGTGCGACAAGGCCTTCTGTTATTTTAATGTACAGTGGGATTGAAGCGATTGGTCTATAGTTTGCAGGATTATCTATAGGACCTTTGGGATCTTTTAGGATAGGTGTAATTATGATTTCTCCTAATTCCGGTGGGAAATGACCTTCACTTAATGTTGTTTGAAGCCATAGTGTGAGGCTAGCTTTAAATTTGGTGGAAGCTGTTGCTAGTAAGTATGAGGGACAGTTGTTTAAGTCACATGAGGATTTGCTGTATTTTTTGTAAAGCCTGTCCAAGTCTGACCATTGTATCTTTGGGAAGTTTGTCCATATCCTGTCTGCTGGGATTGCTTCATCTGTTTTGGGATTGATTCGTATTTCTTCTATGTTGGTTCTTGAGTTGTTGAATGTGGCTCTGGTTGTGATGATTTTGTGTTTGAAATGATCTGCTAATTGGGTGGCTGTGGGAGTTTGGTTTCCTTGGGTGGCGAGAAATGGTTTGGTATCAGTGAGGTTTCTTACGATGTTAAAAAGTATTCTTGTGTCTGGTTTTTCGGTGCTGATGAGTTTGGAGTAGTAGTTTTTTCGTTTTTCCTTCAGTTTGGTATTGTATTGTTTGATTAGGATTTTCCATTCATCTTTGATGTGATTGTGTTTTTGTTTTTTTCCATGTCCTTTCTAATTGTCTGCATTTTCTTTTTAGTTGTAGAAGTTCGTCGTCGAACATTTATTAGATGGTCTGTCTATTTTGTTTTTGTTTTTTATTGGAGCTAGTTCGTTAATGTAGATTCACTGAGGGTTCCGCCAACTGTTTATGAATTCTTTGGGGTTATTGGGGTCGATTTCGGGGTCGACTGTGTTCCAGAATGTGTGAGGTTCGATTTTCGGTCTGATCTTGATGAGTGATTTCTTTGGGATGGGGCTTGTTGTTATTTTGAGCCCAATTGATGGTGAATGAATATTTGTAGTGATCTGACCATAGAGTAGGGTGCCAGGACCCGTTTGAGATGTAGATGTTTTGTTCGTTTGATTTGGAGATGAATAAGCTGCTATATCGAGTTGATGACCTTTTTCGTGTGTGGGTTCTGGGTTGAGAATTTGATAGGATAAAGTGTTGAGGTATGAGAGTATATCTGTTGTTTGTTTGGATGATTGATCTTCTAAGTGGAGATTTAAGTCTCCGAGGATCAAGTTATGTGTGGAGGAGAGTGAGTTCTGGAAGATGAATTCTTCAAGTTCTTGTTTTGAGGTGTTCCATTTACCTGGTGTAATGTAGCAAATAAGACAGTTCAGGTTTCCATTGAGTGATTTGTCAGATATTTGGCAGGCTAGCAGATCTAGATAAGGGGTGGAGTGCTTGGTTAGTACGTCGATGTTGAGATTGTTTTTTGTTATGATTGCTAGACCTCCTCCTCTTCTGTTTTCTCGACATACTAATCCTACCTTTGCTGTCTGGGTGATTTCATGAGTCTCTTCTGACTGTGTATCCTTTCTTTTATTTCTTCCTTTCTGTACTCAGGCCCAACAATTGACTCTTTCTATTCCCTCCCTCCTTCCTTCCTATGTCCTTAGTGCCCTCAGTGCCTTCTTCCTATGTCGTTAGTGTCCCATCCTATGGGCTAGATTCACAAAACAAACCGATCGTGTAGCGACCCTTTTACTATCAAATTTCAATCCGGCCTGATTCACTTACCTCTCCTGCAATCCGCTTCAAATCCATGCATGCAAAGTAGTCTGGGACGCGATTTACAACACCAAATTTTCGATCCAACTGGGCTGGCCAATTACCTGAAGAAGCGACTGCTGGGGACTAGTTGAAAACGTCTTTCTGACTGGAAGCCCTGCTCTCTGCCCTGCAATCTCTCCTGCCTGCTTGCCCCGAATGCTGCCATGCTTCTTATACGTAAAAGGAAAAAAACCTGCAAAAGAGGCGGTGGGACCGCTGGATGACCAGGGAAGAAAAGGATACTTCAAGGAAGACAAACAAATTGCAGACAGACTAAATTCCTTATTTGCGTCTGTCTTTACGAAGGAGGACACTGCAACAATACCAGAAGCAGTGAAAATGTTCAAAGGAGTAATAGAGGACAGCCTCACCATAGTAGAAATGGACTTGGACCAGATATACTACCAGATCGACAATCTTAAAAGCGACAAATCCCCTGGACCTGATGGAATTCACCCGAGAGTCTTAAAAGAACTGAAGGTTGAAATTAGAGAGCTTTTGCAAAAAAATGCCAACCTGTCAATTAGAACTGGATAGATACCGGACGATTGGAAGATAGTGAACGTCACGCCAATTTCAAAAAAGGATCAAGAGGAGAACCAGGCAACTACAGACCTGTGAGTCTTAGGTCTGTCCCTGGAAAGATGGGTTGAAGCACTGATTAAAGATAGCATAGTCCGGCACTTGGATGCACATCGACCTGATGAGAGCCAGTCAACATGGCTTCAGGAAAGGGAAATCATGTTTGAACGAATTTACTTCAATTTTTTGAGACCGTGAACAAACAAATTGATAGTGGAGAACTGGTGGACATAATATACTTGGACTTCAAGAAAGCGTTCGACAAGGTTCCACATGAAAGACCTCCTCGGGAAACTACAAAGCCATGGAATAGAGGGAGATAAGAACATAAGCATTGCCTCTTCTGGGTCAGACCAGGGTCCAATCGCGCCCAGCAGTACCGCTCCCGCAGCAGCCCCCCAGGAGGTTTTGGAGATGGTCTGCACATGTGCGGGGATCGCTATAGAGCGATCCGTGCAGGCAGAATCTGCATTATTTTTCATTCCTGAATTCATCAGACCTGCTCGCATCGGACCCAGATCGGGCAGGTTAGTGAATCCAGGCCTTATGTCCTTAGTGCCCTCAGTGCCTCTTTCCTTATGTCCTTAGTGCCCCTTCCTGTGTCCTTAATGCCCTCAGTACCTCCTTCCTGTGTCCTTAATGCCCCCAGTGCCTCATTCCTATGTGCCCCTCACTGCCTTCCATAACTTTGTCCCCCACCCTGCAAAGCAGAACTCTTGAGCAGTATCTGTCTATCCCTCCCATGGCCCCCTGAAGCAGAACTCAAGCAGCATATTTCTTCCCCCCCCCAACCCCCATTGAAGCAGAACCTTTGCATGGCATTTTTCTATCCCTCCCTCCCTCCATCCCCCATGCAGTAGAACCCTTGAACAGCATCTTTCCATTCACCCCTGCCGCCGCCACTACTGCCACCGTGCAGGTGAACCCCACTGACCCTCCCATCTGACCCTCCCACTGCGAGACGACCGACAAACCTCCCGGCTCCAGCAGCATCAGCAGCCGCAGCACTCTAAACACGCTGCTTCACGGAGTTCTGCTGCCTGTGATTCCCTCTGCCGTGTCACTGATGATGTCGTCATTGATGCAGCAGAGGAAATCAAGGCAGTAGAAGGCCGCGAAGCAGCGTATTTAGAGTGCTGTGGCTACCGATGCTGCTGGAGCCGGGTGGCTTGTGGTTGTCTTGCGATGGGAGAGTCGGATGGGAGGGAGTGATGGGAGGGTCAACGGGGGTTCGGCTGCACCGGGGGGAGCGATTAACACGATGCTGCTGACGTCAAATCCAGCGAAGGTGGGGGGAAATGCGAGGGCCCAAACAACCCTAACGGTGGGCCCACCCTGACCATTTCTGAGGGAGGCTTTTTATTTATTTATTTATTTATTTTTGCGCGGCAGGGAGGGACAGGAAGCGATTGCCTGTCCCATTGTCCCCACGCACAGCTTCGGGATGTCCCTGAAAACTGCCTCTGTGGTCAGGCTCCATCTGTCCCTCATAAGTTGAGAATGGAGATCGGAAGTTCACTTCCCCCGTTGGTGTTGAAACAGGGCCCTCGGGGAAGGAAGTTCATGGAGTGGTTGTGGGAGCTTGCATTGAAGACATGTCGGTAAGAGACAGAAGCTGTGCTTTGTGTCAGGGTGCTGCTTTGTGAGAGCCGCTGGGTCCTAATGCTTCTCTATTGCTGGTTGAAAGTTGTCCCAGTTTTAGAAAATGTGTCCCTCATTGATTCTATGTGGGTTTTTTTTTTTAAAGTCTGTTTTCCTTTAAGGATGGTTTTTCCTGAAGAGAATTTAATCTGATATTTAAACTGTCAGAGGTTTGAAAAAGAAAAATAATCAGGAATCCTTGTCTATATTGAGTCTTGTGTGTGTGTGTTTTGTATGAGAGAGAGGAGAGAATTGTGACTTGTTAGGAGTGGCTAAGAAAAAAAAACACCTGAGTATCAAGGGAAGAGCTACTGAAAGCGGGAGATCCTGTACATCAGGGGTGTCAAAGTCCCTCCTCAAGGGCTTCAATCCAGTTGGGTTTTCAGGATTTCCCCAATGAATATGCATGAGATCTATTTGCAAGCAGTGCTTTCATTGTATGCTAATAGATCTCATGCATATTCATTGGGGAAATCCTGAAAACCCATGAATTTGATGATGATGTAATGTTTTTCATTTACATTCTATTTATACTATTATTTTTATACACCTCTAGATATGGTGTCTTTTTACCTATGCATTGTAACTTATACTATTTATTTATATCCATGGCATGTTGTATTCATGTATTTATACTTACGCAATGTCTTATTTATGATACTTTTATGTTTTAATTTAATTTATTTATAACACTATTCACGCTATCTATGTTTCCTAAGATACTGTCTTTATCCACAAATGATTATGCAAAATTCTTTGAAGGATTCAAACACACACAATTTCTGTCATGTCTCTCACATATTGTGCTCCAAGATTCACACACATAGGGCTTCTTTTATGAAGGTGCGCTAGTGTTTTTAGTGCACGCACCGGATTAGTGCGCGGGGCATTTTAGCACACGCTATTCCGCGCGTTAAAAAACTAACGCACCTTCCTAAAAGGAGCCCATAATTTATACACCTCTCAAATATACACAATTTCAATCATGTTTCTCACACATTGTGCTCCAAGATTCATACACATACTGTCTTAATCATGATTCTTTTACACTGTCTCTTTTGTTCAGTGCTCCATTACTTCATTTCAATTTCTGGTGGAATTCGTTGTGTCACCTATAGAATGGAAAGATCATTGGTGGTACAGAATGGAAAATATAATAGTTTTATAAAAATATGGGAGCCATTAACATCTTTTTGTCATGATTAATGCCATTTTTCTATTAATTTTACACCATTTAGTGTTGAAAGAAGGGAAGGGTTTAATGGGAGGGTTTTTGATCTTATAATGAATAATGTGATTAGAAGGAGGATGTAGGGAGGGTTGCATTTATATTTATAAGATATAATGATAAGATGTTCAAGTGGTCTAATTAATAATGTTTATTATGAATTCTGTACACTTGATGAAAGTTTAAAAATGAATAAAGAATTTTAAAAGAAAAAGTGCTCCATTACTGATATATACACATTCCAAACATGTTTCTTTTACATTGTACATCCAAAACATTAACACAGTTAAAAGATTTACTCTGTTTTAATCAATCAATCAAGGTTCATTGTCCATTTGAATTATGTCAGATTGACAATGGCCATATGATTCCTCATTAAATCTTAACAACCGAGGATCAACACACAATCCATAAACTACCCGAGTGTATAATAACCCACTTTGTCCTTTTGTTTTGCCATAATTCAATATTCACACACTCTAAAAGATTTACCCTGGTTTCAATCCAATCTATCAAGTTCATTGTTCATTATTACATCAAATTGACATGGCGACATGGCGTTTATCAGTTAGATCTCCACATTTGAGGTTTAACACACAATCAATAAATTGCCAAGTGCACAACAGTCCTCACTCTGCTGTTTCTTTTTCTTGTCATAATTCCTTATTTATATGCACACTCGATGTATCACTTTATTAATGCACAGCACTTAATTTACCTTTTTTAAAAAAAATCTTTATTCATTTTCACATCGTTACAACAAGTGTATAATATTCAGTCAAAAAAAACCCTTTTACAAATTACTTGATATTCTTACTTATAATCATTTAAAGTATAAAAGAATCCCTCCCACCCACCCCATCCATTAAGTAAGTAAACCAATTAACAGACATCATATATCCCAATCCCACCCTACCAATACCATTTTATTATTATACCGGACTAGCCTCAGAAACATGCAAGAACTGCTACTTATATAATAGGGATGTCAAAAACACCTATTCTAAATACTCCACTTCGTATTAATTTGATGTCCTTTTTCATCATATAACACCTAAAGCTCCTTAACCCAGCTTTCATGTTTTCTTTATTTTTTCATCCCTCATCTTAACTTCATAAACCCTTGACCTCTAACCCAGATACAATTTTATAACATACTTTTCTTTGGAGGCGCATTCGTGCACTACAGTTAACTATATAGATGTTATCATAAGAACATAAGCAATGCCTCCGCCGGGTCAGACCTGAGGGTCCATCGTGCCCAGCAGTCCGCTCAACGCGGCGGCCCAACAGGTCCAGGACCTGTGCAGTAATCTCTAGATCCCCTTTTCCATACAGGAAATTTGTCCAATCCTTTCTTAAACCCAGTACCGTACTCTGCCCTATTACGTCCTCTGGAAGCACATTCCAGGTGTCCACCCACCCGCTGAGTAAAGAAAAAACTTCCTAGCATTTGTTTTGAAGTCTATCCCTCTTCAATTTTTCCGAATGCCCTCTTGTTCTTTTATGTTTTGAAGAATTTGAAGAATCTATCTCTCTCTCTTTCTCTATGCCCTTCATGATCTTGTAGGTCTCTATCATGTCTCCTCTGAGTCTCTGCTTTTCCAGGGAGAAGAGCTCCAGCCTCTCCAATCTTTCAGTGTATGAAAGGTTTTCCATGCCCTTAATCATTCGTGTCGCTCTCCTCTGGACCCTCTCAAGTATTGCCATATCCTTCTTAAGGTACGGTGACCAATACTGAACACAGTATTCCAGGTGCGGGCGCACCATTGCCCAGTACAACGGCAGGATGACTTCTTTTGTTCTGGTCGTAATACCATTTTTAATAATACCAAACATTCTGTTTGCCTTCTTCGCGGCTGCTGCGCATTGCGCCGTTGACTTCATTGTTGTATCCACCAGTACACCCAAATCTCTTTCAAGGTTACTTCCCTCTAATACTAATCCCCCCATTTGGTAGCTGAACATCAGGTTCTTTCTCCCTATATGCATGACCTTGCATTTCCCTACATTGAATTTCATCTGCCATTTATTCGCCCACTCCTCCAGTTTGTTTAGGTCCCTTTGTAGGTCCTCACACTCTTCTGTAGTTCTAACCCTTCTACAGAGTTTAGTGTCGTCCGCAAATTTTATAACTTCACATTTCATCCCCGTTTCCAGGTCATTAATAAACACATTGAACAGCAGCGGTCCAAGTACAGACCCCTGCAGAACTCCGCTCGTGACTTTCCTCCAGCCCGAGTAGTAACCCTTCACTCCAACCCTCTGTCTCCTGCCTGCTAACCAGTGTTTGATCCATCTGTGTAAGTTACCAGATTACCACATTTCAATCTCTGCACTTGATTGCTTCACATTAAGAGTCTTCAATAATTTTTTTAATGGTTTTCTGTGAAGCAATCAAGTGCAAAGATTGAAATGTGATACATACACATACGGGTTTATTCCTGCTAAGTTTATATAATCGCCATTCTCAAGTAATGATCACCATTAAACTCACACTACCACATTTCAAGCTTTGCACTTGATCGCTTCACATTAAGCACTTGAATGTTTCACTCAAAACACATATAGCACCTATACCCTTCTGCTGTCACTAATGTCACTCAGACATAAATATGTTCATACTAATTTTAATTTGCTCACATTAGGACCCCTGAGGAAGGAGTGTTTCTTTGAAACACAGACCATGTAGGATCCGGTCTTATCAGTCCTTTGGAAACAAACTGTTTCTATGTTCATTTTTTTATGATTGTTTATTAAAGACTTGGCATCCTGTACATCATCACTGCAGTTTCTGTTTTTGTTCTTCGTTATGATGGTAAGATAAAAATAAACTTAAAATTTACAATAGTCTTTGCCTTTTTTGTTGCAGGAGGCAATGGCTTTCAACAAATTTAATGTGTTGCACTGGCACATTGTAGATGACCAATCCTTCCCTTATCAGAGCATCACTTTCCCCAATTTAAGTTTCAAGGTGAGGAAAATAATCCTGTGAGTGACCACTCACTAAGGAGGGAAAAGGAGGACCTGGAATAAGATCAGTACTACAAGCTGTTTCAGAGTTTGGACTGGGAGACTAGTAAAGGTGAACATGAGCTAATCCAGTCATTCTCAACTCTGGTTACCCTAAAATTGTAACTGTGTGTGGCCCAAGAACCTTAGTCTGCATATATTAGCCTTAGACCATACTTGAGCTCATCTGTGGATACTCTGAAACCTCTATTTATACAGTGGTGTTCAAAGTACTTAAGTAAAAGTAAAAATGCAAGTATCTTTAATACTTAAGAGTACAGTGAAGAACACATTAAAAATTACTTAGACAATAACCTTTTTTTTTTTTTTTTTAACTTAATGTATTTTGAGTAAAAAGTAAAAGTATTGTAACACCAATGAATTCAACTATTGCTAATGTTTATATCCCAACAATTTTATTGCTCTACAATTCAATCCACTTTGCTTTCGGTAAAACTAAATTTTGAAAATGACTGTCACTCATGCAAATGTGCTTGTGAGTCTTTATTAAAACAAGCACAGCTACAAAGGTGTTCAAGAACTGCATTGAAAGAAAGTGGATTGTGCAGAGTAAAAGGTTTCTTCAAGTTAGCCAGACTGCAATATTACTGATGTCTTTTGACTAGGTCTGCATGTATCGATCAATGGAATCTCTGTCTGAAATACTTGATTTCCATATAGCAAAAAATACTATATCATTATTGTCATTATTTACATTAGCAGCACTGTGGTCTAATTCATTACTTGCATCTTCATCTTTATCATCATGTGGGCTAATTACAGAGTAGGCTTTCACAAAGTTTGAAAGGAATTGTCTGTTCTAACAACTTTTCATTTGGCAACCTGTCCGTTTCAAGAACTGATGCAAGAATGTCAAATGTGTGAGAATGCTTCAGGTCTGGGCAATACTGGCAGCAGGTTCTTTTTTTTTTTTTTATTGCTCATAAAAAAGCTTTTTAGAGTGGAATAGATGGCTCCTTTGAGCCCATTAAGATAAGTTATCAATTAATGTTGTAGTGCACATGTCCCTTGGGCATTGGCAGGGCATGGCTGGTGCCCTACTCCAAGGCCTACGTGCTTTCCCAAGAGGAAGGAAGACCCTGCTCAGGTGAATTTCTAGAGTTCTTTAACATAATAAATAGAAGTGCACAGTAAGTATTTATCTCAAAAAGGAAAAGGTGTTTAATACTGTGGTCAAAAAGATATAATCAAAACAGATTTATAGCATACAGTTCCAGAACCCTGGCACAGCAGGGCCTTAAAGGCTTGTTTCTCAGTGCTGCTTAAAGTCTCGAACTGTTAGTGCAGTAAGGCCCTTATTTAACAAGCTCTCAAAACAAAGTTTATAATCCTACTCCTTTAAGAAGGAAGCATTAAACAGTTCAACAAAAAGAAATAAAAAATTCAGGGCTTTAACATTCCCCAAACACGTGGAGGGGCATAATCAAAAAAAGCATCTAAGTCCCCTTTTGGCCTAAGTCCTTAAACGTTCAACGCAGAAGCAGGGAAAGTGTCCATAACCAAACCAAACGTCCTTGTTTTGATTATGGCCTTCCTTTGCCTAAACGTCCAATCACCACTACGTCTAAAAGTACACCCACACCATGTCTACACTTTTCAGCCATAAAGAAACAAAAAAATGCCTAAGCCACAAACGTCCAACAGAAGGGCTTTTAGGCGAAGGAGGAGCCAGTCCTTCGCCTAAAAAGCTGGATTCTGTAACTGGTGTCTGTCAAAAACAACACCGGTTACAGAAACCCCCCTCCCACACACACACACACACAACGATCCAGGCAGGAGGGTGCCCAAGCCCTCCTGCCATGTCGAACCACTCCCCCCCCCCCCCCCCCCCCCCCCGACAACATCGGGGCAAGAGGGAGCTCAAGCCCTCTTGCCCTGGCCAACCGTGGCACCCCCGACGATATCGAGGCAAGAGGGAGTCCAAGCCTTCTTGTCCCGCCGATTAACATCGGGCCAGGAGAGAGCCCAAGCTCTCCTGGCCCCAGCAACCACCACCCCCACGACTCATTCGGGCCAGGAGGGAGCCCAATCCCTCCTGGCCCCGGCGACACCCCCCGCTGCTACTTGAATGGGCCAGGAGGGAGCCCAAACCCTCCTGGCCCCGGCGACCCCCCCCCCCCCCCCCCCGCCGCTACTTGAATAAGCCAGGAGGGAGCCCAAACTCGCCTGGCCCCGGCGACCCCCCCCCCCCCCCCGCCGCTACTTGAATGGGCCAGGAGGGAGCCCCAACCCTCTTGGCCCCGGCAACCCCCTACCCCCACCCTGCACTACATTACGGGCAGGAGTGATCCCAGGCCCTCTTGCCCTCGACGCAACCCCCCCTCCCCCCAATGACAGCCCCCCCAGAACCCCAGATCGCCCCCCCCCAGCCGACCCACGACCCCCCACCTCCCCTTCCCCGTACCTTTGTTCAAGTTGGCCGGACAGATGGGTGTCAAACCCACCTGTCCGGCAGGCAGCCAACAGAAGAATGGGGCCGGATTGGCCCAGCCGTCCCAAAGCCCTGCCCACAGGTGGGGCCTAAGGCGCCTGGGCCAATCAGAATAGGACCAGAAGCCTTAGGCCCCTCCTGGGGGTGGGGCCTGAGGCACATGGGCCCAACCCGGCCAACTGGGAGCTGGTGGAGGGAGAATTGGCAAATCCAACTTAAAGTTAGCAGTTTACAAATGCTCACTGTATTCCCACACCTAAGATGGCTAGTGAATTCTCCCCAAATTTTTCTATTGCCTCCTGGGTATAACATGAAAGAAGAAGAATGCAAAAACCTTCAGTTATTTACTTGTCCTGGTTCAGTCTTTCATTCTGCCAAATTCCCAGACTTGCAGACCCTTCTTGCACTGCCACCGCACAGAGGAAAAATAATCCTCAAAAAAAAAAAAAAAAAAGAAGGAAAAACAAAACTTTCACAGCAAACAAACCTCAGTCCTTCTGAGGCACACCCAGCTAGTTTGCCTCACTAGCTTATACAATTCACACAGTTCTTGTACCATGAATGCAGCTCCAAGTCACTCAGCACAGCAGTAAAAGAAAAACTTTTAAACCAAAAAGATTAACTCGCTTCCATGGACTCCCAATCATGCTGCTCAGGATTGTTTACAACCTCCATAGGCTCAGTTAGATTCTCTTGCTCTGGCAACCCAGACTCCTCAGGTTCCAACATCACAATGTCCTCTGGCTGTGCTGTCTCAGGAGCTTCCCTAAGAGAGTCTGTTCCCTCAGCCTGCTCACTCTCTGACTGAAGCTTCCAGTCTTGAACCTGCCTACGTGTGCAGGTGCCCCATCCAGCTCTGCATGGAGAGAGGGCTGCAACTCGGCTTTTGCTGAGCTCTTCCCATGCTTAGCCAGCAATCTCATTAGGTTGGAGCTTAAAGGAGATCCTGTTTTCTAAGTGAATTTTTATAGGCATTCCATGGCTGTTTACCAATCTGCTCTTAAATGGCACAGCATCTTACTCAGTCCCTGACTTCCTCTCCAGCTCAGGGTACTAATTCAGATAAAGGGGCTTCAGAACTACACTGATCAGCTCTTGTTGTCTTTAAATGGGTATGTTTGGAAGTTCTGACTGGCACAAGGCTGGTATTAGTGCCAGACTTGTGACAATGCAGCACTTGCAGGACAATTTAAGTTATCACTTAAGAATGAAGTAAAAATGATGCTAAATTAACAAAAAAAAAGTGTGTAATTTTTCTTTTTTTTTTTGGTAAGGTGTGCTTTATCTCTAGTTTCTGGATGATTACTACTACTACTAATTTCTATAGCGCTGCAACTGAGGTCTTTTTCCTCCCATATTGTTTATGCTGCTACTAATGACTGGATAGTCAACTCAGAGTGTTCTACATAAGCTTTTATAATTGTGTTACGATACCTAAGTTTCGGTGATGTTACTATACCTGAGGTGCAATTATGAGCTTGTGACAGAGCAGAGCATAGTGCTCAGGAGAGGATTTACACTATGTAGTGTTCAGAACAAAAATAACTTTTTGAGCCTGTTTCTTCACAAGTGCCCCTTAATGGTTTGCTTTCCAAAGATATGATACAGAAAAAACAGGGGGAAAACAACACCACAACCACAAATATACACAAATCAGAGTGGAATTGTCCAGAAGAAAATGATGTGCACTAAGGAAGTGTCCTCCAATATGTCTGGTGATTTGAAGATCTTTATTGTTCAAACATCAATAAAACACATTCATCGACTCGACATATACATGTTTCGGTCCTCAAGGGCCTGCCTCAGGAGTCTTAAAAGTACGAATGATGATGTAAGAAGTATGCTGGTACTCAAGAAGATATACGATTAAAAATCAATCAAAGAAGAATGTCATCCCGCTGTAATACGGGAGATGTCAATTTCCACCTTACTTAACATCTCCCATATTACGCACGGGATGACATTCTTCTTTGATTGATTTTTGATCGTATATCTTCTTGAGTACCAGCATACTTCTTACATCATCATTCGTACTTTTAAGACTTCTGAGGCAAGCCTTGATGGCCGAAAAATGTACATGTCGAGTCGATGAATGTGTTTTATTGATGTTTGAACAATAAAGATCTTCAAATCACCAGACATATTGGAGGACACTTCCTTAGTGCACATCATTTTCTTCTGGACAATTCCACTCTGATTTGTGTATATTTGTTTTCCAAAAAAACAGCTATGCTTTTCAAGTTTCCCACAACTTTCAGTTTATATTCTTAGTAGGGCTTGCCACGCCCCAAACAGTCTTATCATAGAAACAGTTTTTTATGCAGCATTCAATCACATCTGTTATCAGGCATTAGAATAAAGGCAGACTTGTCCACCTATGAGAATCTTACCTCCAGCAGATTCTATCAGCAAAACAGATCAGCTCTTCCATTCAGCTTCCCTAGCTCCTGTGTTCCCTCTGGGCCTCCATAGGTGACAAAGCTGGTCCACACATACAGCCCAGATGCCCTCAGCCAAGCTGCCAGTAACTGTTTCACCTTGTACCATCTTTCTTTCTCAGCTCAAGTGGAATTAGCTTCCCAGGGCTCCTGCCTCAGCCACATCTAGGGGAATGCTAAGGAGTTCTTTCCTCTTCCAGGGACCTCCCTGAATTACTCTCAAACTGGAACAGATATACTCATGTCTACCTGGTTCCCGCCCCTGTGACCCAGCACCAGTATCTGTCTTATCATTCCCTCTGTAATTCCCTCACCTGAGCACTGTGTATAGATATACCTTTTTGTCCAGTTTGTCTTAACTATATTGTAAGCTCTTACATGTTTGTGGTAAACAGCGCTGTGTATGTTTGGTAGCGCTGTAGTAGTAGAAACAAACATAACAATGGGTAGGCCCAGATTGGGTGGCCTTCTGGGGCTCAGGAGGGGGGATTGGGTGTACTCGGGGGATTGGAACATGGTGCTTGGGAGGAGGGGAAGGGACATATGTTGGACTCCACTTTTGTGGGTCCTGTTGATATTCAGCTGGGACCCTATTAGTATCTTGTGCAGATTCTGGCTGAATATCGGCTGGGACCCACATAAGTTCCAGCAGCTAGCAACAGGCCAGGAAGGTTCAGATATCCAATGCATTTTTAAAAAAAAAATGCTTATCACTGCTGGCTGAATATTGTGTGGGCGGGGCTGGGGTCCGCCAGCTTGACAGAGGACCCAACTTCTGCCACAGGTGTAAAGATCAGTGCTCCCTGGAGTGACTACAAAGAAAATGTCTGTAGCGATCCCAGCAGGCTGCCATTGTCCTCTGCAGCACGTTCCCTCTGCCACGATCCCGCCCCTGACGTCAGAAGAGGGGCAGGACCGTGGCAGAGGGAACGTGCTGCAGAGGCCAACGGCATCCTGCTAGGATCGCTACAGCACCAGCAATCCTCTGCAGGATGCCCTAATTTGCTAAAGGTGAGATTGGGAGGCCAGGGGGGAAGCTGGAGGATGCCACAAAGAAAGGTGGGAACATGCAGGCCTTCGGGAGGGGGGAGGGCCCTGGTATAGCAGTACATGGAGAGAGGGAAGGGGGTCCAAAGAGATGTGCATATGCCAGACTGGGAGGTAGAGGGGGAAGAAATAATGGGTCTAAAAACAGAGGCGAGGGAGAGAGATGGTGGACAATGGGATTTAGGGAGGGAAGGAACAGAAAGGGAGAAGTTGGGCACAAGGGATGGTGTAGAGTGGGGAGAATAGAGATACTGGATAGGAGGGTAGCTGGGAAGAGAAATGGAGAGCTAGTGGACCCTGGGGTAGTGGGGAAGGGAGGGAGAAATGCTGAATGAAAGGGTAGTTGAGAAAAGGAGACATGGTGGGGTCCATCACTGCAGCTATGGATGGAGAGATGACAAAAAAGGAAAGATGCCAGACCTCTGGGGGATGGAAAGGGAGGACAGAGATTGGAAGAATGGATGGTTAGCACAGAGAAAGAAGAAAAACGACAAATTGGCAGGAGACCCAGGCAAGCAAGTTATCGGAAGACATTTTGTCGCAGAGCCTAGGGACCAACATGATTTGATTAATGATCAGACAACAAAAGGTAGAAAAAAAATTTATTTTCTGTTTTGTGATTACAATATGTCAGATTTGAAATATGTATCCTGCCAGAGCTCCGCGAACGTGAGCTATGGATTTAACAGAGAGGAAAAGTCTTTTGTTTTGTTTACACCACAGACCCTTTCTGTGTTGGCCAGCTCTGGCTAGTGGTCTGAGTTTAAATTAGTAGCCTTCTCATAAAAGTGTTAATAGGGAATGCTTGTAAGAATCCTAGTTTCCTCCCTGCATGATCCTTCTGTAGTGACACTCCCTGAATTCTTCTGGTGCTGGCAACAGGTTTGCTGGGCTTATTTAGCTTTTTAGGGACAGGGTTCTCCCTGTGATAATTGACCAGCTAGTTTTTTAGGTAGACTAGACATATGAAATAAACTCATTAAAATAATCAAAATCTAGTTACATAGATTAATTGATTTGCCTGATTTATATTTTTTGTTAACTGGAAATACTGTACGTCAGTGTACACAATGTATCAATAAGTACTCTTCAGTCAAACTAATTAAGATAAACATGTAAAAAACTATGCAGACTTAGAAGTGCCCATATAGAATAATGATGAAATGAATAAAGTTAAGGAATCATCTTTCTGTGCAATTCAGGAGGGTTTGGTGTTGGAGACAGGCTTGTGCTTGGGCAAGAAATTTGTCTGGTGGTGCTGTCTTTCAGTAGACTCGAGGGTCCTGCTTGCATTTCCCATAATATCAGCCTTGCAATTCAGGTCCAAGTAGGTGTTAATTTATCACTTTTTGTCTGTTTGGGCCAGATGAAGCCTTCTTTTGTAAATGCTGTCTGCCATGCGGTTTATTATCTGTGAACTTGCTATTTGTTACTACACTGTTGTATTTTTAGAGCTGCTTTACTGAGGAGAAATGACATGGGGAAAAAATTTATCACCAGTCCTGCCCTGTCCCTGTGAGCTCGGCTCGGTTCCTTGCCCGTCCCCTGTCCCACCTTGCAAACTGTCAGATCCCATCCGCATAAGCCTTGAATAGTTAGGATTTTATACTGAACTCTTTTATTAAAGTATAAAAAAGAGATAATATTCTGTATAATATGTCATTTTAGAAACACAAATAATACAGAGCAAGGATCAACAAAAACCCCTTGTCCGCCCCTCCCATTTCACAAATATCCCCTCCACTAATTGTGAGAAAACTGAACAAACCAAATTACTACAGAATGCTACATAGAAAATAATCAAGCTAACAGAATACTTCAGTCACACATGCAAGAATAGTGATAGGGAGGTGCAACTAGGGGAACTACCCCCTGGTCAGAAGAGTCCCTAAGCTAAAGAAGGCACAGCCAGGGCTTTGTGGTCCCCAGTTATGTCTAATTACCAGCTCTAGCAGGATACATTATTTCAAATCTGAAATATTCTAATCACAAAATATAAAAATTTATTTTTTCTACCTTTTTGTTGTCTGGTAATTTATTCTTCAAATCACATTGGTCCTCAGGCTTGGTTTTTGGGTTCCTTCTGTCTTCATTGTGGCATGGCTGGCTCCTAAAGGTAAAATAGGCGCAAGAGGAGCTAGGGAGGAGATGCCGAGTCTGGACATGGGTGCAATTTTTTTTTTTTAACCATAGGAGCAAGACTTTTCACCGTTTTCCGCGGGGCAGTGAAGGGTCTTGCCCCATTCCCTGCAGTAAAACAGTTGTAAAATGTCTCCATCGCTGCGGATTTACTGCAGTGACCACCAGTTTACCACGGTAAATGGTCCCCGTGTCATTCTCTAGTTTACACTCATGAGTGAAGGATGTAGTTAACATCTCTGAAACAGTTGTGGAATTTTTTCACTCATAGAAATCTAGAGCCACTGAGGCCACAGAGTTTAGTGTTTGAGTAAAGTTGCTGCACTATGTTTAGAAATATTGCTTACCCGCTAGATGACATGAACCTCTCACTCATGTTCATATCAATGAAGGAAGATCAGTAAAGGGTTTGTACATTGACCTCAAACCAATGGAATACTGCTTGGCAGGTCTATAAGTGAATACTACAACTGTTCTTAAACTACCTCAGTTTGCCTTTTCTCCTCATATATCTTTTCATTTAATTTTTTTTTCCACTAAACCGTTTGCGAGGCTTTTGGTGCTGTAGATCCCCTTTTGTGGGACAGATCTGGATGCAGGAGAGCACGGACTCTGAGGTAGAGAGTCTGCTTTCAAGGAGCAGACTGTTTTGCAGTGCACCTACTTGGACAGCCTGCACTAACAGTTTGGGAGCTCGGGGTTCGCTTCCTTGGGAGCAAGGCTTACTCCCAGTTTCATCCACAGTGGGTTTGAGTGCAGGCTATGTGGCTTTGTGGTGCCTTTTTGCTGGATTGGGGCTGAGAGGCAGTCGAAAGATACAGGCAGTCCAGATTCCAGACTTGTTGAGGCAGTTTCCAGCCCCCAGCCTGACAAACCATATCAGGGGGTGGTCCTTTAAAATTGATATTTAGGGAGATTCTGAAGTTAGAGATAGGTTTCCAACCTACTCTAAAATCCCAAATTGCTATTTTTTTTTGTTTGTTTTTGGGTGTAGCTCCCCCAGGGCAGTTTCTGGTGCTAAAAATTCCAAAAGTGCTATTTTTTATTTTTCAGTGTAGCTCCCCCAGGCAGTTTCTGGTGCTAAAATCACTGCTGCCATGATCCATCTTGGATTTCCTGATTATTAAAATTAAAAGTATCTATCTGCTTCAAAACACCTCATTTTGCTTAAAAACAAGTAGGATGGATTCATCACCTCACCCTGGCCCATCAAGACTACAGGCTCACACCCTGCCTTAACCTCAAGCCAACCACCTCTTCCTCCCATGGGCCAATGAGGAGGCCATAAAACAGCATTCCCCTCAGGAAATAGAAGGACCCCCCCAAGCCCTCCCCACCTATCTCCCTACCCTATACTGCTAAAACCACTGCCATCTTCAGATCATTAACTCCACCATAGTGTTTTGCCAGCACAAACATTGGTAATCCCAGTGATCACAGGCCAGGGGAGATACGACAACATAAGAAAGTCACAGGCCTGCAGAAGGCGTATCCTGCTTTTCTGGAAGTGACACCCATTGGGGTGTGGTACAGGGAATGGATTAGATGGATGGGGGGAAGGGGGAGTGTGGGGAGGAGGAGGGGTGGTCTTGTTGGGAGATTTCCTAGGTTCAGATGGGTGGGGGTCTGGTGGTTTCTCTGGGGTTTATTGCGACTGGGGGAGTGGTGGCTGTTTCCAACACCTACCATGGTCTCATTAGTCTAATGTCTCCAGTTTAGTTGTAAATGTATCTTGTAACCCTTCATCCAATTCTCCAGTATATTATGAGGAATTACATTAAAGGATACTCAAGATTGCAAGGTGGACATGGTTATGAAGAGAGTTGAAGCGCTAGCTTTGGGAATCAAAGCTTCAGTGGTAGCATCGTTTGTGGTGTGGACCTGTTATACCAGTTTGAGATGCACCCCTTCTAAGGAGGATATTTGCCCCCAGCTGGTGCTTGAAAGGGTGGACTATGTGGTGAATACCCTATATGACATTATCAGGGTCATGAGCAAGGTGTCAGCATATGTGGTCTCTACCTGCAGAATGCTCTGGATCAGACAGTGGTGGGTGATTCTGCCTTCAAAGCAACTTTTTTTTCTATGAATTGTAATTTATTTCACTCAATTTTACACAGTAAAAGATACAGAAGTACACAAACGGTCTAATTTTCCTTCTTGACTCTCATGTTGACCCTCGTGCAGGTGATGCCTCCATATGATATTTTACTAGTGAGTATGTCTCCTATTATGGTAACGTTGTCGATTTCTTGCAGATTCGCAACCAGCTTGTTGTGTTGCCTTCCTTTTGGACTGTCCTCTTGACTTTCTGTCCTGTTGGGAGTTCAGACTCTGCCTCCTTGCCAATGGTAAACTCTTGATTCTTGCCTTCAAAGCAACTTTAAGCAGACTGCCTTTCAAGGGGCAAATGCTTTTGGTAAAGGCCTAGATGACCTTATGGCCAGCATGGTGGATTACTGCCCTAAGCATCTGCCAGACAGCAGACCTTGCCACCCCCTGGAGAGAGTAGAGGTAATTTTTGTTCCTCTAGCCATTTTCTCCAGTATAACGTGAGTTCCTCCACTCGGAGGTCTTTCCATGTTTCCAGACAACAATTTGGCAATTCTAGACATCAGCAACCCTCAGGGTCTTGCGTTAACTCGATCTCCCAAAAGTCCCAATGATGCCAGGTTGGCTCAGGGAGGCTGTCTGCATTTTTGTGAGAATAGGAATAGATTTTCTCAAATTGAGGGGTGTTTGGTATCATTCGAGAGGGCCACAGGATTGAGTTTTATCGTCCTCCAGTAGATTTGTTCCTAGATCTCCAGCCGGATGGCTGAAAAAAAGAGGCCATGGTCCGTTCAACAGTTCAAAGGCTCTTGGATATTCACGCCATAGAATCAGTACCCAAAGAAGAATTGGGCTTTGGCAGATACTTCACATACTTCATTGTTCCCAAGAAAGGCACAGAAGACAAGAGACTAATGCTGGATCTCAAGGCCATCAATGCATTGCTAAGGATCCCATGTTTCCACATGGAAATGGCCTGTTTGGTCATTGCAGTGGTGGCTCTGGGGGAGTTTCTAGCCTCTCTATCTGACTGAGGCATACCTGCATATTCCCATTTTTCCGGACCATAGGAAATATCTGAGATTTCATATCCTTCAGGAAACATTTCCAGTTGGCCGCTCTCCCCTTCAGACTAGCAACAACCCCCCATACTTTTACCAAGGTAATGGTGGTTGCAGCTTATCTCCGGAGAATAGGGATCCGGGTGCACCCCCATCTGAAGATTGGCACTTCCAAGCTGGAGTGCGAGACAGCAGTGTGATCTGCTACAGTGGTTGGGCTGGATAGTCAACTTCAAAAAGAGCCATCTGGAATTGACCCAGAGGTTGGAATATCTGGGGATTCACTTTTCACATGGCAAAGGGCCATGTCTGTCTTCCTGAGCCATGCAAACAGAAACTCAGGAAACAAATCTTAGAGCTCTTAGTGATGCCGATTCCTACTGCCTAGTATTATCTTCAGGTGCTGGGCTCGATGGCAGCCTTAATGGAAGTTGTTTCCTGGGCCAGGAGGCATATGCAGCCTCTCCAGAATGCTCTTCTATCTTGGTGGTCCCCTCAGCATCACTCTTTTCAGATACAGCTTCCCTGGACAGGGACCGTTAGGAACAGCTTACACAGGTGGCTCCAGGGAGACTCCTCATTGAAGGGAATGCCTCTCCAAATCATATTGTGGATGACTTTCATGACCAATGCAAGCCTGTTCAGATGGGGAACCCATTGTGGGGTCACTCTGTCAGGGCCAGTGGACTCGCCATTAGAAGGGGTGGTCTGGAGCTCTGAGCAATTCGGTTAGCGTTGAGAACACTGGAATCGGTCCTGGAGGGAAAAGCAGTAAGAGCATTTTCTGATATGCGAACAAACAGGAAGGTACCAGAAGTGCTCCCTTATGTCTGGAGGCTCAGATGCTGTTCCAGTGGGTGGAAACCCATATACAAGCCCTTTTCACTGCTCACATAGCCAGAGTGGAAAATGTGCAGGCCATTTTTCTCAGCTGGCAGTCTCTAGACCCAGGGGAATGATCTCTCACAAAGGGCATTCGAACACCATTGTGCAGTGCTGGGGCAGATCAGTATTGGATTTGATGGCTTCTCAAAACTCAAAAGTGAGGTGCTTCTTCAGTTGAAGAGACGAACTGAAAAGCATGGGGTTGAACTTGTTTTTCAGTCCTTTAGATCTTCCCGCCTTCTTCGATGGTGACCCAGGTCATCCACAAGATCGTCACTCATCCAGGACTCATGATTTTGATTACCCCGGACTGGCCCTGCCAACTGTGGTATGCGGACCTAGTACATCTTGAAAAGAACAGGAGCCTCAATCTCTCTGTTCATCTGGCACTTCTCAGTCAGTGTCCAGTTCCCATGGAGCATCCAGAGTGCTTTGATCTTATGGCATGGTTCTTGAGCGCATAGCCCTAGTTCACAAGGGCTATTTGGACGTGGTTATTGCCACTGTACTCCTGGCTAAAAAGCCTTCTGTAAGGTAGGTTTGTAGTGGCCCCACAATGTTAGGTTGTAGGGGTTATGTTAGGCGCCCTTACAAAACGCCAGGTCCCGGGTTCAATACTGTCACCGAAGATTCACCAGGAAGTAGACTCAAATAAGAAGCACGGCCAGAGGTGATTGCATAAAGAATATATTATAGAAATAGGCTTACAGAAAAGTAGGATTCATAAAAATTACAATTACAATTACAGAGACTGCTTCTGTGTTCTTGTGAATGAGAGAAAGAGCACACAAAGAGAGAGAGAAAAGGGGGGTGGAGAGGGTGATGTCCCAAGCTTCAGGTAGCGAGCAAGACGAACAAGAAGGGGTTATGTTGCGAGGGGGCTTTTATAGTTTGGAAACTTATTCTAAATATAGAATCTATTGAGCTTCAATAGAAGTTAAACATCCCCATCCATAGTAAACTTGTGCTAGACAGAAGAAGAATAGGCTGAAGTCAAATGTAATTTCCAGTATGCCTCTGACAATAGTTTCTGATTAATCTTAGTTATCTGTGCACCTGGACCCATTGTATATCCTAAGCTGTACATCCTAAGCATCAGACATTTACACATCTTAGCACCTCTTCGCCCCTCTTAGCTGTAAATTGGTTTGTAATCATGATTTAATTAGTGCTATTTGAAACTGTCTTTAGGGTCTGTATGAAACAGTCTGGATGCATACTGTATGTGATCTATCTGCATCAACATCCCAGAGTCAGATTGATATAATAATTATCCCATAGGCCTTTGCTGACATTAATTATGCCAACTGAAAATGCTGATTGTTAGCAATAGCTATGCTGACTACCTTCCACAATGGCGGCCTATGTTAAACTTGGAAGGCTTTACAACATTGGTGTGAAAGGTATTGGGTGGAGCTCACTATAGCATACAGGCTCCCGTTCTGGTTATCCATTGCCTTTCTGCAGGCCAGATCTAGAAAAAGGGACATTGCAGTGGCACAGTGGCTTCCTCAAGGTTCAAGTGGCAAACTTCTCATGCTTCTGGGCACAAGGAGGTAAAGTTTCCCTGGCAGCTCATTTTAGATGTAACCAGACTCCTAAGAGGTGCACTCCAGTTACGGCCTCTGCTACCGTCAACCTTTTTCCATTCTGGAAAATTAACATCATTCTAAAAGATCTCACTAAGGCTCCGTATGAGCCACATGCAGGAAGCATCCATCTTGGATCTCATGGTGAAAATGGTGTTCCTGGTGGTGATCATCTCGGCAAGATAAATATCAGAATTGTAAGCTCTCTCCTGTAGAAAGCCCTTTCTCAGGATCATGGAGGCTGGAGTAGCTTTCCGTACTGTTCTTCCTTCTGAAGGTTGTATCAGATTTCCCACATCAACCAGGAGGTTCTACCTGCTTTTCAACCCACAGGTTTGGGTAAAACAGGATAGGAGTTTTAGAGAAACTAGATGTGCAAAGAGTTTTAGTTCACTACCTGGAAAGAACCAATGAATTTTGTCTTTCAGACCATTTGTTTCTGTTAACCAGCCTTTATAGCCAGATAGATTCGCTTGACCCTTTCGTTGGCATACATCACCTGTGGCAAGCAGCCACAGGTTTCTCTTAAGGCACACTTGACCAGGAGTCTCAGGCAGTTCCTCCCTTAGAGATTTGTAGAGCAGCTACTTGGTCTACTTTGCATACCTTTACAAGGTTTTACAGAGTGGATGTGGTGGCTTGAGAGGACACCACCTTTGGGTCTCAGTCTTACAGGCAGAATCTTCTGTCCCACCTTAGACATCAGCCATTGCTTTGGTATGTCACCTAACGTATGGAATCCTGTGTAGATGTAACAGAATGAAAGAATAGGTTCTTACCTGGTTAAACTTTTCTATTAATTTTCACAGGCTTCCGTAAGGCCTGCCCTCAGTATATCCTGATTCGCCTGCTTTCTGCCTCAGATATTTCTAAATTCCAGAACGGGAGTTGTTCTTCTGGCTGTCAGATGGCTAACACCAACTTTGTCACCTGTCTATTTATCATATACTTAAAAAGTGCTTATTAGTGCTTTAGATTCAATAAATATATTTTAAACAAATATTCATCTCTTAGCTCTTTTTTGCAAATGCAGCTAGGGGTACATATTCCGACATAGGACTATGTTTCGCCACAGGCTGTTTCAAGGAATTCCCCCTATGAAGAAAAAAAAAAAATGCAGTCAATGGTATATTCTAGTGATTTTTCAGCAAAAAGCCAGCTTTCTCACTCCCTCACTTGGCAATAACAAAATTTTTAAAGGCATTACCTTTAGTTGCCGGTTCCATGTTATCTTGCATTGTAAATTTCTACCAGGAAACAATGGCCACTGCTTTTTTATTTATATACAAAGTTCATAAGACATAAGAATAGCCTTACTGGGTCAGACCAATGGTCCATCAAGCCCAGTAGCTCATTCTCATGGTGGCCAATCCAGGTCATTAGTACTTGGCCAAAACCCAAGGTGTAGCAATATTCCATGCTACCAAAACAGGGCAAGCAGTGGCTTCTTCTGTGTCTTTCTCAATAACAGACTATGGACTTTTCCTCCAGGGACACTTGTCCAAACCTTTCTTAAAACCAGCCTACGCTATCACCGCTCTTACCACATCCTCTGGCAATGCGTTCCAGAGCTTAACTATTCTCTGAGTGAAAAAAATTTCCTCCAATTGGTTTTAAAAGTATTTCCCTGTCACTTCGAGTGTCTCCTAGTCTTTGTAATTTTTGACAGAGTGAAAAATCAATCTACTTGTACCCATTCTGCTCCACTCAGGATTTTGTAGACTTAAATCATATCTCCCCTTCCGCCCGTCATCTGAAGGACCCTAACTGTTTTAGTCTTTCCTCATACAAGAAGAGTTCCATCCACTTTACCATCTTGGTTGCTCTTCTTTGAACCTTTTCTAGCACTGCTATAGTTTTCTTCAGATAAGGAGACCAGAATTGAATGCAGTATTCCAGATGAGGTCGCACCATGGAGCGATACAGGGGTATTATAACATTCTTAGTCTTGTTAACCATCCCTTTTTTAATAATTCCTAGCATCCTATTTGCTTTTTTGGCTGCCGCCACACATTTGGCTGAAGATTTCATCGTATTGTCTATGATGACACCCAGATCTTTTTCTTGGGTGCTAATCCCCAAGGTGGACCCTAGCATCCGGTAACTTTGATTCAGATTATTCTTCCCAATGTGCATCACTTTATATTTGTCCACATTAAATTTCATCTTCCATTTGGATGCCCAGTCTTCCAATTTCCTAAGGTCCACCTGCAATTTTTCACAATCCGCATGCGTTTTAACAACTTTTGAACAGTTGTTAAAATTTAATCACCTCACTTGTCGTTCCAATTTTCAGATCATTTATAAATAAGTTAAATAGCACCGGTCCCAGTACAGACCCCATGCGGCATTCCACTGTTAACTCTCCTCCATTGAGAAAAATGACCATTTAACCCTACCCTCTGTTTTCTATCCGATAACCAATTCCTAATCCACAACTGAACTTTGCCACCTATCCCATGACACTTTAATTTTCTCAGGAGCCTCTTATGAGTAACTTTATCAAAAGAAGTCAAGCAAATATGTGAGGCAAGATCTCCCTCGGCTGAACCTATGCTGACTCCGTCTCATTAAATCATGTTTGTGTACGTGTTCCACAATTTTATTTTTTATAATTGTTTCTTCCATTTTGCCCGGCACCGAAGTGAGGCTTACCGGTCTGTAATTTCCCAGTTCTTCCCCCTGGAGCCCTTTTTAAAAATCGGCGTAACATTGGCCACACTCTAGTCCTTCAGGTACTACAGACAATTTTAGCGAGAGGTACAGATCACTAACAGCAGGTCAGCAATTTCATTTTTGACTTCTTTTTTATTTATTTATTTATTAATTCTTTATTCATTTTTGTATGTTACAAGTGTATCAATTAAACTCATATAAAACTTAAAGATACACACTTGATTAACTCACATATTAGCATCAAATTTAACATTTCATTAGGAAATTAGTATTCTATAATGTTAAATATTATGTAAGAAATCTAAATTTATATCATTCTTATTAAATATAATAATCCCCCATCCATCCCTCCCTCCCTCCCAATTCAATAATACATAAAATCATCATTTTTGACTTCTTTAATACCCTGGGATGTATACCATCTGGTCCTGGCAATTTATCACTTTTTAACTTGTCGATTTGGCTTAGTACATCTTCCAGATTCACTGAGATTTATTTCAGTTCCTCCACATCATCATCCTTGAAAACCATTTCCGGTTCAGGTAGATCTCTTTCATCTTCTTCCATAAAGGACCGAAGCAAAGAATTCATTCAGTCTTTCCGCTATGGCCTTATCCTCCCTGAGTGCCCCTTTCGCTCCTTGATCATCCAACAGTCCCACACATTCCCTCACAGGTTTTCTGCTTCTGATGTACCTAAAAAAATGCTATGAGTTTTTGCCTCTTTTGCAAGTTTCTCTTCATATTCTTTCTAAGCTGTCTTTATCAATGCTTTGCATCTAACTTACCATTGTTTGTATTTCTTCTTATTTTCCATTCTTTAAAGGATGTTTTTTGGCTCCAATAGCTTCTTTCACTTCATCTTTTAACAATGCCGGCTCTCGTTTCCTCTTCTTTCCACCTTTGCTGATACGTGGAATACATCTGGTCTGGGCTTCCACGACGGTATTTTTAAATAACATCCACGCCTTGTTTACAGTCCTAACCTTTGCAACTGATCATTTTAACCATTTTCCTCATTTTATCATAGTCGCCCTTTCGAAAATTAAACACCCCTACAGTGGATTTCTTTTGAGACGTTACTCCCTGTATCAGCTCAAAAGAACAAACGTCATAACTTCAGATATGTATTGAATCAACTGGGAAAACCCAACGAATGACGTGGATATTCTTAATTAGACCGTTCACACTAATGTCATCCATTCGATCTCAGAATTCAACCCATTAGGTTTAACACAGTTCAGGTTGAAAATTCATTTCTGCTCTTTAAAATTGAGTCGCTCTTCATAATTACCACCCTCCCATCCTAACATGACCTTATCTATAACTCTCCACTTTAGATCGGCAATTTTATGTTTCTTATCATGCCAATGTTGGACCAGCGGAGCATCCATATTCCCTGTAGTAATTCTAGACTTATGCTCTGTAAGCCTTATAGAAATTTTTTTACTTGTCCGCCCTACATATAGGAGGTTGCATGGACATTTTATCAGGTAGATTACAGATAACATAATGTATTTGCAGTCGCATAATATATTTTCTTCAAACCCAGATCGGTCAAGGACGAGCCTATCATTGCTTGCATGCACCATTGGCACAGACCGCAGGTGTAATGCGTAAAATTCTTATTCTGCTCCTTTATTTTTATTTCTAATTTATTCAGAGATATTTCTCCCATAGTTCTCCCTCTTTTATAGGACACTATTGGAAAATCTTGAAATAATAGGCTAAGTTGTAACACTGACCAATGCCGCTTTAAGATAGTAAAAAATCTACTGCTTAAATCCGAGATAGAGAAAACATAAATAAAAGATTCATCCTCTTTCAGTATTGTTTTTTTCTTGTATCAACAGAGGTCTCTGGGCAAATTTTGCCTGTATGTAAACTTTTCTAAATGCTCTCTGTGGGTACCCACATTCTTTAAACCACAGGGCAAGTAATTTAGCCTACTCATATTCATCTATGTGGGTACACAGTCTATGTAAACGTAGGAATTGACTCACTGGTATGTTGAATTTCAAAAAATATGGGTGAAAACTTTGAAAGTGTGAAACATTATTGTGTTCAACTTCCTTTCTATATAAGGTAATAACTATCTTTGGTCCCCATCTTTTATTAGCATGGGATCTAAATACGCAATCCTTGTTACATTGTAAATTTCAGGTGGGGGTTAAGGGTATTAATCCAACCCAAAAGAGACTCTATTGGGATCCCAAAAAATAGAATATCATCTATCTTCTGTTCCATATTATCACTTATGAAACAGAGGAGATGGATATTTTTTCCTTCTCAAATTTTGGAACATAGAGGCTAGCCACTGATGAGGCTAGGGATACTCCCATGGCAATCCCCTGGATTTGTTTGTAAAACTCCCCCTTGTACCAGAAATAATTCTGATTAATTACTAGTTTAGCAAGTTCCATCAGCCACCCCACATTAAAGCTTCCTAGATCTTTAGCTGTAAGAATCTCCTCTGTAATTTCCTGTGCCGCTACTTGTGGTATTTGGGTATATATAGGGATGTAATATCCAGTGTCACCAAAAATGATGCACTGGATATTACTCCTATATCATCTAATATTCTTAACAGATGAGAAGAGTCTTTTAAATAAGATGGAATTTTTTTTACTTCTGTTCTTAGAAAATATTCCCAAAATTTAGAGAGGGGTTCAAGTACTGAGTTTCTTGTAGAAACAATGGGGCGCCCTGGGGGGGATTGAAGATACTTGTGAATTTTAGGGAGTAGATAGATCTTAGGAGTGGAATGACATAGGGCTAGATTCACAAAGCAAACTGATCGTGTACTGATTGATTTGTGACCAGATTTCCCTCCTGCACTATTCACTAACCTCTCCAGCGATCTGCTTCAAATCCATGCATGCAAATGAGGAGAAACGCATGCAAATTGGACATCGACGCGATTCATCAACCAAAAATTTAAAAACCGACTGGGCTGGCCGATCAACCTAAGAAGCGATTGCTGGAGACCAGTCGAAAACGTCTTTCCAACTCTCCAGCTCCATAGAAGCCCTGCTCTGCCCGATCTTCTCTTGCCTGCTCCTCCCTGAATGTCGCCATGCTCTGCCCCGATGTCTCCTGCCTGCTCCTACTCTTCCCCGCACTGCGAGCCCGTGGTTTTAACCCGCTGGTTTTTAACCGTGGTTTTAACCCGCCTGGTCTACAAAAGTTTAAAAAAAAAAAAAAAAGTTTAAAAAAAAAATTGTCGCGGCCCCAAATATGCCTGCCTGCCCCGACTCTCCCACCCATCCCCGCAGTGCACGAGATCCTTAAAAAAAGGAAAAAAAAAAATCTATGCTGGGCCCGGATGTCCAGGGCATGTGTAGACCATCTACAGATGGTCTGCGCATGCGCTGGGATTGCTATCGAGCAATCTGGGCAGGCAGATGGGTCATTCCTCCGATCACCCTCATCTGCATATTAGGGTTTCCTGAATTCATCAGACCTGCCCAGATCGGGCTTGATCGCGCAGGTTTGTGAATCTAGCCCATAGTTCTTGCAAAAATGATTGCTTCTTTTTTGTAATTAATTTCTTCTTTATCCCTTCTTCCACCAGACTTTTAATCTCTCTTTTTATTTGTTCAACCGGGTCTTCCTCTACCTTTAAAATAAGCCATTTCATTATTCAACTGATGAACTTCAGTGTGGTATTTGTCTTGATTCTGTATATTAATGGCTCCACCTTTATCCACACGTAATATTATCTCTGAATAAATTTGAAATAAAAATAAAGGGAGCAGGATAAGTATCATACCCAGATCAGCCCAGGATGAGCCTGTCATTACTTGTATGCACCATTGGCACAGACCGCAGGTGTTATGCTTTTGAAATGTCCTCCAGAGTCAATGCGTTCTTGGTGGCCATGCGCCGTCTAGACTGGTTTACGCACCATGGACATGGATCCAAACCTGCAAGATCGACTGGCCAACATTCCATGTCGAGGAAATGAACTGTTTGATGACTCTATTGAGGCAACTACAAAGCGCTTGTCTGAGCATGAGAAATCGTTTGACTCTACAGTTAGGCCACAGCCAAAGCCTTCCACTGCTAAGAGTTATCGGCCTCCTCATCTTATCAGAGGCTCATTATCCTCAGAAGTCAACACCTTATTCAAGGCTGCCTCCTAAGAAACCACAGCAACGTCAGCGTAAACCTCAAACTCCCGCTGCGACCAAATCCACTCAGCCTTTTTTACCATTTAATACAGAGCATAACATCATTCTTTCTGCCGCTGATCCTCCCCTCTTTCTATCAGAGGCTGTCTCCATCATTTTTATTAATGATGGGAAGTAATCACATCCGACCTTTGGGTGCTCACAATAATCCAGGAGGGTTATTCTCTTCAGGTTCCATCAGATCCTTGGGTAAATCATGCTTTTTCAGCCTCCACATGTTGAGGAAAGTAAGATCCTTTTTTCGCCAACAACATTTTGCCGTCCTTGTCCAATCCATCATCCTCTCCAAACTAGACTACTGCAATGCCATCTACTTAAGCCTATCAAAAAATAGTCTTCAAAGATTCCAGCTAATCCAGAATACTGCAGCCAAGTTGATCTTTGCAAATGCAAGCCTGACCATGTCTCCCCACTCCTAGCCAAACTTCACTGGCTCCCAGTGATTTCCAGAATCCATTTCAAATGCTCCTGCCTGGCTTTTAAGATCATTCACGGCATCCTTCCTCCCTTAATCCCACTATCTTATAACTCCTCGAGTCCTGACTCTATCAGACCCGGCTAAAGGTATAAACTGTCCTTCCCCTCTCTACACGGTATTCGCTATGCAGGCAAACTGGGAAAATCCTTCTCTTCAGAATCACAGGTCTTTGGAATGACCTTACTACCCCGCTGCGGAACCTGGGCTCCCTCCAATTATTCCACAAGCAACTGAAAACCTGGCTTTTCACTAAAATGTAATTCTATCCCTCCTTACTCTTCTCTTCTATATATAAGTTCATGTAAACCTTTTTTTTCCTTCTCTTCCTATATTTTAAGTTCTTGTAAACCGTGCTGAGCTCCATATCCGTGGAGATGATGCGATATATAAACTTAAGGTTTAGTTTAGTTTAGTTTAGATCTCCCCCAAAGAGAGTATGCTTCCAATTCATCGCAGACTACCCTTCTTCAGGAAGCTCAAGCTCTGCTTCTTCTCTGTGCCATCGAGGAAGCTCCTCTGGAACAGTAGAGCACGGGGTTTTACTCCCATTATTTCCTTGTCCCGAAAAAGAAGGGAGGTCTATGACCTATATTAGGTCTCAGAGCTCTCAACTAATTTCTCGTAAAAGAAAAATTTCCGATGCTGTCTCTAGCATCCTTGTATCCCCTTCCTGGATCACAACGATTGGTTATGCTCTCTGGATCTCAACGAGGCTTACACTCGCATTCCTATTCATCCAACCTCTTGCAAGTTTCTCATGATTTCGGGTGGGAAATCATTTTCAATGCAGAGTGCTACCTTTTGGCATGGCATTCATCTCCAGAGTTTTCACCAAGTTCCTGGTGGTAGAAGCAGCAGCTCTGTGCAGCCATGGTCTTCAGGGTTTTCCTGAACCTGGACGACTGGCTTATCAAAGATTCAACATCTCAGGCGGTTATTGTAGTGACCCAATGGGACTATTTGGTTCTTCCAAAGTTTGGGGGTACGCAATAACATTTCCAAAAATCCAGCTACAGCCCTCTCAGACTCTACAGAGCATTCCAACTCGTGCATTCCAACTCAGTTCATTGCAACTCAGAGGCATCCAACTCAGTGCATTCCAACTCAGTTCATGCAACTCGGAGTCATTCCCTTCCTCAACAACATCAGGATACTCTCATACAACTTTGTCAACAAAGTGTCGACCCTCACTTCACTCTCAGCAAAACACATGATGGTTCTCCTAGGTCACATGGCCTCTACAGTTCACGTGACTCTTTGTCAAGACTTCACCTCTGAATTCCTCAGTGGACTCCTGACTTCTCAGTGTGTGCACATTACAGTGACTCCTTCGTTGAGACAGTCTCTCCTCTGGTGGATGCTCTCTTCCAATCTCTCCTGAGGTTACTGTTTCAAAAACGTCCCCTCATCAGAAGGGTCCTCACGACAGATTCCTCGACCTATGCTTGGAGGGGCTCATCTCGATGGTCTCTGTATTCAAGGGCATTGGTCCAGCACAGATCGTCAGAGTCCGCATAAATCTGTTGGAACTTAGAGCAATTTCAGTGCTCTCAAAGCTTTTCAGCATCTTCTTCACGATCGGGTAGTGCTCATTCCGTACAGGACAATCAAGTTGCCATGTACTACATTCAACAAGCAGGGAGGAACAGGATTTCTTCCCCTGTGGCGAAGAAGCGAAGAAGGTTTGGAATTGGGCAATTCTTCACAACACTTTTCTGAAAGCGGTCTATATTCAAAGAGAGCAGAATG
Organism: Geotrypetes seraphini; assembly: GCF_902459505.1. Taxonomy (NCBI): domain Eukaryota; kingdom Metazoa; phylum Chordata; class Amphibia; order Gymnophiona; family Dermophiidae; genus Geotrypetes; species Geotrypetes seraphini. The sequence continues at coordinate 26,839,111 of NC_047084.1, forward strand.
CTCTAGTGCACAGTTCTTCAACCGCCGGTCCGCAAACAAAATCTTGCCGGTCTGCGAAGTGATTCGGGTCCCCGCCGCAACGAAAGGCCGGCGTCAGCTGACTTGCAAACTTCCTGTTGCAGTTGCTGTGCCGGGACTTCCTGTCTTCCACCGCGTTTGCCTCCTGCCTTGTCTCCGCACCTCCAGACCAGCGCGGCAGCTCTGTATGCTTTTTAACTTCGGCACAGAGCTGCCCCTAATCAATAGTTTAGCGCGGTTTTCATAAGGCAGGCCTCGGGGCCTTTGCTAGGCCGGCCCACATCGCATCATCGAAGGCGGGCCGGCTATCAAAGGCCCGAAGGCTGCCTCATGAAACCGCGCTAAACTATTGATTAGGGGCAGCTCTGTGCCGAAGTTAGAAGTTACACAGAGCTGCCGCTGTTGGTCTGGACTCATTGGGCCGCTGAAGGAGGGCAAAGAGCAGCTGTCCTGGAGGTTTCCTTTCCTCTCGCCTTTGCAGGTCCCTTTTTTCACCTTTTGTTTTCCTTCAAACGGACAACGGGCCCCAGCATCTACATCATATCAAGTAAGTTCCACTGTTCCTTGCAAGCGGTTCTGCTCGGCCAAAGCTTCCCTTCTGACATGAGCCACCCTCAGGGGAAAGAAAGTGACCTGCAAAAGGTGAGGGGAAGGGGGGGCAGATGATGGAAGTTGGGGGGGGGGAGAGAGAGACGGGGGCAGATGATGGAATGGAGGAGATGAGAGAGAGAGAAGGGGACAGATGATGGAAGTGAGAAGAAGGAGAGAGAGCAGAAGGCAGATGGATGTCAGTTGAGAGGGGAGAGCAGATGCTGAATGGAAGTGGGGAAAGAACACATACTGGATGGAAGGAGGAGATAAATAAAGGGGGAAGAAAATAGTAAGATAATGGAGGGGTGAGGGAAAGGGGTGACAAGCTGTGCGTAGACACAGTGAAAAGAGGGAAACGGGACTAAATAGTAAGAAAGAATTTAATTTAGATGGAGGCAGAAAATAGAGAAGGAAGACCAGAGAAGAAAAGGGAAGAGAGAGCAGAGAATGATATCAGATCTGAGTGGAGGAAATGAGAAGAGAGATATGCTAAAAACCACAGGGGGGAGGGAAGGATAGAGATGCCAGACCATGAGGGGAACAGAAGGAGAGATGATGGATGCCAGACCAAATTGGGGGGGGGGGGGCAGGAGGAGAGATGGCAGGAAAGACAGACAGTGAATGGAAGGGGCAAAATGCTGGACTGAAGAGACAGAGAGGGTTATCATGCTGCTGTACCGGGCCATGGTATGCCCTCACCTGGAGTACTGCGTCCAGCACTGGTCACCGTACATGAAGAAGGACACGGTACTTACTCGAAAGGGTCCAGAGAAGAGCGACTAAAATGGTTAAGGGGCTGGAAGAGTTGCCGTACAGCGAAAGATTAGAGAACTGGGCCTCTTCTCCCTTGAGCAGAGGAGATTGAGAGGGGACATGATAGAAACATTCAAGGTACTGAAGGGAATAGACTTAGTAGCTAAGGACAGGTTGTTCACCCTCTGCAAGGCAGGGAGAACGAGAGGGCACTCCTCTAAAGTTGAAAGGGATAGATTCCATACAAACGTAAGGAAGTTCTGTGGTAGAAAGCTGGAACGCATCTTCCAGAGGCTGTTATAGGGGAAAACACCCTCCAAGGATTCTAGACAAAGTTAGACAAGTTCCTGCTTGAACAAGAACGTGCGCTGTTAGGGCTAGTCTCCGTTAGGGTGCTGGTCTATAGACCAGAGGGGCTGCCGTTTTGAGCGGACTGCTGGTCATGATGGACCTCTGGTCTGACCCAGCAGTGGCAATTCTTATGTTTCTTTAGGACAGACACTGGCTGGAAGAGAGTGAAAAGGCAATGAAAGCAGAAACCAGAGACGACAAAAGGTAGAAAAAAATTAATTTTATTTCTATCTTGTGATTCAAATATATCAGATTTGAAATATGTATCTTGCTAGACATAATTGGGGAGTGCAAAGCCCAGGCAGTGCTTCTTTAGCTTCCAGCTGGCTTAGGGCTCTCTCTGACCAGGGGGCAGCCCTAGTTCCACTTCCCTAACACCATTCCTGTTATGTGTGACTGTGGTATTCTGTTACTTGATATTTGTGTAGCATTCTGTAATAATTTGGCTTATTCAGTTTTCTTGATAGAGGGATATATGTGAAGGAGAGGGGAGACAGGGGTTTTGTTGATCTTTGCCCTGTATTATTTGTATTTATAAAATGACAATTGTATAGAATATTTGTTTCTTTTTATACTTTAATAAAATATGTTCAATATAAAATTATAACTATTTGAGGCTTGTGCGGATGGGATTAGATGGTTTGTGGGACCGAGCTCGCGGGGATGGGGCGGCGATGGTTTTTAAAAAAAAATTTCAGTCTTAGTAGTTTGCCGGTCCACGAAATAATTATTTTATTTCCGCCGGTCCTTAGGTGTAAAAAGGTTGAAGAACACTGCTCTAGTGGACAAATTGAGCCACCTTCTGCAACCTCACGAATAGACAATCAATTCTTTCTCTCTCCGCCACCTTTAATTCTCAGTGGGGGACTCCTCAGATAGACCTGTTTGCATCTCCCCACAATTACAAACTGCCCCAGTTTTGCTCCAGGATCTACTCTCCTCACTGGCTGGAGGCAGATGCCTTTCTCCTGGAATAGACAAACAAAATTTCTATATACGTTTTCCTCCATTTCATCTAATTCTCAGGAAACTTGTCAAACTCAAACAAGAACACGCCACCATGATTTTGATAGCTCTTCGATGGCCCAGACAACTTTGGTTCTCCCTTTCTACTTCAACTCAGCAGCAGGGAGCCACTACTTCTACCAGTTTTTCCGTCTCTACTTACACAGAGTCAGGGTTCTCTTCTTCATCCCAACCTGCAATCTTCTAAATCTGGCATCTTGGTACCTCTCAATGTAACTTTCCAACCTACAGTTTTCTCAATAGACATTTTAGAGGCTTCCAGAAAACCTTCCACCAGACAATGTTACAACCAGAAATGGACTAGGTTTTTCTGCGTTCTGCAACCTTCATCACAAGGGGCCTCAGTCTACCCTCCTCGTCTTTAGTTCTGGATTACCTGTTTCATTTATCTCAATCAGGCCTCAAATCAACATCCATTAGAGTCCATCTCAGTGTGATTACTGCTTTTCATCAACCCTCTAGAAGGGAAACCTCTTTCTGCTCATCCTGTGGTTTCCAGATTTATTAAAGGACTTTTCAAGGTCAAGCCACCTCTTAAAACATCTCCAGTAGTTTAGGATCTCAATGTGGTTCTTGCCACATTGATGAAGCCTCCATTTGAACCAATGTGTTCGGCTCATCTCAATGTCTCGTCTCATTTGGAAAGTGGTCTTCCTTATTTATCTCGTGTCTGCTCGCAGAGTCAGCGTGTTACAAGCTTTAGTAGCGGATCCACCTTTCACAATTTTTCATCATAACAAGGTGGTACTTCGCACTCATCCTAAATTCTTACCTAAGGTTGTTATAGATTTTCACCTAAATCAATCTATTGTACTTCCAGTGTTCTTTCCAAAGCCTCATTCTCACCCTGGAGAAAAAGCTCTTCATACTTTGGACTGCAAGTGTGCTTTGGCCTTCTACTTACAAAGGACTAAGCCACTTGATCCAAATAAGTTGGGATATCCTGTTTCTAAGAGAACAATCTTCAACTGGTTGGCTGCTTGCATCTCGTTTTGCTATGCTCAGGCTGGACTGCATCTAGAGCAGGGGTGCCCACACTTTTTAAATGACCAAATCAAAATGATCTACCAACAATAAAATTAAAAAAAAAACACAAAGCACACTGTACGCATAGAAAATGTTAATTATCATTCCTATTCCAGGGTTTTTCAAAGAGGTCGAAGCAGATGACTCTATGCACTATCACCTCAGTAACAACCATACAAAAATAGACAAATATACCCCCCTCCCTTTTTACTAAACCACGATAGCAGTTTTTAGCGCAGGGAGCTGCGCTGAATGCCCAGCGCTGCTCTCGACACTCAAAGGCTCCCTGCACTAAAAACCTCTATTGCGGTTTAGTAAAAGGGGACTTTAGTGTAAAATATAGACAGCAGATATAAATTCAGACACATTTTGATTCACTAAATTTAAATAAAATCATTTTTCCTACCTTGTCTGGTGATTTTCATGAGTCTCTGGTTGCATGTCTGGTGATTTCATGAGTCTCTGGTTTCTTCTTCTGACTGTGCATACAATCTTTCTTCCCTTCTTTTAGCCTGTATGCTTCCTCTCCTCCAGACCTCATTCCTTCCCCCAACTTTTCCTTCTTCTTCCCTGCCCTTTCTTTCTCTCTGCCTCCCCTTTCTTTTTTTTTCTGTTTCTCTTCTTTCCTTCTGTCTCCCTGCCTGCCCTTTTTCTTTCTTTCTCCCTGCCCTCCCCCAAGCCACTGCCATTCCCATCGTGGATCAGGACCCAAACGCCACCAATAACAGGCCCCAAGCTCTCCCTGCTTCGGCCAACCAGCATTCCTCTCCCCGACGTCAATTCTGCTGTCGGGAAGAGGAAGGCTGATCAGCCCAAGATCGTGATCAACCTATTGGGGGAAATGCTGCCGGGTCCTGCCTTCGCGGAAACAGAAAGTAGGCAGGACCAGGCAGGAAGAAGAACAAATGCTTCACTAACCTGTCTCCCGCATTAGCCCGTAGCGAACGCTTGCTTCAGGGCTCTCAACATAGAAACATAGAAATTGATGGCAGAAAAGGGCCATAGCCCATAGAGTCTGCCCATACCAATGACCCACTCCCTGACTTTTATTCCCCTATAGATCCCACTTGAATATCCCATTTTCTCTTAAAATCTGACACGCTGTTGGCCTCAATCACCTGCTGAGGCAGCTAGGTACCAATGATCGCACCACCCTTTCGGTGAAGAAGTACTTCCTAGTATCACCTTGAAATTTCCCTCCCCTGATTTTCAGCGAGTGTCCTCTGGTTTACCGAGGGCCCTGTAAGACTGAAGATATCATCTTTCACCTCTATACGCCCCGTGATATATTTTAAAGGTCTCAATCATGTCCCCCCTCTCTCTTCGCTCCTCCAGTGGGTACATCTGCAGTTTTTTTAACCTTTCTTCATACGTGAGATCCCTGAGCCCCAAGACCATCCTGGTAGCCATTCGCTGAACTGACTCAATTCTCAACATATCTTTCCGGTAGTGTGGTCTCCAGAATTGTAACACAATACTCTAGATGAGGTCTCACCATGGATATTGTGTTCAACATGTGCGTGCCGGCTTCCCTTCTCCCCCCCCGGACATAACTTCCAGTTTCGGAGGGAAGAGAAGAGAAGCCGGTACGCATAAGTTCGCTACGGGCTGAAATCTCCAAGCCGGTTTTTTGTTTTTTTTTAATGTTCAGCAGCGGCAGATTGACAGCTGGGCGGACCCGCCCAGCTAAAAGGCTCTACGGAGAAACACTGGAGAGGAAGGCTGATCGGCCCGTAGATCAGGATGGCAAAACGAGTCTATCACGGAGACCGGGATGGGCTCCACGATCGACTCACGTTGCCCTTCCTGAGTTACTGGTCGATCGCGATCGACGTATTGGGCACCCCCTGATCTAGAGGGTCGAGTCATAGCCCACAAAGTTAGCATGTGGCATCTGTTAGCTTTCCTTAGATCTACTCCTATGAAGAAATCTGCAAAGCTGCCACTTGGTCCTTGGTTCATACATTCACCTCTCATTATTGTCTGGATTTGTGGTCCAGAAGGGATGGCCAATTTGGCCAGGCAGTATTACAAAATTTTATTTTCCTGAATCGCTAATATTCCCACCATCCCATTCTGGTTAGCATGGAGGTCATCTATATGTGAGAATATGCTGCCTGTTTGTCTTGGGATAAAGCACAGTTACTTACCGTAACAGGTGTTATCCAGGGACAGCAGGCAGATATTCTCACAAACCCACCTTCCTTCCCTGGTTGGCTTTTTAGCTAGCTATCTGAACTGAGGAGACGCGTCGCCCTACGTCGGGCGGGAAGGCACTTGCGCATGCGCGGTGCAGCAGTCATGAACTTTATAAAAGTTCTTCAAGCAAGTCTGCTTGTGAAGCTGTCTGCATCTGGGCTCCGTGGTTGACGTCACCCATATGTGAGAATATCTGCATGCTGTCCCTGGATAACACTTGTTACGGTAAGTAACTGTGCTTTATGCAATTGCAAATATATCATGTTATCTGTAGTCTACCTTATAAAATGTCCATGTGACCTCCTATATGTAGGGCGGACAAGTAGAAAAATTTCTGTAAGGCTTACAGAGCATAAGTCTAGGATTAATAGAGGTAATATGGATGCTCCGCTGATCCAACATTGGCATGATAAGAAATATAAAATTGCTGATCTAAAGTGGAGAGTTATCTATCAGGTCATGTTAGGGTGGGAGGGTGGTAATTATGAAGAGCAAAAAGCAGGGCTTTGGGGCTGGGGATTCTCCAAACCCCCTGAAGTCCCTGACAGTACTGATTTGAATTTGATAGGCTTAACAGCTTCTGCCTGTTGCCTGCTCAACCAGTCAAATTCAGAGCAGTGCCCTCAGGGCCTTTAGAGGGTGGGGGTGAATCCTCTGAAGGCCCTGACTGCATACCACTGCCTCAGAGCCAGTCAGCATCCATCTGGCTTCTGTCTATGATTATCTGTGAGGTCTGCGTTCTACTTAGTGGACTTCTTTCCCAACCCTGTTTGCTCTATAACCTATAACTTTGGGGGTTTATATTGCTCAAAACAATTGTTGCAACTTTTTTTTTTTTTTTTTTTTTTGTTAACTGTAGGATCTGTGCATGTGCTATCCACATAATGGCAAATGAAGTTTGCACTAAGTGTATGTTTGTTTGTTTTTTTATCTGTAATGTGTATGCATCATAGGGATCGTATCAGCCATACACTCACATTTATACCCCTACTGATGTCCGTATGGTGATTGACTATGCTCGCACACGAGGGATTAGAGTAATCCCAGAGTTTGATTCCCCAGGCCACACTGATTCATGGGGCAAAGGTGAGTTGGAGTTGCACAAGTTGCATAAATACTGTTCTCTTGAATTAGGCATGCAGTATAGAGTAATTTTAAAATGCAAGCTTGCCAATAGTCACAGACTCTGTAGCTGCAATAGAATAGAGGCTCTGATTTGAACTAGAAGCACAAAGGGTCAAGAAGAGGTTTGTGTTATGACAGATGAGGCTCCAGTGCCAGTGTATCTGTACTTTCTGTCCTCTATGGAAAAGGGTTGTGAGAATTAATGACCACATTCCAAAACTACAAGGGTTGAGGATTGTATGGGCTTTATCCCAGGACAAGCAGGCAGCATATTCTTGACTGATGGGTGACGGCACCGACGGAACCCCGGTACGGACAATTTTAGAGTGATTGCACTCTAAGAACTTGGAAAGTTCTGGTAGGCCGCACCGCGCACGTGCCTTCCTGCCCGACAGAGGCGCGCGGTCCCCAGTTTCTTAGTTTCCGCGGAGCTAAGAAGACGCGTTTCTTTCAACGGCTGTTGAAAGTTATTTTTTCTACTTTATATCGCCTTCCCGCTCACGTAAACCCTTTTGGAAATTTTATTTCCGTTGTTTCTTTTCTTTTCTTAAAAAAAAAAAAAAAAAACTTAATTTTTTTCTTCAGTTTTTGGTTAGCCCCGGCGGGGCCTATTGCCATCATCGAGGCCTCGGCCTTCGATTTGGCAGAAGCCGTATTTACTTTCATGCCCCCTCAACCCGGGTTTAAAAAGTGCCAGCGGTGCGCTCGACCAATTTCACTGACAGACCCACACAACTGGTGTCTGCAGTGTCTTGGTCCTGACCATCGAGCGTCTACCTGCTCCCGCTGTGCGACTTTAAAGAAGAGAACACTTAAAAACCGGCAGATACAGCAGCAGTTATTGTTCGGCGCCGAGATGTCTGATTCCGCACCACCGGCACCGACGTCGGCTCCTACTTCTTCGACACCGCGCCGGCGTCGCACCCCGCAGGTAAGCCGGCTAAGAAGCCTTCCCCGTTGGAGCGTCCTCCGGTCTCAGTTGCAGCGAGTCCAATCCTGCCGACCACGAGGCGTCCACGGAAGTGCTCTGCCCCGATTGAGGTGAGCCCCTCGACATCGGGTTCCTCTTCGGAGTGTAGAGCGGCACTCAAGGTACCGCAGAAGAAAAAAGCGGGGTACCGGTGCCTTCATTGGACGAGCGCATTGCCGCAGTCCTGCAGGTCCAGCTAAAGGAACAACTCCAACAGCTACTCCCTGCTCTTTTGACTCCGAGCCTTCCAGTCCCGGTCCGGTCTGAGCCGCCGGTACCGACGGTGCAGCAGCCCCCTTTATCGGCATCCACTTTGTCATGTACTGGGGCACATCACTTTTTCGGTATCAATGCCAATCTTGGCACCGGAACCGAGACACCAGGCTGTTCAAACATCGGCACCGGCACAACCCTTAACGTCTCCCGGTACCGGTTCACAGAGGTCTGGTAAGTCGACTCATAAAACTCGACACCTAGAACCCTCCACACCGGAGTCACAAGACCGCAGTTTTCAGGTGAGGGACCCTGATCTGTGGGGTGATTCAGAAGAGCCTTTCCTCTCTGAGGGAGAGTGTTCATCAGGGGACGAGGATCCTTCTGGTTTTGATCCATCTTCCAAACCTGATGCAACTTCTTTCACCTCTTTTCTTAAAGAAATGTGTGACTCTTTATTCCCTTGGAGGCTGAATCCAAAAAACCCAAGGCATTTTTAGATGCTCTTGACTTTGACCAGCCTCCAAGGGAATTTCTCAAGCTGCCTCTCCATGACATTTTAAGAGAGACATTTTACAAAAATCTAGAGACACCCTTGACCATTCCAGGAGCTCCCCGTAAACTGGACTCCTTATATAAGGTCATACCAATTCCAGGCTTTGACAAGCCTCAACTCCCCCATGAGTCTTTATTAGTAGAGTCTACTTTAAAGAAATCCACGGGGGCTAGTGTGTATGCTTCTGTCCCTCCTGGCAGGGAAGGTAAGGCCATAGATAAGTTTGGCAAAAGGCTGTATCAAAATGCAATGCTAGCGAACAGGTCAGGAAACTATGCTTTCCATTTTTCCTTTTATCTTAAGCATCTTATTCAAAGTTTGTCATCTTTTGAGAAATATCTCCCTGACCGTAAGAAATCAGCCTTTCGCCAAACTTCTTCATCGCTCTTGCAACTGCGCAAGTTCATGGTCAGATCAATCTATGACACTTTTGAGCTGACCTCTAGAGCCACGGCTATGTCAGTAGCTATGCGACGACTGGCCTGGCTCAGAGTGTACGAACTCGATGTCAATCACCAAGATCGACTGGCCAATGGACCTTGCTTAGGGGATGAGCTGTTCGGAGAATCCATGGACTCTACTACTCAGAAACTTTCAGCTCATGAGACTCGATGGGATACTCTCCTTAAGACAAAGAAGAAGACCCCACCTTCTAGGCCTTTTCGTCAACAATCGGCCTACCAACGAAGGTTTGTGGCTCGTCCCTTACCTCAAACACAGCAACAACCCAGGAGTCAGAGGCAGCAACAGAGGCAACCTGCTCGACCTGCCCAGCAGCAACAGCAAGTGAAACCTCCTCCTTCTCAAAAGTCAACTCAGCCCTTTTGACTTGGTTCTCCTGGACATAGCCAATCTTCCTCCTTCTACTCATCTTCCACAGCCCATAGGAGGACGCCTTATACATTTCATAAGCCGTTGGGAAATCATCACCTCGGACCTGTGTGTCCTCAACATCATCCGCCACGGCTACTCTCTCAACTTTCAGACACCTCCTGCCCAAAGTCTGCCAAGAGAGTCTGCTTTCAACACTCCTCGGTCTTCCCTCCTTCTTCAAGAGGTTCAATCCTCCTCCTTCTGAATGCTATAGAGGAAGTTCCTCTAGATCAGAGAGGGCAGGGATTCTACTCCCGTTATTTTTCTAGTCCCCAAAAAGACAGGAGATCTAAGACCCATTCTAGATCTTCGCGATCTGAACAAATGCTTGGTCAAAGAGAAATTCAAAATGCTTTCTCTGGCCACTCTTTACCCTCTTCTCAATCAAGGCGACTGGCTATGTTCCCTCGATCTCAAAGAAGCATACACTCATATACCGGTCAATCTGGCCTCCAGACAGTACCTACGCTTCATGATCAATCGTTGTCATTACCAATACAAGGTGCTGCCCTTCGGTCTTGCCTCCTCTCCAAGAGTGTTCACCAAATGTCTGATTGTGGTGGCGGCTGCCTTTCTACGATCTCACCACCTTCAGGTCTTTCCTTACCTGGACGACTGGTTAATCAAGGCCAATTCATCTCAGACTGTTCTCCTGGCCACCAACCAAACCATCATGTTTCTTCAACTTCTGGGGTTCGAGATCAATCTACCCAAATCTCATCTCATCCCCACTCAGAGACTTCAATTCATCGGAGCTGTCTTGGACACAGTCCTCATGAGAGCGTTCCTGCCATCCAACCGTCTTCAAACGCTTCAATCCCTGTGTCAGCAGGTGCTTCTACAACTTTCCATCTCTGCCAAGCAAATGATGATACTCTTGGGTCACATGGCCTCCACAGTTCATGTCACACCCTTCGCACGTCTTCACCTGCGCACTCCTCAATGGACCCTAGCTACCCAGTGGTCCCAAGCGATGGATCCTTGCTCACGTCACATATCTGTCACATCATCTCTTCGTCAGTCTCTACAATGGTGGTTGATATCCTCAAATCTATCCAGAGGTCTTCTGCTCCATCTACCTCCTCATCAACTAGTCATCACCACTGACGCCTCCCCTTATGCCTGGGGAGCTCATTTGAACGAGTTCCAAACTCAAGGCCTTTGGACAGCCCAGGAAAAGAAGCATCACATCAATTTCCTGGAACTCAGAGCGATGTTTTATGCCCTCAAGGCCTTCCAACATCTTCTCTTCCCTCAAGTTCTCCTGCTGTGCACAGACAATCAAGTTGCGATGTACTACATCAACAAGCAGGGTGGGACGGGCTCTCGCCTCTTGTGCCAGGAAGCCCAGAAGATCTGGGCTTGGGCCATAAATCACCATCTATTCCTGAAAGCTATCTACATTCAGGGAGAAAAGAATTCCTTAGCGGACAAGCTCAGCAGAATTCTCCAGCCTCACGAGTGGACACTCGATCCTTTCACTCTACAGTCCATCTTCGCTCAATGGGGCACTCCTCAGATAGACCTCTTTGCAGCTCCTCACAATCACCAGCTGCCCCTATTCTGCTCCAGACTCTACTCTCCTCACCGTCTGGCACCGGATGCATTTCTCCTCGACTGGTCCAATCTGTTCCTGTACGCTTTCCCTCCTCTGCCTCTCATGTTGAGAACCTTGTTCAAGCTCAAGAGGGAACGAGCCACCATGATTCTGATTGCTCCGAGGTGGCCCAGGCAACATTGGTTCTCCCTTCTACTTCAACTCAGTTCCAGGGAACCTTTTCTTCTTCCGCTGTTTCCTTCTCTGCTTACACAGCATCAGGAGACCCTTCTACATCCCAACCTCCAGTCTCTGCACCTGACAGCTTGGTATCTCTCGGGCTGACTTCTCATGATACTCTTTTGTCTCAGCCCGTTCGTTCCATTCTAGATGCCTCCAGGAAACCAGCCACTCTGCAATGTTACCATCAGAAGTGGACAAGATTTTCTTCCTGGTGTCTTCTTCACCATCTTGATCCCACTTCCCTGGCAGTGGAGACATTGTTGGATTATTTGCTTTCTTTGTCTGACTCTGGCCTTAAGTCTTCTTCCATCAGAGTCCATCTCAGTGCCATTGCTGCCTTCCATGAGCCGGTTCATGGAAAACCTCTCTCAGCTCATTCCCTGGTGTCCAGGTTCATTCGAGGTCTTTTCAATGTGAAACCACCTCTTAAAGCCCCTCCTGTTATCTGGGATCTCAATGTGGTTCTTTCCGCCTTAATGAAGCCTCCATTTGAACCTTTGGCTACCACTCCTTTCAAGTTTCTCACTTGGAAGGTACTTTTCCTTATTGCTCTTACCTCTGCCAGGAGGGTCAGTGAGCTACATGCACTAGTTGCAGATCCACCTTTTACGGTCTTTCATCAAGACAAGGTGGTTCTGCGTACACATCCAAAGTTTCTCCCTAAGGTTGTCTCTGAATTCCATCTCAACCAATCCATTGTTCTGCCTGTCTTCTTTCCGAAACCTCACTCTCATTCTGGGGAACAGGCTCTGCATACTTTGGATTGTAAAAGGGCTCTAGCTTACTATCTAGAGCGTACGAAACCCCACAGATCAGTTCCCCAACTCTTTCTGTCCTTTGATCCGAATAAATTGGGACGTCCTGTTTCTAAACGTACGTTGTCTAATTGGCTGGCAGCGTGCATTTCATTCTGTTATGCTCAGACCGGACTGACACTGGAAGGTTCTGTCACGGCCCATAGAGTCCGAGCGATGGCAGCATCTGTAGCTTTCCTCCGTTCCACTCCTATTGAGGAAATCTGCAAGGCTGCTACTTGGTCCTCAGTTCATACTTTTACATCTCATTATTGTCTGGATGCATTCTCCAGACGGGATGGACACTTCGGCCAATCTGTTTTGCAAAATTTGTTTTCCTAATGGCCAACCTTCCCTCCATCCCTCTTTTTGTTAGCTTGGAGGTCACCCATCAGTCAAGAATATGCTGCCTGCTTGTCCTGGGATAAAGCACAGTTACTTACCGTAACAGGTGTTATCCAGGGACAGCAGGCAGATATTCTTGCGTCCCTCCCACCTCCCCGGGTTGGCTTCTTAGCTGGCTTATCCTAACTGGGGACCGCGCGCCTATGTCGGGCGGGAAGGCACTCGCGCGTGCGCGGTGCGGCCTACCAGAACTTTCCAAGTTCTTAGAGTGCAATCACTCTAAAATTGTCCGTACCGGGGCTCCGTCGGTGCCGTCACCCATCAGTCAAGAATATCTGCCTGCTGTCCCTGGATAACACCTGTTACGGTAAGTAACTGTGCTTTATGTGGCCTGTGTCGTGTGAGTTTGTGAGTTGCTGTCCCATCTTGAAGAAGATGGCTCTGAGTGAAAGATGCAGAAAAATTCTACAGATGGGAACAGTTTTTGTGATGGCTTTCCATTTTAGCACCTGATGACCTTGTTTGCCAGGAATTCGTCATGCCCAGCAGTTAGCATACATTAGATAAGTGTAATTAATTTTGTATACTGGACCTCCTCTTCCTCATGCATGTTTTCAGACTGTATGCTTTTGCTGTGTTAACCCATGCCACTTTTTTTTGAGTTTGTTCTGTTGCAGATAATGCCGGGAGTCAGGCCTTAGTTCAGCAAGCAGGTCAGGTTTTCAGGATATCCTAATGAGTATGTCTGAAAGATCATACATATAATAGAGGTGATATGCATGTAGATCTATCCTATGCATATTCATTAAGGACATCGTGAAACCTGGCCTGTTTGTGGCATTTTGAGGCCTGGACTCCTGCTTCTCTATTCTTTTTTTTTTTTTTTTTTAATTCTTTTTTCTGTTTTTAACTCTTTTTTTTTTTTTTTTCATCTTTATTCCTTTTTATTTCTTTCAACAAGTGTACAATATTATTACAAGTAATTCACATCACTCACTTGACATTCTTAAGCAATATTATTACACATGTTTTAATTCCCTCCACCCACCTCCCATCCCCTCCCCTATCAACAAAATATTTTATCCAAACATATACATATTTAGACTCTCCCTCCCCCCCATTTTTACAAATTATCCCCTAAGGAAAAAGAATAACCCTTAATCATTACAATATTCAATTAATGGCCTCCACACCTCCTTAAACCTTTTAAAATATCCCCTCTGTACGGCAAGAAATCTTTCCATCTTATATAAATGACAAACTGAGTTCCACCAAAAACTACAATTCAATCCAGAACAGTCTTTCCAATTAGTCGTTATTTGTTGAATTCCCACTCCAGTAAGAATCATCAATAATTTGTTGTTTGCTGCAGATATTTGACTTTTGGCCCTCATACACATTCCAAAAATCACTGTGTCGTAGGATAATGCTACATGATTTTCCATCAATATATTAACTTGATCCCATATTGATATCCAAAATGCCTGAATACATGGACAATAAAATAAAAGATGGTCTAAAGTTCCAATTTCAATTTTACAATGCCAGCATCTATTAGACTTAGAGCAATCTAATTTTTGTAATCTAGTAGGGGTCCAGAATGCTCTATGCAACAAAAAGAACCATGTTTGCCTAATAGATGCCGACATCGTACCTTTAATTCTCCAAGACCAAATACGTGGCCATTGAGATGCATTAATTTGATGCTTAATCTCAATGCTCCAAATATCTCTTAATCCATTTTTTGGTTTCTTATTCAAATAATTAGATATCATTTTATACCACTTTGCGGCCTGGTGTCCCAGAAAATCTGCCTGGAAACATAAGAATTCTAAGCTGTAATGATCATTTAAAGATTTCCATTCAGGGAACCCCACCTGAATAGCCTGCTTCAATTGCAACCACTTATAACTTTGTTTTTTTATTCAGACCATATTTATGTTGCAATTGTGAAAAATCAAGCAGCTTACCATTATCAATTACTTCCGTTAAGGATCTTATACCTGCTTTAATCCAATCCTTCCAGACAATCTTAAACCCGCCTATTTGTATCTTGGAGTTTACCCAAATAGTCTGCTGTTTCGATTTTAAAATAGAATCACTAGTTAATTTATCTACAAATCGTAATGTTTTCCAAGTATCCATTAATACTCTATTGTCTTTACGTATTCTAGGCACTTTTATACCAAGCAGAAGATCAAGCCTAAGTGGAAAAATAAGTGATCTCTCCACCCTTAACCACTCTGGTAATTGTTCCAAAAGCTCTGGGAGGACCCAATACATTCCTTGGCACATGATATAGGCCTGATGATACCTATAAAAATTGGGAAAATTTACCCCACCCTCCTCAATTGGTCTTTGCAAAGACACTAGAGCCACTCTTGCAATTTTACCCAGCCAAATAAATTTAACCAGAATACTATTTAATTTTTTATAAAAAGACCCCTGAAAAAACACTGGTATCATTCCCAATTGATAGCAAACTACAGGCAAAATCATCATTTTAACAGTTTGAACTCTTCCCCACCATGACAAATGTAAAGGATTCCATTGCTCACATAACTCTGTTACTTTTTGTAATAAAAATTTTTCGTTTATTCTCATTGTCTCTTCAAGTGTTTTATTCAACCAAATACCTAAGTATTTTATACCATCCTCTTTCCAAATAAAAGGGAAAGAATCAAGTATACCTTTTGTACAATGCACATTTAAAGGTAAAATTTCTGATTTATTCCAATTTATTTTGTATCCTGAGAATTTTCCAAATGTATCTATTATCTCCAGTAGACATGGAATTGTTGTTTCCGGATTCCTCAAATGAAGCAATATATCATCTGCATAAGCGGATACTTTATATTCCACTCCAGCACATGGAATACCCTCTATGTCCTTTGCCTGTTGAATAGCTAACAACAAGGGTTCAAGAACTATATCAAAGAGCAAAGGAGATAATGGACAACCCTGTCTAACTCCCCTCTGCAATTTAAAAGCATCTGAAAATTATTATTTATGTATAAACGAGCAGTTGGGGAGCTATACAGTGCTTGAATCATTTGTATAAATCCGGATCCAATACCAAACCATTCCATAGCTTGATACATGAAATTCCATTCTACACGATCAAAAGCCTTCTCAGCATCTAGTGATACTGAAAAAGCCGGATCATTAATTTGTCTTGTTAAATAATACATCTGAAATGCCAGTCTAGTATTATTTGAAGAGTGTCTTTGAGCAACAAATCCAGTTTGATTTATTCCTATTATATGCGGAAGAGCTTTAGCCAATCTTAATGCTAAAATCTTAGCTAATATTTTACCATCTACATTTATTAAAGATATAGGCCTGTAATTTGACACCAATGTTGGATCTTTATTTGGCTTTGGCAAAACAATAGTTAAAGATTCTGCCATAGTGCCTGATATACAACCTTTATTCAGTTGGTCCTGATATAGTTTTAATAAATATGGTAAAAGGGAAATTTGAAATTCTTTATAAAACTCCACTGTAAATCCATCTCCACCTGGAGCGGTCCCAACTCTAAGGGATTTCAATGCCATTTGTAACTCTTTTAATGATATAGGTTTATCTAAACTTCCTTTTATATGATCAGGAACCTTAGGTCCTTTAACTAAACTCAAAAAATCCAACCCATCTTTCTCTTTATCTAAATAAGACTCAGAAGAATACAGTGACTTATAATATTTTAAAAATTGTTTTAATATATTTCCAATTTGAGAATGAGAATGTCCTAATTCATCCTTAATTATGCTTATTTTCTCCTTTCTTTTCTTTGCTTTTAAATAATTTGCCAATAATCTTCCAGCCTTATTTGCACTACCATAATACATCGTTTGCTGAGCAAAAATATCTTTCCTTACTAATCCAGAGGAAATTTCATTATATTCACATTTTTTTTTAACAATAATTGAAATGTCTCTTGTTCCCATTTATTAACCAATTTTAATTCCAAATTTTTAATTTCTTTTTCCAAATTTGCAAATTGCTTTCTTATCTGTTTCTTTTTATACGCAGAATATGATATAATTTGTCCTCTCATAGTTGCTTTGAAAGCATCCCATAATATTCCAATCGACATTTCCTCTAGGTCATTAAGTCTGAAATATTCATTCATTTTTATCTGAAATTCAGTGCAAAATTTAGAATCAGCAAGCAAAGTATTATCAAACCTCCATACAGGTTTGGAATTATCTTGATCTAATAAGTTAACTTCTATCCACACACCACCATGATCAGATATTACTATTGGTTCTATGTCAGCTTTTACAACTTGCTGTACAATCTGATCTGAAACAAATATATAATCAATTCTTGAAAACGATTGATGAACATGTGAACAAAATGTAAATTCCCGATCATTAAAATGAAGAATACGCCATATATCTTTCAAATTACATGCTTGTATCAAATTTTCTAATCCCATTGATTTCATAATTCTACTAGGCTTTTTATCCATTATTGGATCTATAACAGCATTGAAATCCCCAGCCACCACTAAATTAGTAGTAGCCAGTGGTAAAACTAATTGTTGTAGAGATTTAAAGAATTCACTATGATTCGAATTAGGTGCATATATATTTAGTAACGCCATTGTATTACTGCCCATGCTCATGTCAACAAGTACCCACCTTCCTTGAGGATCTGCCTTTACCATATTAAATGTTGCTGAACATTTTTTATTAATCAATATTGCTACTCCTGCCTTCTTTTTTACCGCTGGTGCAAACAAACATTGTTTTATCCACTTATCTGTCAGCTTCATAGACTCTGTTCCAGACAAATGTGTCTCTTGCAAGAAACATATATCTATATTTTGTTGTTTAATATATTCCAATACCTTTTTCCTTTTTATAGGGTGATTAAGGCCATTTACATTCAAAGAAAAAATTTTAAAACCCATTTTACAAATAAAATATAAAATACATATATAATCCACTCAAACATAAAATATACATTTTTTTCTTTTTCCTTAAACCAATATATGAGTCTCCCACCCTCCCCTCCCCTAACACAAATGCAAACTTCGAAACGCACATATTACTGAGCAAAAATAAACTCCCCACAGGCAATAACATACTCATTTTTCTTTCTCTAATCTTTCAAACAACCAACACTAAATTATCCTGCAGTCAATCCATTCTTCAATACCCTAAATACCTATATTTACTATAATTCTTTATTATATACTTCCCCTCTCATTCAAATTTCCAAACATTCTTCCATCCTATACCTCTAATATAAAAGTATATACCCAATATTTCGGAAACCATTTCTTACAATATATACCCCCCCAAGATTAATATTATTATTTTATTTTATTTTTTTTTTTTTAACCTAAGTTTCTCACAACTTCAATGGAACATACATCACTCCATCCTATAATATTCATTTTTTTTTTTTTTTTTTTAACCTTACATCAAAAGAAGGATCAAACATTTCAACCAAGCAGACCTCATATTTTTTAAAACTCTCATTAATTTTCATTGCATCTTCAATCTATTACAGTCTATTCTCCATTCTGCACAACTGTAACACTTGTACATCTTCATCCTGCTGTTTCAGTCTCTTATTCCATCTTCTTGCAGATTGCTATTTCATCTTTCTCCAATAAAGTATTTTTGCAACATCATCCTTATATCTCAGTCAATTTCAGATGCAAATTGTAAATCTAAATAATGCTCAAGTCATTTCCATCAGTCCATCTTCACATCTTCTTCTCTTTACATCAATAGTCTTTTGTATTTTTCATCTTATTATATTCTAAGTTCCCACATTTCTCCAATGCAGCATTTATGTGTCCTCATATTATCTCAGTCACGCTCAAATGCAAATTATAAATTCACATTAAGAAACCATCCAAATCTTATAATTGTTCCTCATATTTTCTTCACTTCCTATATGCTCCATCCCTCTTCTTACCTTGTCAAAATCTTCTTTTCTTCTTTTCTTATTGTCTCTTTAAAATTTTTCATTTCTTTTCTTTAAATCTTGTTTGAAATGTTGATCCCCCTTAAACCTAACTGCAACAATTTTCTAGAAAATATTTTCTCCTTTTCTATTTTTTTTCCACTTTTTCCTTCTTTATAAAATATCTTTCAATTTTCACTCAAAAATATAAACCAAAAATAATCTAAGTATATTATTTATTACATTTTCTAAATAATTTCATGAAACCATAGGCAAATTATATTGATCTAGAAATTCCTGTAATTTGCCTGCTTCTTCAAAATTATAAGTTTTATTCTCATAAGTTACCCTCATAATAGCAGGGTATATCAATCCATATCTTGCTCCCATTGCTCTCAGTTTAGGTCTTAAATCCAAAAGCTGTTTTCTTTTGTAGGCTGTAGCTTTTGCAAAGTCAGGTACTATAAAGATCTTAGAATCCTGGCATTTAAGATCCTTGTTTGTTTTAGCCAGCTTTATAATCTCTACCACCTGCTGATGTCTTAGCAGCTTAAAGATTATTGGACGGGGACCCTTCTGACTATTTGATCTTTTCATCGGTATCCGATGTGCTCTTTCTATCTCCAAAGGAAAAGAACTTTTAAATGGCAAGATCTTTGGGATAAAATTAGTCACAAATTGAATAGGATCATTCTGCTCAATCCCCTCAGGTATCCCAATCAGACGCAAATTATTCCTTCTTTCACGATTTGATAAGTCTTCAAAATCCTTTTTCAACGCCTCTATTTCTCTGTGATCTTTTTTACACACCAGCATCTCTGCCTCAGATTTCTCAGCATGCTTTTCTAACTGCTCAATTTTGAAGTCAACTGCCTGCATTCTATTTGTCAGACTCTATTTCCTTCTTCACATCTTTTATATTTTTAGCGTTATCACTTACTATTTCTTTAATTTTCTGAAGTTCATTCATCAAATCACTGTTATCAATTTCTTCCTGAGGCAAAGGGGCCGCTGTCGGGGATACCGAATCAATTTTTGTTCTTTTTTTACTTCCTGCTCCTGAATTCACCGGATTACTTTTACTAGTTTTACCCGAAGCCATTTCTTACTTCAATTCTCTCTTTTCCTTCACTTTTCTTTAATTTTAACTGCCAAAATCTTAATAAAATTTGCCTGTCACAACAGAGCTAATCCTCTACCCAGCCATCTTCGTGCGCTGCAAAGTTCTAGAATCCTCTCAGTTTTAACTCTTGCAACAAGTGTACAAAATTCAATCAGATAATTCGTACAAATTACTTGACATTCTAACAATTATTGTCAAATGCATATAAAAAAGTCAGCACTCAATACGTTCAGACACTGTCTTCTGTCGTCAGTTCTGGACTATCTCCTCCACCTTTCCAACTCTGGTCTTTCCAACTCTAGTACAGCCCAGTGCTATAAGTGCTTATCATATACCTCTGGATAAAAAAACATTGTCTCTAGATTCATGAAAGTCTTTTTTCATACTAAATCACCAATCAAACCTCCTCCAATTGCTTGGGATCTTAATCTTATACTTTCAACCCTCATGAAAGCCCCCTTTGAACCACTGGCGTCATTTCTTAAACTCTTCACATCCCACTTCTGTTTGGAGAATCATTCCAGACAGGATGACCAGTTTGGCCAAGCACTTCTTTAGAGTTTATTCTCTACATGACAGCCAAATTCCCTCCATCCCATTTTTCAGCACAGCTAGGGTGTCCAACATGTGAGAATATACTACCTGCTTGGATAAAGCACAGTTACCTGTAACAGGTATTAGCAGAGGACAGCAGGCAGATGTTCTCACAACCCTCCCACCTGCCCTAGTTAGCTTCTTAGCTTTTGTACTGAACTGATGGTCCTGTGAGCCGTCTGGCGGGAAGGCATTGGCTCATATGTAGTATGGGCAGTCTCGAGACTTTGAAAAGATGTTAAGTGACTGTACACTTTTTGCACTGTTCGTACTAGGCTGTGTGGATGACATCACCCCATGTGTGAGAATATCTGACAGCTGTCTTTAGATAATACCTGTTACAGATATGTAACTGTACTTTTAGCATAGGATGTGATTATTTTATTTGCTAAACATGTACAGGTACTGCCAAGCTAGCTAACTGCTGATATTCTGAGGGAGATAATCCATCTCCTGCTGAATATCCAATTTTATAGATTGGCTGGTGACCGCTGTGTCATGCAACATAGCTGGTCCCTGTCAATTTTCATCTCTCAAGTTAGTAAGCAAACCAGCATCTCATGAGAGATGTCTGATTTGGAATGTATACTAGAAGCATGCTATGGGAGGCCAGCAGATGGCATGCATTCCAATCCAGCAGCTGGGACCGAGTAAAGGAAGGTGAGCTGAATGATTGACTATAATAAAATACATATTTTTAAGATTATTTTTTCATTCTAGGTCAAGAAAATCTCCTTACTCCATGTTACAGTGGAGGGCACCAAAATGGTGCTTATGGACCAATCAATCCTGTCTTAAATACAACATATGACTTCATGATTAATTTTTTTAAAGAAATTGGTAATGTGTTTCCTGATGGCTACATCCACCTAGGAGGAGATGAAGTAGACTTTTCATGTTGGTATGTAATGGGGTTTGCAAAGCTATAAAAATGATTTTATATCTCGGACTACAAGTTTGAATAGAAATTTTGTTTTTTGCTTGACTTTATGAATTTTATATTGCTAAATGTCTATAAAAGTTTAGTTATTGTTTGGTGGGTTTTTTTCCCCCCTTCTTTCCTTGATAGGAAATCAAATCCTGATGTGAAGAAGTTCATGTTGGAACATCACTTTGGTGACGATTTCAGAAAATTAGAATCTTATTACATTCAAAAGTAAGTGCGGTTGTAATGTTTTATTCTATTCAGTTTCCACTATTGTCTGATGATACAGTAAATGTAGGATCTATGTCCAGGGCTGTATTAACACTATATTGGGCCCTAGGCAAACATACATTTGTTGGCTCCCTTATCAGGATTTCCCCTTCCCCCTCTCACTGATTTATGTGTTTTCTCAACCTTGCTCCCTCCCCTCAACATTTCATTTCTCCAGAAGTAGCAGGGAAAGTGTAGAGCTTATCTATGGGCATGGTGGTAGTAATACTCGGTGGGTAAGCACATGCCTCAAATGGAAAGGCTTAATGGTTAGAGCTGAAGAACTACCAAATTACCCAGTTCCAGAACGGAGAGTCTGAACTAGTCCTGAATCTCTGCAACCTTATCCTGGTACATTATGGGACATGAAGTGCTGATTTCACTTCGTAGTATCGGACTATGCACACTGAATTGGGAGGCAAGTTCAACCAATAAATTGTCCAAAAAGTCTCCCCCCATAGAGATGAGTAACTTGGCATTTCTGCAGCAGTGGGCCAAGAACCAGAGAAGTTCTGCAAGCCATTTTCACCTTTCATTGCCTCTGGTACAAACTAGAGGTGCCAAAGGACAGTGTAATTAAGTATATATTTACAAAGTGTTACATGTGAGAAAAGCATCATAAATGGAAACAGCAAAATAAAAATTGTCACTTTCTTTGGTGTTTCTAATAGGATATACTCAGAGAGAAGGCAGTATTAGGACAGTGTTCAAAGGAAATTGTCCAGAAAACTTAATAACTAGCTGGGTAAATTCTCCAGGCTGAACATTTCCTTTCCTTTAGTATGTACACAGGTACATTTGTAGCAGTGAACTTTCAAAGGGAAGCTCTATTTATGACAGAGAAACATACACAAGTGTATGCACTCTTTCAGGCAGTGTTCCCACCTCTAAACCATCATTGCTGCCAGTTCTTTAACTCGGCTTGCAGCAGACCCTTCACATTTTCTCCCATTCTTCTTAAATCCCTACTCCTTCTCCTAGCAACATAGTAAATGACAGTAGATAAAGATGTGAACTGTCCATTCAGTGTGCCCATTAGTCACACTCATTATACATTCATGGTTAAATTTAATGTGGACAAATGCAAAGTAATGCACATTGGGAAGAAATACCTGAATCACAGTTACCGGATATTAGGGTCCACCTTGGGGATTAGCGCCCAAGAAAAGGATCTTGGTATCATTGCAGATAATACGATGAAACCTTCTGCACAATGTGCGGCAGCGGCTAAAAAAAGCAAACGGGATGCTAGGAATTATTTAAAAAAGGGATGGTTAACAAGACTAAGAATATTATAATGCCCCTTTATTGCTCCATGGTGCGACCTCATCTGGAGTATTGCGCTCAATTCTGGTCTCCTTGTCTCAAGAAAAATATAGTGGCACTAGAAAAAGTTCAAAGAAGAGCAACCAAGATGGTAAAGGGGATGGAACTCCTCTCTTATGAGGAAAGACTCAAACGGTTAGGACTCTTCAGCTTGGAAAAGAGACTGCTGAGGGGAGATATGATTTAAGTCTACAAAATCCTGAGTAGAGTAGAACGGGTACAAGTGGATCGATTTTTCACTCCATTAAAAATTACAAAGACTAGGGACACTCAATGAAGTTACAGGGAAATACTTTTAAAACCAACAGGCGGAAACATTTTTTCACCTAGAATAGTTAAGCTCTGGAACGCGGATAGTGTGGCTGATTTAAAGAAAGGTTTGGACAAGTTCCTGGAGGAAAAATTCATAGTCTGTTATTGAGAAGACATGGGGGAAGCCACTGCTTGCCCTGTATTGGTAGCATGGAATGTTGCTACTCCTTGGGTTTTGACCTGGAATGGCCACCATGAGAACGGGCTACTGGGCTTGATGGACCATTGGTCTGACCCAATAAGGCTATTTTTATGTTCTTTATTATTTCTGGGCAATAGACCATAGAAGTCCGTCCGGTATTGTCTTTAGATTCCCACTGATGAAGTTGCTATTGAAGCTCACTCCAGCCTATCCTAATCATCCTGTCAATGGAGCTTCTATCAAATCCCTCCCTGGCTCATCCTAAACCAAATCGCTATATACAGGACACAGACCATGCAGGATTGCCCAGTACTGGCCTGAGTTTGTTTTATACCTTTCATTTTTTAATTAAAGATCCTCTGTGTTCATCCCACGCCCTCGGAAGGGCATTCCAGGCATCCACCACCCTCTCTGTGAATAAGATTTTCCTAACATTACTCCAAAGTCTGCCACCCTAACCTCAATTCATGCCCTCTAGTTTTACCATTTTCCTTTCTCTGGAAAAGATTTGTTTCTATATTAATACCTTTCAAGTATTTAAACATTTGTGTCATATCTCCCTTGTCCCTCTTCTCCTCTAGAGCAGTGGTCCCCAACCTTTTATGCACCAAGGACCGGTTTCATGCAAGACAAATTTTTTCAGGGACTGGTGGGGGTGTGGGGAGATTCAAAGGCATTATATTATGCACTTTATTTCTATTATTATTACATTGTAATATATAAAATAAAATACAGCTCAACCATAATGCAGAATCATTGGGATCACCTGAGCTTGTTTCCCTGCAACTAGCCTATCCTATCTGGGAGTGATGAGAGACGGTGACACTTGAACTGTGTTCCTTATGTCTAGTCTACTCTGTAATCTTGTTTTGGTTGCTATCACTGCAGAAAACCCTGCTTCACAAAGATAGGATGGAAGCAGGGTTTTCAGCGCTTTTGTGGCGATCTCAGGAAAGAGGCACGGACGGAAGTGGTCACCTTGCCATCTAATGTACAGGAAGTCCTCGGGTTCTGTTTTTAAAACTGTGTTCTTAAGTTGAATTTGCAGAACATGATCAGGCCTTTCTTTTTCTCCACTGCACCTTCACACCAGCAAAAGGCCTTTTTTCTCCTCCTCCATTACTCTGTGCCTCCATACTGCGTGGCTTCAGACCTGACCCCAGCATGCACTTCAGTGGCATACCAAGGGGTGGTGGGGGGGGGGGGCGGTCTGCCCCGGGTGCATGCTTCAAGGGGATGCACAGCTGGCCAGGTCTGGAAGCTCCTGCGCTGCTGAAAACGGCACCTCAGCGCGGCTGCCGACTCTGCTCTGAAATATGTATGGCAGCCGCACTGAAGTGTAGCAAGGTCCTGCGATGACTACTTCTGCTGCCTCTGCTCCAGAAGGGGTAAGTGACGTTGGGGGGGGGGGGGGGGGACAGCAGCTGCAGTCATCGCATGACCTTGCCACAAATCCCTGTGTCTGCCAGCCCAGCCCCCCTCTGACGTCACTTACCTCTTCCGGAGCAGAGGCAGCAGAAGTAGTCATCGTGGGACCTTGCTGATTTGGATGGAAAGGAGCATATCAGGGTGATGGAAGGAGAAAAAGGGGGTTAGGGTGGTATGGAAGCATGGTGAAGGGTGAGAAAGGGGTCAGGGTGGTATGGAAGGGTGGTGGAGGGAGAGGAAGGGGCAGATGCTGATGGAATTGCAGGGAAAGGGGGAAGGATACTGGATAGAATTGGGTTGGAGAGAAAGAAAGGGGGCTGATGCTGATGGAAGTGGGGGGAAGGGAGAGGAGAGAGTGAAACGCCAGACCATGGGGGTGTGGAAGAGGGAAGGAGAGGAGAGAGATGCCAGACCATTGGAGGAGGGAAGGGAAGAAGATGGATGCCAGACCAATGGGGGTGAAGGGAGAGATGGAAGGGGGAGGCATAAAGTTTCTGGAAGGGGAATAGAAGGAGAGAAGATGCCATATAGAAGGGGCAGAGGGAGGGTAGACAGTGGATGAAAGGAAGAGAGTGACAAGAAGATGAGGAAAGCAGAAACCAGAGAAGACAAGGTAGAAAAAAATTATAAAAATTATATATATATATATATATATATATTTTTTTTTTTTTTTTTGCTTTAGGGGAGATGCATCGTTGTTTCTGTGGTGTTGCATTGTATGCAGAGTCCAGCTTCTTGGTACTTCAGTTTAACTTTTGTCTATGTATTTTTATTCTATCTCCCCATTTACAAAACTGTAGAGCATTTTTTAGCGTTGGCATCTGAGCTGTTATCACCATGACTAAAAACCACACTACAGTTTTGTAAAAGGGGGAGCGGTTAGTTTGTGATTACATACTAGGCGAAGGTGTTTTTCTGTGTGTTTGAAAAGACATGGTTTTCTGTTAGGATTGACTGTAGGATTGATCTGTACTAGTCTGGCTTGTTTAGTTTTACATTGGGTGTATTGATGTTGTACTGCTCATTGCAGTATGTAAGATGCTGCCTTTTCCTAGGTACACTTTTGTGTGACGTGTGGATTGTTACTAAAAATCATGTTTTTCATACAGATGGGGGGTGTCCAAAATGATGGGCCCCGGGTGTCACATATGCTAGGTACGCCACTGATGCACTTCTCTTTCGTTTCTGGAGTTCAGACATGAGGCCACAGGGGAAAGCCCTCTTTCGCTGTGATGAATCAGCTGTTTTTGCTGGCACTGGAAAAGCCAAATCAGATGTTTTTTGCAGGCGCTGAGCCACAGGGGAAAGCGCTTTTTTCATTGCAATGAATCGGCTGTTTTTTGTCGGCACTGGAAAAGCTGACGTCAACTGTGCAGCCCTATTTGGCACCGGCCATGACTCAGTGGTTGGGGACCACTGCTCTAGAGTATACATTCAGGTCTTCCAATCTCTTCTTGTACATCTTTTGGTGCAAGCCCCATACCATTTTGGTCGCTTTTCTCTGGACCGTTTCAAGTCTTTAACCAGATACGGCCTCCAAAACTGAACACAGTATTCTAGGTGGGGCCTCACCAATGACCTGTACAGGGGCATGAACAATACCTTTCTTCTGCTAGTTATGCGTTTTTCTATACAGATTTCTAGCTGCAGCCACTGCCTTGTCACACAGATTTGTTGCTTTCAGATCCTCAGAAACCATAATCCCAAGGTCCCTCTCCCTGTCTGTGCATATCTGCCTCTCACCACATCCGGTTCTCTCAAATTTCTACTCCCCAAGTGCATCACTCTGCACTTCTTCACATTTTGCTATCATCTGCAAAAATGCAACCCTTACCTTCTAACCCTTCAGCAATGTCGCTTACAAATATATTGAACAAAATCAGTCCAAACACTGATCCTTGTGGCACAGCACTACTCACCTTTCCTTCCTCCGAGCAAATTCCATTAACCACCACCCTCTGGCTTCTGTCAACTAGTTTCTAATCCAGTTCACCACTTTGGGTCCTAAATTCTGCCTATCAAGTTTATTCAAGGGCCTCCTATGCAGAACCGTGTCAAAGGCTTTGCTGAAATCTAAGTAAATTGCATCTAGTGCACAACCTTAACAATCTCATTCCCCCAGCATACTCACTGGAGTGGAGCTGTGGCCTAGTGGTTAGAGCAGGTGCCTCAACACCCTGAGATTGTGAGTTTGAGTCCCACTGCAGCTCTTTGTGACTCTGGGCAAGTCACCTAACACTTCATTGCCCCAGGTACAAAATAAGTACCTGTCTAAAATATGTAAACTGCTTTGATTGTAATCACAAAGTGGGTATCAAGTCCATCCTCTTTACCTTTCCACGGCTCTCTCCCCATTGGCTGGATCTTACCACAGTCTCTGCACTGGAAGGGGGAGGATTGGAGAGCTATAGAGGGCTAAATGTGAAAACTTTCCAGATACTTTAGCTGTCATTCTGACGTCAAGTCTAACCCGTCCTGAGCTCTTTGGGGAGGATGGGAAAGAAAATGAATTAAATAACAAAAATAGATTTACAAATGTGTAGAATCATAAATCACAGCAGGAGATTTCTGTACTTTTGAAAGGACTCTTTCTGACCTACCAGCAAAATAGATAAAATCCAACTATACTCAGATCTTGAAGAATTCTTCAGGAAACTTTCTTTTTAAAAGTACATTTCTACAATAAAGAGACTCCCAAAAGAAAGAAATACAACTTTAAACAAAAGAATACATACTTTACCCCACAGGAAGGATAAAACCCAAAACAACTACATACATTTCCTGGGATAGTGCTGTGGGAGAAAGACTGCCTTGTAAACGTCTATAATCTAAGTTATTCAGAATTTCAAATTTCTGCTTTTATACTGATTACTGTATTTTTTTCCTCAAAAATGGGTGGAAATGTCTGTGTCTTATGGAGCAAATATTGTGTCACAGACCATGATGTGCAGTGTTCTCCCTAGCGTCTTTTAGTCGGGCGCTCTGCCCAGCTTATTTAGGTGAGCGCCTGGCTGTCTGCCAGGAAAACTTACAGTATATGGTACCTTTTTTTACCTTTTTAAATCCTGGTGGTTCAGCGGTATATTGGCAGGAGCGAGCTTTCTGCACTCCTGCCCCAAGCTGTGCCCCTCCCTCGCTGGATGGCTGCCGCAGATATCGAGTCCCGCGAGAACTGATGGCAGCTATTCAGGGAGTGGCGTGGGCCCAGGCTGGAGTGCAAAAAGCTCACTCCTGCCTTGTGCGCTGCTGGCTGCGAGATTTGAGGCAGCCGTCCAGAGAGGGAGGAGCTCAGCATGGGGCAGGAGCACGGAAAGTTCACTCCTACTGATACACCGCTGGACCACCAGAATGAAAAAAGTACCGGGGGGGGAGGGGAGGGTTAAAAAATTGTTAGTTGGGTGGGACAGATCCCTCCTGTCCCGGCTTACCACTAAACCACCAGAGGGGGAGACAGGGTACAGAGCCTGGCAATGAGTGTGAGGTTAGGTGCAGAGCCTGGCAGGGAGTGAGGGGGCTGAGTGCAGAGATTGGCAGGGAGGGGGGGCTGAGTGCAGAACCTAGAAAACTAGAAGAGTACTTGAATCTTAAAGTTTCTCCTCATTTGTTAATGACAGTGATGATGGTTCTTAATTCTGCTGTTGACTTTACATGGTTGAAATATTATTATGCTATATTTTACTAAATATATTAGTACACCATATGGTTCAGAGTATTTTTTTTCTTGTTTTCCTCCTCTAAACCTAGGTGTGTCTTATGTGTGTCTTATAGTGCGGAAAATATGGTATATACCTGCATAGATCTTATTTCTGCTCTTACACTGATTTTATACCTACCTAGATCCTCTTCTCCCTATACTGCTTCTTGCTAATATATCAACAACAACTGTCCTCTGCTAAGTCAAATGGGCAGAAATGTAAAAAAGGGAAACAGATTTTTTTTCAGATATATTAATGATAGTAATGAACCTCACCCTTTTGTTCCTTTGTAGCATCTTGGATATTGTTTCATCTTTCAACAAAGGATATATTGTCTGGCAAGAAGTCTTTGACAATGGAGTCAAGGTAGAATGATCTGCATGAATTAAATATGTCTATTCTGAGAAGCTATTAACATATCGCTGTGATAGCAAGTATAAATGCTTCTTAATACACTTAAATATCATGTTTCATTTGTCAGGTTATTTTAATACATTTTAAATAGGGATATGTTCACCAAAATCTTTTTACTGCAGAACTAACATTATCCCAGGACAAGCAGGCATGATATTCTCACATGTGGGTGACGTCATCTACGGAGCCCCAGCACGGACAGCTTTTCAAGCAAACTTGATTGAAGTTTCAAGTTTGCTACACTGCACCACGCATGTGCATGCCTTCTTGCCCACTAGAGGGCGCATCACCACCTCGTGGTCCTCAGTTCAGTTTTTTCCGCGGAGCCAGAAGCCCTGTGGAAATTGAGCTCCTGTTTTTCTGCCTTCTGACACCGCGTCTGGGTTAGTTAGCTCGGTCGCTGTGCTTTATTTGTTGTTTTTTTCTACTAGTACCGTCGTTTATCGTTAAAAAAAAAAAAAAAGTTTATTTCTTCCGTTCGGCTCCGGGGGCTCCCGAGAGCCGCGGCCGCGGGATGTCGTTCGTTCCCGGTCCCTTTTCTTTTTCATGTCCCGTCCCTTGACGGGCTTTAAGAAATGCAACCGGTGTGATCGGTTGCTGTCAATTACCGATCCGCACCGGTGGTGCTTGATTTGCTTGGGTCCGGAGCACCCCACTGACTCCTGTGAGAGGTGCTCCACTTTTAAGTCCAGAGCGCTCCGCCGACATCTTGCCCGGATGGTGGAGCTCTTCTCTGTGGACCCCGCGGCGGGGAAGGCCTCGACGTCGGCCTCGGCTTCGGCCCCGGCCTCGACCTCGGGATCCTCGCCCCAGCCACGTCCCTCGACTTCATCGAAGCCTGCTGCTCCGACAAAGCCTACCTCGGGTAAGTCCCCGCTTCCCTCCTCAACTCCAGGCTCGGCGAGGAAGCCATCCTCGGGCTCCTCGTCAGCGGGTGGGTCAGCTTCGGCCCAGCCCAGGGTTGGCAAATCTAGTGCCCCGAGGGAATACTCGAGACCGAGGTCGCCCTCCAGGGAGCACCCTCCGGCCTCGGACCTACCGGCCATGATGGGGATCCCGGCCTTTCAAGACTTGCTCCAAGTGTTGATTACCTCGGAGCTGTCAGGAGCCATCGAGCAGCTGCAGCAGGCTTCGGCCTCGACTGCGCCGGTCTCGACGGCCCAGGCCTCGGCGGCCTCGGTCTCTGTGCCCTCGACTTCGGGTGCCGGTCCTGCCCCCGACTTCGGGTGCCGGTCCTGCCCCGACCTCGACCCCGACCTTGCCCTTGACTTCGACCTCGGAGGCCCAGCCTGAGAGGACCGTTAGGCCTAAGGACAAGGTGCGTCGGGTCAGGAGGATATCCTCGTCCTCTTCCTCGAGATCTTCCCGGGGCTCCTCGCCCTCGGGCCAGCCTCGGGCGAGGCGTCATCCGAGGAAACCCAAACGTTCTCGGGGTTCTCCTCGGAGACGTGGTCGCTCTTCGCCGCTCGAGGGCGAGACCTTGCGTGTCTCGGAGCTCCGCCTCGACAACCCAAGCCTGTTTCGTTCCCCCGCGAGAGGGGGTTCGAGAGACTCTTCCCCGAGACGGAGGGGGCGCGCCTCGGTGCCTCGTACCCCCGGGGTTTCCCCCAAGGGTTCTTCGGGGCGCAGGCGTTCCCCAACCCCTTCGAGGTCGCTCGATGTGGCCTCCTGGGGATCGGGGTCTGGCAGGGAACTGCGGTATTCCCGCGAGGCTTCCCCCTTCTGTTCGGCGGGGAGATCTCGAACCCCCTCGCCGCCCGCCAGAACCTCCTCCTTCTCCAGGTTCGTGCAGGATATGGCACGAGCCTTGGGGCTTGACTTAATGGCGGGTTCTCAATATACCAAAGAGTTCCTAGAGGAGCAGGACCTTCCTACTCCCCCGAGGGAAACTCCTCGCCTTCCCCTGAATAAAGTCCTACATCAAACCTTCCTTAAGAACTTGGACTCCCCTCTTACAATCACTGCGGTGCCATCGAAGATGGAGTCCAAATACCGGACCATTCCATCTAAGGGGTTCGATAAGCCTCAACTCTCACACCAGTCGTTGATTGTGGAGTCGGCGCTTAAAAAGACTCAGCCATCCAGAGTCTCGGCAGCGGTCCCGCCCGGAAGGGAGGGGAGGACCCTAGACAAGTTTGGTCATCGCCTCTACTCTAATTCCCTTATGGCCATCAGGGTCCTCAACTATGCATTTACGTTTTCTTCCTATTTGCGTAGCATGGTGAAGGACCTACCTCAGTATCGGGAGGTCATGCCTGCTTCCCATCGAGAGGGGTTTGCCACATTCATGTCCAACTTGTCTCAATTGCGGCTGTACCTGTTCCACGCTGTGTACGACGCGTTTGAGCTTGCTTCGAGGGTCTCGGCCTTTGCGGTGGCTATGCGCCGGCTGGCCTGGCTCCGTACCCTCGATATGGATTCTAACCTACAGGAACGCCTGGCAAATTTACCATGCGTGGGCTCAGAATTATTTGATGAATCCTTGGAGGCGGCGACCAAACGTTTGTCGGAACAGGAGCGCTCCTTAGCCTCCTTGGTCCGTGCTAAACCGCGTGCCCCGCCGCAAAAACCTTTCCGGCCGCCCCCGAGGAGATACCCGCAGAAGTCTACTCCTGCTTTTTCTAGACCTCCGGCCCGGCGCCCTCCCCAACAGGGTAGAGGGAGACAGCCGAAACCTCCGGCGCAGGGAGCGTCCAAGCCGGCTCCGTCCTTTTGACGGGCTGTGCGGGTGGGGGCGGGCCCCCTCCGCAATATCACGGGACCCCCTCCCAATCGGAGGCCGTCTCAGGTCCTTCTCTGTGGCTTGGACAGAGATAACATCCGACGCATGGGTGCTCCGGATCATCTCCGAGGGCTACTCGCTAAATTTCTCAGCCACGCCGCCGGACCATCCCCCCGGAATGTGTCCGTGCAACCGCAGCCAACTTCCCCTTCCCCTTCTGGAGGCCAGGGCCTTGTTGAGCTTATGGGCGGTGGAACCAGTGCCCCCAGACCAACGGGGAACGGGGTTTTACTCCCGTTACTTTTTGGTTCCAAAGAAGACAGGGGACTTACGCCCCATTTTGGACCTCCGGAAGCTCAACAAATTCCTGGTCCGGGAGAAGTTCCGGATGTTGTCACTTCCGGTTTTATACCCTCTGTTGGAGGAAGGGGATTGGATGTGCTCCCTAGACTTGAAGGAAGCCTACACTCATGTTCCGGTGCATCCCGCTTTCCGCAAGTATTTACGGTTCCAGGTGGGGGATTTGCACCTTCAATATCGGGTCCTCCCATTTGGCCTGGCTTCGTCCCCTCGAGTCTTCACGAAGTGTATGGTGGTGGTTGCGGCAGCCCTGAGGTCGCAGGGGCTGCAGGTCTTCCCCTACCTGGACGATTGGCTGATCAAGGCCTCCACCAGGGAGGGGGTTATCTCAGCGACCCGACAGACTATCATCTTCCTTCAACGTCTGGGGTTCGAGGTGAACTTCCCCAAGTCTCTGTTGAGCCCGACTCAATCCATTCAGTTTATCGGAGCCGTGCTGGACACGGTTCGCCTCCGTTCCTTCCTCCCTCCTCCTCGGATGCAGGCACTGCTTCGATTGAGTCGCCAGGTTTCGCTGATGCCCGCAGTTTCTGCTCATCACATGTTGGTGCTCCTGGGCCACATGGCGTCGACGGTCCATGTCACTCCGTTCGCCCGATTGCACATGAGGCTTCCTCAGTGGACCTTGGCCTCCCAATGGCGTCAGGAGTGCGATCCACTCTCTTGCCCGATAAGGGTGACTCCCTCTTTGAGACGCTCGCTCCGTTGGTGGACAAACTCTTCCAATCTTTCAGGGGGTTTGCTCTTTCTCGTTCCGCCGCATCGCAAGGTCCTGACCACGGATTCTTCGGAGTACACGTGGGGGGCTCATCTCGACGGTCTGCGGACCCAGGGTCTATGGTCGGCGGAGGACTGTCTTTGTCACATCAATGTGTTGGAGCTTCGTGCCATTTTTCTGGCGGCTCGAGCGTTCGGCCACCTACTCCAAGACCAGGTGGTCCTCGTACGCACGGACAACCAGGTGGCGATGTATTATGTAAACAAACAAGGGGGAACGGGTTCTTGGGCCTTGTGCCAGGAAGCCCTGCGCCTTTGGCAATGGGCGGTCTCCCAGAACATCTTCCTACGTGCGGTTTACATCCAGGGAGAAAAGAATTGTCTCGCAGACAAACTCAGTCGTCTTCTCCAGCCGCACGAGGGGTCGCTAAACTCCAGAGTCCTGCGCGAGGTCTTCGACCGCTGGGGGACCCCTCAGGTGGATCTCTTTGCTTCCCCGGAGACTCGCAAACTGCCCCTCTATTGTTCCCGGATATTCTCCCAGGACCGTCTCGAGGCAGATGCCTTCCTTCTCGACTGGGGAGGGAGATTCCTTTATGCGTTTCCTCCTTTTCCTCTAATAATGAGGACGTTGGTTCATCTCAAGTCATAGCGCCGCGTTGGCCTCGTCAGCACTGGTTTTCCCTGCTCCTTCAACTCAGTGCCAGGGAGCCTCTACTTCTGCCAGTTTTTCCCTCTCTGCTGTCTCAGAGTCGGGGTTCGCTGTTGCATCCCAATCTTCAGTCTTTACATCTGACGGCTTGGTTCCTTTCCCCCTGACTTCGGAGGTCAGAGAGGTATTGGAAGCTTCGCGCAAGACCTCGACTCGGCTTTGTTATTCCCAGAAGTGGACCAGATTTTCATCCTGGTGTGCCTCGCACCATCTGGACCCGAGTTTGGTTCCGGTGTCCTCGGTTCTGGAATATTTGCTACATTTATCCAAGTCTGGGCTGAAGACAACTTCCATCCGGGTGCATCTCAGTGCTATTGCTGCTTTCCATCGGCATCTAGAGGGTCGTTCTCTCTCTCTTCATCCTCTGGTGGTTCGTTTCATGAGGGGTTTGGTTAATGTTAATCCTCCGCTGAAACCTCCTCCTGTAGTTTGGGATCTGAATGTGGTCTTGGCTCAGCTGATGAAACCTCCCTTTAAGCCAATTGACAAGTCTCTTCCTAAGTTTCTCACTTGGAAAGTGATCTTTTTACTTGCGCTCACGTCTGCTCGTCGAATTAGTGAGCTTCAGGCTTTGGTTGCGGACCCGCCCTTTACTGTGTTCCATCATGACAAGGTGGTTCTTCGCACCCATCCCAAATTTCTACCTAAGGTTGTGTCTGATTTCCACCTCAATCAGTCTATTGTCCTTCCGGTGTTCTTCCCGAAGCCCCACTCCCATCCTGGTGAGGCGGCACTTCACACGCTGGACTGTAAGAGGGCGTTGGCTTTTTATCTCCAACGTACCAAGTCTTATCGGAAGGTTCCTCAATTATTTTTGTCCTTTGATCCTAATAGGCTGGGACATCCTATTTCCAAGCGCACCTTGTCCAATTGGCTAGCTGCTTGTATTTCTTTTTGCTACGCTCAGGCTGGTCTCACGCTCCATGGTCGAGTCACGGGGCATAAGGTCCGGGCGATGGCAGCTTCTGTTGCTTTCCTCCGGTCTACTCCTGTGGAGGACATATGTAAAGCTGCCACTTGGCCTTCGGTTCATACGTTCACCTCCCACTACTGTCTGGACACTTTGTCCAGAAGCGACGGCCGGTTTGGCCAGTCGGTGTTACGTAACCTGTTTTCCTAAATTGCCATCCTCCCACCTGCCCTTTTTTGGTTGGCTTGGAGGTCACCCACATGTGAGAATATCATGCCTGCTTGTCCTGGGATAAAGCACAGTTACTAACCATAACAGGTGTTATCCAGGGACAGCAGGCATATATTCTCACAACCCGCCCTCCTCCCCGGGGATGGCTTCTTTGCTGGTTATGGAACTGAGGACCACGAGGTGGGGATGCGCCCTCTAGTGGGCAAGAAGGCATGCACATGCGTGTGCAGTGTAGCAAACTTGAAACTTCAATCAAGTTTGCTTGAAAAGCTGTCCGCGCTGGGGCTCTGTAGATGACGTCACCCACATGTGAGAATATATGCCTGCTGTCCCTGGATAACACCTGTTACGGTAAGTAACTGTGCTTTTTGGACCATGTTTTTTCTAGCTTTTTATCCTTCTGCATGTTTTGTGACTTGTGGGAATTGTCATGGCCTCCAATAACATCAAAGGGCTACACTGAGCATGCTTAGGATTAAGGTATCTTTTGATGACTCATGAATATAGCCTGCTTGAAAGCTAATGAGCAACAGCAGGCAGGAGTCTGAGGCTCTTTCCTCCCTTTCTTTTGATATTCCTGGAGCTGTAAATAATCCTAATATAAATGTAATTTCCTTTGGAGTGGGGAATAAGTTAATGTATGCCAGGGGTGTTTCGAGTGTTGAAAGCCAGTACTTACCCCGGGATCGGTTGTATGGAATGTTGCTACTATTTGGGTTTTTGCCAAGTACCTTGTGACCTGGGTTGATCACTGTGGAAAAAAGGTATAAACTGAAAATAAAAAGCATTTTTTTCTAAAATATCTCATTTAGGTTCTAAAATGTCCTATATGGTTTTTGAGGCTTGCAAAGTATTAAAACTATTTTTTCATAGAGGATTTAAAGCTCTGGAACGTGTTCCCGAGTTACCTCTCATGACTGCTATGCCTAAAGCATCCCTTTGCACAATACACATTTTAATGATCATAAATTGTGGTGGATGGATTTATTCTAAATGAAACACTTGGATATTGATAGTTTTGTCTTACATGCTGTAATTTCATTTGAAATTCTTTATATTATCATCTTTCTAGATTAAACAAGACACCATAGTTGAAGTATGGAAGGAAGCAAATCTTAATGAAGAGATATACAACGTAACAGCAGCTGGGTTCACAACTATTGTGGCTGCACCTTGGTACCTAGATCTCATTAGTTATGCCCAGGACTGGCAGAAATACTACAAAGCTGAGCTGCTGAATTTCAATGGTTTGTTTATTAATTTGCTTTAAGTATTTTATTAGTACATTATTCTAGTATGCCCTGGAGGAAGGGCAAATAGATAGTGAAACAATAATGCTGATAGTTTGCTATGGAAAATTCATAGGTTAGTTGAAGGGCTGTCTTACCTTATATGCTTTTTTTTTTTTTTTTTTTAGGAAAGTGAAAGCATTTGAAATTTTTTATTCATTTTCTTATGTTACAACAAGTGAATTGCATATTCTTTATATAAACTTATATATACACACTTGATAAGCTTACATATTGATAAATTATTTAAAACTTTTTAAAATAGATGCAATTAATATATCAGAATTTTAAAGTTACATATTTCTTATTAATTATTATAATAATATCCCATCCCTCCCCCTCCCTTTCAATCAAAATTCCATTAGTTATATTATACATTTAAATTTTTATATATTGTATATTATTCAAAAATATGTTCCCCCCTTTCCCTTCTAATCAAATTCTAAACATGGGAAAATTATTGTTCTTTACAAAATTCTGTTAATGGTCTCCATATTTTTTGAAATTTATTAATATATCCTTTTTGTGTTGCTATGGTGAGTTCCATTTTGTATATATGGCAAACAGAATTCCACCAGAAAGTGTAATTTAACTGTCATGCCTTTTCCAATTAAATGTGATTTGTTGTATTGCTATTCCAGTTAAAATAAATAGAAGTTTGTTATTACTTGATGAGATTTGACTTCTTGCTCTCATTGTTGTTCCAAATAATATAGTATCATATGTCAAGGCTACTGGATTTTCTAACATCCTATTAATTTGGGGCCAGATTGATTTCCAGAATGTTAAGATGAATGGACAAAAGAATAAAAGATGGTCTAATGTCCCAATTTCAACATGACAGTGCCAGCATCTATTAGATTTAGAGCTATCAATTCTATGTAAACGTGTAGGGGTCCATAAAGCTCTATGTAAAAAAAAAAACCAAGTTTGTCTCATAGATGCTGACACCGTACATTTTAACCTCCAAGACCAAAGTCGTGGCCATTGAGATGCATTAATATGATGTTTTATCTCAATGCTCCAAATGTCTCTAAGTCCATTTTTTGGTTTTTTATTTATATATCCGGATATTAATTTATACCACTGTGCGGCTTCATGTCCTATTGAATTTATCTGGAAACACAAGAATTCCAAACTGTGATAATTAGTAAGATTTTTCCATTCAGGGAACCCTACCTGAATGGATTGCTTCAATTGCAACCATCTAAAATATTGTGTTTTATTAAGATCAAATTTATGTTGCAATTGTGAAAACTCCAGCATTTTACCGTTTTTTATTATATCATCTAAAATACGAATACCTGCTGTCATCCAGTTTTTCCAGATTATTTTGAAACCGCCTATTTTGATCTTGGGGTTTAACCAAATCGTTTGAGTTGTTGATTTACTAATTGGAATAGAAGTTAGATTACTTATGTATCTTAAAGTTTTCCATGTATCCATGAATATTTTATGTTCTTTGTATAGCCTTGGCATTTTGATACTAACTACATGACTAAGACGTAAAGGAAACATAAGTCTCCATTCTAGCCAGAACCAATCTGGAATATTGTCAGTGAGCTCTGGGAGGATCCAATACATACCTTGACGTAAAATATAGGCTTGATGATACCTATAAAAGTTGGGAAAATTTACCCCTCCCTCCGCAATTGGTCTTTGCAATGACACTAAAGCAATTCTGGGATTTTTCCCAAGCCAAATAAATTTTGTCAATATCTTATTTAACTTTTTATAAAAAGAATTTTGGAAGAAAACTGGTATCATTCCCATTTGGTAACAGACTACAGGTAATATCATCATTTTAACAGTTTGTACTCTTCCCCACCAAGATAAGTGTAAAGGGTTCCATTGCTCACACATCTCTGTCACTTTTTGTAATAAACTTTTTTCATTAATTTTCATTGTGTCTTCCAAATTTTTTGTAATCCAAATTCCAAGATATTTAATAGCATCCTCTTTCCAAACAAAAGAGAATGAATCAAATAAACCTTTTGAACAATGTATATTTAATGGAAGTATTTCTGATTTGTTCCAGTTTATCTTATATCCTGAAAATTTTCTGAATTTTTCAATCAGTTCAAGTAAATGTGGAATGGTAGATTCTGGATTCCTCAAATATAATAATAAATCATCAGCGTAAGCTGATATTTTGTATTCTTTATCTGAATGAGGTATACCTTGTATCTCCTTTACTTGTTGGATTGCTAATATTAAGGGTTCTAAAACTATATCAAACAGTAAAGGAGACAAAGGACAACCTTGTCTAACTCCTCTTTGTAGATTAAATTTTTCTGAAAACGTATTATTAATGTATAATCTAGCAGAAGGGGAGCTATATAATGTTTGTATCATTTGTGTGAATCCAGGACCTATACCAAACCATTCCATTGTCTGATACATAAATGTCCATTCTATTCTATCAAAAGCCTTTTCTGCATCTAAAGAAACAGCAAAAGTGGGCTCATTAATTTTCTTTGTTAAGTATAACATATGGAATGCTAATCTAGTGTTATGAGATGAATGTCTTTGAGCAACAAATCCTGTTTGAGACATACTTATAATATGGGGGAGAGCTTTAGCCAATCTTAACGCAAGTATTTTTGCTAATAATTTTCCATCTACATTTATTAAAGAAATTGGTCTATAGTCTGATACCAAAGTGGGATCTTTATTTGGCTTTGGCAAAACTATTGTTAATGATTCTGCCATAGTGCCATTTGTACAACCTTTATTAAGTTGATATTGAAAAAGATTTAACAAATAGGGTAATAAAAAGTTTTGAAATGTTTTATAAAATTCCACTGTATAACCATCACCACCTGGAGCGGATCCAACTCTAAGGGATTTCAAAGCTGTTCCTAATTCTTTTAGTGATATTGGCTCTTCCAAACTTCGTTTTATATGTTCAGGAACTTTTGGACCCTCTAATAGTTTCAAGAATTCTAAACCTTCCTTTTCTTTATTTAAATAAGTCTCGGAAGAATAAAGAGATTTATAGAATTTTAGGAATTGTTTTAAGATTGGTTCAATTTGTGTTAGTGTATCACCTTTTTCATCTTTTATAGCAATTATTTTTGTTTTCTTTTTTTTCACCTTTAGATAATTTGCCAGTATTCTTCCCGACTTATTTGAGTTTCCATAATACAATGCTTGCTGAGAAAATAAATCTTTCCTTATCATCTTTGATGATATTTCATTGTATTTACCTTTAAGTTTTAACAGTTCTTGTTGTATAGAATATTCCCATTTTCCTATAAGTTTTAATTCTAAATTTTTAATTTCTTTTTCTAAGTTAGAATATTGTTTTCTATTTTGTTTATTAAGATAAGCCGAATAAGAAATAATTTGTCCTCTTATTGATGCTTTAAATGCATCCCATAATATTTCTCTAGAGATCTCATCTTTATCATTTATTTGAAAAAAATCTTTCATTTTTATTTGAAAATTTTCACAAAATATTGGATCAGCAAGCAATGTATTATCAAACTTCCATATTGGTCTATTTGTATTTTGATCCGTGATCTTAATTTCAATCCATACCCCACCATGATCAGATAAAATGATTGGATCAATGGCAGCTTTTGTCACTTGATGTGCTAGATGTTTTGATATAAAAATATAATCTATTCTTGAAAAAGAATTGTGAACATGAGAACAGAATGAAAATTCCCGTCCATCAAAATGAAGTATTCGCCAAATATCTATCAAATCACAAGTTTGTATTAAATTATCTAATCCCATTGATTTCATATATCTACTTGGGTTTTTGTCCAATAGAGGATCCATAACAGCATTAAAATCCCCAGCTACTATTAGATTTGAAATAGCCAGTGGCAAAATCAATTGTTGAAGAGTTTTAAAAAATTCATTTTGGTTCGAATTAGGGGCGTATATATTAAACAACGTCATGGTAGTATTTCCCATATTCATTTCCACAATTATCCATCTGCCATGAATATCTGTTGCCTTTAATTTGAATGTAGCAGTACATTTTTTATTTACCAGAATAGCAACACCTGCTTTTTTCCTTGTAGCTGGTGAGAAAAAACAATGTTTGACCCAACCTCCTTGTAGTTTACTAGATTCAATATTTGAGAGGTGGGTCTCTTCTTGTATAAAGCATAAATCCGCATTTTGCCTTTTTAAAAATAATAGT
The DNA here is from genome assembly GCF_902459505.1 of Geotrypetes seraphini. NCBI lineage: Eukaryota > Metazoa > Chordata > Amphibia > Gymnophiona > Dermophiidae > Geotrypetes > Geotrypetes seraphini. The sequence goes on from NC_047084.1 coordinate 26,878,985, forward strand.
GCTTTTTTCCTTTTTATCATATGATTTAGACCATTAACGTTTAAGGATATTATTTTAAGATCCATTTATATATTTATAATATATTTTCCTTAAAATTATATAGTAAATAGTTTTTCTTAATTTTTTCCCCCAGTATTTAAAATATTTTAAAATATCCCCATTTTCTTCTTTACCCCACCCTCCATTATATTTCCCCCCCCCCTCCCCTCCCTTCCATCCCCATTTTAATATGAACACTTGGATACGCATATTGAGGTTAGGTGTACATAACTCCCACAAGCTGTTTCAATATATAACTATATTTACTACCATTAATTTTTATTTTATCTTTTAAACTATATTTCCCCCTTTAGAGATATTTTAATTTATTTTATTCGGTTATAGATTCCCAATGTATAATTTTTTTTTATGAGTCTATTTTTATATTTTAGTTTGTATTGTAAAATAAAGTAAATGTTTTCTAACATTAAATTCTAAGTGATGTCAAGAAATGTTTTCATTTTTAAAGATTATGTATGAATTACATTTTCTTCCCTGGTCTTCAAGGAAAATATCACATATGTCAACAATGTAAACTATAAGTTCAGTTGGATACAGAATATTTCAAAAGATGAATAATTGAATCTAAAATCCTAAAACTCAAATTTCTAAGGCTCAGGTACAGGTCTGAAGGCAGTCAAAAGGGATGAGCAGATATCTCCTTAGTTTAACATATAGGAGATTATCTTCAATCTTTTCCTCTCAAAATAGTCAATAGCTGCACACTAAGAATATCAAATCAACAGAACAGGAAACTGTCATATCCAGAAGAGTAACTCCTCCTTCTACAAAACCGCAGCACGGCTTCCAGCGCTAGTCGCGGCGATAACAGCTCTGATGTTCATGAGCGTCTGTTACCGCCACGGCCGGCGGCAAAAAAAACAACAAAAAACGCACCACGGCCCTGCAAAAAGGGGGGTTGGTTTAATAAATAAATAACAATCTGGTGGTATCAGTCGAGATAAATTAGTGCTATACTTTACTAAAAGGAAGCTGTAGGTAGAATTTCATGTGAATTCAATAAAAGTATTTAATTGAAAATCTATGCATTTCTTATTGGCAAAAGATGTGGAGGGGCCTAATCAAAAGAAACGTAGCAAAGTAACAAAGCATTTCTCAGTTTTCACAAACCTCTTGGCCCATCCCGTGTCCTAGGTTGCTCATGCTTACTGTTACTTCAGACAGTACTCAATCTGCAGCCATCTCCTTCCTCTGTCATTGCCACAACCCTCTGTGTCTGTCCCAAGTACGCTTGAATTTCGTCACCTGGCAGTATGACAGGACAGTATGCTGGAACCTTCTGATATAGGTTCATTCAGCATAGATTCCTATCATGTGCGCTTTGAAACGCAAAGTAACCGGAAGTATTTTCATTAAAAGGAAATCACCCTTTTTATCCAATCTAAATTTGTTTTACTCTAGATCTTACATTTGTCAAAGCGATTGGTGGTTTTTTTTTTTTAATTTGATGCCCCTAGCTTTTCATATCCAATCATCGACTCTCTTAATGTAAGGTCGTGAGTAAATAAAAGCCTAATACTGCGCAATCTTACAGTCTTACTATCGGAACGTTTCTTGGCTCAGAGTCTTACATGTAAGTTTTTTTATATATCTTTAAATATGTGCTGAAGATTTTTGTTCTTCTCTTTTCTCGTTGTTTAGAATGTTCTTGTAGTTCAAATCGTAATTCCTTGTTCTTCCAATTCTTTTCCGTTGGAGTTGAAAGTTCTATTTCTGTATCGAAACTCTATATTTGTATTTTATATTCAATCTTTATGTTTTATTAAATTAAATATAAATATAAATATAAACACAGATATAATATTCGATAATAAATTCTTGTTTAAGAGGTCATTGGCTGTTCATATTGGTCGAGGAAATCTTGAAGTTTTGTAGGATCTGAAAAGTTTTGAGTTTTGTTGGCAATAGTAATTTTCATTATTGCTGGATAAAGAAGGCCATATCTAGCCCCTAGAGCTCGTAGTTGGGGTCTCATGTCCAGGAATTGTTTTCTACGTGATGCAGTTTCTTTTGCAAAGTCAGGGACAATGTGGATTTTTGCATCCTGACATTTGAGGTTTTTGTTTTCTTTTGCAAGTTGGCAGATTTCTACTGCTTGTTGGTGTCTCAAAAGTTTAAATATTAAAGTTCTTGGTCTTGATTGAAGGTTTTTATTTTGTGTTGGTATTCTGTGTGCTCTTTCAATCTCTAATGCAGCTTTGAATTTTAAAGGTAACACTTTAGGTAGAAACTGTTCCAGGAATGTTATCGGGTCATTTTTTTCTACCCCTTCCGGGATCCCGATAATCCTTAAATTATTTCTTCTTTCTCGATTTCGGCTGTCTTCAAGGTCTCTTTTAATTTCTTCAACTTCTTTCCATATTATTTTGGATTGTCTCATGTCCATATTCAGTTGTTCTGAATTGTCTTCCAGGTCATTTATTCTGTTTTCAACTACATCCACTCTTTTGGTAAGAAGTGCAGCATCTTCAATTGTTTTTTGTAGTTTCTTGTTGCTGTCTAATACTATTTCTTTAATTTGTCTCAATTCTTCCATGACGTCAGGGCTTTCATCCGATGGCAACGGAACTTTTGAAGGCGTAGTATTTGGCTCTGGTTTCGATCTTTTATTGCTGCCAATACCGGATCCACTAGCGCCTGAATCGCACTTGTTTTGTTTGTTAGATGTCATCTTCTGTTATTGTTTTGCTGATTTTCTTTTTTTTAAATTAATATTTTGTAGTAATTTCTGTAAAATGAGCTTGTTTGTACGGAGCTTCTCCTTCACCCAACCATCAGAATTCGCGTCCAAGCCACGCCCCCCTTACCTTATATGCTGTGTACAGTTCTACTGCAGTTAACCTTAAATTGTGTCCCTTATCTTTTGATTTTCTCAGTGAAACCTTGGCCTTGACAGCAGTCATTTGAAACTTTATAACAAATCATCTGAACAGCACTAGATTCCCAGATTCAAGCTCAAAATGATCAGATCATTAGCAAACATTCTTGACTCTCAGTCTCTCAATATCCTAATTCACTCCCTTGATTACTGTAATTCATTGTACAAAGGGATCTGTCAAAAAGACATCTGTCTATAATTAATACAAAACACAGCCATAAAAAATCATCACAAATAAGAAAAAATTTGATCACTTTACCTTCTTGTTAAAGAGTGCATATTGGTTACCCATTCCACATCGAATAACATATATAAAATAACTCCACTTTCCTTCAAAACCCAAAATACCAACAAACCTGCCTTCATTCACAAGCTCCTCATCCCCCAAGATCCTTCAAGAATCTTAATATCTACATCTCAGCATCTTCTTCATATACCATCTTTAAAAATTATTAGTATTCGTAGGGCATCTTCATTTGCAATCACAGCCCCTTCAATCTGGAACTCTTTATCTCCATATATTAGGGCCGAAAAAAATTTAGATAAATTTAAGGGAAACCTTAAATGTTTCCTATTCAAAGACTCATTTGAATGCTAAATGATCTCGGGGTCTGTCTTAGCTGATAACCAAATGATTCCTTTCTTTTATAAACATGATCTTCTCCACCTCCCCTCTTTTTTTTTTTTTTTTTTACCTTATTTATCTCTTTTGTATTAAATTGTATTTCTCTCACTTTCCTCTTGTTTCACGTATGTCATGTTTTCAGTCATTTTAAGTATGTGTCCCCCACCCTATTTTTTTGTTGTTGTAAAACGCTTAGAATTTGAATAGCGTTTCATCAAATTTTTAATGAACTTGAAACTTGATTCCTATAGCAGTTCAGCAATAGATTTTGCAGCAAGGATTAGAAACACTCTTTATTCCAGGACAAGCAGGCAGCATATTCAGTGGGTGACATAATCCAAGGAGCCCCGGTACGGACAGCTTTAAAAAATGCATCGCCACTTTAAGAACTTGTGTAAGGTCACAGAGTGCCTTCCTGCCCGACATACGCTTGCGATACCTCGGTTCTTATTTTTCCGCAGAGCTAAGAAGTCATGTTTCTGAATGCTGTTCAGTTTTTTTTTCCTTTGCCTTCCCACTCATGTGGGGTTTTTTTTTCCTCATTTAATTTTCTTCGTTCTTTATTAAGAAAACAAAAACCCCTACAAAAACAAAAGAAAGAGAGAGCATCGAGGACTTTGCTTTTTCTCTCAGCCATTGAGTTTGACTTGGCTGACGCAGTCTTTCCGTCCATGTCCAGGCCATTAACAGGCTTAAAAAAATGCTGGAGGTGCCAAAGGCTAGTTTCTATCACCGACCCATACAGTTGGTGCTTGCAGTGCGCTCGGTGTTCTACCCTGCAGAAGCGTTCCATCGAGAGCTGGAAAATTCAACAGGAGAAGTTGTTTGGGACAAGCAAAGACACCGAAAAGACATCACAACCTTCAACGTCTAAGGCATTGGGAGACCTTGCTTTGTCCAGTAAGTCAGCTAAGAAGCCACCAGCTTTCCAACTGGCATCATAGGTAAATCTTGCATCGAGTCCCTTGATGCTGACCAAGCAGTGACAACCACTTTTAAGGCTTGCCTCATCAAAGAGGTGTGCATTCTCATCGATGTCACCCTCTCCAAGGCAAGCCACAGCACCGATGGTACCAGCAGATAAACCAAAGATACCAGTGTTTTCCTTTCATGAAAAAGCTCAATGTGCTTTTTCAAGTGGAGTTGGTATTGACGCTCCATGCCTAGACAGTGTTCATCTTATCACAGGTCTAGTTCTCTATCGAGACATCGTTGTACCTCCTCCTCCTCTCGATGCTTGAAGTCCAGTAAGCATCATTCCTCCTCACATGCTCTGTAAAGAAAATATTGCTGTCCCTCACGTTCTTCGAAGAGAAAAAGAGCTTCACGTCATACGTCATTGTCGTCATCAGATCGGCACCAGACTCAATGTAAGCATCGATCTTCTCAATGCACTCCCTCACCGAAGTCCTTTATTTATTTAAAATGATATCTAGGTGGAGAACTATAACTCTGACCTACAGTCTGATCCAGCTACAGTCTGATTCAGTCTACAACGGAGGCTTATGACACTCCCTTGGAAAAGTACCCACAAAAGTCTCCACCAAGGGCTAAATCTCCTACTGAAAGTTTATTAGGCAGTTGGGAAAAGAGCTACCAGTTAAGCTAGAAACTGATTCATAAATATTTGGAGGCTTTAGATTATGATGAGCCTCCTAAGAACTTCTCAGACTACAGTTACGTGGTATTCTCAGAGATGATTCATAAGAATTGGGAAACGCCTCTTCACAATTACAGTAGCTCCCAGAAAATTGGACTCTCTGTATAAAATCATTTCTCCACCGGGTTTTGATAAACCACAGCTTCAGCACCAGTCATTAGTAGTGGAGTCAACTTTGAAAAAATCTACTCCATCAAAAGTATATGCTTTCGCCTGTACCAAAATTCCCTGTTGGCGAATAGAGTTCTAAATTACAATTTCTACATCTCCTTCTATATCAAGCATCTAGTTCAGAAATTGCCTTCTTTTGATAACACTGAAGAGAGAGCCCATAAAGGCCTCAACGACGACAGAAGCATGGCACAACAGAGGAGTCATGAGGATAAGATGTCAATTCAGCCACGGATATATAGTTCAAAGTACACTTATTGGTAGTAGCACTTCGAAGACTCGACACTGACAATGTTTCAGAATCAATACCTTTGTTGAGTCTTGAAGGATGATTTCTCTATCGCATGAATAGTGCATTAAGCACAGGAAAATGTTTGAAATGAGCAGAGCCAAAACAGGTGTCCAAAGCAATGCTCTTGACAAAGGTATTGATTCTGAAAAGTTCTAAGTACCTGTATTTTATTGTAAACCACTTAGATCTGTAATATGCTTAAGCGGTATATCAAATGTTAATAAAACATAAACATAAAAAACATAGTGTAAACATAGTAACATAGTAGATGACGGCAGATAAAGACCTGAATGGTCCATCCAGTCTGCCCAAACTGATTCAATTTAAATTTTTTTTTTTTTTTCTTCTTAGCTATTTCTGGGCGAGAATCCAAAGCTTTACCCGGTACTGTGCTTGGGTTCCAACTGCCGAAATCTCTGTTAAGACTTACTCCAGCCCATCTACACCCTCCCAGCCATTGAAGCCCTCCCCTGCCCATCCTCCTCCAAACGGCCATGCACAGACACAGACCGTACAAGTCTGCCCAGTAACTGGCCTAGTTCAATCTTTAATATTATTTTCTGATTCTAAATCTTCTGTGTTCATCCCACGCTTCTTTGAACTCAGTCACAGTTTTACTCTCCACCACCTCTCTCGGGAGTGCATTCCAGGCATCCACCACCCTCTCCGTAAAGTAGAATTTCCTAACATTGCCCCTGAATCTACCACCCCTCAATCTCAAATTATGTCCTCTGGTTTTACCATTTTCCTTTCTCTGGAAAAGATTTTGTTCTACGTTAATACCCTTTAAGTATTTGAACGTCTGAATCATATCTCCCCTGTCTCTCCTTTCCTCTAGGGCAGTGTTTTTTCAACCGCTGTTCCGCGGCACACTAGTGTGCCACGAGATGTTGCCTGGTGTGCCGCAGGGCCGCCGGGCCCGGAGCTGACAGGGGGCCCGAGGCAGGGGCGCCAGTAGCTCGCCAAGGCAAAGTGAGTCGATCACCCAGGACTCACTTTGTCTTGGCGATCTAATCTATCGAGCCGATAAGTCTTCTTCTCCCCGACGTCAATTCTGCAGTCGGAGAGGAAGTTCGGGCCAGCCAATCGCTGCCTGGCTGGGTGGAACTTCCTCTCCGATTGCAGAATTGACGTCAGGGAGAGCATGCGTCGGCATCGGCTTTGGGGCCTGTTATCCATTGGTGGGTCCTGTTCCCCGATGGCAGCGGCAGTGGCAGTGGCTTGGGGAACGGCAGGGAGAAAGAAAGAAAGGGGGCAGGCAGGGAAACAGAAGGAAAGAAGAGAAACAGAAAAAAAGAAAGAAAGGTCAGGGAGAGAGGAAGAAAAAGTTGGGGGAGGGAATGAGGTGTGGAGGAGAGAAAGCATACAGGCTGATAGAAGGGAAGAAAGATTGGATGCACAGTCAGAAGAAGAAAGTGCAACCAGAAATCACCAGACAAGGTAGGAAAAATGATTTTATTTTAAATTTAGCAAAGTGGAGGCAGTATTACCACAGTTTTCAAAGGAATTTGCCCAAATAACTTAATAGTTAACTGGGTAAATTCCCAGAGATGAAAACTTCCCTTCACTTACTATGCACAGTTCTGAATTTATATCTGCTGTCTATATTTTACAATATGGTCACCTTTTACTAAACCGCAATAGTGGTTTTTAGTGCAGGGAGCCTATGAGCGTCAAGAGCAGCGCTGGGCATTCAGCGCAGCTCCCTGCGCTAAAAACTGCTATTGTGGTTTAATAAAAAGGATGGAGGGTATATTTGTCTATTTTTGTATGCTATAAAAACCAAATACAGAGAGAGACTGAGAGCTGTTGACGAAGAGCTACGTGTGTGTCTTTCTTCGATTCCAGCCAGAATATCAGCTTTGTGTTCAGCCAAACAGGCCCAGGTTTCGCACTGAATAAAGTATTTTATAATTTTTATAATTTTTATTTCGTAATAAAGTAATTATAAAATACTTTCTTTGTGTTTATTTGATTCCTATTCAAGAGAATTACTTTATATATAGTCAATATAGGCAGAGAGTTAAATTTTTTAACATTTTCTAATGGTGGTGTGCCTCGTGATTTTTTTCATGAAACAAGTGTGCCTTTGCCCAAAAAAGGTTGAAAAACACTGCTCTAGGGTATACATATTCAGGGCTTCCAGTCTCTCCTCATACGTCTTCTGGCGCAAGCCTCCTATCATTTTCGTCGCCCTCCTCTGGACCGCCTCAAGTCTTCTTACGTCTTTCGCCAGATACGGTCTCCAAAACTGAACACAATACTCCAAGTGGGGCCTCACCAATGACCTGTACAGGGGCATCAACACCTTCTTCCTTCTACTGACTACGCCTCTCTTTATACAGCCCAGAATCCTTCTGGCAGCAGCCACTGCCTTGTCACACTGTTTTTTCGCCTTTAGATCTTCGGACACTATCACCCCAAGGTCCCTCTCCCCGTCCGTGCATATCAGCTTCTCTCCTCCCAGCATATACGGTTCCTTCCTATTATTAATCCCCAAATGCATTACTCTGCATTTCTTTGCATTGAATTTTAGTTGCCAGGCATTAGACCATTCCTCTAACTTTTGCAGATCCTTTTTCATATTCTCCACTTTAAACACTATACCTGTGGCTGAATTATTGACATCTTTTCCTCATGACTTCTTTTAATAGATACATTCCATCTCAGCATCTGCAAGAATTTCATCATATATTTTGCACCCTTTTCTTAGTCTGAAGGTATATGGCAAGATAATAATAATAACTTTATTTTTGTATACCGCAATACCACAAGCAGTTGAGAGAGGAAGAGACTGTATACAGACAGCAATGTTACAGAAAAAGACTTTCAAATTACATTAGCATGCCAAGAGTACTCAAAATTTATCCGAAAGCATTTCAAAGATACAACAAGGCAGGAAAGGAGTTGGAGATCTGCTTATGATGTTATGTCAGTGGCCATGAGACGCCTCGCATGGCTAAGAGTCTCGGATATGGATATCAACCTTCAGGACAAATTAGCTAACATTCCCTGCTTGGGAGAGGAGGTTTTTGGTGACTCTATTGAAAATGCTACACAAAAGCCCACGGACCATGAGAAACATTGGGATGCTTTGGTTAAATCCAAGTCTAAGCCCTGAACTTCTAAATGTTTTAAACCTTCTTCATTTCAAAGGCATTTTTCTTCTAAACCAGCTGCTCCTCCTGGGCAGCAGCAGAAAAAAAACAGGAACAGTGCCCTCAAAAATCTCATTCAGCAGCTCCTCCAAAGCCTGCTCAGTCATTTTGATGAGCTTCTAGAGAGCGTAGCCACTGTTTCTCTTCCCCAGCCTCTTCCTCAACCAATCAGAGGTTTTCTCCAATTGTATTATCACTGTTGGAAATTGATAACCACAGACCTCTGGGTTCTAAAAGTCTCAAGAGTCTTCTTTCAACCCTCAGCAGACGTCCCTTCTTCGGGAGATAGAATCTCTTCTCCTCAAAACAATAGAAACAGGGGTTTTACTGTTCGTATTTCCTCATTCCAAAGATGATGGTAGGTCTATGTCCAATTTTAGACCTCAAGAGCCTGAACAACTTTTTAGTGAAGGAAAAGTTTTGTATGTTGTCCCTGGCAACTTTATATTCCCTCTTAGATCGCAACAACTGGCTATGCTCTCTAGATTTGAAAGAAGCTTATACTCATATTCTAATGCATCCAATCTCCAGAAAATTCCTCAGATTTCAGGCAGCACAGCACCATTATCAATATAGAGTCCTATCCTTCGGCCATGCATCCTCTCCCAAAGTATTCACCAAGTGTCTAGTTGTAGTGGCAGCAGCGTTGCGAGCTCAAGGTCTCCAGGTGTTTTCCTATCTGGACGATTGACTGATCAAAGATCAACCTCGCAAAGGGTGATGGCAGCGACTCTCTTCACAATTCTCTTCCTTCAGAGGTTGGGGTTCGAAATCAATTTTCCCAAATCCCAACTTCAAGCCTCTCAGAATCTGTGATTTATCAGAGCTCTTCATCTCGGAGCGTTTCTCCCTCAGCAAAGACATGAAAATTTGATTCAGCTTTGCAATCAAACTTATCGTCCATCAATCTTGGCCAGACAAATGATGGTACTTCTGGGTCAAATGGCTTCCATGGTGCATTTTACTCCATTTGCAAGACTTCATCTCAGGACACCTCAATGGACTCTCGCATCTCAGTGGCTGGCAGATGGACGCTTCTATACCACTACTACTTTATGCCTCCTAGTGGTCATGGATCCAGCAATTTTGGGGATTTCAAGCTTTGTTTCTTCCTCTCCCTGGGATGCTCTCATCTCTTCCACTTCCAGGGTAGAATAAATAGAAACATAATGGCTGATAAAGGCCAAATGGCCCATGTAGCCTGCCCATCCGCAGTAACCGTTATCTTTCTCTCTCTGAGAGATCCCATGTGCCTATCCCAGGCCCTTTTGAATTCAGACAGTCTCTGTCTCCACCACCTCTTCTGGGAGGAGGTGGTGTTCCATGCATCTACCACCCTTTCTGTAAAAAAGTATTTCCTTAGATTACTCCGGAGCCTATCACCTCTTAACTTCATCCTATGCCCTCTCATTGCAGAGTTTCCTTTCAAATGAAAGAGACTCGACTCGTGTGCATTTACATTATGTAAGTATTTAAACATCTCTATCATATCTCCCCTCTCCCACCTTTCCTCCAAAAGTATACAAGTTGAGATTTTTAAGTCTGTCCCAATACACCTTATGATGAAGACCACATACCATTTTAGTAGCTTTCTTCTGGACCGACTCCATCCTTTTTATATCTTTTTGAAGGTGCAGCCTCCAGAATTGTACACAATATTCTAGATGAGGTCTCACCAAAGTTTTATACAAGGGAATCAATACCTCCTTTATCCTATTGGCCATGCCTCTTCTTATACAACCTAGCATCCTTCTAGTTTTCGCCGTCACCTTTTAACCTGTTTGGCCACCTTAAAATCATCATATACAATCACAAAAGTTCTTCACCCCCTAAACTGTACCGTTCCTTTAGGTTTTTGCTAAAATATACAGTCTTTATGTTGCGTCAAACCGCGCAAATTGCTGCAAGAATTCTCAGGTTTGCACGTTTGACGCAACATAAAGACTAAATTTTAGCAACAACTTCCACCGATGAAGGTCAGTTGACTGAAACGCTTGTGTAAAAGTGGAGCATTGGGTAGTTGGAAGTCCAAAGATCCAATGTTGGACCAGCAGCTTGCTGTCTAAGATAAGTGTTGCTGATTTAAAAGGTTAAAGCTATATAATTACAAATTAGTATTTATGGGGCAATCAGATTGATGAAATTGAACACTAATGAAATATAGGCACACATCACTAACAAAAATATTATAATAATCGAATAAGGGATGGAAGTAATGGTATAAATGATTATTTTAAAATTAGACAGAATGGGGACTTGGGATAACATATGTTATGTGAGGTCCTATGCACTGAAAACTGTTTACATTGAATGATATACCATCCTCCTAGTTTATTATTTGAGGGTTTAGTAACTGGATGTATAAAAGATAAAAAGGTTGAGAAATATCATTAAATAAAAAGAAAGATAGTCCAAAGCTATATTTTTGCTTAATTTATATAACATACAGTGAACTATGAAATATCCTTTAACCCTAGATATTGTAATTAAACATAAGAGCGGCATATCTAGGATGCCTTTTTTATCCCAGGACAAGCAGGTAGGATATTCTCAACATATGGGTGACGCCAACCATGGAGCCCCAATGCGGACAGCTTCACAAGCAGACTTGCTTGAAGAACTTTTGGAAAGTTTGTGACTGCTGCACTGCGCATGCGCGAGTGCCTTCCCGCCCAACGTAGGACGCGCGTCTCCTCAGTTCTAAGTTTTCTGAGGAGCTGAGAAGCCCTCATTTCAAGGCTTTGTGTGAGAGTTAGTTCTAACTCGTGCCTTCTCTACACCACAGCTTGTACATTCTCTTCTTTTTTTACAGGTTGTTGTGTAACGTGCGTAAAAAAAAAAAAGATTTTATTTATTCTTCATCATATTATGGCAGGGTCTACTCCGCGGTCTCAGCTTTCAGGTTTTGATTTGGTCACAGCCGTCTTTCATTCCATGTCCCAGCTGGTCACGGGGGTTCAAAAAGCATAGCTGGTGTCAATACGTGATCTCTATCAATGACCCACATAAATGATGTGTTCAGTGTTTAGGACCAGATCATCGTCCGGAGTTGTGCGCCTTCTGTGCTACACTTCAAAACCGGGCCCTCAAACGCCGTTGTGTTCAAATTGAAAAAATTTTCGGAGCCATGGATCTTCTTCAGCCAAACCCTTGACCCCCGATTGCAACCTTGACCTCATCGAAGTCTTCTGTGGGGCTCAAATCTTCGACCTCAACCTCGTTAAAGCCTTCCTCGATGGGGAAGTTCTCATCTTCAGGGAAATCCGCAAAATCGTCTCCGGAGGGGCCGTTATCCTCAGTGTCTCCATTAGGTAAGCTATCTAAGTCAGACCTTCAGGAGTCACAACCCATTCCAAAAACGAGCTTAGTGGGACCGGTTGCTTCGAGACTTCCAAAGAAGCGTGTCTCAAAATCGAAAAAACCACTCTTCTTTAAGGTCATCTTCCTCGGAGTCTATAACCACACCAATTGTACCAGCTCCAGTGGTCTTGATGCTGGCTTTGCAGAATATGTTGGAGACTGTTCTGCATCAGGAGTTTGGTAACAAGCTTGCCAAATTGACTCCTGCCTTGACCCTGCTCTCTGCAGTCCAGCCTGAGCACTCAGCAGTATTACAAGGAGTCGAGTTCTTGAGAGTACCTGGAGGTCAGTCTGAACACTCTTTACAAGAAGCCGAGTCCTTGCCAGTGTCTCGACCTCGATCACTAACTTCCAGTCCTACCTCACAACATAAGGCATTGCCTTCTTCGAAGCACAGGGCACAGACTCCTCGACATTCCTCATCGAGGCTGGATTTGACTCAATCAATGCCCCGTTCTTCGAGGCACAGTTCATTTCCACACCATTTGTTGAGGCATTTGTTGAGACCCAGGTCTTCTTGAGGCAGACCTCATTCATCGAGACTCGTCGAGGCCACCAACTCCCTTGTCGAGGAAATCTATTGTGAAACCTCACATTTTGAAGCTACAGGATTCTCACCAGTCGAGTTCTTCTCCTGCAAGGTTTTCTTCACCAGCTTGTTCCTCAAAAAGAAAACATTCTACTTCTCCTACTCATTTCAGAAGTGGACTTTCGTCTTCATCTTTGCCTATGGATTCAGATCTTCGGTACCAATATTCCAGAGATGCTTCACCTTGTTTCTCTGCTGTAAGGGGTACTTCAAGGGGCTCTCGTTCATCTTCACCTCAACAGGATCATTCCTCTTCTGATCCGGTGTCCTTTTCTAAGTTCCTATGCCAAATGAGTAAAGATCTCAACATTGCCTTGGCGTCTGATTCAAAATACTCTAAATAGTATTTGGAAGAGCTGGGTATGCCTAATCCTCCTAGGGATTCTCTCAAATTACCCATGAATGGCATTCTTTGTCAAACTTTCAAGAGAAATCTAGATACCCCATACTCAATTCCTGCAGTGCCAGCAAAGCTAGAATCTTGTTATAAGATGGTTCATTGTAAAGGATTTGAGAAGTCTCAACTGTCCCATCAATTTCTTCTTGTGGAGTCTTCTTTAAAACGATCCAATCCTGCTAAAGTTTATGCTACAGTCCCTCCTAGTCGAGAGGGAAGGACCATGGACAAGTTTGGTCTTCATCTATATCAAACTTCTATGATGACGAATCAGATTTTAAACTATAATTTTGTCTTTACATCCTATCTCAAGCATTGGGTCAACGCTATGCCTACTTTCTTCAAGTATCTCCCAAAACATTGGCTACCAGAGTTCTAGCATATGCATTCTACTCTAGGTCAACTTCGCATGCATATGGTTCCAGGGTCACTGCGTTTTCAGTGGCCATGCATCGTCTAGCCTGGTTATATACCATGGACATGGATCCAAACCTGCAAGATCGGCTGGCCAACATTCCGTGTCAAAGAAATGAGCTGTTTGATGACTCCATTGAGGCAGCAACAAAGCGCTTGTCTGATCATGAGAAACCATTTGCTTCTATAGTTAGGCCTAAGCCGAAGCTTTCCACTGCTAAGAGTTATAGGCCTACTTCATTTTATCAGAGGCATTATCCTCAGAAGTCAACACCTTATTCAAGGCTGCCTCCTAAGCAACAACGGCAATGTAAACCTCAGGCTCCTGCTGCGTCCACTCAGCCTTTTGACCATCTAACACAGAGCATAACATCAATCTTTCTGCCTCTGTCCTCCCCTTTTCCCATCAGAGGTCATCTCCATCATTTTTATCAACGATGGGAACTAATTACATCCGACCTCTAGGTCCTCACAATAATCAGGGAGGGTTACTCTCTTCAATTTCTTCAGGTTCCATCAGATCTCCCCCCAAGAGAGTGTCCTTACAATTTGTCGCACACCACCCTTCTTCAGGAAGCTCAAGCTTTGCTTCATCTCCGTGTCATCAAGGATGTTCCTCTGGAACAACAGAGCATGGGGTTTTACTCCCGTTACTTCCTTGTCCCGAAGAAGACAGGAGATCTAAGACATATATTGGATCTCGGAGCTCTCAGCAAATTTCTTGTCAAAGAAAAATTTCCGATGCTGTCTTTAGCATCCTTGTATCCCCTTCAGGATCACAACGATTGGTTATGCTCTGGATCTCAACGAGGCTAACACTCACAATCCCATTCATCCAGCCTATTGCAAGTTTCTCAGATTTTGGGTGGGATATCATCATTTTCAATACAGAGTGCTACCTTTCGGCCTGGCATCATTTCCCAGAGGTTTCACCAAGTGCCTGGTGGTAGTAGCAGCAGCTCTGTGTAGCCATGGTCTTCAGGTTTTCCTGTACCTGAACGACTGGCTCAAAGATTTAACAACTCAGTGGGATATTGTAATGTCCCAATGGACTATTTGTTTTTTCCAAAGTTTGGGGGTCGAAATAAACTTTCCAAAATCCCAGCTACAGCCCTCTCAGACTCTACAGTTCATTGGAGCAGTACTGGACACTGTGCAACTTGGAGCATTCCTTCCTCAACAACGTCAGGATACTCTCATACTACTTTGTCACAAAGTGTTGACCCTCACTTCACTCTGTGAGACACATGATGGTTCTCCTAGGCCTCTACAGTTCACATGACTCCTTTTGCCAGACTTCACCTCAGAATTCCTCAGTGGACCCTGATTTCTCAGTGGGCGCAGGCTTCCAATCCACTCCTCTCAGCACATTACAGTGACTCCTTCGTTGAGACAGTCTCTTCACTGGTAGATGTTCTCTTCCAATCTCTCCAGAGGTTTACTGTTTCAAACACCCCCTCATCAGAAGGTCCTCATTAAAGATTCCTTCCCTATGCTTGTGGGGGACTCATCTCGATGGTCTCCGTATTCAAGAGCATTGGTTCAGCACAGATTGTTGGAGTCACATAAATCTGTTGGAACTCAGAGCAATTTTCAATTTTCTCAAAGCTTTTCAACATCTTCTCGATCAAGTAGTCCTCATTCATACAGACAATCAAGTAGCCATGTACTATGTCAACAAGCAGGAAGGAACAGGATCCCTCCCCCTTTGCAAAGAAGCTCAGAAAATTTGGAATTGGGCAATTCTTCACAAACCTTCCTTAAAGCGGTCTATATTCAAGGAGAGAAAAATTTTCTGGCAGACAAATTGAGTCGTCTTCTACAACCTCTCGAAAGGACACTCAATTCGTTGCCTCTCCATCGCATTTTTTCTTGGTGGGGAACCCCTCAAATAGATCTTTTTGCGTCTCCCCACAACAACAAGTTGCCTCAGTTTTGCTCCAGGATATACTCTCCTCACCACCAGGAGGCAGATGCTTTTCTTCTGGACTAGATGAAACAAATTTCTGTATGTGTTTCCTCCATTCCCTCTAATTCTCAAAACACTCATCAAACTCAAACACGACCATGCCACCATGATTTTGATAGCTCCTCGTTGGCACATACAACCTTGGTTCTCCCTTCTACTTCAACTCAGCAGTAGAGAGCCACTATTTCTACCAGTTTTTCAGCCTCTGCTTACACAGAGTCAGGGCTCTCTACTTCATCCCAATCTGCAGTCTCTGCACCTGACAGCTTGGTTATCCTTTCAGCATAACTGCCAACCTCCAGTTTTCTCCATCTGTTGCAAACATTTTAGAAGCTTCCAGAAAACCTACCACCAGGCAATGTTACAACCAGAAATGGATTAGTTTTCTGCGTTCTGCAACCTTCATCACAAGGAGCCTCAGTCTACCCTCCTCGTCTTTAGTTCTGGATTACCTGTTTCATTTATCTCAATCAGGCCTCAAATCAACATCCATTAGAGTCCATCTTAGCGCAATTGCTGCATTCCATCAGCCACTAGAAGGGAAACCCCTCTCTGCTCATCCTGTGGTATCCAGATTTATGAAAGGACTTTTCACTGTTAATCGACCTCTCAAACCACCTCCTGTAGTTTGGGATCTCAACGTGGTTCTTGCCAAATTGATGAAGCCTCCATTTGAACCAATGTCTACAGCTCATCTGAAATATCTCACTTGGAAAGTAGTTTTTCTCATTGCTCTCAAGTCTACTTGCAGTCAGTGAGCTACAAGCTTTAGTAGCGGACCCTCCTTTCACAGTATTCCATCATGACAAGGTGATCCTCCGTACTCATCCTAAATTCTTACCAAAAGTTGTTTAAAAATTTCATCTAAATCAATCCATTGTACTTCCAGTGTTTTTTCCAAACCCTCTTTCTAACCCGGGAGAAACAGCTCTTTATATTCTACTTACAATGGACTAAGCCACATAGATCTTCTCCTCAACTTTTTGTCTCTGTCGATCCAAACAGGTTGGGACACCCAGTGTCTCAAAGAACCATCTCCAACTGGTTGGCTGTTTCCATCTCATTCTGCTTGCTCAGGCTGAACTGCATTTAGAGGGTCAAGTCACAGCCCATAAAGTTAGAGCCATGGCAGCATCTGTAGCTATCCTTAAATCTACTCCTATTGAGGAAATCTGTAAGGCTGCCACTTGGTCCTCGGTTCATACATTTACCTCTCATTGTCTGGATTCTTTTTTTCAGACGGGATGGCCACTTTGGCCAGGCAGTATTACAAAATTTATTCTCCTGAATTGCCAGCACTCCCACCATCCCATTCTGGTTAGCTTGGAGGTCACCCATATGTTGAGAATATCCTGCCTGCTTGTCGTGGGATAAAGCACAGTTACACAGGTGTTATCCAGGGACAGCAGCAATCACCACCATGATCTTGGTGAAGGTCCTGGGCGCTGATGCCAGGTTAAACGGGAGGGCCGCAAACTGGAAGTGCTGGTCCAGAACATGGAACCACAGGAACTTCCTGTGTCCCGTAAAAATGGGGATCTGAAGATACGCTTCTGTGAGATCCAGGGATGCCAAAACTCCCCTGGCGCCACTGCCTCAATAACTGATCTCAGTTTCCATTCTGAAATGCTGAACTTTCAGGACTGCATTGCCTGCTTTCAGGTCCATGATCGGCCTCCAAGCTTCGGAGTCTCTTTGGAACAATGAAGTATTATCAAGTATCTCCCTGAGCCGAAGACTTCCTTTGGCACGGGTTCAATAGCCACAATATCCAGCAGCCTGCGAACCATGGACTGCATCCGTAGAGCTTTCTCGGGGGCCCCTCGGGCAAATCTGGAAAGAAGTCCGGAGGATGCCGGTAAATCTTTAGATTGAGGTCGTCGCGTAGGACCTCTAGGACCCAACGGTCCAAGGTCACCATCTCCCACTCCTCTAGGAAACCCAAGAAACGCCCTTCAATATGGGGGTGCGGGACCAAAGGCCTGGCGTCGAAGCTGTTTTTATGTGGGAGCGGGAGGCCATCTGTTAGAGGACTACTGATGAGCAGAGCCCCCAAAGCAAGGGCTGGATGAAGAATTGAATCTTTGACCCAAAGTCTGGGTACCAGAGTACTGGTGAGGGCATCTGAAGCGATGAAAATTAAGTCACCCTGCACCCCTAGTGGTGCGAGGCTTGTTGCTCGGCAGGACCTTTAGGCTTACGGTTCTGCACACTGGCCATAAGTTCATCCAGCCCCTGACCGAACAGAAGAAGACCTATAAAAGGCAGTCTATTCACAGTGGCCTTGGAGGAAGAATCTCTTGACCACTGACGTATCCACAGTATTCTTCTGACGGATACAGAATAAGCTCCCACCTTTGTAAAGACCTTCATTATGTCATATAAGGCGTCCGCCAGATAATCCACTCTGGAAATCTGAAAATCAAGATACTGGAGGACTACATCATCAGGATCATGGCGCAGCTTAGAATGATAAGCTCGGGCAACGAAGGACGCGACTACTGTCGCCCTGACGTTGGCTGCCGCTGAATCAAAAAGACGGTAAGGATAAATCCACTCACCTGTCCTGAACATCCTTCAGGACCACACTTCCATCTGAGGGTAGAGAAGTGCACATAGTAGCCTGAGCCACGGCCGAATCTACCTTCGGTGAAGTGAAACGTGTAGAAAAAGCTGGTGCTATGGGGTACAACCTCACTATGGCTCTAGCACATTTCAGGGGACCCTCCGGGTTATTCCAGACCTCTGTAAAGACCCAGACCAGGTCAAGATTATCAGGAAAGGAGGCGGAGAGCGGACTTTGGTTACTCATTATTGAACATTCCGCATGGGCAGGTTGATCTGACTGCAGGTTCAATTCCTGCATGGATTCTGAAATGATATCCGCAAAACGGCTTGACTTGAACAGTCTGCGTACAGACAGGTTCTCCACTAGGTCTCGGGTCCCACACGTATCTTGATCATGAAGGTCAGCTAGGTTAGCCACGTCAGCTGATGTTGCTGAGATGCGGACGCAATGGCAGGCATCGCTTGCCTATTCTCTGAGGTCCCCGTCGGCGACATGCTGGAATCCAGTGAAGGAGGAGAGCCCACCTGTTGGGCTGGCTTCTGAGTCGCAGGCATTTTTTAAAAAACAAATATGTCTGATACATCGACAAAATCCAGGGGGAAAAAATCCTCTGTGGCAAGGGCTTCTCTATGTGCATCTGATCTAGAGGGCTTAGAAGATTTGAGACTTTTTCCCAGAACTGCGCTTACGTTTCTCTGGAGCATCATCCACACCCTTTTTAGGGTCACCAGATGCAAATTTCATGGCAGGTGGAAAGCACAGAATCTGTACACACCTGCCCTCCCCACCTCACGGGTCGTTGCGCATACCATCTGCCACAAACGAGGCATGAATCCATGCCATCTAGCCCTGAGAAGGCCATATGAGAAGTTTGGAGCGAAAACAAAGCTCCTAAGTGCCAAAAATACACTTTTAAAAAGTTTGAAGAAAATCCAAGAGGGCCGCCACGGATGCCAATTTTGCCCTTTAAAACCCCAGAAAAACACAGGGAACCCTGGAAAATAGTGATTTTATGTTTTTAGAGGGGGGGAGTAGGGCATGCAGGGAAACCACCCAAAAACCCCTTCTTAGGACCCCCTAAAATCGCCAAATCAGGCATGCAGGCACTCACTGTGTCTGTGCTGTAAGAGAAAAATGGCAGGCAAGCTGAACACAGCAAGCATGGAGATCTCTAACCTCAGGACCTGGAAAAAGCACAGTTACTTACTGTAACAGGTATTATCCAGGGACAGCAGGCAGATATTCTTTACATGTGGGTGACGTCATCCACGGAGCCCCGTCGTGCACAGCTTTTCAAGCAAACTTGATTGAAGATCTTAAAGTTTGCTAGTGCTGCACCGCGCATGCATTTGTGCCTTCCCACTCAGCTAGGGGGCGCGTCTCAGCGTGGCCTCAGTTCAGAAAGCTAGCAAAGAAGCCCTGGATAACACCTGTTACAGTAAGTAACTGTGCTTTATCCCAGTACAAGCAGGCAGCATATTCTCTACATGTGGGTGACCTCCAAGCTGACCAAAAAGGGACGGTGGGAGAGTTGGCAATTTAGGAGACAAGATTACGCAAAACTAACTGGCCGAACTGGCCATCACGTCGAGAAAGTATCCAGACAGTAGTGCGAGGTGAAGGTATGAATCAAGGACCAAGTGGTGGCCTTGCAGATCTCCTCAATAGGCATAGACCTGAGGAAAGTGACAGATGCCGCCATCGCTCTGACCTTATGCCCCGTGACTCAACCCTGCAGCGGGAGACCAAGTGAGCGTAGCATAAAGAAATACAAGCAGCTAACCAGTTGGACAAGGTGCGCTTGGAGACAGGACGCCCCAACCGATTCAGATCAAATGATATGAAGAGTTGAGCCGTCTGATGAGCTTGAGTGCGTTGCAGGTAGAAAGCCAACGCCCTCTTACAGTCAAGAGTGTGTAGCGTCACTTCTCCAGGATGAGAATGAGGCTTAGGAAAAAACACAGGAAGAACAATGGATTGGTTGAGGTGGAAATCCGAAACCACCTTAGGCAAGAACTTAGGATGAGTACGAAGGACCACCTTGCCATGATGAAAAACAGTAAAAGGTGGGTCCGCAACCAGAGCCTGCAGTCACTAACTCTGCGAGCAGACGTGAGGGCAATCAGGAACACCACTATCCAAGTGAGATACTTCAAAAGAGACTTATCGATGGGCTCAAAGGGAGGTTTCATCAACTGAGCCAGAACCACATTCAGATCCCAAACCACCAGAGGAGGCTTGAGGGGAGGATGGACATTGAAAAGACCTTTCATAAACTGGGAAACCACCGGATGCAGTGAGAGCGGTTTCCCATCAAGCAGCTGATGAAAAGCAGCAATAGCACTGAGGTGGACTTGAATAGATGTCGATTTGAGACCAGACCGAGATAAGTGCAGCAGATAATCCAGCATGGAAGACAAGGAGGCGGACAAAGGCTCCATGCGATGCGTAGCACACCACGCAGCAAATCTAGTACATTTCTGAGAGTAGCACTGGCGAGTGTAACGCTTCTGAGAGGCCTCGAACAGACTGAGAGAAACGGAAGGAAGGAATCATGTCGAGAGGAACCAAGCCGTTAAGTGCAGAGACTGCAAATTGGGATGCAGCAACGAACCCTGACCCTGAGACAGCAGAGAAGGAAACACAGGCAGAAGCAGTAGCTCCCTGACACTGAGTCAAAGCAGAAGGGAGAACCAAGACTGGCCTGGGCCACCGAGCCGCTCTCAAAATCATGGTAGCGTGGACAGACTTGAGCTGGACGAGAGTCCTCACAATCAGAGGTAATGGAGGGAATACATAGAGGAACAGGTCCGTCCAATCGAGAAGGAAAGCATCCGCCTCAAGACGTCCGGGGAGAAAATCCTGGAGCAAAAACGAGGCAACTTGTGGTTGAGGGGGGGAGGCAAACAGATCTATCTGTGGAGTCTCCCATCGAGCAAACACCTGCCGCAGAGTGGAGGAGTATAGCGTCCATTTGTGCGGCTGGAGGAGGCGGCTCAATTTGTCTGCCAGGCAGTTCCGTTGGCCCTGGATGTAGACCGCTCAGAGGAAGATGTTGTGTCGTATGGCCCAACCCCAGAGTCATAGAGCTTCTTGGCATCGCCACCTGGTTGTCTGTCCAAACCAGAATCACGCGATCCTGAAGCAAATGATGAAAGGTCCTCAGCGCGTTGAAAATGGCCCGAAGCTCCAGCAGATTGATGTGACAGCGACGATCGGAGCTGGACCAAAGACCTTGAGTACGCAGACCGTCGAGGTGTGCCCCCCAGGCATATGCGGAAGAGTACGTCGTAAGGACTTTCTGCGCGGGAGGCGCGTGAAAGAGAAAACCTCTGGACAGATTTGAAGAGAACATCCACCAGGAGTCACCGCAATGTGTTGAAAGGCGGGATCCCGGTCCTCTCTCCACTGGGACGCCAGGGTCCACTGAGGAACTCAGAGATGAAGCCTGGTAAAAGGAGTCACATGAACGGTGGAGGCCATGTGCCCCAGTAGGATCATCTGTCGACAGAAGGGAGATCCTCTGGCATAGGCGAACAAGGGTATCCTGTCGAGGCCAAGGCAGAAAAGAGCGGAGGTGATCCGTGTCCAACACCGCTCCAATGAATTGCAGAGACTGAGAGGGACACAACTGGGACTTGGGGAAGTTTACCTCGAAACCCAGACGCTGGAGGAGTAAAATAGTCCGTTGGGTCGCTGCAATTACCTCTGGCCTGACTGGCGGTTTGAGCCAGTCGTCGAGGTACAGGAACACTTGAAGACCCTGCATCCGCAGGGCTGCCACCACCACCACAAGGCATTTCGTGAAGACCCTCGAGGAGGATGCGAGGCCGAAAGGGAAAACCCAATACTGTAGATGGAGATTCCCACCCGGAATCTTAGAAATTTGCGAAAGGCCGGATGAATCGGAATGTGAGTGAAGGCTTCTTTGAGATCCAGTGAGCATAGCCAATCCCCCTCATCCATCAGGGGATACAAAGTGGGAAGAGAGAGCATGCGGAACTTCTCCCTGACCAGGAATTTGTTCAACACTCTGAGGTCCAAGATAGGGTGATGGTCCCCGGTCTTTTTGGGGACTAGAAAGTACCGGGGGTAGAACTCGGTGTCCTGTTGACACACAGTGACCTCCTCCACCGCCCGGAGGCCAAGGAGGGCTTGAGCCTCTTGCAGAAGAAGGGAAAATTGCGTCCTGTTGGAAAGACACTCTCTTGGAGGCAGGTCCGGAGGAACCCTCAGGAACCGAAGGGAGTAACCGTCTCAGATGATGGAGAGAACCCAATGGTCCGAAGTAATCAGCTCCCACTGGTGACAGAAAAGGCTGAGACGACCTCCGATGGGAAGAGGAGAAGGCTCGTGGACGAACGGGGGCGGCATGCTCAAACCAGGATAGTCAAAAAGACGGACTAAGCTTAGTCACCACAGGGGCTTGCGGCTTTTGGGAGGCCCTCTGCTGCTGCTGCTGCTAATGCGGGGGCGGCGAGTGTGAAAACGCCGGCGTGGACTTCTGAAGATAATGCCGAGGTGGCAATTTGTATGATTTAGGAGGAGGAGCCTTTGGCTTCGGTCTCACCAAGGAGGCGAAGGAACGTTCATGTTCTGAAAGGCGTTTGGTAGCCGCCTCGATGGAGTCGTCGAAGAGCTCGTTGCCCAAGCACGGGAGATTCGCCAAACGGTCCTGCAGATTCGGGTCCAAGTCAACGACACTTGGCTATTGCAAAAGCCATTACCCGCGAGGACAGTTCAAAGGCATCATAAGTAGCCTGGAGCATAAAGAGGCGAATCTGCGACAGCATATCCTGAAGCCAGCGAAAGTCGGACCAGCGATGGGCAGCCAAATCCTCCTGGAAAGAAGGCATGGATTTGATGCAGTGCTTGAGATAGGATGTAAAATTAAAATTGTAATTCAGGACCCGGTTCGCCATCATGGAATTCTGGTATAGGCGCCGGCCGAACTTATCCATAGTACGCCCCTCCCTGCCTGGCGGGACAGCGGCGTAGACCCTAGAAGGATTAGATTTCTTCAAGGAAGACTCCACCACCAAGGATTGGTGGGAGAGCTGAGCCCTTTCAAATCCTTTGCATGGGACCGTCCGATAGCGGGATTCCATCTTGGACGGTATGGCAGGAATGGTGTTAAGGTGTCTCCAAATTGCGGAAGAAAGTCTGCTTCAAGACGGGATTCAAGGGGAGACGCAGGGACTCCCTCGGCGGATGAGGAAGTTCCATCTCCTCCAAATACTCCTGGGTATACCTGGTCTCAGATTGGAAGTCCAGCTGAAGGGCCTTTCCCATGTCCACCACGAACCTGGTGAAGGAGGAAGTTTTGTCGAGGAGTGCCCTTCCAGAGGAGAAGAGGATCTGGACTTCGGGGCAGCTGAAAAAGAGGGAAGAGGCCTCCCTCGAATACTGCGCAGGCACATCAGTGTCAACAAGCATGGACACCGAGGAAGCTCTGCTAAAAGACCGGGGAGGCGTCGACGAATGCTTACGTGCAATCTGCCCGGAGGGTGAGGACCCTGGGGTCCGAGGGACGGAAGACCAGGGGACAAGCCCCGGAGAGCCCAGGGAGGAAGAAACTTTCAGAGTCCTCGACCCGATCCACCTCGACGCGGAGACCGAGGAGGCATGGAAGACAGCCGGGGGCCGAGACTTAGGCATGGCAAGAGCCGATGCTTCGATAGGCCTGAGGCCCCAGAAACCTACCCCGCTTAGGAGGGGAGTCACGAGGACGTTTGGCAGACCGGCGCCTCGAGGGCGAGGCACGCTTGGAGCGGTGCCTCGAGCGAAGTCGGGCGGCTGGAGATGCCTGTCTCGAGTGTAGAGGTGAAGAATTACTCGAGGACAACTGGCGTGACCGTTGGTGCTTGCCTCAGGGAACCTCACTGTGATGCTCAGGCTGGTGTGCAGGGAGCAGGGTCGAGGCCGGGGCAAGTTGGGTCAGAACTGAGGAGAGCTGCATGGTCAGGATTGCCTTAAGCATGTCCTCAAACATCGGCACCGAGACCAATGGAGCTGGTCGGACTGGTGCAGCAGTGCGCTTCAAGGAGGGCGACCTCGAGGTAGAGTATTTCCATAATTTGGAGGCACGCTTCGGAGGAGGTCTCAAAGAGGCTGGCAGGACTGCACTCACTGCCTGGGATGCCAGACACTCCGTGGAAGGCTTCTTAGGTAGCGTAGCTGAACCTGAAGGAGGAAGAGAAGACTTACCCAAGGCCGATGCCTTAGCAGCCGGAGCAGCTGAGGTCTTCGAGGCCGACGGGGATTTGCTCGGGGCCGAGGGCGAGACCGGAGTCGAGGCCTTGGCAGCCTGCTGATCCATGACACCGAATAGTTCAGCAATCGTGGCCCACCGACGTCGAAGAGCCCGAAGCTGGAGAGTGGCACAACGCGGGCAAGAGTTGGTAGTGTGGTCAAAACTCAAGCAGAGGATGCACCAACAGTGCGGGTCAGTAAGTGAAATCACCCGATTGCACTGCATGCACTTTTTAAACCCAGTAACAGGCCGGGACATGGGGAGAAAAAGTGACCGTAGCCGCACGAGGCCAGGCGGCCAGATGAAAACTGGGGTCCCTCAGCCAAAAAGAATCCGAAAGTAAAAATTAACAGACTATAGACGCGTTGCACAGCGACTCCGATCGAAGTAAAAACCAACAAAAGAAGCCGCATTGCAAGAAGGCACTTAGAAACGAACGCAGAGAAGAAAGACAGGGCTTACTGGCTCCCCGGAAAACTAAGAACTGAGGCCATGCTGAGGAGACGCGGCCCTTAGCTGAGCGGGAAGGCACATGCGCATGCGCGGTGCAGCACTAGCAAACTTTAAGATCTTCAATCAAGTTTGCTTGAAAAGCTGTCCGCGACGGGGCTCCGTAGATGACGTCACCCACATGTAGAGAATATGCTGCCTGCTTGTCCTGGAATAACTGGATTTTACTTCTTCTAACTGCCTCACCTGCCCTATCACCCCAGTCAGTGACTTCCAAGACCTCCGGATTACTCAGGGAAGGTACGCAGTCCGGTCCAGATCCCGGTCACGCCTCCACGGAACTACGTAGCCTGAGCTCCACCCCTTAGTGGACGAATCCGGGGTGAGCTAGCTCCCGATCCTGGAGCCCTGATCTGACTTGCAGGCTCCAGGGGGCTTACTGCAGTGGCAAGTAACCCCCCCCCCCCCCTCCCAGATGCAGACTTTCTCCCAAAGTCTGTGATTTCCTGCCGAAAGGATGTCCTCACAGTGTATTTCCACAGCACAAGGGCAAAACCCACGAAAAAATAATTACTTTACTACACTAAATTTAAGAAAAGAAACATGAGCAGAAGAGATGAGCTTGGCTTGTAGATTACAAAACTGGATTCTAGGGAGCATGCTCCAGGAGATGTATCCAGAGGGAGGGGCAGATCTTTGTTAAGTGAAGATCCTACAACCTCTGGCTTCCCAGGGTAAATAACCCATCAATCCAGACTAAAGAGGATTGTACAAAAATGAAATTTACCCCCCCCCCCCTCCTTTTATAAAACCACGGAAGCGATTTTTAGTGCAGACTGGTGTACTGAATGCTCTGCACAGCTTCCGACGCTCATAGAGTTCCTATGAACATTGGGAGCAGCGCAGAGCATTCAGTGCACCAGTCTGCACTAAAAATCGCTTCCGTGGTTTTATAAAAGGAGGGGGGGTAAATTTCATTTTTGTACAATCCGGCACAAAAATGTTTTTGTGGTTTTGTAAAAGGTGGGGGGGTAATGTTACAATTATGCGTTCAATAAGTATAAATTTCTGTTGCAGCATATGAATTTAAGAAAATGTAATATTTACATGAGATGTGGCCTCAGTTATGGCAGAGCATCTAGATAGCTGCTTGGCATATATCAAAAATCACTAATAGAAATAATTTGACTGTATTGCTGCTTTTCTTCAATTTACAAATTATTCTGTTGCCCTAAATGTAGGGACGGAGGAGCAGAAGAAGCTGGTGATTGGTGGAGAAGCCTGCCTTTGGGGAGAGTTTGTGGATGCAACCAACCTCACTCCAAGGCTATGGTATATCGATCTTTTGTTTGCTATTCTAGTTTTGCAAGACTCAGAGCAGTTTTAGCATTTTTAGTGGTGAATTTTTCTATAAAAAGCAAATTTGAGAAATAGTAGAAAATTGTGAATATAAAGCACAACATGGTTAGTTTTACTTTTGTTTTTTATTTTTGAGCTTTGTAAACTTGCCATACACTTGACCTGCAATTCCATACTACAAACCAGGCGATTTGACTTGTTCTACAATGATAATTTATATAAGGGTTTTCCCTTTTTTCTTACAGGCCTCGTGCAAGTGCAGTAGCGGAAAGGCTCTGGAGCAGTAAAGAAGTGACCAGCATTAGTGATGCATATATCAGACTTGATAAGCATCGTTGCCGCATGCTTAGGTAAGAGTTTCAGAAAAACAGTATTCTTAATTACTTGACTCACTTTTTAAAGGAAACATCTTGATTTTGGGGCCCTTTTTATTAATGTGTGTTCACTTACTGCATGTTAACAGCATAAGTTAATGTATGGAAAGTCTGTGTGATACTTAACTTTTAGGTGGGGGGAGGGAGCATGACACAAGTAAACAGGTTCCATATTGCTTGTGCCCTTCTATATTTTCCCCACCAATCCTAACAGTAAATACCGGGCTTCCCTCCCTCAAGTCCAAGTCAATCACCTCCTCCTCCTGCTGACATCCTCAGTATCCAAACCAATAGTCCAATACACCCTCAGGTCCTACTAACGGTCTCTTGAGGAGTAGGAGCAATCCCCCTTGTGGTAGTTCTATGGTACCACCACTGGGATTTAAGCAGCTAAATAAGGATATGCACTTACTAATTTGCTTTGTACCTTTGTTAGAAAAGAGTGTTTGTATTTTAACCTGAATGTTTTCAGATTTGTAGCCAAAACTAGTGTAGCATTCTTATGGATATATTTACAGCCAAGTGAGGGGGGGACCACCTCAGAAAATATAGGGCTAGATTTTATCATCATGCACTACTGTTTTTTAATGCATGGCATTTAATGCAGGGCCCATGAATTTTCAATGTGGTCTGTTTACTAATAATTTGTGTGTGTTCAATAAGCATTGAACACAAATTAATAGGCTAATAAATGTAGCTCATAGTTTCTTACATTCCTATTAGGGTGTAATTTAATAGCTGATTCTTTTTACCTTTTTAAGATAAAATAGTTTCAGAACCTTCTTGTCCAGTGTGGTCTAGTTCCCAATAAGACAGCACACCACCTGAAATATTAGTTTCATACTTTTAGGTGGGTTACAAGGACCCAATATTTATACTTAGTAAGATAAGGAAACGTCACTTTTAACCATAAGAACATAAGAACATAAGAATTGCCATCTCCGGATCAGACCCATGGTCCATCGAGTCCGGCGATCCGCACACGCGGAGGCCCAGTCAGGTATACACCTGATTGTTCTAATCACCCATATCCTTCTATGCCTCTCATAAGGAGATGTGCATCTAATTTGCCTTTGAATCCTAGCACAGTGGATTCCTTAATAACCTCCTGTGGAAGAGCATTCCATGCGTCCACCACTCGCTGCGTAAAGCAGAACTTCCTGACATTTGTCCTGGACTTGTCACCCCTTAGCTTCAAACCATGTCCTCTTGTCCGTGTCACATTGGACAATGTAAATAATTTGTTTTTCTGCTCTATTTTATCGATGTCTTTCAGTATTTTGAACGTCTCTATCATGTCCCCTCGCAGCCTCCTCTTCTCAAGGGAGAACAATCCTAGTTTCTTGAGTCGTTCCTCATATTCCAATTTCTCCATACCTCTTATTAGTTTCGTTGCTCGTCTCTGCACCCTCTCCAGCAGTTTTATATCCTTCTTTAGGTTGGGAGACCAATGTTGTACACAGTATCGCCAAATATCGCAGGGTTGGTAATCACCATTTCAATCTATTAAGTAAACACTCAAGTAAAATGAAATAGGTAATGGAAAATAGAGATTTAGAATGTGCAGTAACAAGGGAGATTTTAATTGAAAAAGTCCCAAACGTCCACACAAATCAGAAAGCAGTGCTACCCAGATTACCAGCTTGCAAGCTCTAAGTAGATAAAACCAGGATGGAGACAGACTGTGAACCACTTAGAATGGTCTGTAGCTTAACACAATTTCCAGTTCAATAGGGATGGTATGCTGAACCTTAAGGTACTCAGATCTATTCTCACGAGCATACTGCAGAAAGATGTCAATCACAGCTTTTGAACACCTCCTCCTTCTCCCCAGTCTCTACTGCTCCCTTCAGTTTCTCTTTCTGCAGGAGAGCATGAAAGGTGTCTTATGATCTGCTCGGTTTATTTCTTTTTTTTATTTTGCAATAGTCTTGTGGCTTTTCGCTGTAGTTGCAGATTTTTGTGAAGTCTGAGATCCCTTTTGTTAAGGGTCTACTCTGCCTGTGTGGACAGGAGCAGATTTTAAGTCTGCAATTGGCAGGTGTATCCTTTGAGGACCTGTTTCAGCCAGCCTGCTGAAGATTTGTGGAGCTCCTGGTCCGTTCCCCTGGTGTTTGCTTGCCCCTTTGACTTGGTTAGGGGCTGTATCACAGGCTGTTTAGGTGCTAATAGTGTTCCTCTGGAGGCGCTCATGGTGCCAGCTGTGTTTCGTCGTTCCTCCCTTTTTGTGAGGTCTTGAGGAGGGGGGGGTTGAGAGTTGGTCTGTGGAGGACTGACTGGCAGCCCAAATTTCCCACCGAAGCGGCTGAGTGACTAGAAGCAGAGGGCTTCTCCTAGAACAGCTACACCTGAGATGAGCTGAAGCAGGCAGCAGCAGCATTTCCTCAGCAAATGGTGTCTGAGTAAGGCTGTGAAAACACAGGGGGGGAAGGTTTGTCTTCAAAACCTGTATTTAACTGTTTTTGCAGTTAGGGTTTTGGTCCCTCCTCTCTTAAAATTCCTTTTTTTTTTTTTTTTTTTTCAATTATCTTTAACAATTGCAAAGAGGTTTGGGTGTGTCTGCTTGGCAGGGTTTGCTAATTCAAAATGCCTAAACTTCTATTGTTTGAAGTTTTTGGTCAGCCCTGAAATGAATTTAAGCTGGTTTTAAGCACTAAAATTCACCCATGGCAGTCATCTTGGATTTTCCCAATTTTTTTTTTTTTTCTAAGTTCTCAAACTTCTCCAAAACACCTTGTTTTGCTTCCAAAGTACCTTGTTTTGCTTCTAAAGTGATAGGGATGGAATCCCTTGACTCTAATACCTGTATATCATACTTGTTTATGAAGGATGGATGGCTGAAGAGCATCCTTGTGCCGTGCCGAGCGAAGCATGGAGGTGGGAAATTTGGGTATAGCTCCAAAGCAGCCTCCAAGGCATGGCACACTGCTATTGAGCTTGTTGGAGGAAATTCCCCTAGGAGCTCCGGAACAGAGGCACGGCACGTCGAATGGGCAAAGAAGTTCTGTAGTCCAAGAAGAGGTATTTCCTCCCTTCTAAAGGGGTAGGGGAATTGTCCACTAAGACTTTTATCCTGGAGTTTATTAATCTGCTCTTGCAGGCAGACTTTTCCCTCTCTTGGAAACCTTCTCTGATCTAACGTTGTAACCCTTCTTCCATAACTCTTTTTGTAATCCGCTTTGAACTGAAAGGTAATGGCGGAATAGAAATCTGTAATGTAATGTAATGTAATGTAATATGCACATGGCCAAACTATGCCTTGCAGGTCCGCTGATGAGTGACCTGCACACTCCTCTCGGGATCCTCAGATCCATGACAGTGGAGCTCCTTCCTGACTCAGATTGCCAATCAGATAGAGATTCAGGGGACAACAGTTCAGTTTTGATCCCATTACTGTTGCAAATTGAGGCCTCCCTGAAGGGAGATTCAGCCTCCTATGTAGAGGATCAGGATGAGGTCCTGGCCACACACCAGGGAAAAGATCCCTCATAAGGCGGCAGTTAAGTCTTCGGCACTAATGGACAGTATTACTGAGACTCTTTGTTTCAGCCCCAGTCATCTTGGTGTCTTCTGCTGAGCAGGGTCTGGTCTAGGCCCACATCTTTTCCATGGCATCTTTCCCAGACATGAAACTCTTGGGAGGTCCTTGAAGGCTCTCTCAAAGGGGCAAAAGCCGTGACTAGGCTGTATCCTATGGATCAAGGGTTTCCGCAAATGTTTGCTATGCCAAAAGTAGACTCCCGGGTAGCCCAGGCGACTAAATGCACTTCACTGTTCAGTGAGGGAGGAGTTGTGCTTTAGGATACACAGGACCACAGAGTGGATATGGTCCTCGGGAGGCAGTTTGAGGCCTTGGCCCTAGGAAATAAGGTGGTGTCAGCAGCTTCCTTCATAGCACGTGCATGCCATTCATGGCTGCAAGCCCTGAATGTGACATTGGCTGACCCGCTACCTCAGCTTGTGCTGGCAGGGTAGACTACATGGCAGATGCACTCTGATATAATCAAAGTCATGGCAAGAGTCTCCGCCTGATGCATGCTTTGGATCAGGCAATGGGCAGGAAATTTGACCTCCAAGGCTATGCTTAGCAGGCTCCCTTTTAAGGGCCCAATGCTTTTTGACAAAGGTCTGGAAGATCTTATGGCCAGTGTGCAAGCTTGTCATCCTAAGTCCTTACAGCAAACCTTGAGCGGCTAGGAGCTAAATTCGGAGCTCCTTTCAGGATTCACAATGTTTTTGCCAGTATGCCTCGGGAGGCTTGTCACAGAGAACCTACCAAGGTTCTAAACAGAGAGATTCCATAAGCCAGAAAATCCAGACTACAGATCCCCGGGCCAAGAAGCCACAAAGACACCAGTTCCCTAGCCGCCTCACAGAAAATCAGAGGTTAGCTTTCAGAATTTCTGGAGGCCTGGGAACACATAACAGATTTTTGGGTATTGGATATTATCAGACAGGGTTACAAGATAAAGAGTTTGCATACGCTCTGTCCAACTGGTTCGTGGATTCTCTGGTAGGCCGACCGGACTGAGCAACCCAATGCTAAACAGGCTGCTGGATATTCAGGCCATAGAACCGGTTTTGGAAGAACACGAGCTTGGGCAGATACTCCATGTAATTTTCTGTGCCCAAGAAAAGCTCTGATGACTGGAGGCCCATTCTGGAACTCAAATACATCAATGTGGCCCTGAGGGTTCTGCAATTCCGGATAGACACAGTGTGATCTGCCATTGCAGCGGTCTAGCTGGAAGAGCTTCTGATCACCCTGGATTTGAAGGAAGCTTATCTCCACATTCCAGTTTTCCTGGCACACAAAGTTCCTGAGATTTCATGTCTCTTATCTATTTATTTATTTATTTATTTTATGTTCTCAAAGTTCTCCAAAACACCTCATTTTGCTTCCAAAGTGCCAGGGATGTAATCCTCCAACTCTAATACCTCTATATCATGCCTTGTTTGTGAAGGATGGGTGGCTAAAGAGCATCCTTGTACAACACTGAGCGAAGTGGGGAAATGGGAACTCGCTACCAATTCTCAGCACTACCTTTTGGGCTGGCAGCGGCACCCTGGGCGTTCACCAAGGTGATGGTAGTGGTAGCAGCTCATCTTCGCAGAGCAGGCTGGCTGGTGCATTCTTAGTTAGACAACTGGCTCATCAGAGCCCCCTCTTGAGAGGAGGGAGAAAGAGCAGTGGTGGCAATTGTGAAAACTTTGCAGAGTCTGGGCTAGATTGTAAACTTTCAGAAAAGCCTGTTAGTCCCGACTCAGTTTTTGGAATATGTGGAAGTTCTATTCAACACACTGGAAGAATGAATTTTTCTTCCAAAGGCACACAGAAGCTTCAGGGGAAAATCGCGAACCTCCTATCAGAGCTAGCACCTACAGTATGGCACTACTTCCAGGAGCTGAGGTCAATAGTGGCTGCCATAGAAGTAGTGCCCTGGGCGAGGGCACATATGCGTCCACTCAAGGATGTGCTATTGTCTCAATCTCCTCAGATGGACTCTCTGCAAGCTTCTTTGCTGTGGACATAGGCAGCCCAATGCAGCATTCACTGGTGGCTCCAACTGCAGTCTCTAGTGAAGGGAATTCCACTTCAAATCGATTGCTAGGTTATGTTGATGATTGCTAGCCTGTTTGGCTGGGGGGCTCACTGTAGCAGTTGCCCAGTGCAAGGGAAATGGACAACATCCCAAAGGAAGTTATCGATCAACAGGCTGGAACTGAGAGCGGTACGACTGGCACTATGAAAACTACAGTTGCTGCTGGAAGGCAGAGCCATAAGAATATTTTCAGATAATGCCACGGCAATAGCCTATATCAACTGGCAGGGAGGCACCAGAAGTGCAAAAGTCCTGTACAGTTGGGCAGAAAAACACCTGCAGCACATGTGGACACTGTGCAAGCATACTACCTCAGCAGACAATGGACCCAGGAGAGTGGTTATTGTCCCCGAGAGCGTTCTAGAACATTGTTGGACATTGGGGAGTGTCTGATATTCGAACGAACGGCAATAGCATGCAACAAAGTGCCACGTTTCTTCAGCCGAAGGTACGAAATTGGAAGTGCAGGACTGGACACCCTGGTCCAACCATGGCCGAAATTCTGGACTACTATGTGTTTCTTTCATGACCCCTGATAGGTGAATGGGTTGTTTCATAGCACATCACCCAGAAAGGGTAATTCTCATGGCCCTGGATTGGCCCAGGCATCCCTGGTATGCGGACCTAGTATGTCTACAAGAGGACGAATGTCTCAGACTCCAGGTGTTATGTAGACTTGATTTCAAAGGGGCTGATTACACTAGAAGATCTGAGATGCTTCAGTCTTACGGCATGGCAATAGCGAAGAAAGTGGTTATTACCACCCTACTGAAATCCAAGAAGCCATATACTCTTTCCTCATATGCCAAGGCTTGGGATACTTTTCAGCACTGGTGCATTAAGGAGAATCTGGAGCCTGACAAAGTTCCAGTATAATCAGTACTGGCCTTCCTTCCAGAGGGCCTGGACAAGGGATTGGAAGTGGCGTCCCTTAAGGTGCAGATGGCAGGCCTTTGCTTTAGAGGCCAAGAAGAAGACAAGCTCACTAGTGGCTCACCCAGATATTATTAGATTTTTCAAAGGAGCCCTGATGCTGTCTGCCAATCCGAGATCCCTTCCCTTCCCTTCTATATTTAATTTTCACTCACTCTTCCTTCATCCTCTTGGTTCAGCTTTTCTCTTTCCCTTTCCTTCTCTCTCTTCCTCCCTGCAGGTCCTGCACCTCTCTCCCTTCCCTCTAGCCCATGGGTCCAACACCTCTATCCCCTCCCTTCAGCACCCAGACTCTCCACTCCACCCACCACATGGGCCCAGCACCTGTTTCCCTTCTCCCCCCAATCCCCAGACCAGATCCAGCAACTGTCTCCCTTCAGCTCCAGCCAGTCCAGCAGCCCAAGCAACCCTCTCCCTCCTTCATGGGTGCAGCAGCAGCCACCCTCCCTCCCTATCGCAGGTCCAACAGCCCCCTTCCCTTGTGATTGTGGCTACTAGCAAAAAAAAAAAAAAAAAAACTCAAGCAAACCTGCGACTCCCCCGTCGTCCCCTTTCTGCCTCCCAGGGCAGGCCCACCAGCTTCTACTAATATTGAATCAGTTGCTTTTATTTGATGTGTTTTACTATTCAATGTTCATTCATTTATAACTTAGTTTCATTATTGACTGTTATACCATATTATGAGCAGATCAGAACCTTCGTTTCGGGGAGTTCCCCATGTCCCTCCTTCTCCTATCTTTTACTTGAGAGCTCTTGCATGCTTTGGTATGAACTGAAGGGAGCAGCAGAGACCAGGGAGATGGAGACACTCAAAAGCTGTGATTGACAGTTTTCTGCAGTACGCTCGTGAGTGACAGTTTTCTGCAGTACGCTCGTGAGAATGGATAGAGTACCCTTTGGTTCGGCATACCATCCCTATCTACTGGAAAATATATTATCAAGGTAAGAACCTAATCTCTTTTTTTTTTCTGATGCACAGCGCATACTAGTCCTGACAAGTGGATTAACTCATCCTAACCGTGATCTGTGCAGAAGGAATCCTCTATAATTTTGTCGGCTCCGTCTCCTTCCTCAATGGGCTGTACTGCATCTCTTCAGTTTTGCCTTCTGCGTGCGAGCTAGAAGGTGTCTTTCTGATCTGCTCTGAGAAGTTTTATTTTCGGGTGTTTATCCGAATTCTGGGGCTTTGTGGTACTCAAGAGGTCCCCAGTAGTCCTGTGGCATCTCTGCCTGGGAGACGATGCAGACTCTCAGTAGCAGTCTGCAGCTAACAGGCCTATCCTTTCAAGGATCCTGCCTAGCTGGCCTGCATTAATAATCAAGGAGTTCGGTGACCATTCCGCTAGGAGCTAAGCTTGCCCCTGATTTATTAAGTGTTTGAGCACAGGCTGTTTGGTCAAACAGCAGTCTGGGAGGGCTTTAGTGGGTGCCAGCTTCATTCTCCTTCACCTGTTGTCACATGTGGGTCTGTGGAGGTCTGAGGTCTCAGTCCAGCTTCAGCCTGACTGGCAGCCCGATGTTCACAGTGTCCTGCTTGTTTGAGGCAGTGGTCTTCATTTTCGGCTGCAGTGTGAGCTGAACCAGGTAATAGTACCAGTGCAGCATAGCTCAGTGATTACAGGCTATTATAGCCTATGGGAAAATCCCGGGAAGTGGGGGGGGGGGGGGAAGGGTCACCAGGATTCCTGTTTTAGTAGTTTCTGGGGCTAGCTTTAGGGTCCTCTACCTCCAAAAACACCTTCCCAGAATTTTTTGCACTTCAGTGCAGCTTTTCTGGGCTGTTTTTTGGCACCAGAACTCTACTACAGCAGCAATCTTGGATTTCCCGATTTTGATTAAAAAGTATTTATCTGCCTCAAAATCCCTCAATTTGGCTTAAAATCAATTATAGTGGACTCCTCAGACCCTTCTACCCCTATATCATGCCAGGTTTGTGCTGGATTGTCAGCTGAGGCGCGTCCATGTGCCATGGCACACATGAGAAGGGGCGAGGGCCTTGAGCTTAGCCTCCATTGGTACCTCTAGAGCTGGGGAATTGCAAATTGTCATGATCCTCCTGTGCTCTCTGAAGGTGTACCTGTGGCTGCACTAGGGGTTTTGCCCTTCCAAAGCGCACTGCCCCCAGTGAGGATTTCTGATCAGGAACCAAAGGATCAATCAGAGAAGGAGTGGTGAGACTGGGAGTCCGAGTCCCATGCCTTTACTGCTCCAGAGTGAATCTTCGCTCTTAGAAGATTCAGGTCTCAGGCAAAGGCAGTTAGTCAAAAGGCGGTGGTGGCCTTGACCAAGGAGAGGACCCAATGATACGCTGCTATTTCAAGCCGACAGCCTTGCTGGAGATTATTACAGATTTACTGTAGGAATTAAATCTAGAAGTCCCACAGACCTTGGCTACACAATGCTCTTATGAGCAGCTCCAAGACTCTGACTACTTTTTCCCCTTGCATCCTGACATTACTATGCTAGTGATGGAGCATTGGAATATCCAGGAGGGCTCCTTACAGGTTACTAGGATGATGTTAAAGCTCTGTTCCATGGCTTCTGAATTTCAGCATCTGTTTATCCAGCCTAAAGTGTATTCGTTGGTAGTATAGGTTAACAATTGTACTTCCTTGCCTAGTAAAAGAGGTGTCATTTTAAAGGATGTGCACTATCACAGGAGTACTCGTTGTCCTCAAAAGGCAATTTGAGGCCTTGGCTTTGGTAATTAAGGCAGCAGCAACGGCCTCGTTCATGACACATGCTTTCCATACCAAATTGTGGCAGACTCCCACAGTGATTGACAGTTGGTAATGGTGGGGGATGACTATGTAGCAGATGCTCAATATCAGTGTTCTTCAAC
The DNA here is from genome assembly GCF_902459505.1 of Geotrypetes seraphini. NCBI lineage: Eukaryota > Metazoa > Chordata > Amphibia > Gymnophiona > Dermophiidae > Geotrypetes > Geotrypetes seraphini. The sequence continues at coordinate 26,914,941 of NC_047084.1, forward strand.
CGCTGGTCCGCGGACTGATGTCGGTCCGCAGAAATTTCCTTCCGGTCTGTGCAGGGCCGTCGAGATCAGGGGGCCCAATTCAGTTCTTGCCTGCAGCAGCGCAGTGATTCGCTTCAGCAGCCTTGGGCTTTTGCTGAGTCACATCCTGCCTCTGATGATGCAACTTCCTCTTTCCTCAGAGGCTGGCGCGACCCATCAAAAGACCCAAGGCTGCCTAAGTGAATCACTGCTGGGAGGGGAGCGGAGGGAAAGGGAGGAAGCCACTGTTGGAGGCTGGGAAGCTGCTGGACAAGGGAAAATAAAGGGAGAGCTGCTACTGGACCTGGAGGGAGGGAGAAGGAGATATGCTGCTGGGGGGGAGTAGGAGGGAAAGGGAAGGGAAGAGAGTTACTGCTGGATAGGAGAGGAGGAAAAAAGAAAGGAAACAGCTGGCAGGGAGATTAGAGGAGAAGGGGTCAGGGTGGAATGGAGAAATCAGATGAGGGAAAGGGGACAGAGTAATGAGAAAGTAGAGAGAGATTGATGTTGGAAAGGGGGTCAGCAGAGAAATAAGGAGATAGGGACAAAGATGCTAAATGTGGTGCAGGAGAGATAAAAATGAAGAGAGCAGTGAAGCTGGAATGAATCATGTAAAAAGGAGAGAGGGGGCACAGGCTGGATGGAAAAGGGAGAGGAGCATAGAAAGGAGGGTAGATACTATATGGAAGGGGGAGAGGGCAGACAGTGGATGGAAGGGGCAGATGCTGGATTGAAGACAGAGAGGGCAGACGCTGGAAATAAGAACATAAGAATTGCCACTGCTGGGTCAGACCAGTGGTCCATCGTGCCCAGCAGTCTGCTCACGCGGAGGCCCCCAGTTCAAAGACCTGTGCCCTAACTGAGACCAGCCCTACCTGCGTTCATTCCTGTCAGCAGGAACTTGTCCAACCTTGGCTTGAATCCCTGGAGGGTGTTTTCCCTTATAACAGACTCCGGAAGAGCATTCCAGTTCTCTACCACTCTCTGGATGATGAAGAACTTCCTTACATTTGTATGAAATCTATCCCCTTTTAACTTCAGAGAGTACCCTCTCGTTCTCTCTACCTTAGAGAGGGTGAACAACCTGTCTTTATCTACTAAGTCTGTTCCCTTCATTATCTTGAATGTTTCAATCATGTCTCCTCGTTTCAAGGGAGAATAGGCCCAGCTTCCCTAATTTCTCACTGTACGGCAACTCCTCCAACCCCTTAACCATCTTAGTCACTCTTCTCTGGACCCTTTCAAGTAGTACCGTGTCCTCCTTCATATACGGCGACCAGTGCTGGATGCCGTACATGGCTGGAGAGTGAAAAGAAGATGAAAGCTGAAACCAGCAATAACAAAAGGTAGAAAAAAATAATTTTATTTCTATTTTGTGATTAGAATATATCAGAATTAAAATATGTATCATGCTAGAACTGGTATTAGACATAACTGGGGACTGCAAAGCCCAGGAAGTGCTTCTTTAGCTTCCAGCTAGCTTAGGGCTCTCTCTGACCAGGGGGCAGTTGCCCTAGTTGCACTCCCCTAACACTATTCCTGTCATGTGTGACTGCGGTATTCTGTTAGCATAATATTTCTGTGTACCATTCTGTAATAATTTGGTTTATTCAGTTTTCTTGATAGTAGAGGGGATATATGTGAAGGGTTAGGTAGACAGGGGTTTTGTTGATCCTTGCTCTGTATTTGTATTTATAAAATGACAATTGTACAGAATATTGTTTCTTCTTATACTTTAATAAAATACGTTCAATATAAAATCATAACTATTTGAGGCTTGTGCGGATGGGATCAGATGTTATGTGGGGACCAAGCTCACAGAGACAGGATTTTTTATTTCAGTCTTAGTAGTTTGCTGGCCCACAAAATAATTCTTTCATTTCTGCCGGTCCATAGGTGTAAAAAGGTTGAAGAACACTGCTCTATATGACATATCGTAGTCATGAACAAAGTTTCTACTTATGCTATTTTTTCTCATAGAATGCTCTGGATCGACCATGGGGTAGAAGATTCAACTTCTAAAGCAACATTGAGCAGAGCTTCCTTATAAGGTCCCAAAAAAAGAAATAGGCAAGCAATCTGTAAGATCCAGTCCAAAATAAAACCAGCAGACAAAGCATAAAATTATACAAATAAATTGATTTTTTACAACGAACACCAAAAATTCTCAATTGCCCGACACTGCCTCAACCGCAACCTTAACTCCAACACAAAATACACCTCGCTAACCTGTGCCTACATGAATATAAGGTCAATAAACCCAAAAGCAAATCTAATCAAAGACTGGATAATCAAAGAACAACTAAACTGTCTCTTCCTAGCCGAAACCTGGCTAACATCCAACACGGACCCATGCATAACCGAATTCTGCCCCACAGGTTACAAAGTAGAAATGGTATGTCGAGAAAACAAACGAGGGGGTGGCCTAGCGATTCTAGTAAAAAACAATCTCAACCTAAAAGTGCTACACAAACAATCAACCCCTCACTTAGACCTTCTTGCATGCCAACTATCCGACAACACACTCACAGGCACCTTGAACTGTCTACTATGCTACATCACTCCAGGAAAATGGAACACCTCAAAACATGACCTTGAAGAATTCTTATTCCAGAACTCTATCCTCCTCATACAACTTGCTCCTAGGAGACATTAATCTCCACCTCGAAGACCACACATCCAAACAAGCAAACGAAATACTCTCATACCTCGACGCCCTATCCTTCCAGGTCCTCAATCCGGAACCCACGCACAATAAAGGCCACCAACTTGACATAGCAGCATTCACACCTCATAACCTACACTCCCCAAATATTCACATCACCAATGGTACATGGCAACCCTCTCTTTGGTCAGACCACCATAAATACACCTTCACCATCAACTGGCCTCAAAATAACACAAAATCTATGCCCCCAAAAACAACCTTCAAATCTAGACAGAAAATTGAACCAGCCACATTCTGGGACAAAGTGGACCCAGCACTTGACCCCATAGACCCTTCAGACTTCACAAAACACTGGCGCTCCCTAAGCGAAACAACCTTGAATGAGCTAGCCCCAGAAAAAACCAAACACAGAACCTGCAGACCATCAGACAAGTGGTTCGACTCAGAACTCCACCTACTAAAAAGGCATTGCAGACAACTTGAAAGATCTTGGAGAAAAAAGAGAAATGACCAAACCAAATCCGCTTGGAAAACCCAAATCAAACTATATAACAACAAACTTAAGGAAAAGCGCAAAACATACTACACTAAACTAATTGGCACAAACAACCCCGACACAAAAACACTCTTCAACTTAGTAAAAAAACTTACAGACACAAACCCATACCTTACCACTCAAGGCAACAAAACTCCAACAGCTTCCCAACTAGCTGACCATTTCAAACTCAAAATCAGAACTACCTTCAACAACTCAACTACCATACTCAACGAGTTAATAACTACCCCCACAACAGAAGAAGCCATAACAGCAGACAGAACACGGACCACCTTCCCAACTCTACAATGGCCTGAACTGAACCGACTATATAAAAAATACAGCCACACCTCATGCGACTTGAACAACTGCCCATCGTATCTACTCACAAATGCCTCCCCTAAATTCAAAACCAGCCTCATGCAGTGGATACAAAGCACTCTCATAGAAGGCCAATTCCCACAAGATCTAGGAGAGATCATAATCACACCCATACTGAAAGACCAAAAAGGTCCTGTAGACACACCTACCAACTACAGACCGATCGCTTCGATCCCACTCTATGTCAAGCTGATTGAAGGACTTGTGGCTCAATACCTCTCTAACTACCTAGCTGACCACAATATACTTCACTCATCCCAATCAGGATTTAGATCTTACCACAGCACGGAAACTCTACTAGCAACACTACTGGACATAGCCCGACAACACCTCAGTAAAGGTCACAGGATCCTAATTATCCAACTAGATCTTTCCGCAGCCTTTGATCTAGTTGATCATACCATACTACTCCAGATACTTGATGCAATAGGGATCTCAGGGGTGGTGTACAACTGGTTCCAAGGATACCTTAAAACAAGAACTTACAGAGTTAAGATAAACGATACGAAATCCAACACATGGTCTAATCCATGTGGAGTCCCTCAGGGTTCCCCACTTTCACCCATTCTATTCAACCTCTACATCTCTTCCCTTGGTACCACTCTAGACAACTTAAATGTAACATCCTTCAGTTACGCAGACGACATAACTATCCTCCTCCCCTTCGAAACCCAAGACAACTCCGCAACTGGACACTTGGAAACAATACTGGACGAAGTAGAAAAATGGATGACAAACCACAAATTAAAACTAAACTCGGACAAAACCAAATTCTTAATGCTTGAAACGGACAAAATCCCATCCATAACAGACCTGGAAATTAAAACTACCAAATACCCAAGCATTCTTCACAATGCGCAACTTACGAAAAATAAGGAAATTCTTCGACAAAGAACACTACAGGATCATTGTTCAATCCCTGGTACTAGGACTTGTGGACTACTGCAATATCCTATATCTACCATGTCCTACAAAAATGATCAAAAAACTACAGACCATTCAGAACACGGCTCTCAGACTAATCTATTCCCTCGGAAAATATGACCACATAACTAATGCCTACCTAGACTCACATTGGCTACCGATTAGAGCCAGAATCCAATTCAAACTATACTGTCTAATCTTCAAAGTACTCAACGGTACAGCACCTGCCTATCTAATCGATCGCCTACACCGTAACCTTCCACCCAGAATAAGAAGAACACTGACACCATTCTCATACCCACCACTCAACGGCACTCATCGTAAAAAGCTTTACGATAACCTCATAGCAACGCATGCAGCAAAACTCGAACCCTCCATAACCAGATTGTTAACCTCAACATCTGACTTCAAAGCATTCCGCAAAGAAATCAAAACGCAACTTTTCAAAAAGCATATTCAAAACACCTAATCTCCTCTTCCATACACCGATCAGGTTACTCACTCCCTGACACCATATCCTCAACCGACCAAAAAAAAAAAAAACCTCATTCATCCTACCGATTCATATTACCTACCAACGCCTGGAAAAAGATTTGATATGTAATGTAATATAACTGCTTTCATCCAATGTTACCAAGTCATTCTGTTACTATGTCTTACCCTAAATGTCACGTACCCTCCTGGAAATGTCCAGCTTCTTCTTATGTAATCCGCTTTGAACCGCAAGGTACAAGTGGAATAGAAATCACTAATGTAATGTAATGTAATGTTTTATCCTCTCTGGGGCTGAGAACATAAAAACATAAGAATTGCCATCGTGCCCAGCAGTCCGCTCACGTGGTGGCCCTCTGGTCAAAGACCAGCGCCCTAACTGAGACTAGCCCTACCTGTGTATGTTTTGATTCAGCATAAACTTGCCTAACTTTGTCTTAAATCCCTGGAGGGTGTTTTCCCTTATGACAGACTCTGGAAGAGCATTCTAGTTTTCTACCACTCTCTGGGTGAAAAAGAACTTCCTTACGTTCGTACGGAATCTATCTCCTTTCAAAGACAAAGTAATCAGTAACAGTCTACTTTTGAACACAGCTCACTGTTCAGGTTGATAATCTAGTTGTAGACACAGCTGTTTGGTAAGGGATTGGATGATCTTATGGCCAGTGTGGTAGATTGTCACCCTAAAGCTTTGCTAGATAGCGGACCACAAGCCCTAGAGCAGAGGTGTCAAACTCAATCACATAAGGGGCCAAAATCTAAAACATAGATTGTCGCGGGCCAAATTTTTTATTAAGATACTTAGGGGTCCTTTTATTAAGGTATGCTAACCAATTTAGCGCATGCTAATTGCGCACCTTAATAAAAGGATCCCTTAGTCTTAGTAGAAGTATAAGGTTACCACCTCTCGAACCCCACGCCGGCTCTGTGATGTAAACAAAATAAATAAAAAGGGACTTTTCCTCTCTCTTTTAGGTCCTAGTTCACACTTGTTGTCTAACACCAGCTCAATGGCTATTAAAATGGCTATAGTTTGAGTTTCTGGTGCTAAAGGAAAGCCATTGCTTTTTAAGAGGATATCTTATTTATTGGCTTGAATAGAAGGTATCAAAGATGGTCCCATAAGCACAATAGTTTGTGTCAGCTAGGAGCACAGATAAAACTATCTTGACTTATTTGCATATTTAGGAGCACAGATGAAACTATCTTGACTTATTTGCATATTTAAGTTATTCATGCCGGGATAGCTTGTTTTCATTAAGAGCTCTGGGTGCAATCTGAAGCAGCAGCGTTAAGACAAATGCTAGGGGGGGGAACACAGGATTCGGTATTGAGCCTTCTTTAAGAAACTGACAAGATGAAACCCTTGGCACCGAGCCAAATCCTGCCCCTCCCTGTGATTGACAGCTCAGGAGGTTTCTCTTGTTTCAACCCCCTCCCCCTTCTCTCTTGTATGCGCATGTCTTTAAGCTCAGGCTGGGCCGACGTGAGATGATCGCAGCGCTGGGGGAGAGAGTGCCCAGCAAAGGCTCTAGAGTTGGCCTCCATAGCACGTTCCCTCTGCCATGGTCCTGCCCATCCTCTGACATATGGGACTGCGGCAGATTGATCATGCTTCTGAGGCTACGGCAGCCTGCAAGGATCGCTAAGACCGACCAGTGATCCTCTGCAGGCTGCTGATGCAGCACTTGTACCGGCAGGCCAGCTTAAGTGGAAAGTTGAAATTGTA